>NC_090447.1:184830122-185477698 GCF_031143425.1 Pleurodeles waltl
ATGTTGTAATCAAGGACATAGTCCTTTTTCACCCCCACGAGCAGAGAGCCGCAGGCAAAACCTCCACAAGGGACTCACTTAGAGCCCACTACATCAGAAATTTCTGTCTCTCCTATAGATCGTTTTCAAACTAAAGTGCCCACCCTACAGGATGTTACATCACCTCCCATCAAGTGCTTAAATCGTTTTATGCCACTGGCATCCCTGACAGTCTCTTGCAATGAAGAGGGCGCCTCCAAGGGACCTGAGGAGGTATTAACTCTGCCAGCTACCCAGGGGGAACGTTTTGTTGAGACTCAGTTAACAAAATTAAGAGACGAGATAGTGAATTTGAGAGAATATACGACATCATTGAGTTGTATGATACATGAGAAACTGGATGGCATAATTGCAGTAATTGGGAACATAAGGAAATTTACACTTGAGTATGAGTTTAACCCCCTAAATACACAAACCCAGCCAAGTGAAACCCCCACTCCAGGGAAATGTAATGGAAAGAGGGTTGGAATGTCCTTACAGAATCGTCACGTGGAAGGTTGAGTAGTGCCCAAAGTGGCCAATTTAAGATCATGTGATACCAACACAATGATAGGGGCAAGCCAAGAGGCGTATAGGAAAGAGTGTCCAGATTGTAGAAATAGCGATACCACACGGAAAATTCTGAAGACCCAGACCAAGTCTAGCCAGCACGATATATACTTGATGAACATCCCAAAGTTAAACTATGGTCAGAAAGAACAAGGGGGGGGGCGGAGTCTGGCTGCCGTCTGAAATGGCCGCCTCAACGTAGAGGCTCGAGGGGAGAGGGATTTCCCAAACAGCTGTCAAAAAGCCTCCTTGGAGTCAGAATGAAAGGAAATATACATGTGATAACGACATAACTCTGAAGTTATTTTCAAAGTAAGAAATGCCAGTTAAAACGAGTTCTTAATTGAAGCCCTGAAGCCGGGCTACAAATCACCTGGACACGCCCCTCAGCTGAGCAAAGAACAACACTTTCTGTCAGGACACAGAGTCAGCTGCTGAAGAGATAAGGGGCTTTCTATTTAAACTGGGAGGCTGCACCAGGGGAATTAAATGACTGTTGACCTTTGGTTGAACTCTCCACACAGCACAGGGAAGCCTCTGACAAGTCTCAACTCTGAGGTATTTTCTCTTTGCTTAACTGTTCAGACTCCATTACCTGAATGTGTGAGCACAGGATTTTCTTGTCAGAGGAGTGTGTGGAGCAAATGCAGTTCGGAAAGTGAGTGTTGTACACCATTTCTGCAGCTGAGAGAGTCTGTGAAAGTTACTCATTCTGTCAGGAAATACAGCCAGTTTCTTAACAGATAAGTGGAATTCCCTTTCTTAAAAGTTGAAAGGCTGCTGTCCAGGAAACATATGGACTTTCACTTCTGAGGTATTTCTCTTCATTTGACAGTTTAGAGTCTGCTACAAGTAAATGCTGGAATTCCAATCAGCAGAGGGTGTAAAGCGAATTTGGATAGGCAGGCAAAACATGTGAGCTATTTCTGATGCACTGATTCTCAGGGACACCTGTCTGAAAGCATTCAGTCATTATTTTTTAAAAATGATAGAAGTCTGTGGCAAAAACTAATTCTGTCAGGAAACACAGCCAGCTGCTGGTGAGATAAGTGAAAAGCTGTAAGAGAAGCCTCTGACAACTCTCAACTCTGAGGTATTTCTCGTCACTTAACTGTTCAGGATCCATTACGTGATTATGTAAGCGCAGGAATTTCTTGTCTACAGATGTGTGGCGTAAATACAGTTTGGCAAGTGAGTGTTGTACACCATTCCTACAGCTGAGAGAGTTTGTGAAAATTACTCTTTCTATCAGGAAACACAGACAGTTCTGAAGAGATATGTGAAATTCCTTTCCTTGGATGTCGAAAGGCAGCTGTATGAGAAGCATATAAACCTTCACTTCTGAGATATTTTTCTAAATTTGACAATTCAGACTCTACTACGAAATTACATAAACGCCGGAATTCCTATCAGCAGAGGGAGTAAAGTGAATTTGGGTAGGCAGGCGAAAACTTCACAACATTTCTGATGCACTGTTTCTCAGCAACACCTGCTTGAAAACATATAGCCATAATTTTAAAATCCCAGATGTCTGTCACCATTTACAGTGTTAATATCTACCTACTTTGTGAGTCAATTAGATATCATATTTGATTACTAAGCTGTACTTATTTATTGTCTTCTCTAACATTAAAATATAACAGTATGGCCAGTGGAAAATCTAATAGAAAGCCTTTGTTTACACAAATAGTAGGGAACACTGTACCTCCAGGCACGTCTACTACTGTCCCACAAGACATTGCTTCTATGGACCTTATTTTAAAAGAGATCTCTGCCGTGGGACAAAGATTGGGATCTATGGATGTAAAAATTTCAGATCTTGCAACAGAAATGAAGACAATACGGATGGATCTGAACTCTTTTCGTACCAAAGTGGAAATTTTTGATCAAAGAACCACTTTTTTGGAAGAGAAATTAGATAATGCAGAGTATTGGGGTCCGGATATCTGGCACCTAAAACAAAAAGTTATAGATTTGGAAGACAGGGCCTGAAGAAATAACATTCGTTTTTATGGAATTCCAGAAAAAATGGAAGTCAATAATGATGTGAAGAACTTGCTAGTAACGTTAATACCGCGGCTACTGAACATATCTTTTGAGCATCCCCTTGAGTTGCAGAGAGCTCACAGAATTCGATCAAGAACTTCAACTTCAACTCTTGAATCTAGACCTAGATCGATCATAGCATGCCTCTTACGTCATGAACAGGTCCGCCAAATATTAACAGCTGCTCGTAAACATGGTCCGTATGACTTGGAAGGCCATAAAGTATTTATTGCTGCAGACTTCTCCACTGAAACCAATGCCAAACGAAAAGCGTTCCTGCAACTTAGGCCAAGACTTCGCAAATGGGATATCAAATATGGTATTTTAGAACCTGCCACAATGTGGATCACAATGGATGGGAACTCAAGGTATTACACAGAGCCTGAGGATCTGGTACGCTTCCTGGACAGTTTGGATGACCAACATATGGACTCAACGCCACTGGTCAAAACATCTATGAATAGTCCGCTTCAATTACAGAAAGATCCACAAAGCCATTGCACCGGTAGATTACATGTCCGTACCTTTAAGAAACAGTTTGACAGAGTTAAAGCAGTCCACTGCGTAAAGTCACTCACACAGGAAAATCCCAGAGACAAATCGAGATCACCTCTAAAGTCACCCACGTCTTTTAATAAAGTAACTGATGCTCAATCTTCCACTATCACTTCTTCCAGCTAGATGAGTATATTTATACATGCTATGTATTAATATAATGTTATTATGTTTTACTACAGTTATTAATTCTGATGGATATGATTTATTTCCTATCCTCATATATTGCTGTTCAATAACCATGTACATTTCCTACTGTTTTTGTATTTGAAGATTTTCTCTTGGATAGATTTTATAACTCCATGGAGTGGTTTTACTTATAATTTATTTACCATGAGTGGTTTTCCTTTCCTCCCCTCCAGAGTCTGGGTTTCGAATTGAGGCTTAGACCCACCGACGAAAGATACATATTATTTGATCTGCAGTGTTCTTTTACATTCTAGCATTTAGAACGGTGTACTTACACCATTTAGAGTTTAGTGTTAACAATATTTTATGATTATAGTTACACATATTGGTTTCAGGTTTACTATACTCCAGATAGTTTTTTTTTTTGTTTGTTTGTTTTTTCCCTTCAGTAAGTTCTCATTATCACATTTCCATATAATTTATCTACTTCCTTTTCCCTTTTTTAGCATTTTGACTCTGTTTCACACAGTACAAATATACTCTAACATTTTTAGTCATCATCATGACAAGTCCTATGCAAATTGTCTCTCTCAATGTCAATGGCTTTACTAATTACATTAAAAGGAAGAAAATTATTTCCTATTTAGCCTCCAAACATACTGACATTGCTCTCATCCAGGAGACTCATCTATCAGATATAGAATCAGAAAAATTAAAACGAGATTGGGTAGGTCAGATTCTTTACAGCTGCAAATCTCCCTCTCACATATCAGGAGATGCTACATCCCACACTACTACTAGAAAAAGTGGTGTAGCCATTCTAATACGGAAAACACTGCAATGCCAAATACTTCAGTCATGGTCAGATGAGGATGGTAGATTTGTTTTAGCAAAGCTTAAAGTTGGTAACAATATATTAGGAGTGGGTTCCATTTATGCCCCTGTTGGGACTAAAGCTCCTTCATCTAAATAGAATTCTAACAGAAATGGGAATTTCCAGAATAGTTTTGGGAGGCGATTGGAATCTTGCGCCAGATGTGATCTTAGACAGAACAGGTCCCCTGGACACAACTAATGGTAGAGATAGAGCCATACTCGGAGACATCAGAGAAGATCATGGTTTGATCGATATCTGGCGTTTACTACATCCATCAGATAAGGGGTTTACATATCACTCGACAGTACATGATTCCCATTCTAGAATAGATTACTGCCTTATTTCACATTCTATTACACCACAAGTACTAGATTGTGATATTTTAGAAATTGCACTGTCAGATCACGCTCCTATCAGTCTCCAGCTTGATTGGGGTCTGAAACGCCCTTGTAGGAAACCATGGCGATTAAACATATTGCGCTACAAACTACCGACAGAAAAGTCACAATTACAATCACATTTGACTACTTATATGAAAGATAACAAAGGATCAGTTTCTTCTCCACAAATCTTATGGTCAGCCGCAAAAGCCACTATTAGGGGACAAATTATGAGGGATTCTTCCATAACAAATAAACGCAGAATAGAACAACAGGCCATTTTGGAAAATGATATCAAAACACTGACACATACTCATTTTAGTAATCCAACTGAAGCTTCCAGATGCAGATTGGAAAAAGATAAGATGGAACTTAATACACTATATACTTCCAAAGCAGAATATATGCTATGTAGACTTAAGGCTCGCAATTATGAACAAGGAGAAAAAGCAGGCCGTTTACTAGCGGCACGATTAAAACAGCGAGAAGCTATGACAGCTATTCCAGCTATATATAACCCTGAGGGTAAACTAATAACTGAGACTCAATCAATAGCTAATACGTTTGCAGATTATTATACCAAGTTATATAGTTCAGAAGTTGATGATGACCTCCTCAAAGAACAGGAATTCTTTGATAAAATAACACTCCCCTGTCTCAATGAACAGGACCGGCTCATACTGACTGGCGAAATAACAAAGGATGAAATTGCGCAAGCAATCTCCAGTCTCCCATACAATAAAGCACCGGGAGAAGGTGGTTTTCCTGGGGAATTTTACCGTTGGGTAAAACCAGAAGCAATAGATGTCCTTTATGAGGTTTATAAAGAAGCAGAGGAAACTGGTAGTCTCTCCTCACTCTCAAATAAAGCTATCATAACTGTCCTTCCCAAACCTGAGAAAGATCCATTATACTGCAGTAACTATCGTCCGATATCTCTTCTGAATACAGATTCAAAGCTATTAGCCACCATTCTTGCCAAAAGACTCAAACAAGTTATCTCTAAACTCATACATAATTCTCAAGTTGGATTCATGCCAGGCAGAAACTCTTGTAGCCATCTTCGCACTTTGGCTCACATACTTTGGTTTTCCAAGGATGCTGGAGAAGACAGAGTAGCATTATCCTTAGATGCAGAGAAGGCCTTTGACCGCATTGAATGGAGCTATATGTTCCGTACATTGCATAGGTTGGGATTAGGTGATGATTTGATCTCTAAGGTTCAATGGTTATACAAGACACCATCTGCACAAGTGAATTGTGGGGGTTTCCTTTCAAAAACCTTTTTAGTGCAAAGAGGTACCCGACAGGGTTGCCCTTTATCGCCCCTCTTATTTCTTCTTGCACTTGAACCACTGGCTGCAGCAATAAGACAGTGTTCACAAATAGCAGGCATTCCTACACCAGTAGGCATCTCAAAACTACTTCTATACGCGGATGACATATTACTCACACTTACAGATCTACCTACTTCACTCTCGGCACTCATGTCTACTATTTCTCACTTCTCAAACATTTCTGGATACAAAGTCAATTGGAATAAGAGTGAAGCTCTCCCATTGTCCCGGGGCACAACAAAAGCAGCTATCTTAGGCTACAATTTTCAATGGAAAGCGGATCGCCTGAAGTATCTAGGTATTTATATCAACACTGGTTTAGAACGTATGATTCAAGATAACTTAGATCCACTCATTGCTAAAACGAAGTCAGAATATGAAAAATGGTCCCATCTTAACCTGTCCTTTTGGGGTAGAGTCCAGGCAGTGAAAATGATTATAGTGCCTCGTTTCACATATGTTTTAGGTATGTTACCTTTGACAGTTAAAATATCAATACTGCGAGACATTGACAAAGGTATTAAAACCTTTATTTGGGGATCTCTGAGACCTAGACTCAAAATCTCCAAACTGATTGCTCACAGGCGATCTGGTGGCCTTAGTTTACCATGCATTGAACATTACTATACAGCCCTCCATTGATCTCAATTGGTTTATCTTTGGCCAATACAGGATGACCCCCCACTATGGGTTCTCATTGAAAAGCAATCTTTACAGGTATCTTCAGGTTTGCAAATGTTTTATACTCATAAATCACCTGCTTTACAAAGTTCTAACCCTATTATTCAGTCTATGCTTAAGATTTGAATACACTCCCACAAACTCCTTAAGAGTAATCCAAGGCTACATAATAAGGCTCCCATATGGCATAACGCTGATATTAGAATAGGGAAACAGACAATTTCCTGGGATACATGGGAGAGAGCAGGTATTCTAATGCTGGATCATTTATTCACTTTAGAAGGCAAGTTTAAAACCTTTACGATGCTTCAGATAGAATTTCAACTCCCTAGCTCTCAAAAGGGGAAATACTTACAATTGAAACAAGCTCTACTTAGTAGACTAGGACCATTTCCGTGGAAACCTGAGGATTCCCCAGTCGTACAATACTTAAAAACTTGGGGGAAATTGAAAGGAGCGGTCTCTGGATTTTATAATCTCATTGTGCATAAACTACATTCATCACCATTACTAGCACAACTCCACGTCAAACGGCAAGGATTACTTAATGTAGCGTATTCCAATGAGGACTGGACGGATGTTGTTATGAACATGGATAAAGGAATCAGAGAGGCAAGAATGAAATTTACTCTTTTCAAAATTCTTCATAATTGGTACTGGTCACCACAAAAACTCAAGGCAGCAGGTTTACTACACCATTCTACCTGTTGGAGGTGTCCTCATGAGGACTGTGATATCCTACACATTTTATTTCAATGTCCAGTTTTGTCGGAATACTGGTCTTCTATAACTTCCTCTATACACAGAACTATACATGTGCCCATTCCTTTAACAGAAAAATTAGTTATATTACATGATGTTACTGATCTCCCAAATCTAACAAACCATACAAGACGATTGATTGCTATTGCACTCACTGTAGCAAAAATGTGTAAATTACGACATTGGAGAACACCACAACGTCCTACACATGATGAATGGCTTATTGAAATGTATAACATGGCATCATATGAAAAGCTGATTTACAGATTGCAAGATAATGTTGGGATTTTCATCCAAATTTGGAAACCCTTTCTAGCTAATACACATTCTATTAATATTCACACGTAAACGTTTTCTCATTCTTTGTCTCCTATCTTTATTAAGACTTTTTTATTATTGTTTTGAGTCATGCTGTTATTAAGACAATTGACATCTCGCCCATTAACACTGTTATTTTAAGTAGGACTTACTGTTCACCAATTCAACACAGTTGAATTGGCAGGAATATCTCCATTTGAAATGTTATTTATGTGGATTTGCATGATATTACTATCTCGACTGTCTTCTAACAACCTATAATATATGGTTTAATACATATTGCATAATTCTTTCTTTCCAGATTTTCTGTTATAGGTCTACTTCTAAGAGTTAATGCACAGTTGGATGCGTTATAAATAATCTCATATATTGCATTTACTGATATATGTATAATGTTTTTTTTTTTTTTTTTGTGTTTAGAAATCTGAGAAGTTAATATTTCATAATATTTTTCATATATGGCCATAATTTGATGTATTGTTTCTCTATTTAACACAGTCTGTATATTGACATGTACTTCTCAATAAACATATACAAAAAAAAAAAAAAAGAAAGAACAAGGGGACTCACTTAAAAATAAAGTGATTCACTGGATATGGGGAGTAAAAATATGCAGGTCCGTTATACGTGAAGACATAGTTAATGTCCAGAGATACTCAAGTGACGGTCTAGAACGGACTTCATAGGGCTCAAATTGAATAGCCAGTTTTGAGTAAAGGGACTATTAGCGCTTGAGCAAAGATCAAGACCTGGCACTCAGTCCCAAGTTACCCTCACTCAAACGATCCCCTCTTTAATGGCCAATTTATTTTCTAGAGGTAGCCTAAGAAATACACCTCCCTTTACTTATATTCCTGGTCAGGGTCCTAGGAGTCCAACCTCATCTGTAGATTGACTTAAAGCTCCCAATGAGAGAGAACTGAGGAACGGTATGTCAATCAAAATGGCTTCGGAACCTTGTGCCCCAAATAGCTTGTCATTGGACAGTGTGGAATCAGAGGAAGTAGCACACTGGAAAATCTTTAGTGGCCTTGAAGAAGGGTGGGACTTCGAAGTAGCCTTACTACAAGCAAGGGTAAAGGAGGGGTGGCTGAATACAGAAGGTTGCAATGATTCCCTAATTGAATTTCTGTCCTGGAATGTGGCAGGTATGCTAGCTAAAACAACTAATCATGAGTGGTGTAGCTTTATAGTCCAACAGCACATCATTCTCCTCCGGGAGACGTGGGCATCCTCAATGACTCATAGACTAGGATATTTGACCTTCCAGAAGGTTGCGCTCCCATCACCATCTGGGAGGGCCTCAGGGGGACTGATAATCTGATTGAAACAAGATCTCTTCCCCAAGGTGAAGGAACTAATGTGTCCCACTAGAGACATACTAGCAGTGGAGATGGAATTCAAAAATCCTAGGGGGTCCACTCGTATTGTGATTGAAAATATCTATATTAGACCTGGTCCACGAAATACACAGATTGCTGTGTTGAATTATCTCACTGACTTCTTGAATCAGCTGCCAGGGGAACAGGGTATAATCATTGCAGGGGACTGTAATATGCTGCTAAACTGTAAGGATGATTATTTACGAGAAGTAACCCAGTTTGTAGAATTCTGGGATAAATCAGGTCCGGTGCAGAATACAGTAAAGAAAACAGGGGGAGTGGTAGCCGTATTTGAGAATCTAATAAAGGTTGTGGGACTAAGAGTAGTAAATGGGAATACGAAGCTGGATAGTCCAGCTATGCCCACGTACAAAAAAGGATTACATACGAGCCGCCTAGATTACATCTTGGTTGATGATAGACTTTGGCATTCGATTATTGATATGGCTGTCATCCCAAGGGACGATAGTGGCCATCAAGCTCTCTGCACAGCTTTCTCATTTTCCATATTTAACAGCAGCAATTTAACTAAATGGGTGAAGGGTAATAACCTAATAGTGACTAATGATTATAATAACGTAAGATGGGAAGCGGTGGCAGACGATATGAAGTTCCAGGTTTCTATTTACGATGCATTCAAAATTACTCTACTCCCCCAGAAGCACACTGATTTTGCACTGGTTGACCTGATTAAACTGCATTGCTCTTTGGTCAACCGGCTGAGACCTCTTTTTCAGGTAGTAAGAAAACGAGGGAAAATCACAGATAGATCGTTGAGATGGTTTTCTAGCTCCTGCAGACAGGCTAAATTACAACTGCTGAGAGCATTGCAGGAAGGAAAACGCTGTGAGATAAGAGCAGCTAGGTTTGCACATAAAACTATGCTGAAAATCGCTAAAAAGGAGTGGGAAACCAAAAAATGGAATGCCCTGGTAGGCACACTTCAAGAGGGGGATACAAGATTGTTCTGGAAACTGGTGGGAGAAAAGGAACATCCTCAAAAAGCGGAGACTTATCCAGCAATCCAGCCAGCAACCTGGGTGTTACAATTTGGGAAGCTTTATAAGGCAGATTTGAACAGCTGCACCAATGTACCCCTATCTAGTTCTGAAGGGCTTTGTATTCCCTATATTCCATCTTCAGGGAAAGCTAACCCGCCTAGCTTCGATTTGGGCTCTTTTTCTTTGAAAGAAATTACTCTGGCCCTCCAAACATTACGTAAAGGAAAAGCCCCTGGTCTAGACGGAGTTCCAGGCAACCTGTATTTATCCCGACTTAGAATTTGGTCTCTGTATTTAAACACACTTAGCAATGCGGTCCTGAAGGGCGGAGAGTTCCCCTCTACATGGCGAAGAGCAATAATAGTCCCTGTTTATAAAAAGGGGGATAGAGAATCACCGGCCAACTATAGACCTATAAGTGTAATAGAAGTAAAAGGTATTCTGCAAGCAGGTTTTGACTAGATTGTATACATGGATAGAGGATTCCCAGGTCCTCTCTGACTTTCAGGCAGGATTCAAGAAAGGAGTTAGTACAATAGACAAGGTATTTAGATTCAATCTTCTTTGTTGGAAATACCTGAACTTAAAAAAGGACCATCTGTACGTAGCTTTCATTGATTTAAGACTGCTTTTGATCTGGTCCCTCGAGACTTGCTGTGGCAAGTCCTGGAGTCTTTCAAACTCAATAGTGAGCTTTTGAGATTGATAAAACATCTTCATGAGGGAACTTATGCCTTGGTTCGATGGTCACAGGGTGGTGACCTGAAAGAAGCTATACCCATTGTAAAAGGGGTCAGACAGGGGTGTGTATTAGCCCCCACCCTGTTTAGCCTCTTTATCAATGGTGCAGTAGAACAGTTGATGAGATGTAATCACGATGCCCCTAAGTTAGCAGGAGTACCAGTCCCTATCCTCATGTTTGCGGATGACACTCTATTGATCTCAAGAACCCCAATGGGCCTCCACAATGAATTGGATGCCTTTTCTATGTTTTGCAATAAAAGGGACCTTGAAATAAATCCAGTCAAGACCAAGGTTATGGCTTTTAACCCGCATAAGTCATTTAGAGGGATAATGACTCTAAGTGGACAATTGATAGAACGAGTTAGCCAATTTGTCTACCTGGGGATTAGACTAGCGGACGACCAATAATGGTTGGCACAAATTGAAAAGAGTTCCTCTGTCCTTTGGCAGAGGTCAGCAGTGATAGGGAGGAAAATTAAAAACTCCACAGAGGGGGAAATCTCGGCAGCTATCACTGTATACAAGGCTGGAAGTCAAAGTACGTATGAAGCGATGCTACTGGGAGTTGGTTTTGATGCAGATTTGGTTCAAGCAGGGCCAAGGGAGTAGGACATCACAGTTTTTAGATCATAAATGTGGCCCTAAGTTTGAAGCCTACATGGACTACGTAAATCCTCCCCACACTAAAAGCCTTTTTATCAAATTTAGATTAGGGACCTTGCCGCTAAAGATGTGCACCGCTAGTTGGAGCAAGGATGACAGTAATTCGACCTTCTGTCATTTTTGCCCAAATCAACCTGAGACCCTTGCACATTTTGTATTTATATATCCTAGATATTTGGTCCCTAGGAAGAAGTGGATTATTACTCTATGTAGATCTTTTGGGTTAAGTAATTACAAGGCATCTTTACGTAAAAAGAACAGTAGATGGACGGAATGTAGAACAAATCAAACATTCACCCCCAGTCACAGATCTGGGATTAATCCATCAGTTTTTTTGCTCATCATGCCACCCCAGTTTGGACTCAGACATATGCAAATCAGTCTTGACCCTGTTCCCCATGGGAACAGACCAGCCCAAACTGCCAAGCCAGGTCCTCCCTGGACCGGAAGCAAGCATCCTGGGACCGGTTTCAGGGTATCACCCCTCTTCAGCCAGGCTAGCTTGAATCTGGTGGCATAGTGAGCACGGGACCCACGTCTGGGCATACTTTTCCCACTTGGGGCGACAAACGCAAATTTTAATCCATCAGTTTTTTTGCTCACCATGCCGTTCCAGTTTGGACCCAACCATATGCAAATCAGTCTTGATCCTGATCCCTGTGGGAACAGTCCAGCCCGAACTGCCAGGCCAGGTCCTCCCTGGACCAGAAACAAGCATCCTGGGACGGGTTTCGTGGTATCACCCCTCTTCAGCCAGGCTAGCTTGAATCTGGTGGCATAGTGAGCACAGGACCCATGTCTGGGCATACCCTTCCCACTTGGGTCGACAAACGCAAAAAGAACAGTAGATGGACGGAATGTAGAACAAATCAAACATTCACCCCCAGTCACAGATCTGGGTTTAATCCATCAGTTTTTTTGCTCACCATACCGTTCCAGTTTGGACCCAACCATATGCTAATCAGTCTTGATCCTGATCCCTGTGGGAACAGTCCAGCCCGAACTGTCAGGCCAGGTCCTCCCGGGACCAGAAACAAGCATCCTGGGACCGGTTTCAGGGTATCACCCCTCTTCAGCCAGGCTAGCTTGAATCTGGTGGCATAGTGAGCTCAGGGCCCACATCTGGGCATACCCTTCCCACTTGGGGCGACAAACGCAAAATGAACAGTAGATGGACGGAATGTAGAACAAATCAAACATTCACCCCCAGTCACAGATCTGGGTTTAATCCATCAGTTTTTTTGCTCACCATGCCGTTCCCGTTTGCACCCAACCATATGCAAATCAGTCTTGATCCTGATCCCTGTGGGAACAGTCCAGCCCGAACTGCCAGGCCAGGTCCTCCCTGGACCAGAAACAAGCATCCTGGGACCGGTTTCGGTGTATCACCCCTCTTCAGCCAGGCTAGCTTGAATCTGGTGGCATAGTGAGCACGAGACTCACGTTTGGGCATACCCTTCCCACTTGGGGCGACAAATGCAAAAAGAACAGTAGATGGACGGAATGTAGAACAAATCAAACATTCACCCTCAGTCACAGATCTGGGTTTAATCCATCAGTTTTTTTGCTCACCATGCCGTTCCAGTTTGGATCCAACCATATGCAAATCAGTCTTGATCCTGATCCCTGTGGGAACAGTCCAGCCCGAACTGCCAAGCCAGGTCCTCCCTGGACCAGAAACAACCATCCTGGGACCGGTTTCTGGGTATCAACCCTCTTCAGCCAGGCTAGCTTGAATATGGTGGCATAGTGAGCACGGGACCCACGTCTGGGCATACCCTTCCCACTTGTGGCGACAAACACAAAAAGAACAGTAGATGGACGGAATGTAGAACAAATCAAACATTCACCCCCAGTCACAGATCTGGGTTTAATCCATCAGTTTTTTTGCTCACCATGCTGTTCCAGTTTGGACCCAACCATATGCAAATCAGTCTTGATCCTGATCTCTGTGGGAACAGTCCAGCCCGAACTGCCAGGCCAGGTCCTCCCTGGACCAGAAACAAGCATCCTGGGACCGGTTTCGGGGTATCACCCCTCTTCAGCCAGGCTAGCTTGAATCGGATGGCATAGTGAGCACTGGACCCACGTCTGGGCATAACCTTCCCACTTGGGGCGACAAACGCAAAAAGAACAGTAGATGGACGAAATGTAGAACAAATCAAACATTCACCCCCCAGTCACAGATCTGGGTTTAATCCATCAGTTTTTTTGCTCAACATGCCGTTCCAGTTTGGACCCAACCATATGCAAATCTGTCTTGATCCTGATCCCTGTGGAAACAGTCCAGCCCGAACTGCCAGGCCAGGTCGTGCCTGGACCAGAAACAAGCATCCTGGGACTGGTTTCGGGGTATCACCACTCTTCAGCCAGGTTAGCTTGAATCTAGTGGCATAGTGAGCACGGGACCCACGTCTGGGCATACCCTTCCCAATTGGTGCGACAAACGCAAAAAGAACAGTAGATGGACGGAATGTAGAACAAATCAAACATTCACCCCCAGTCACAGATCTGGGTTTAATCCATCAGTTTTTTTGCTCACCATGCCGTTCCAGTTTGGACCCAAGCATATGCAAATCAGTCTTGATCCTGATCCCTGTGGGAACAGTCCAGCCCAAACTGACAGGGTCAAGACTGATTTGCATATGGGTGGGTCCAAACTGGGGTGGCAAGGTGAGCAAAAGAACGATGGATTAAACCCAGATCTGTGACTGGGGGTGAGTGTTTGAAAAGTTTCAACACTCCGTCCATCATCCTTTTGTGTTGCTAAAGTTGCCCTAAGTGGGATGGGTATGCCCAGACGTGGGTCCCTTGCTCACTGTGCCACTGGATTCAAGCTAGCCTAGCTGATGAAGGGTGATACCCTGAAACCGATCCTAGGATGCTTGTTTCTGGTCCAGGGAGGACCTGGCTTGGCAGTTTGGGCTGGACTCTTCCCATGGGGAACAG
Organism: Pleurodeles waltl; assembly: GCF_031143425.1. Classification (NCBI taxonomy): domain Eukaryota; kingdom Metazoa; phylum Chordata; class Amphibia; order Caudata; family Salamandridae; genus Pleurodeles; species Pleurodeles waltl. The sequence continues at coordinate 184,844,535 of NC_090447.1, forward strand.
GGTCAAGACTGATTTACATATGGCTGGGTCCAAACTGGGGTGGCATGGTGAGCAAAAGAACAATGGATTAAACCCAGATCTGTGACTGGGGGTGAGTGTTTGAAAAGTTTCAACACTCCGTCCATCATCCTTTTGTGTTGCTATCTTTACGTATATTGACAAGTGGTACAAGTGATAAGGTAGTCTTTGCAGTTGCAAGGTATCTCTAAAGTGCATGGGCCCCAAGACTTAGAGAACTTCCCTTCGACTGATTTGCTAATGTGTAAATATATTTGGCCAAAAGCAGATTAATCAATGGGACATAGGAAGAAAGGTCTCATCTGTGTAATATCATTGAGCGTTTTAATTGGTTTTAACCTAAAGTATGTTTATATCATTTTATCGTCTTAGGGTGTGGTAGGGATATTTATTGTATTGTATCGCATTTTATTTCTACCCGTTTTATTATTATTGAGAGAATATATTATATTATCCTATTTGGGTGCTTTTATGGCTTTCAGACGAAATAAAGATTAAATAATGTAATGTAAATATAATAGCATGGTTTTTTCTTTGTTTTGTTGTCATTTTTGACTTCTTTCTGTTTGGACATCAATAAAATGAATTAAAGAAAAACTAAAACATTTTAGAATTAGAACTAATAAAGTGACTGAGAGGCAGTGGGGATAGAATGATGGGGATTGTAGGAAAGCAAAGAGGCTTTGGTTCTGGGGCAATTACAGTCCAGGACCTGGCAAATGAAAAAGGTAACGTTACAAGAAAATGCTATAGGACAATGTGATTGTGGTTGATGAAAAATAAGGGAATTTTGTAACTTTGTCTGGGTTAGCTTGTATATTGTGTTGGTGTCAGATAATTCTTACTGCATTTAGCAATACGGGTATTTGTGTCCAATATATATATATAAATATATATATATGCATATATATATATACACACACAAGCACAACTCAACTTGGACAAGATAGAGATCCTTGTAATCATCTCCACCCCTTCTACCTGGAATGACTCCTTTTGGCCCACTGCTCTGGGAATCGCCCTGCCCCCACACACCACCCGCGCAACCCTGGCATTATCCTGGACTCCTCACTATCCATGACCTGCTAAGTTAACGCCGTCTCTTCGTCATGCTTTTACACCCTCCGACTCCTGCGGAAGATTTTGAAGTGGATTCCCTCCGACACAGGAAAGCAGTCACCCACGCACTCATCACTAGCAAACTGAACTACGGCAACACATTCTATGCCGGCATCACCAAGAAACTTCAATCAAGACCTCAAAGAGTCCAGAATGCAGCAGCCAGACTCATCCTGGACATCCCCCAACACAGACACATCTCCTTCCACCTCAGAGACCTACACTGGCTCCCAGTCAATAAGCGCATCAGATACAAATGCCTGATTCAAGCCTACAAGACACTGCACAACCTAGGACCAGCATGCCTCACCTTCTACATACCTAAAAGACGTCTCCGTTCCTCCCAGCTCACCCTGCAGGAGGAAGATCCTTCTCCTACCTAGTAGCCTGGACACGGAACACGCTACCCCTCAAGCTCAAGCAGACCGCATCACTGATGCAGTTCACGAAGGACCTCAAGACCTGGCTCATTGACTGAGCGGCACGCCCACAATCAGTGTCTTGAGACGCTATGGTGATTAGCTGCGCTTTACAAATTCATGTTTGATTGATTGATTTATCTACAAGCACAATTTGCATCTCATGTCCTTCCTGACCCATGGATACCAAAACATACTACTCTATATAATTCAACACATTTTGATGATGAGCTAGGTAAGCAAACAACCATTCATTCACTTTAGTAATGTTTTTAAATCAACCATAGTAGAATGCATTTTGGTGTAATTACATTTAAATAGAAGAGTGCTCTTAGATGATGAATGCACTGGCTAACAAAGCATCATGTCCAGATTCATTCAACTACTTTCCAGTGCTGTATGCCCCACTCCTAACCAACATCATCTGACATTGTTTTACCATGATTGGTTTCATACTAATTTATTTGTTTATTTGTTTATTGATTTAGGAACTTTGTAAATTGCTGCACCCGTAGCCCTGTAGCTACTACAGAGAAATGAAAGGAAGAGAAAGAGTCTAACCTAGTGTATTTAGAGGAGGTAGAGTACAACTAAATGTGACGCGAAGTATCCCTTGTTGCAGTTACTCTAAAATGCCACAGATCAGTTGAATGCTTGACTAAAAAGCAGGGGCGGCTCCACAGTGGTGGAGGGGCATCAACACCCTGGCTAAGAGCCAGCAGATAACATATAAAACAATAGCTTACTATTGTTTTATTTTTCATTTGCTGGCTCAGCTAGAAGTGCAGGGAACGGCGGGGCTGGGCCAAGGGAGGTGGTGGGGGGCGGGGTGGGAAGAGTGTGTACCTAAGTGTGCATATGTGTTTGGCCGGCCGGTGCAGACTGGCCAAACACACATGCGCACCTAGGTTTCTCCAACTAGAAACTGCATAGACACAAGGTTGTGTCTGAGCAGCAGTTCAGGCTGCTCAGACCAATCCTGATGCTGCTTGTTTTTATGCTAGGTTGAGCATAAGAGCAGCGCCAGAATTGCTGGGGAGCCTGTGCTGGTGTCCCAGTGAATGCTGGGACACCACATAGAGGGAAGAGGAGCGACGAGTGAGGCGGCAGGAAATGGCGGTATTGCGGTGAGAGGTAAGTTTATTTATTTATTTTTTCAGCCACCCCCGTCTCTGTCATCCCTGCCCCTCCCCTTGAGATTTTTCGTGGCCACCGTAGCTAAATGTTCAGATTTCAGCAGTTATCTGAATTGGAGGAGGTAGGACTCTGGTCCCAGACTGGGGTCAAAGAGTTCGGGCCCGTGGACATCCGGGGATCTGCCTGCACGTTTTTGTTGTTTGAATGTTTTCTCTTGGATAAGGGCCAGATTTGCCAACTTAAAGTTCCTAGCAGGAATGAAATAAGGGGCCAAGTTTTAAAAGTAACTGGGCCATTTAAAAAAATCTAATCCTGGGTTTACTGAAAGCCAGGGAATGCTTCCAGGGTAAATTTGTTTTGGATAACTATGTTTTGATGGAGGAGCTGTAGTTTAGACACAACATTTTACAGTCTTCTCAATCTGTCAAGTGAGCTGCTTTTTGGAAACCCTGTAGAGAACACATTACAGTAGTCCTTGCAATGATTATTAGATATCTTGTCAGTTCCCCTTGACAATTAGTTTGTGTAAATAGCAGGATCTTCCTGAGCATGGACTTTTGTGGATTTACCCCTACTACTAACATATCATTTGTGGAGTGAATGAAAGATCTCCAGAATGTCTAATTTTTGAGATATGAACGCTAGGGGACCCTAGGCTTTTGGGATATGCAAAAAGAAGCTTGTCATTGCTCAGATCTCCTAGTTGCATGATTTCTGTTTTAGATGAATTCAGGCGAACACATATTTTACTAGAACGTCTGAGTAGACATTGTATGATGTTTGCTGTGACTCTCTGAGATGCTGACTAACTCAAAGTAGATTTGAATATCATCAGTGCACATTTAGAAATATATCTGATAAGGTATAGCATATGTGACAGTGGAAGTACGTAAATGTTGAAAAATTGTTATGAGATGTATGACCCCTGTGAAAGAATGAAAGACATCTTTGAACTGAAGATTCTTCTGTTTCGATGCACATTTGTTGGTTGTTGATATTGGCAGCAGAGTACATTCGTTGTGGCATTGTTCCAAATAACCAAGCCCATGTATTTAGTCATTTTAAAACATTTTGCTAGTCTACATTATCATAAGCTGCAGAGAGGTGAAGTAGGACTAGAACCACTTGTGTTCTCTGTTTCAGAGTGGAGAGGAGATATTTCTTGATGTCTGTTCCTACGTTAGTCTAAAACCTGATTGTAGGTTATCAAGTATAGGATTGGACTCAATGTATTCTTGTAAATGGTTAGTGATCTCTTTTTCCAAAATTTTGCTGATATGAGGCAGCTAGGAAATTGGTTAATAGTTTTCAAGAAGTTCTTTGTTTTTTCAGATAGTGTTTAATTTTTGCTTGTTTTATTTTATTGTGAGGAGATCCATTAGCATAGGAAGTGTTAATCATTGTGATGCAGCCATGAGTAAAATCCTCTCTCTGCTCTGTCATCAGAAAGGGGAGATACATCCTATTGTTTATGCTACTGACCAATATTATTCCCATGTTGAGAATTCACAATCATAATTCTTTAAATGGCCATCATGAGTTGATTTTTTATTACATTTTAGACAATAGAAGTGCTGGCACATTAACACGATGGCAAACCCTCATACAAGACATTTGTGCTGAGTTATCAATCTAGCTCCACAGTGGAAATAAAATCATTTGTGATTCGCTGGAAACTGACTTCTTTAACAATCTCAATTGTAATACTAAAGGAAGCAAAATATAACCTATCCAAGATATATCTCCATGGTTCGTCTGAAAAAGAAGCCCAATGCAAAACCTTGATATCCTAATGTCCCTGTATTTGGGGTAATAATGTAACATCTGGCACATCATAATACAGCATGCGATATGTCTCTTAGAACGTAGCATAACATTAAAACACTCAAATTAAAAGAAATGCTGATTCCTTTTGGAGCCGATCAATTAATTTTGAAGCTGATGATATTTGCCTCTGTGAAGGACTGCCAGGAAAACCATTATTTACATTCTTTTTGGGCCTAATTTACAGTTAAAAGTAACAGCACTCCGAATTTAGAGATGTCCATCATTTGGAGAGAGTACCCATCTCTGACAAACTCTAAATCAGGTTGTTAGTTATTTTGTAGATTTGTTTCAGGACTTCAGTGGAGAAACTCTCAGTGCTGTCCACATCAGTTAAACCAATAGCACCCAGTTTTTAACCTTTAACACGTTTAATGAGCTGAAAGTGTCACGTTTAGAAGCTACTGGTGTTTAATAATCGAAATATTTGATCCACAGTGTTAGCATAATAACTGAAAGGCATTTGATTGCCTATTGGACCATTTCTCGATGGCAGCCAGTGCTATCCAATCGGCTCTGGTCTAGCTTTCTTCCTGTGTATCCATTTACATTTGACTGTGTGGTATCCCATTGTATACAAAAGCTATGCACGCTTTAATCGTTTTGCAATATGCAACCCTGTTGAAATGAATTTTGAACGTTATGCAGTTGTGTGCACTGAACACCGTGGTTGTGAAGAAAAGTATTTTCATGTAACTCACAAATATTTCCAATTTAGTAGGGTTTACCTTATAAATCTGTTATTTAAAAGCATGAGTCCAAGATCGGAAAGTTTATGTTATATAAACTCAAATGTCTGGAATGTAAATCAATAATGTAATGTTTTTTTTATTCTTTTTAATTATATGAAGTGTTCTTGGTAAACTGTGTTCCTTCCGATTCTCTGAAATTCTTTTACTTTAAAAAAAATGATACCTTGTTTTGATTTGCAATGAAGAAACCATGTTAATTCATGGAAACCAATGTAGGATTATTCAACAGTGGGGAGAAATAATGCTCTCTTAAGAGCAGTGACTTTCTTTGAAACGCGGTTCAGCAAAATTGTTCTATCATGATATGATCACGTTCTCAATTCCGCGCCTCTAGCTAGATGTCGAAGGGTTGGAATTCCTTCACGGTGTCATTGAACTTTAGATAATCTGGATTAGCAAATGCAAGGTTTGCGGAAGCGAAAACCTGATTATTAGTCACCACCTGCTCCCCTAACTCCAGTTAACACAGAATGTGGGCGTTTCTTGGTACTGTATCCTGTAGTCATTACTATAAATGCATTTTTTCTCACAGTTCTGCCTCTTGTGAAACAGACGTCACGGTCTGCTGAATGTGGCAATATTGTCTTTACCATCAGGAATTTGGAGCAATGGAATATACACTTTTAGTCCAGAAGGAGGCTCTTCCTCTTGGTGAACTGTCCCATTAACCCTCCACCCCCCACCCACTAACCCAGTTATTTCTTGTTCTTTCCACACCTTCTAGTAATCTCTTGCGATCTAGAAGATGCATGGTGGCATTGCTGAACAAAAAGCCCTGCCACCTTTGAATTTGTTTACTGTGTCTGTCTTCCATACATCTTCATTAGCTCCTGAACTCTGTGGTTCTTTCCTTTTGAACATGCTTCTGTATTTGTATGTGGGTAGCTACCTTTAGGATTGTCAATGATCATGTCTGACATTCTGTGCCTTAACTTGGGTACCACCGAACTTGCATTTTGAAGCATCTCAGATGCTGGTATTACTGATAAAATAGTTATATGCACTCTTCGAGCTGGCAACTATTGTCTCCAGACTCCTGAACAAGACCACTGTGTCCTTGGATAGTCTGTAAGATGTTGTTCATATGAACCTCATCCTTTTGTTGCCATTGGGAAATAAATGTGAGAGTAGATAAAATCACAACACTTCTGATTCTCTAGTGCAGATATAAGGATCTGCATCTATTATACATTTTTGTATCTGACCATTCCTGTTTGAGCTACATCAGAAAATTGGTCATTAATTGGGGTGCATACGAGTCTTCCTCAAGTAGCAAATCCCAGACTCTTATTAAGTTAAAGACACATGCCTAGATTTGATGCAGTGCCACGCAGCAAGAGAATTTGCTGCGTTGCCCAGCGTCAAATGGAGGGGGGAGGAATGTGCCATAATTGCTAACACGTGGCGCATTCCTGCTCTTTCTCTCTGCCCTGGCATACTTTTAGCTGCCAAGCGCCATGGTGCAAGGGCGTTTGCGCTACAGCCAGGATTGTTTTTTTTGTGCAGGAAAGGACAACTGCCTGCACAAAAAACAATCCCCAGAGGCATATTTTTTCTGCTTTCTACTTGTCCACAATCATACTATCCTTTCCAATTAAAGGGCAAGTCACCAAGGATTTAAGTCGTTTGTGGGAAGATTCATGTTGTGACCATGAATTATTAAGAGAAAAGTGTCCCATGGCATGCATTATAAGGATATTGCAAGTCACCTTATAGGTCCATTACTTTATAAAGGAGCTCAGCCTTTGTTTTTGGCCCTGTTCCTCTCTATAATCATGGAACTCATATGTGACCTGCAGTAACTTTATAATGTATGACAGGGAGTTCTTTATGCCATATACTAAGAACAAAAAAACATTTTCCCACAAATGCATTACATGCCTTATACCATGAATTTTAATGCAAATCATCTTGTATGCTGGGAAATCTTGCCACATAGCAGTCAGCCTGTAAAGGGGTTAGAAGACTTGCATCTGCACATCTGAAAGCTAGGATTTTGGAACATTGAGTGAGATATTTTGCATTGGGCATAAACCTTACCCATCTGTAATATAGAGGAGAGGCTGCACTGTTGATAACTTTCTGGACCCTTTTCAGTGATCATCCTGGGATGCCATAAGTACCACATTTCCTGAGCTGTATAGCCTGAAAGTATGCCAGGCATGCATAATCTTCCTTACACTATAGTATTAGATGGTGTGACTACATGTATTTCAAAAATGATTTCCCAACTTGTAGATTATGGTGCATCTGAGCACTCCTATGGTGCTACACATTTCTGAAAAGTAACATTGCCAGGATTTTTAGAGTCAATCACATAGTTCCTCACTCAGTAAATCACCCCCCTTGTAAATTGTATCACCTCTCGCGGCTACTTCTTCATGTCATGTCTTTCTCTTGCTGTATCCCCAAAGACAGGCAGCCCACTTCAGTAACTTCTAATATGAGAAGTTTCTCCCACTTCAGTGCCTTTAATGGACTCTTTCCCCTTCCAGGGTATTCACATAAGAGGGTGTATCACCTGTGACTGATCCTCCATGCTCATCTGTCTCCACTACTTTGCCACCCTAAAGTATTGCTGTAAATTGTTTATTTAATTTTACAAGCTCTTCTTAATGTTTTTTGGGTTTATGGCCTTTGCCTCTGGAGCTCACATCATTGTGCTGCTCAGCTTTAAATACGCTTACTGGTGAAGTGAAGGAAGCCCAGCATAGCTCTGATCCTCTGTGGGGTTGGGGATAAAAGTGAGATGAGTGGAAATTTGAAATTACTCTTGAAGGACAGGAGGCAAACGTATGCAAAGATTAGCATGGACTAGGAAAGATCAATGAGTGTCACATTAACGAAGCTGCCGGCTGCAAGCTCCTTCAAGAAAAGAGGTAAAACGAGTAGCACAATCTTTTTCATCTGAGTCGTCAGGTTCAGAGGCTGTCTATGAAATTATCCACCCTTCAAAGGGAAAATCCAACTAAAAGGAGGTGGTTCTTGAGGTACTCCATTACCTAAAAAAGAACTAGGATTTCATGAATCATATATTGGCTCCAAATAGCAGTAATTCATTATTTGTTGGTTCAGTGATGAACTTGAATGAAGTATGCATCCACCAGCTGTTTAATTACCTAATAATCAGAGAATGTAAGGACTTGGGCCCATATTTATGGATTTTGATGCAAAACTGTGCTAACGCTGCACAGCAAAATCCATAGCGCCAGCTAGCGCCATTCCATTGTGCCAGTCAGGCGCCATATTTATGAAATGTCGCACGGTGGCGCATAGGACAGGCTTGGGTCTTAAGAAAAGAGGCTAGCCGGGGGGGATTGGCAGAGGGGAAAAGGTGTTAATGGGTCAAAAATGACGCTATGCTGATAATCAGCCTAGCTTCATTTTCTGACGCACTACCACCCAAACATGTCTCCTGTCTTTCTAAAGTCAGGAGTCATGCCCACCACCCCAATGGCCAGCAAAGAGAACCAGTGTCCCCTGAGCATGGCCATAATATCCAGTGCCAGGCAAGGGGGCCCTTGTAAGGGGCCCCCAATAGCACAGAAAAAAAAAAAAAAAATACTTACCTCTACTTACTCAGGATGGGGACCCCCATCCTATGGCATCCCTCTTGTGTGGGTGGGTGTGTTCCTGGGGCATGGGGTGGGCATCTGTGGGCCCATTCCATGGTGATTATCCGTGGAAATGGGTCCACAGGTCCCCTAACACCTAGTCAGACCCAGGTGTTAAATAATGGTGCGAAGCCTGTGCTAAGCAGGCTTAGCACCATTATTTGGGTCCGCTTACTCTGTGAGCTTCATTTTTGCGCCGCAGTATAAATCAGTATAAATCAGGCATTAGGGTGCTAGAGTCATATTGTGGACGGGAAGGCCTACCTTGCATCTAATTAGCGCACAATATGGCACTAAGTCCACAAAGTCGCAAATTTGTTTTAAAAAAATGCTTTTTGGCCTGGGTGCGCGGGTCACTCTGGAACCCCACACCAGAGCTGAGAGGTCAGGGTGACTCAACCATGGAACCGTGTCTTTTTAAAAATCTTTTTTTGTGGGACTCGTCCTTCAGCCGAGTCCCAAGAGGCTGCACACACTACCTGGTTTGAAGTGTTGACAGTCAATCAGAGCTATGCAGTTCCCTATATGAGCTCATCATTATTCTTGAATACATCGCAAAGTATTCATGTCCCTAGATATACAAATGTATATTCCATTTGATATCTTAAAAACTACTGAACAGATTTACACCAAATAAGCAAAAGCTTAACCTGCGTACTGAAAGCTAGCTTTCTGCGAAATTTGATGTAATTCCGTCCAGTGGTTCAGACTGCAGTCGTGTCTAAAGGCCCTATGGGAATTAACATGGGAAACACAACTTTATTGGCCACACCTTTTTCTCAGCCCCCCCCCCGTGACGGCCCACACAGAAACTCTCTGTGCGCAACAAGAATCATAGGCATACTTTTTTTGGAGCATTTCGTGAAAATTCGTCAAAAGGTGCAAGGATGTATTCCTCTGGAAACATGGTCCTAACTATAACTATATATATATATAGACAGTGTGCCTCTCCTCTTACTTTTCATGTATTCCTTGTATAGCTGTTATCATGCTGGGCAGCAACTGTAAAAGCAAGTGGACTATCAAGTAATGGATACCTAATGCACACAAGAACATTTATATGGTGAACTGAAGTGCCTGTGACGCTATTGCAGCTATATGGAAATTAAGCGCTCCAGTTCAGGAAGTTATTTATATGGAACTGTGCATTATGGAGTTGGAGTTTGGTTATTGAAGTCACATGACTGTGTATTTAAAAAGCACTGGCTCACTCCCACCTGCTCTTACTTACCTGTGAACAAGGCATGCTGTTGCCGAAACGCGTCAGGATTTTTTGTCTTGCTGCTCAGAAATGCTATTAAATGCTTGGATTTTAACATGGACTGGTGCCTGGGCTTTTCATTTTTTTTTGGAGATATTTTCGTTTTTTGGAGATATTTTCTGTGGGATGCTTCGCCCCAGTAACCCAGGCCGCCCTGCAGGGTTGTGGCCCCTTACGGAGCAGGAGTTGACAATGATATATATATATATATATATATATATATATATATATATATATATTAGGGTTTATGGAGGGTATGGGCTTTTTGGTGGTAATGATAATTTTAGTGTTTAGAGTAGGTATGGTTTTTGGGATGGCAATGGTATTTTTAGGGTTTAGGGTGGGTAATGTTTTTTGGGTGGCAATGGTAATTTTAGGGTTTAGGGAGGATTGTCGGCAAGGGTATTTTTATGGTTTAGGGTGGGTATGGGTTTTTGAGTGGAAAGGGAATTTTTAGTGTTTAGGGTGGGTATAGGTTTTGGAATCGCAAGGGTATTTTTAGGGTTTAGAGTGGGTAAGGGTTTTGGGATGGCAAGGGTATTTTTAGGATTTAGGATGGATACAGGGCAGGGTATTTTTAGATTTCAGGGTGGGCATGGGTTTTTGGTGGCAACAGAAATTTTAATGCTAAGAGTGGGTGTGTGTTTTGGGATGGCAATGGTATTTTTAGACTTTAGGGTGGATATAGGTCTTTGGGTGACAGGGGAATTTTTAGTGTTTAGGGTGGGTATAGGTTTTGGGGTCACAGGGGTATTTTTAGGGTTTAGGGTGGGTATAGGTTTTGGGATGGCAAGGGAATTGTTAGGATTTAGAATGGATACGGGTTTTTGGGTGGCAAGGGTAATTTTAAGGATTTAGGGTGCATATGGTTTTTTGGGGTAGCAAGGGTATTTTTAGGATTTAGGATGGATACGGGGCAGGGTATTTTTAGATTTCAGGGTGGGCATGGGTTTTTGGTGGCAACAGAAATTTTAATGCTAAGAGTGGGTGTGTGTTTTGGGATGGCAATGGTATTTTTAGACTTTAGGGTGGATATAGGTCTTTGGGTGACAAGGGAATTTTTAGTGTTTAGGGTGGGTATAGGTTTTGGGATCACAGGGGTATTTTTAGGGTTTAGGGTGGGTATAGGTTTTGGGATGGCAAGGGAATTTTTAGGATTTAGAATGGATACGGGTTTTTGGGTGGCAAGGGTAATTTTAAGGATTTAGGGTGCATATGGTTTTTTGGGGTAGCAAGGGTATTTTTAGTGTTTTTGGTGGGTATTGGCTATGGGATGGCAAGGGTATTTTTAGATTTCAGGGTGGGCATGGGTTTTTGGTGTCAACGGTAATTTTAAGGTTTAGAGTGGGTTTGGGTTTTGGGATAGCAATGGTATTTTTAGAGTATAGGGTGGATATAGGTCTTTGGGTGGCAAGGGATTTTTTTGTGTTTAGGGTGGGTATAGGTTTTGGGATCTGAAGGGGATTTTTAGGGTTTAGGGTGTGCATAGGTTTTGGGATTGCAGTGGTATTTTTAGAATTGAGAGTTTGGATGGGTTTTTGGGTGGCAATGTAATTTTAGGATTTAGAGTGGGTATGGGTTTTTGGGTGGAAAAGGGATTTTTAGGGTTTAGCGTTGATATGGGTTTTGGGTGGCAAGGATATTTTTAGGGTTTATGGTGGGTATGGGTTTTTGGGAGGCAAGTGTATTTTTAGAGTTTAGGGTGGATATCGTTTTTTGGGTGGAAAGGAAATTTTTAGTGTTTAGGGTTAGGGGATCTCAAGGGTATTTTTAGGGTTTAGGGTGGGTATAGGTTTTGGTATTTTTAGAATTTAGAGTTTGTATGGGTTTTTGGGTTGCAAGGGTAATTTTAGGATTTAGGGTGGGTATGGGTTTTTGAGTGGCAAAGGGATTTTTAGGGTTTAGGGTTGGTATGGGGTTTTGGGTGGCAAGGGTATTTTTAGGGTTTACAGTGGGTATAGGTTTTGGGATGGCTAGGGTATTTTTATGGTTTATGTGGGTATGGAAGTTTGGGTGGCAAGGGTATTTTTAAGGTTCGGGGGTTGTGGGTAAATATATATATATATATATATATATATATATATATATATATATATATATATATATATATATACTTAAAAAAGCAAAGGTTACAGGGATATTATAGTTAGGCTTACATTTTAAACTTACAAAACCATAGAAATTCACTTGTTTTCTCAAGTAACTATAACTCGTGCCCTAAAGTAACTATAACTCTTGCACCGCCATGCACAGTTTTTACGTCCAAAGTTTACTGCAAATATTACATTGATATTATCAATGATGTTATCAAAGGTGTTATGAATGCCGTAATTTGGGGGGTACTTAGCAGTGCATGGCAAGGGCGCAAGGTATAATTACCTTAGGGTAGACGGAGAAAACTGCTCTCATTGTTACAGCAATGTGGGCTACCATAGGAGGTGGGGAGCCAGCTGGGACTAGTTAGGTTCTGAATTTACTCATACAAAACCATAGAAATTCAGCAGTTGTAGCTAGAATTCTTTCAAGTGATTACAAGTAACTACAACTCACGCCCTCAGGTAACAATAACTTGCGCCCTCGCCATGCATTGCTAACTACCCCAGATATTACAGCAATCATGAGAACTTCTATAACATCCTTAAAAGTATAAATGAAACATTAGCAGCCAACATTTTTCAGAAAAACCTGTGCATGGTAGGGGCGCAAGCTATAGTTACTTGAAAGAACTCTAAATATAACTGCTGAATTTCTATGCTGTAGTACGAGTAAATTCAGAGTAAATTCAGAACCTACCTAGAATGTTCCTGTAACTTTGTTTTTTGAAAGAATAACAAAGGTGTATATATATATATATATATATATATATATATATATATATATATATATATATATATATATATATGTATATAAAAATATATATATATATATATATATATATATATATATATATATATATATATATATATAGACATATATATGTGTGTGTGTGTTTTTTTAAATGAAAAAAGGGTTTATACTTACCTGTATGTTTATTATTATTATTGAGAATCGCTTACTCTACCTTAATTGAAAATATTTCATAGTTGTGGGCATAGCGGTATTGTCCTCATAGGTCAAGCAATCAGTACTGCCAATGAGCCAATACCACTGTAGAATTATAAGACTGACCTGTTCTCAAAATTTGCCAAGCCAGGCAACTTTGCTCCTTTATTGCTCTACTGGTGAAGGTACCCAGGTATCACAAAAAGTGCAGATGGGGTCATGCTTTCTCACTCATTAGGGCCCAAATATGGAACAACTGGCCACCCAAGCTCTGTGCCAAAGCATATTCACTTCTGCACGCCTCTTAAAGCATTCCTCCTTTGTTTGTTATCTAGTTCCTTTTTCTTCTGCTTCTTGTTCAGTGCCAGGACACCTCATAGTATTTGTGCACTTTATAAAACTAAATCATAAACTAAACATGCTAATGGTAAAAGACATCAGCAGATAGGCTGACTATTTTGGCAATACATATACAGAGAGTAATTCCTCTGTCGTTAAGTCCAAAATATTCCCTTCCTGTTGAATGCCCAATTTAGAGAGACCAATTAAATGGGTGCTCACGATTCAAGGGGTATGGACCAGAATCCCTTTCATGAAATAATTGAACAGTTAGAGAGGTGAGGACCCACACACATCAATTACAGCAAAAATGTCTTTAGTTGATATTCCATAAGTTCAATTGGAGGCAAAGAACACAAAGACACAAAGACGTCGAGTAATAAGAATTGTATTTAAAGTAAGTCCTTGAAGTGCACTAGTACAAAGGGTCGAAGAAATGTCTTTGATTAATATTCCATAAGTCCAATTGAAAACAACGGGCATGAATACACATCGAGTGATAAGAGATATACTCAGATAGATCCAATAAATTCACAATAAATAGGATAGAATGAGAACAGCTGACACGTGTTTCACCCCCTATGGTTATGTCACCTGGGGCTTTTTCAAGGCAATGAGTTGTTCATTTTCATTCATCATTTCATCATCAATCAATGGTCCGAATACCAGGTGAAAAAATAGAGCATTGAAATGGGACGGAACTGCCGAAGGCGCGTCTTACTCAGGCTCCAAGATGGCGCCTGAGTAAGACGCGCCTTCAGAATGGAATATATACCGAGTGTAAAACTATTGAGCAGATACCCTAACTTGTATCTTTCCCTCCTTGCGTGACTACTCTTACTAGCATGACACCTGCTGGAGACTTTAAATGAAGAGTGACTTTTGGTAATAGGTGTACTTCTAAAATTAATGACAAGGCTTTTGAGAGGTTAGATTTCAGGAGGATAGGACTATTCATATGGGTAACAAGAGGAGTAAATCAGTCTTGTGGTCAATCCACCCTCAAATGTTATAACCATTACCGAGTGACATTCTAGAGATGGTGCATTGACAACTAAGTGAGATGTTGGGATTCAGTGAGTGCCTCCAACCCTAAATTCATTTTTAAAGGAGTTGGCTTCCTTCAGACTATAAGTGCAATGACTAGAAATCTCTGAAGCCCATGAATTTTGGCGAAGTTTTGAAGCAAGAGAAACTTAGACACCCAGTCCCCTCAAGATGTGGCATTTATGCAGATCAGTTACAGAGCTAGTGTGCCAGCTTTGGATTAACCTCCACTGTTACCAGTATTTCAGGTCCCCAATTTGAGCCCGAGTTTAAAGTTTAGACAGTGCTTGTCTTTGGAACTTTACTTTTTTTTACTAGCAAACCTATTGTAGTGTAGCCATTTTTAATGTAGCTTTCTGCGCGTTTGCTAAAAGTATTAGGCCTCTGTGCACTTTGCCCTCGATGCATTTTATTTAGCCTTGCACTGTTATTTTACAATAACCAGTTTCACAGTCTTGTTTTATTTTCTTCTATCACACTGTTTAGCTTACTTCAGCACTGAAGTTCTCAAACAATACATTCTTGCTCGCTCTATGCTTCAGTCAAGGATACAGTCTGGTACATTGCCGATAGACGTGGTAGAAGTTTAGTCTTTAGGGTCCGTAGAAAGTACATATTCTTACGTAGGGACTTTTCTTAGAACACCGGCGTGTTAGTTATAAAAACACTTCCTAGTCCTGATACACGTGAGAGGGAGATTCCGACCAGGAACCCACAACTAGACGCTGACTGCCCTGTTGCAGATGCTGATCGCGATCACAGGCCTTTGCTCAGGTATGAGGGTCGATGTCCTCCCGGGGGAACCTGAAAGGCAGGCTTAGAGCGTAACATGCTGTGCTCGAAATAGAACTTAGAAGAGAGAACGTAATCTAGTTGCACCATGATAGCGTTATTCTTATGTTTCACTCTCCTTGTTACTATTTCAATCCTACTATGGTGTATGGTTCTGGTTATTGCGGCTCACGCCTTGTTATCTAAAATGCAGTTGTTTTATTAAACCAATCTTTAAAACTCAAACTGCCTTTGTCATTTATATATGAGACCACACTGTGTATGAGAGAACTGGTTGGGATCTGAGTGACCACGACTTCCCTGGGAAGCACTAAGATGTCATGCGCTCGGCTGCCCAATTGTCTCTTCCCTTTGGGAGAGATGAGGCACTGCTAGTTAGCCGGAGCTCAACCCGGATTTGGGATGACAAGGGTCCTTCACCGTGGGTGAGACTTTGGGGGTTATTACAACTTTGGAGGAGGTGTTAATCCGTCCCAAAAGTGACGGTAAAATGACGGATATACCACCAGCCGTATTACGAGTCCATTATATCCTATGGAACTCGTAATACGGCTGGTGGTTTATCCGTCACATTTGGAACGGATTACCACCTCCTCCAAAGTTGTAATAACCCCCTTAGTCCCCCACACTGTGAACGATCTTGCCGCCCAAAAATCCAGTAGTCTCATTAGGATAATGAGAGCCTACGCGACATGGCGCCGCCAACGATTGGTCTGGCTCTAATTTTCGGGTACACCAGTCTCTCTCGGTCTCATATATGATAATGATCCCTCAGTTCCTTTAACGGAAACGTCCGTGGCACTGAGGACTTCCACCACCGCAAAATAGGTAACCCTAAATATAGCGGATGGTTGTTCAAGCTTGAACCTTAAAAGGAAGGACCCCGTTTTGGTGTGCCTTCTCTGAACCATTGCTGTTTTTCTAATGGCGAATCCCCAGGTAATACAAATAGCTCTTAATATGAGACAGCTGCTCACAGCACATTTGCTTGCACATGGTCTTATGATCCAGGGTGGTCCAGTCACGTTTGTGGTGGCCGCCCATGCAGCCTATAGAACAGAACTTTTCTACTCCTGGGTCACGTTCCCAGCAGTTGATGGGAATACAAATGCATTTCACACATATATGGTTGCGAACGCACCTGGCCAGTACAGGGCGTACGCATACCTAGAGATACCTCTATCTTATCAAGAACATAATAATTGGCTTGATGGCGCCCTACCCCATACAATATTGCCAGTAAGGTTAGGTCCACTGAGTAATGATGGTCCGACCTGGCCTTTATTGGCCACATATACACCACATCTGGTGGTTGCAAATATGCCGGTGGCTGAAGTTCGTCGTTTATATACAGACTTAACGGCTACATATAGACGTTTAGTACAATTTGTGATGCAGACACTAAATACAATCCCAGCGCGTGCTGCTCCAGCACAACCACATGCAGTAGTTTCAGGTATAAACCTGGCGACTGTACACTCTATCATGGGTAAAGTTCCAGCAAAACGGGAGGAGACTCCATTTTGGCTGGCACAGAAAATTAATATGCTGGAGGCGGTTTTCCCCATACGGGACCTCAGGACAAACATAGAATATTAACTATGTGTTTACCATTTAGCATGGTTCCCACAGTGGAACATTGTAATACATGGGGCATGGTGTTCGCCGCGCTCTATACAACGGTACACAGTACACTGACCTTGGCCAACCTACTGGAAGTGCTTAAACAGATTCAGGATGAGTACGGGGCTGCCCCAGCCCTAGATTTGGGAGTGCAACTGATGGGCAACTTTGCCACGGTTTCCTCGATAATACTAAGTAATCTTAAAGGGGAGGCAGTTGCACTTGCGGTGCGTATGTGTCTTTGTGACGTCCCGCAACTAGATCGGGAGCGGGAACTGCCTAAAATAATAGCGGAAACATATTCCAGTATCGGTCGAGATAGCCTATGGGCTAGACCGCAAAAACCACAGTTTCAAGGAAAAATTTGTAAAGACAATGCTAAACAACAACCTGAGGGTGATAAGAAGCGCTGGGAGAAAAAACAACAGACACCTAAAAAAGAAAGGGGAGAATCTCTGCGTATGGAGACCCCGCAGAATAGGTATAATCTCAGAAATAGGGATAATTTGAAGAAGCCTGATAGATATCAATATACTGATACACGCCAATCTCGGTCCTTTCAGGACTCATCGGAAAAGAGAAATGAGAGAGGTGGGCGGTCAGAGCGAAGAACAGAGTACGTGAAACCAAGACAGGAATCACAACGCTCTTCGGAGGTTTCTGTCAAGAAGGAAGAGAAACCGATACAACAAAAACAACAGTTTAAAAAGAAAAAGGTGGCTGCAGTCTCAGTTAGACATGCCACACAGGAAGAGAGTTCTCTTGAAGAACAAGACATGGGCACTAGCACTGCTAGACAGCGCGGCAGAGGTCACAATAGTTCGCCAGAATCTTCTAGAGCATCTGGAGGTGAAAGCAACTGATGACTTCATACAAGTTGAAACAGCAGATATGCATATCTCTGAACCCGATAGGGTGTATACAGTGACTTTACAATTGGAAGGAGACATTGAACGCACTATAAACGCAATCTTTTGGGATCGTATAGTCAAGATATATGACATTTTGCTGGCTGAACAGGATTGGCCGTCTGACTTTGTTCGCACCTGCCCAGTTGGGGAGGAGGGTATTAAACCTTCGTTTTCACCACTTGTTCCAGAGGAACTCGCGGAGTCCTATTGCATCAAATGGGCTCTAGCACAAGCACCTGCCTTATATAGAAATCATGTAGGGTGGGATAGGGATTCCCGATATCATGTAATTCCAATTGAAGGTGAACCTCAGCCACAACCGCAGTATCCAATAAAACATGAAGCAAGGGCACTGGTGAGGGAAATACTTACACAACTGGAATATCAGGGGGTAATTGAACCCTGTGTCTCACCGATGAATAATCCTTATTCCCTGTAGCTAAACCGGACCATTCATGTAGAATAGTCTTAGACTACAGACATTTGAAAGGACATACACATACATATGCTATTCAAAATTCACATAGCGCCGCACTGATGAACAACATTGTGCGGAAAAAATATAAAACGACTTTAGACATCTCGAATGGTTTCTTCTGCCAGAATATAGCACCAGAAAGCAGGGATTTAACAAGCTTCAGCGCGTAGGGCTCCAAGAACAAATTCTGTTGTTTGCCTCAGGGGTATAAGAATAGCCCGGGACTGTTTGCGGCTCTTGTCACTGCAATTTTACACGAGTTGGACCCTGAAGCATTGTCATATGTAGATGATATATATCTCATGGATGACGAGTTACTACAACATTTAAGACGGGTAGCCTGCATTGTTGTAGGGTTTGCCAAAATTGGCTACACATTTAACTTTAAAAAATCTAAAATTGCCTTCCTCAGCGTCATATTCCTGGGATATGAGCTGTCGAATGAAGGTAAGAGCCTAGCGCCACAATTTTTAGAAAAGTGTGCACAATTGCAACCACCTAATACGATTAAGAAACTCCAATCATTGTTGGGCTTTCTAAATTTTGGCAGAACATACATTCCAGATTATGCTACACGCATAAAACCTTTATACAAATTAATCCGTCCTGATTTTTCAAGAAAATTCTGGACAATTGAACATACACATACTCTTCGGAAGTTACAAGCAGATCTCCTAGCTGCAAAACATTTACATACACGGACAATAAGACGCATTTGGTCATCAGGGTGATAGCTGGGGCCATTGGGTTTACGTATGTCACATTTAATGAAGGTGAGACAGTCTGAACAACGATTCGCACCAACGGAGAAAATTCTCACTGCTGTACAGATGGCTGTTATTAAGGAACGACCTCTTGCCCAGGGTAAACGCATTATAGTCGTTTCCCCTATTCTGGCCCTGGAGGCTGTTACAAAAGCAAGCGTTCCTAACGCAAAAGCGCTACACCCGCGATGAATACAATGAGCTACGTCTTTAACAGCCACTGATGTGGATTACATTTTTGACCCAAAGTTACAAACTCAGGAATTTCTGCAATATGAAGTTGAATATCCAGTTCCCACTGACACGTTGCCTATTGATCAATATCAAGTAGTCATGTACACCGATGGCTCTGCGCAACCAGCGGTGGGGACAAAACACCAATATTCTGCTGCATGTGCAGTAGTGAGCGGCCATATGGAGGGGGAGAAATTCTGCCCCCAACATACTTATACACAGACCTTAGGGGATTGTACGGCACAGTTGGCTGAGCTGAAGGCTCTGCTGGTGGTATTAGAACATACGGATCCGACACAGTTTACACTGATTGTTTGTGATTCATATTATTGCGTCCAGTCTTTTAATGAATACCTGCATTACTGGCGCTTGAATGGGTTCAGAGATTCGAAAGGCAACACCATAAAACACAGACTACTGTGGGGGAAGGTAGCAGACCTGAAGGAGACGCTACCCAAAGTCCATGTTCTACATACTTTTGGACACCAGTGCATTGGAATACACGTTGCTGGGAATTCTTTGGCTGATGAAGCCACAAAATCGGCAGTTGCCACTGTGGCCGCAGTGACTCGTTCGAGTTCCAAACCAGACACAGAGATTCTGGCTATCATAAAAGCTACGGTTGATGGCACGCCCTATCCTAAAGGATTTCCTAATAAATATCAATACTTCATGGGAAATATGCTCAACGCTGAGGTTAGAATACCTAGTGTAGGTATACGCGAGATCCCAAATAAAGTTGTAAGACCACAATTGATTAATGCAGCGCATGAGGGAGTGGCATCTGCACATGCTGGCGTGGCCGCCACAATTTCGCTATTACAGGCCCGTTACTGGTGGCCAGGTCTTTATAAAGAGACTAAGCAGTATGTCTTTTGTTGTGACATCTGTCAACAAATTAAAGTTTCAACAGCTAAGCACCCGCCGCAGACACCCCTCTTAATATCGAACAGACCATTACAATGTGTGTACTTGGATCATTGCGGTTCACTCACACCAGATAGCGCATACAAATATATGCTAGTCGCTGTTGATTCTTGCTCCAGATTTGTGTGGGTGTGGCCACAGCGCTCGGCTGACGTTCGAACTGTTATTAAAGATTTGCGTGTCTTTGTAGGTACATATGCAGTTGCGGCATTCGATTCGGACCAGGGCCCTGCTTTTGCCTCAAGGTCATTCAGGGACACCATGGCTTCGTTGGGG
The DNA here is from genome assembly GCF_031143425.1 of Pleurodeles waltl. Lineage (NCBI taxonomy): Eukaryota > Metazoa > Chordata > Amphibia > Caudata > Salamandridae > Pleurodeles > Pleurodeles waltl. The sequence continues at coordinate 184,865,112 of NC_090447.1, forward strand.
GTCCTGCTCCAGTTCTCGTCACCATTTCATCCAGAGGGAAATTCTGTTGTGGAGCGATTAAACCACGATTTAAAGCAATCCTTAACAGCAAGAGTCTTAGGTACGGTCGTAGTTGGCTAACCTACCTGTATGGAGTTCAGAGAGCACTAAATAACTTGCCTAGAAGGTTCCTGGGGGGTCGTACTTCATATGAGTGCCTGTTCGGAACACAAATGTTTGTTCCGGATCTTGATGGTCCTGGTGTGGAGGCAGCGGAAACGCCTTTTGACATAAATGATCGGGTCACTGTTTTGCAGGAATTACAACAGTTCCGTGAAGATAACTCTTCTAAAAGTGCTGCCTCCACAGGAATTAAGGATGTGCCAGTAACACCTACTGGTTGGATTCCCAGAGTTGGGGATCTTGTGCGTGAAAAGGTCGCAGTGAAAAAAGAATTTGGCCCTTCCTATCGACCACCAGTCCCTGTGTTGGGGATACACGGAACGAGGACTGTTATTTTACCACCGTTGCCGGGTGCCAAAGAAAATCTCTTTGTTTCTATTGACAATGTCAGGTTACAACATGTGGCCGATTCTGCACAGCAGACCAAGAGGAACATCCAGTAGTTCCCAAATCCTTCTCACTACTGAGGAAGATGTTCCGCTCCAAGTTATCTATACCAACACTGTTGCCTCTCCGAGCTTGGGGAGGGTGGATGATGATCTCGCTTTGGTTTCACTGACAACAAATAATTTAGAAACATTTGATCGAGTCACCATGACTACTGACGTTGCGTATGGTGCTATCTACAGTGTACCACCACGAGAAACACCAACACCTCCATTGAATACGGTGACACCTTTTGCACGAACTGCCTCTGGATACTTTGCCAACAACAACGATGGTCTATCGGACTCATTTGCCTCTTCAACTACTGACCCAGGTCCACGTAAGCTGATATGTTGGCTTAAAGATACATATTTTGTTTTTCCTTGGAACTATCTGTGGCTCTTATTGACTATGTCAGCATTTTTTCTCTGGATAGGGTTTGTTATTACCTTTTTGCTGTTGATACATGGTCATTTTCTTTGTGAGAGATCAGCGGTTGAACAGGTGGAGGAGGTGTTGAAGCCACATTTTTCATCACATAAGGTTCGAAGGGACTTGTCCTTTGTGAACATTTCTGCAGTGCCAATTCCGGATGGGATTGTGTGGGATAAAGTAGTGTTTGATATATATGGTCCCACTGAGATAATTCAAATACCGCATGTCCTAAAGTTATCTATGAATGATATTGTGATACCTGGCATTGTATCTGATGATTGGGATGTGAAGACAGTTGATTCCATGATGACTGAATTACAATATTATACTGTCTATGAAAATGAAGATGTTTACCAGTTTAAAGACAATTATGGTGACATGTTTTGCTATAATTATTATGGGCACCATTTTATACATAAAGCAAGCAGTCCAAAAACGATATTTGACTATACGCAATGGGAACATTGCCTAACTCCTCCGCAAGGGAGTTCCAAAACTTATTCTGACAAATTTACGTATTTGTCTGGGCATCATCAAATGAATGCTAAGTCATATTATTTTAAGTTAACTCCGTCTAAAGATAACCAAATGTTGTTGACTAATACGAAATTCATATACTCAGATTCTTTTGTTTCCCGACTGTCGATTGAAGGTTATGAATATTGGTCAAATAATGTTGATTTGAAAAGTGTTTGGGGAACAAAACATTAGCAGACAAAGAGTAGAGAAACATTGTTTAGAGCATGTCTCATTCCCGTCCAAATTATTTTTTTAAATTAAACAGTACAACAGACTAGCTGTTTAGGCTTAGCAACGATTAGAGAATTGAACATGCCTAGTATACCTGTCCCTGCAAAAATTAATAACTGGCAGAAATACATAAATGCCACTTTTAGTGAGCTTACAGACTGGGTCCATAATGGTACATTTAACACTTCATTGACACGTCCGGGCGGATGATTATTGTGGCCTATAGACACCAACAGATGTCATCAACGTTTTGTCACCTCATCGGGGGTTTCAGGGTGAGTCGGGCAGACCCTCGCTTTATATCACCAGAACATACTGACATAATTACTACATATAGTGTGGGAAAATTGTGCCATCAATGGTTAAGATCATCCTCACTAGATGCGGTCAAGACACATCTCACTCTCCTGTCTAATAACACTGACTTGCAACATTTTTTGTCAGGCCTGAAAACACCACGTAGGAAGCGTTTCTTGTACGAAGTGTACAATGAAATATGGAAACTTTCCCAACAGGAGGCTGCAGCCCGGTTAAGGCAAATAGATCAGGAAAATTTGAAAAAGGCATTAGATGTTGTGGATAATGTAATTCACACCTTGTCCGACCGAATATATACAATTAACAACATTGTTTCTTCTCCTATAGACATTATACGATCTGATATGTCTTCTTTATATCATGGACAAAGTCAGACTCGGTCCATTTTGCAGTTGGGTTGGACACTTCAGACATTGAAGGCGGGTTGCGTTCCATGGCAGCACATCAGTGCCAGGGAGATATTTTTTTCCTTTAATTTAACGCAACAACAACAACAACTAATGGCTAAGAAGGAGGCGACTTATGTCATGCTCAACATTGAGAAATTAGAAAGATTGCCTTTTACCGTGGATGAAATACCGTCTGCTGAGTGGTTGATACACGGGGTTATTAATCTGCCTATTTCTACATTACAATTCACTTCTTGTTTGAAACATGTTCCGGTAGGCAGATGTGAAAAGTTGGGTGATAGTTACATCCATGAGGTGTGGGAGCTTCCCTTCATGTACAAATGCCTCAACGGCATTAAAGAGGTCTTTCTTAGCTGTAGTGAATGTGAGACTTCAGTCAGCCATTCGATGATTTGTAAGCAGCTGTCCTTGCATGGGGCATGTAATGCCTCGGTTGCGAACTTGGCTTGCTATCTGAAGGGAGTTCCAGTCCCCTTGATTAAACGCACGTTCCAGGTGCTTTCAAACAGCAGTTACGTCCTCCTCAATAGTGAAGACTGTTGCGGCATGCGGGCCGGAATAATTTACGTTGTTTTGGCCACCAAGGTCGTTACTTGCTCCGGGAATGTGTTGTTTCCCCCCACTAAATTAAGGGAGGTAGCGGATATATGGCCTCACATTGCTACTTCCAAGGTGAATTTCGCCAAGTTAAGTAGACTAAAGGCTTTATTGTTTCAAAAGCATGTGGCCCTTACATCTGCATGCGAGACCTATGCACTTCAGGTGGCAAGGTCATCAGCAGAAATACAGTCCCTGTTAAATACAAACTTTCCGAGCCACTTTGGTGAACTCGTGGGACGTATGTTTAATGCGTCCAGCACGGCTGGATTAGCTCATTTTTTCGAAGCCGTTGGTGTTGGTTTTGTTCACACCTTCTCTTCCATATTTGGTTTAATACCTTCGGCTATTCATTCAATTTTCGGAAGCATTTTTGGGGGATTTCCGATAACTTTGGCCTTATTAGCCGGCATTTTGCTGTTGCTGTTGTTTTTCCGCAATGGCTTCCCGCCGCAACAAGGACGAATGTGGGCGCTCCCATCAGCGCAGCTGTGTCGTGAGCGCATGATACAGCACTTTGGAGCAACACTCCTGGAACATTTGGGGTGTGACTGGTCTCTGTCATTCAGACCGGTTTTGGATTGTGTGCAGCCCGTGTTTCGGTGCCGTTGGTGCTTTTTTAAACATGCACTGGACGTCTGTCTCTCACAGCAATGCCCCCCAGTGGTTGATACTGATCTGATGATGTTCCCGAAGAGGGCTCATTCCCAGACATGCGCGCTGCGGCTGCGTTTGCTTCGTGAGGCTGATTACGAGATACCCTTCCTGGGGGAAGTTGATATCAACTCGTTCACGGACTCTGTACGGGAATCTGCCTTGGTTGATACTGGGGCTTTGGAACACACCTGCTCCTTGATAGTCTTTGGCGTGGAGTTTCCAGTCTTGTCATCTGCCGAAGTGGAGAACCTCCTGCTTTCCATGACCACTGCTTAAATTGGATCTGATCTAAATTAACACTGTCACATGAATTTGGCTCTTAGTCGCATGCTTATTTCTAAATTGAGGATTAATGTGCTTTGGTGTCCTCTTGACTTGTTGAAATTTTGTAGGGGTTTAATTATCTTTTAGCGTAGGGCATTTTTAGCTTCAGCTTAAACCACTTTCTACCGACAAGGGGAGGGTGTAGTGTAGCCATTTTTAATGTAGCTTCCTGCACCTTTGCTTAAAGTATTAGGCCTCTGTGCACTTTTCCCTAGATGCATTTTATTTAGCCTTGCACTGTTATTTTACAATAACCAGTTTCACGGCCTTGTTTTATTTTCTTCTATCACACTGTTTAGCTTACTTCAGCACTGAAGTTCTCAAAACAATACATTCTTGCTCGCTCTGTGCTTCAGTCAAGGATACAGTCTGGTACATTGCCGATAGACGTGGTAGAAGTTTAGTATTTAGGGTTCATAGAAAGTACACATTTTTATAACTAACACCGGCGTGTTAGTTATAAAAACACTTCATAGTCCTGGTACACGTGAGAGGGAGATTCCGACCAGGAACCCACAACTAGGTGCTAACTGCCCTTTTGCAGATGCTGATCCCGATCACAGGCCTTTGCTCAGGTATGAGGGTTGATGTCCTCCCGGGGGAACCTGAAAGGCAGGCTTAGAGCTTAACATGTTGTGCTCGAAATAGAATTTAGAAGAGAGAACATAATCTAGTTGCACCATGATAGCGTTATTCTTATGTTTCACTCTCCTCGTTACTATTTCAATCCTACTGTGTTGTATGGTTCTGGTTATTGCGGCTCACGCCTTGTTATCTAAAATGCAGTCGTTTTATTAAACCAATCTTTAAAACTCAAACTGGTTGGGATCTGAGTGACCATGACTTCCCTGGGAAACACTAAGATGTCATGCGCTCGGCTGCCCAATTGTCTCTTCCCTTTGGGAGAGATGAGGCACTGCTAGTTAGCCAGAGCTCAACCCGGATTTGGTGTGACAAGGGTCCTTAAACTTAGTCCCCCACACTGTGAACGATCTTGCCGCCCAAAAATCCAGTAGTCTCATTAGGATAATGAGAGCCTACGCGACACTATATGTGCCCAGTAGAAAAGGTTGTGAATCTAGAGAAGGATGTAGGGTAGATCTCCTTTCTTATGATTTTTTTTCAGAGGAAATGCTATTCCACTCTCTTAGATGTATGTAGATTAATTTCAATAAACTCAACATTGAAAATTAAATATTACTTTTGTGAATTTTGGGGCCATCAAAGTCAGTATCCTTCCTGAGTGGCTCTTGGGATTGGATACTATGGAAAAGATTCAAGGAGCCCCAATCACAGATGTATGCCAGGCAGCAAGGTGAGCAGTGGCATTGATGTTCATTCAACTTTGAAGACATTCAGTGGGCAGGAATGAGCACTGGAGTTGGGATCAAAAGTATTGTCAGTGTTACAATGCAAATTAGATGGTAGGTGCAGCTCAATAAATGTATCTTGTTTGAAACTGCATTATAAGTGTATAGAGTATTATGTCCAAGTTGACGTATCCCTGTTCAATAGTAGATGGCTTGTGTAAGTTCTCATAAGTGAAAGGACCAAAGTTCAGGCATATGATGTAATGCAGGGACTACTGAATTATATATATATATACTATAGTACATGTATATTTATCTTCATGATATTTGAAGTGGTTAATCATACTATTATATTTTGGTAGCATGATATCTAAATTTGATATTCCATAGTCTACAGGTTCCAATTGGTGGTCACCAAAGTACAGATGGGAAAATCATGACTTATAGACCTCCTTTGACCCCCGAAGAAGAAGCCTATAAAACGTGTTTGGAAACAATTTAAGTTTTAGAGGTTACTTCAGCAGTGTCTGTTGGTGTGCTAGTGCACCTTCCAGAATAAGAAAGGGGCAAGAATGGAACAACGTAAGCAAGATACTACCATCTTTTCTGTGGAACTGCAAAAGGTTTCTCTCTGTGTGGCTGCTCCGATTTCTACTAAATCAGCAGTGTTTCCACCATGTTTGACTCACTGGATGAGCTTAACTAGTCCATGCCATGGCTCTAGGGAGATTGAGTTGCAGGAGACCTCAGACCATCCCAAGCAGGAAAGGGTTAAGTGTGTGTAGATATATTCTAGGTTCTGAATGTGTGGAGGATACCAAGAAGAGTAGCATGTGGGCAAAATCTGTTATTTGTTAGCTCCTGTTTCTCTTTTTAAGCCTTTCGACAAGAAGACCTTCGAAATATGAAGTCAACAAAAAAGTGCATGAGTCACTGTGCCTGTAGCTAATATTAAACAATTCCTCTGAAGTATGAATAACTATTTAATTGTTTTCATGAGGAAGCAGGAATGAATGTTAGTCATGCGAGGTCCATAGACTAAACAGCTAAATCATCCACAAACCGTTGTGCTACTGACAGGATCTTCAGTCTTTGGAGGGACTACAAAGTGGATCTTATGTGAATCATAATAAGGCGGTAGGTTGTACTTAGGTGGGATGACTTTCTGGAGAATAAAATGCAACTCTTCAAAGGCCATCTCATTTGCCCGAAAAGAAACCTCCACGCTCCTTCATCCCAGAGCTGAACTTGGACACCCGCCCACACACACAAACCATATGCTCCCCTAACTATGTGCAAACTCTTGAACTGCACCCTTGCATGTACAGGGTTCTGTTATTTTCCAGCTAGGTTTGCACTATAGAAAACACATACATACCGTATATGGGTTGATTTATTTATTTATCCAGCATGAAACTTTCAGCCCAGAGTGTTGTACACAAGGACAATGACCGTACGCAGTATGAGGATCAGGCTGATGGGTAACATAAACCAGAGTGGCTCTATGGTGTTGTTGTGTATCAAATACACAGAACATAAATTACCTGCTACACATAGTTGTGGCCAGTGAAAACAGATATGGGGACATCTTTTGGGGAATATGTATTGCAGGCTGCTAAGCACATTGCTGCACTTCCGTAACTTGGGGTAAAGCAGCAGCGTTGGGGTGCATAATTGGTGGCAACAACTTTCCTTAAAATGATCGGAAAATGACCCTTTTTCAATCCATAGAAAATGCTGCAGCAGGCACAATGTTAATTTGTCTGAAGTGCTAAAAATGTTCAGACCTTCCCTTTTGTTTCATGGTTCAACAACAGGTGGATAAATATTAATATAGAGAAGGGAGGGGTGGGGTGGAAAAAACACCATGGTTTCACTTTTAATAAATGAATATTAATCACTAAACATCAGCGTGTTCATTTCAGCTATCCATGAGTACGGTCAAGGACAGATAATTCTGTACATGTCCATGTCTTCTCCTCTAATATCAGGGATTTCTATCATTTTCCTTTATGGTGAGAATCTTGTCAAGAATACCCACAATACGCAAATAATTATCATCATCGTTAGAAGTATTTTGGGGCACACGAATAGGGTAACAGTTCAAACTAGTATGTGTACGAAATGAAGTTTCGTAGTTCTAAAAATCTATCACTAGAACACCTTGTTCTAAAATCCGCCTGTGCCAGTTCCAGTAGTTATACAGATATGTCTCTGCAAAGTACAAGTACACACTTTTCATATTTTCACTTGCTTTCTTCATGTTTGCTCGGTCTGGCTTTTTAATATGCAGTACTATTTTGGAATTATTGGATGATTGTTAATAAATGCAGTAACAGGGTTATGGGAAAGTTGTAGGATAAAAAAATTGATGGCAAAAAATGAAAGCAAGAAAAGGGATAGAAAAAGAGAGAACAGATGGAACAGGACGAAAGTTCTCAGAAATGTACATTCTTCAGCGATGGAGTTCTAGAAAGCTCCACCAAATGTTTATAAATGTGTTAGGGGTTATTTTTGTGTGAACTGAACATAATGTGCTAGTCTGAGTAAGAAAGCTCGCCTGCATCTCTAAAGGAGCCGGTGAGTGGCAAGCCACCAAAAGCCACAGATGGACAGACAGTCAAAAACAGTAATTGAATAATTAAAGGTAACATGTCATGGAATCAGACATCACGACCAACCACACAAAGACACCCCTACAGCCAAGGCTGGGATTAGAGCGCCACGGGACAGAGCTCACGTGCTGACAAGTGTGCAGCTTGGACAACCTTCTATTCACAAATAAACACAGCGTGCCCATACAGCAATGTACATATGCAAGCATGACAACTCGCAGCAGAGAAAAACATACACTCACCGTTAAACTGGTCTTCATTTTAAGTTAAACAAGGGGTGGGTAACCTAATCACACAAAGACCCATGTTGGCAGTCTAAACACATAATAAATTATGGGGCATATTTAAGAAAAGTGGCGCTGCACACAGAGCAGCGCCACTTTTCTTGCGCCCCTTAGCGCCCCCTAAAACCACTATGCGTGTGCCATATTTAAAATACAGCGCACCGTGGGTGTAGTCAGTGGTTCTAGCGTCAGAATTTTTTACGCTAGTCTGGTGCTTTGCAGGATTAGTGGTAACAATTTTGACGCTAATACTGCAAAGCACTGAGGCATAATGTAACCAATGGAAGCCTCCTTATAATGCCTGTTCTGAGCAGGCGTTAAAAGTGCCGAAAGAATTCCCCAAAGTAATATCTTAGATTGCTTTACGCCATTTTTTGGCTCCCCCTAATGGGGGAACGCCTTCTTTCATACACTATGCCTGTCGCAGGCATAATGTAGCACAAAGGGCTAGAAAGTGGCGCAATGCATTCATTACACCACTTTGTAAATAAGGTGCAGCGTTTTTGGCCTTCTAATGCCATATAAGCGTAAAAGAATGATGCTGTGGCGTTAGAATGGCGCTAGGGGCTCTTAAATATGACCCTAAATACCTCATCAGACCTCCACAGGGAGAGCAAAGTGAAGCAAAGCATTGTCGTGATTCACTTAAAAGTATACATGTCGGTTAGAACAGTGTAAAACTGCATCGCCGCGCGCAGTCTTTAGTAAATACCACACTGTGACTTTTCCCAATCTGGACTTTGGCTCTACTGTCAATTAAATTAGTTGACCAATATTTAATGCTGAGCCTTTCCCCCTGTATTTTAAATAAATTACGTCTTCGGTCAGTCAAGAGTGGGCGAACAGGTCAGCTATGCAGTTTTGAGGGCTGTGCATCTGTTCTCAGCATTGAACTGTAACACTCGAAATTACAAGGCAACTTCCCGATGCTTCCGGCCACACAAAACCTTTTAATTAAACTCAATTATCTGGTAATCTTTACCTAGGTGTGTGCATTTACAAAGTAACTTCAAAGCAATTTCCTGTGTGCAAATCTTAGTAATGCCAGTATTCCACTGCTGTAACAGAGACCAACAGATAAGTGCACATCACCCAGGTCAAGCGGTTCTTTACCCAGACTGCGCTGCTTGGGGCTTTTTCACATTACAACTGGAAAAACATTAATAGCCCATGTATTTAGAGCAAATTATTAGAACTGTACGGAAAAAGGAATGCAGAGGCAAACGATTCAGGAGGAACTGAAATGTATGCTTTGAAAATATGTTATGTCTCAAATCAAAAGGTTATTCATTGAAATGCTTCTCTTCTGTCCTTATTTCTTCTGATTTTACAGGAAAAGGAACGCAAATGTCAGCACTAAATAATGGCCAGGTTGAGCTAAGCATCAGGGGCCATATGGTGATCCTTGTTTTTTGTGCTGTGCTGTGCCGGTGCGGAAGGGATCTGTAAGTTTTTTTGGTGTCTTTTTCACATATATTAACTGGAAATATCTTTTGCTGACAACAAAGGGCAGTGATTGCTTCTGGGTTTCCAGGCTCTGGTGTCAACAAAGCATGCACTCACTCAGAAATGTCTCTAGAAGTACCTGTGCTGAAGATGGCAAACAGAAGCACACAGGGCCAGATGTACCTAGATGCAAATTTGCATTTCAAACATAGCAAATTCTTAGAAATTGCTATTTAGGAAATGCACAAAGCTATGTACCAAGATGCCAATTTCCTATGAGCAATCCCTACAAAGTAGAATGGCTATTAGGAAATCGGTATTAAGAAATCCAATGTCATTTGTGACAATGGGCCGGTTTTGCATTTCCCAAATAGCGATTAGGAAATCGCTATTTGGGAAATGCAAAACCAAGGATGGCTGTGGGTAAAAGGCACCCCACAAATAGTGGTGCACATGTGGAGCACACTTATGCTCAAGGGCCATGTGTGTGCTCCATTGCACTTTACATTTTTTTATTTTGGGGTGCTTTTATTAAATTGCATATGGTTACCATCGACTTGAAGTCGATGGTGATTGCATTTCCTAAATGCCTGATTTGCATTTTGGAAATGCTTTGTACATCTGATTAGGAATCGTAAATAGGGAATCCCTATTTGCGATTTCCTATTCAGATGATCGCAAATTGAGACTTCTACTGGGTAGAAATCGTAATTTGTGATTCTCTGAAGGGCTCTGTACATCTGAAAATCCCATTTTGCATTTCTTAACAACCAGAAAAAGCAATTTGGACTGTTAATAAATGCAGAATGTATACATAGAGCACAATCGTCACTAATCACTCAGAATCAGACACAAGCAAGCACCATGCTCAATCAATTGATAATCTTCCCAGTTCTGCAGGCAAGGATGCTTGGTTGAAGGAAACACTACAGTGGCATTGGAATGGTAGTTTCTGTTTTAGAAAAGCAAAGAACATAGCATTGTATAACATAACTGATTAACATTATGCTGCCCCTGCAAATGTTTCTAGGCTGCTGTCAATGGGAGCCCTAAACAGAAGTGAGGGTTTCATGGTGTGAGCATGACCTACATTTCAACCATGAAAAGAGAGCCATCTTAGATGTGTCCATTACAGGGCATTGTTCTTCAGACAATTTGCAAATGGAATGGGGGGTGCTGGTCCCAAATATCCCTCCCTACTTGAGGTAGATGTTGGTGCCATCTCCTGATTAGGTCATTTCAGGAATAACATCCAGGAATCTGTGGTCCACACTGAATCTACATTTATGCCTGATATTTCGCCCACAGATTTCAATGGAACCTCATTTGTATGCAGAAATATTACTTTACATAAATGACTGGTTGTGCCATGTTATGTAATAGGATCAGCACAATATTAATACTAATTTTGCCAATGCAACAGATATGTACAAATGTACAAAAAAGGGACACTGCCCAGTCCTCAGTTCACAGGGGCCACAGGGCAAAGGTCAAGGCCCCACTCGTTACCTGCATCAATGCGGAGAGAACACTGCAGGGGCATCAGTTGGCAATTAGGCAGGCACCTCAGGGGGAGGGGGGCACCTCAGCCGGATGCAGAAACATGACCACTGGTTCTGGAGGGGGCAACATGCCCTGTGCTTGGTCCTGAGGAGTGATAGGCCACAGTCCCTGGAGTAGGTGTCTTTCTCACTGGTTCTGGAAGGGGCAACATGCCCTGTGGTTGGTCATGGGGAGTGCAAGGCCACAGTCTCTCGAGTGGGTGTCTTCCCCACTGGTTCTGGAGGAGGCAACATGCCCTGTGCTTGGTCCTGGGGAGTGATAGGCCATAGTCTCTGGAGTGGGTGTCTTTCCCACCGCTTCTGGAGGGGGCGACATGCCCTGTGCTTGGTCGTGGGGAGTGATAGGCCACAGTCTCTTGAGTAGGTGTCTTTCTCACTGGTTCTGGAAGGGGCAACATGCCCTGTGGTTGGTCATGGGGAGTGCAAGGCCACAGTCTCTCGAGTGGGTGTCTTCCCCACTGGTTCTGGAGGAGGCAAAATGCCCTGTGCTTGGTCCTGGGGAGTGATAGGCCATAGTCTCTGGAGTGGGTGTCTTTCCCACCGCTTCTAGAGGGGGCAACATGCCCTGTGCTTGGTCGTGGGGAGTGATAGGCCACAGACTCTCTGGTGGGTGACTTGCCCACTGGTTCTTGAGGGGACAGGCCACACAGAAGCCCATGGAGGCTGGACCACATTGCGTCCGCCGGCGGTGACGGCTGCACTGTGGTTGTGGTGGTAGTGGGAGGCTCCTGCTCAGCCCCTGCACTCACTGATGGCTGCACAACCACGGTTGGTGGTGGGGGCTCTGTGACAGCTGCTAGTGCAGGCTCCTTCCCCTTCTTGCTTGATGGTGCAGGCTCCTTCCCCTTTCTATTGGCTGGTGCAGGCTCCTTCCCCTTTCTGATGGCAGGTGCAGGCTCCTTCCCCTTCTTGCTTGCTGGTGCAGGCTCCTTCCCCTTCTTGCTTGCTGGTGCAGGCTCCTTCCCCTTTCTGCTGGCCGGTGCAGGCTCTTTCCTCTGTTTGATGGCCGGTGCAGGCTCCTTCCTCTGTTTGATGGCTGGTGCAGGCTCCTTTCCCTTCAGTATTTGTGGCCTGGAATTCTTTCCACCACGAGTAGGTGCAGATGGAACTGGGCCCATGGACTGTGTGGCTGAGGTGCTTGGCTGGGTTCTTGATACCCCGGACATACATGTAGGATGGGAGGGAGGGGTAGGGAAGAGGTCAATGGTGGAAAGGAAAAGCTTTTTAGGGACATTGGGGTGAGTAGAGGGAGAAGTAATGGGAGTGGAGGATGAGGGAGTGGTTGTGGGAGGTGTTTTTCTGCTGGATTTGGGTGCAGGTGCATGGGCTGTATGCTGTTGTGAGGTGGATGGCTGTTGGGTGTCTGAGTGCTTGCATTTGTATTCCTTGGGGGGGACAGACACAGTGGGAGAGGACACAGGGGACGTGTGCATGGATGTTGGGGAGGTGTCTGCCAGTGAGGTGTGTGTTCTGCTTGGGTTGGTGATGATGCTGGTAGTGGATGATGATGTAGTGCATGCAGGTGTGAGTGTGGACATAACTGGGTGGGAGGTGGGGGAGGAGGATGAGGAGTAGGGGGAGACAGTGGAAATAGTGGATGTTGTTGTGTCTGCAAGTGGATGGTGTTTGTGTGAGTGCCTGTGGGATGAAGTGTGGTGCTTGTGTTTGCCTGTGACACTCTTGGGTGATGCCCTGTGTGCATGCTCGTCTGTTTGTATGCTTGGGATGGGTTGGGGTTGAGGAGAATGGGACTGGGAAGTAGAAGTTGGAGGGGGGACGGTAGAAACATGGACAACGGCTGCCATCAGAGAGGAGGCCAGAGCCTGTATCAATCTCTGTTGGGCCACCAATCCAGTGTGAATGCCTTCCAGGAATGCATTAGATTGTTGCAAATGGACTGCCAGCCCCTGGATGGCATTCACAATGGTTGACTGCCCTACAGAGATGGATCTCAGGAGGTCAATAGCCTCCTCACTCAGGGCAGCAGGGCTCACTGGGGCAGGGCCTGAGGTGCCTGGGGCGAAGGAGATGGCCACTATCCTGGGTGAGCGGGCACGCGCAACTCGCTGAGGGGCTGCTGGGAGGGCGGTGCTGGTACAAGGGTGGCGGCTGTACCTGTAGCTGTGGTGGTCACAGAGGTGTCCACCACTACCAGGGAGCTCCCATCGGAGGAGGAATCAGAGTCTGTATTGTCCCCTCCAGTCTCCACTGTGGTGCTCCCCTCGCCCTCCGTCCCACTGGTGCCCTCAACGTTGGTGTACTCTGCCTCCAGGGTCCTGTGGGATGCAGCTCCCTCCGTCGCTGAAGCCTCTGCTCCTCCGCCAGATGATGCTAATGCACACAAGGACAGGATGATAAAACAAGAAAGAGGGGAGAGAGACAAAGGATACACTGGGTCAATGACTGCACCAACACCACCGTTGGCATACACAGCACCCTCAGAAACAGCGAACAGGCCTACGCACTATGCATTGCACTACCAGTGATATTGCTTGCCACCAAGGCATGAGGAGGGGCACACACCGCCAACTGCAGCATACCTGGGACCCACGCTGCTATGTCTGGCCTGGCTTATAGGCACCCAAGGACACAGAACCACCACCCGGATACCACCCCACCAGGGGTAAGTTGTTATGGTAGCCACTGTACTCACCCCCTTGTGGTGCTGTGTTACCCCCAAGCACCCATCCACCTCTGGATAGGCCACTGCCAGTATGCGGGCCATCAGGGGGGTCAGGGTTCGACAGGCACCCCTTCTTCGTTGGGAGGCCCTCCCCAGCTGGGCCTCCGCAGTCTTCCGTGCCCAGCATCTCAGGTCCTCCCACCATGTGTGACAGTGGGTGCTCCGCCTGCCATAGACCCCTAGGGTCCGCACCTCCTTGGAGATGGCATGCCATATACCCTTCTTTTGATGGGTGCTCACCTGCAGAGGCAATACACACAGGAGAACACCATTAGACAAACAGTCCAGCTAGTTACACATATGGCCCACCATACCTGTTTACAGCACTATTGGGACACACATAGCCCAGCACTCAATGTGTACCCAGCCTGGGGGACATCCCTCACCCCTTACACAGAGCCGTCACACACACCTCCATACATGCATGCCACATGCATCGTGTACACAGTGTACTCACCTGTTGGTCTTGAGGCCCATACCACAGTCCGTATTGGGGTACAACCCCATCCACTAGTCTCTCCAACTCCTCCGAAGTGAAGGCTGGGGCCCTTTCCCCCGTCACACGGCCCATGGTAGATTCCAGACACAGGTCACAGCAGCACTTGCAGTGTAGGTTCTCTCCTAAGGAAGGTCAGGTAACAAGTGAGGAATCAGATAGAAAATGGCAGTCACATCTGCGGCAGTGCATACCGCAGGCGTAGATCACCTTTGGCTACTATACCCCATAGGGCCCAATATTAACCAATGAGGAATTGCACGGCGGTTCCGACTGCCTCCCGCCACGGTGAACAACGTCAACAAAATTACCTCACTTCCACCTGTCCCTCCACACAGAACAGGAGGACGCCATTTCGGGTGGGCACCCCTATGGAATAATGCTGCATCACAGGAGAACTAGGCACATACTTGCAAATCACACTGACCCTTTACATGTTTACAGAATGCAAACTACTGTTGTGGCTCCATTGTTCAGTTTGTGTCAGGCTCCTCACTCTTTTGTCCCATAGATTCCTACCGCTATGGATAAATAGGAGATGGAGACATACCCCGTGTACAGACACATGGTGGACTTGGCTACACTGGAGGACAGGCATATAATACTCACCTATACAGGGAGTGCAGAATTATTAGGCAAATGAGTATTTTGACCACATCATCCTCTTTATGCATGTTGTCTTACTCCAAGCTGTATAGGTTTGAAAGCCTACTACCAATTAAGCATATTAGGTGATGTGCATCTCTGTAATGAGAAGGGGTGTGGTCTAATGACATCAACACCCTATATCAGGTGTGCATAATTATTAGGCAACTTCCTTTCCTTTGGCAAAATGAGTCAAAAGAAGGACTTGACAGTCTCAGAAAAGTCAAAAATAGTGAGATATCTTGCAGAGGGATGCAGCACTCTTAAAATTGCAAAGCTTCTGAAGCGTGATCATCGAACAATCAAGCGTTTCATTCAAAATAGTCAACAGGGTCGCAAGAAGCGTGTGGAAAAACCAAGGCGCAAAATAACTGCCCATGAACTGAGAAAAGTCAAGCGTGCAGCTGCCACGATGCCACTTGCCACCAGTTTGGCCATATTTCAGAGCTGCAACATCACTGGAGTGCCCAAAAGCACAAGGTGTGCAATACTCAGAGACATGGCCAAGGTAAGAAAGGCTGAAAGACGACCACCACTGAACAAGACACACAAGCTGAAACGTCAAGACTGGGCCAAGAAATATCTCAAGACTGATTTTTCTAAGGTTTTATGGACTGATGAAATGAGAGTGAGTCTTGATGGGCCAGATGGATGGGCCCGTGGCTGGATTGGTAAAGGGCAGAGAGCTCCAGTCCGACTCAAAGGCCAGCAAGGTGGAGGTGGAGTACTGGTTTGGGCTGGTATCATCAAAGATGAGCTTGTGGGGCCTTTTCGGGTTGAGGATGGAGTCAAGCTCAACTCCCAGTCCTACTGCCAGTTCCTGGAAGACACCTTCTTCAAGCAGTGGTACAGGAAGAAGTCTGCATCCTTCAAGAAAAACATGATTTCATGCAGGACAATGCTCCATCACACGCGTCCAAGTACTCCACAGCGTGGCTGGCAAGAAAGGGTATAAAAGAAGGAAATCTAATGACATGGCCTCCTTGTTCACCTGATCTGAACCCCATTGAGAACCTGTGGTCCATCATCAAATGTGAGATTTACAAGGAGGGAAAACAGTACACCTCTCTGAACAGTGTCTGGGAGGCTGTGGTTGCTGCTGCACGCAATGTTGATGGTGAACAGATCAAAACACTGACAGAATCCATGGATGGCAGGCTTTTGAGTGTCCTAGCAAAGAAAGGTGGCTATATTGGTCACTGATTTGTTTTTGTTTTGTTTTTGAATGTCATAAATGTATATTTGTGAATGTTGAGATGTTATATTGGTTTCACTGGTAATAATAAATAATTGAAATGGGTATATATTTTTTTTTGTTAAGTTGCCTAATAATTATGCACAGTAATAGTCACCTGCACACACAGATATCCCCCTAACATAGCTAAAACTAAAAACAAACTAAAAACTACTTCCAAAAATATTCAGCTTTGATATTAATGAGTTTTTTGGGTTCATTGAGAACATGGTTGTTGTTCAATAATAAAATTAATCCTCAAAAATACAACTTGCCTAATAATTCTGCACTCCCTGTAGAGTGGACAGGGCCACAATCACAGAGCTGTGTGCCCAATTGGAACCTTACCTGATATCAACGATCCGTCATCCAACTGGGATCCCCCCTTTTGTGCAAGTGCTATCAGTACTCTATTTCCTGGCAACTGGTTCTTTCCAAGTGACAGTGGGCTTGGCAGCAGGAATGTCACAGCCAATGTTCTCAGTAGTGCTGACAAGAGTATTATCTGCCCTAATAAAACACATGTGCAGCTACATTGCTTTCCCCAGGTTGAGGATTTGGCCACTATGAAGGCCGAGTTTTATGCAATGGGACTTAGCTCCAATGTAATTAGGATGATTGATTGAACACATATTGCATTTGTACCCCCCCCCCCGCCAGAATGAACAGGTGTTCAGGAAATGTAAGAGTTTCCACTCAATGAATGTGCAGATGGTGTGCTTGGTGGACCAGTACATCTCCCTTGTCAATGCTAAGTATCCTGGGTTAGTGCATGATGCCTTTGTCCTGAGGAATAGCAGCATACCAAATGTGATGGCCCAACTACAGGGGCACAGGGTGTGGCTAATAGGTGAGCCCTGGTTTCCACCCTGTATATGTTGGTGTATGGGTATGGTGTGGGCCATATAGGATAGTGTGTGGCTAAATGTTGTCCCTCAATAATTGCAGGTGACTCTGGTTACCCAAACCTATCATGGCATCCTGACCCCTGTGAGGAATGCCAGGACAAGGGCAGAAGAATGTTATAATGAGGCACATGGGTGAACCAGAATGATAATTGAGAGAACCTTTGGCCTCCTGAATGCCAGGTTTCGGTGCCTCCATCTAACAGGTGGATCCCTGTGCTATCAACCCAAGAAGGTCTGCCAGATAGTAGTGGCATGCTGCATGTTGCACAACCTGGCCCTCAGACGCCATGTCACTTTTCTGCAGGAGGAGGAGACTGGAGATGCTCCTGTGGCAGCAGTTGACCCTGTGGACAATGAGGATGAGGAGGCAGAGGATAAGGATGAGGACAACAGAACATCTGTGATCCGCCAGTACTTCCAATGACACACAGGTAAGACAGTGTAACTTTACATTTCAATGGCTTTGGTTGTATTCTGTGTGGCATTGGCATGCTGGTAATTCCCAATTCAATGCCCACTTACTGTTCCCTCTGGCTATTCATTTTGCAGATGTTGGTGATATGACAAATACTCCTGGTGTGATCACTACAGCAAGCTACAGGTCATTAATCTAAGCTCATTCTATGTACAGTTAATTTGCAATGGTTGTACCTGTTTCAAACAATACATATTTGATATACATGACATACTCGAAATTGATTTTTTTCAAAGGGTGTTTTTTGAAGTGCTGAAATATAGGGGGAAAGTGCAATGGGATGGGGTGATGATGGAAGAAAGTCCAGGGTATTGTTCTAGTCTGTTTGTAGCACAGGTGCATTGTCCAAGGGGACACAGGAAGGGTAGCAATGGCAGTTCAAGGTGGACAGGGTGCCTGTGTGGGACACAAGGGAGACAATCAGGAGAGGCTTGTTTCCTGGCAGGGGCCTTGGCAAGTGTCTCTGGCTTCTATGTGGATCACAGGGAACGTTTGCGGGGTGGTTCACCTTCTGCAGGTGGAGGGGTGCTGGTGGCCTGTAAGTCTTGTGACGGGACCTCCTGGCCACTAGCGTCAGGGGAAATGGAAGGCTGTTCAGATGACTGGCTAGGGCAGGGGCCCTCTGGTGTGAGACTGCCTCCCTCATAATGTTGGCCATGTCTACCAGCACCCCTGTTATGGCGATCAGGGTGTTGTTGATGGCCTGCAAGTCCTCCCTGATCCCCTGGTACTGTCCCTCCTGGAGTCGCCTGTTCTCCTGCATGTTGTCCAGGATCTGGCCCATCGTGTCCTGGGAATGTTGATAGGCTCCCAGGATCTCAGAGAGTGCCTCCTGGAGAGTCGGTTACCTGGGCCTATCCTCCCCCTGGTGCACAGCAGTCCTCCCAGTGTCCCTGGTGGCCTGTGCCTCTGTCCCCTGAACCGTGTGCCCACTGACCCCAGGTCCCTGATTGTATTGGGTATGAGGTGTGGCCTGGGGCCCCTGTACAGATGGACACACTACTGATTGACCTATGCTGGGGACAGAGATGTGGGTACGCTGGGTGGGTGCTGTGGTGGTGTTTCCACATGGGGGAGGCTCTGTGGTGGTCTGTGGCTGGGCTTGGGTAACTGGCTGTCCAGTGGTACCTGATCGGCCAGGAAGATCATCCAGATCCTGCAGACCAGAATTACTGTCATCACTGTGGGCCTCTTCTGTTGGGAGACTGGATAGTGCTGGCACCTCCTGTCTGGTGACATTGGCGGGGGTACCTATGGGGATGTAAATGATGTGTTATGGTTAATGTGTATGACATATTGTACATCCCTGGCTTCCCCTCTATGATTATTGTTGCCCTGCCATCTTGTACTTGTGTATGTTGGTGTATGGTGGGATTGTTAGTTCTCTATGCTGTGCATGCTTTAGTGAAGTGTGTCCATGCAGGGCTGTGAGGGGTGTCCATGCATTGGTACGGCATGCAGGCCTTGGCATTGGCATTAGTGGGATGTGATGGTGGAGTTTGTGGGATGTAGTGGAGTGATGAGAGTGAGGGTGAGGGTATGTGATGGCATGCAGGTAGGAGGGGGATGATAGTAGGGAGTTGACTTACTGGAGTCCAGTCCTCCGACTCCGACCAGGCTCTCAGGATGAAGTATTGCCAAGACTTGCTCCTCACATGCTGTGAGTTGTGGGGGAGGAAGTCGGGGTCCGCCGCCATTCCTCTATTCCTAGCTATAGATATTTGCTGCACCTGTGCTTCAAATAGCTGTGGCTCTACCCTGACAATTTCCTCCACCGTGACCCTTAACTCCTCCTCTGTGAAACAGGGGTGTCTTTATGGTGCCATGGGTGTTATGTGAGGTGTGTTGGTGAGGGTGTGTTGGGTAATGTTTTGGGGTGTGTGATGTGGAGTGTGTGAGGGGTATATGGGTGTGAGTGGTGTGTGGCTCTAGTTGGCTAGGTGGTCTTGGTGTCAGTCTCCTGACAATGAATTGTAATCGTAAAGGGTTGTGGGTAATGTGAGTGTGTGTTTATAGTGGTGTGGGTGTTTGGGTGTGGTGTGTGTATGGGTGTCAGGTGTGTGTTGTTTGAATTGTCCAATGTGGTGTTGTTTTGTCTATGGGTGTCCATTGTGAGCGCGTCGATATGTACCGCCAATGGTTTACCGTCGTTGAATGTCCGCCGTGGTGATTCGTGGGTCATAATGTGGTGGGCGTTTTTCTGTTGGCATAACGGTGTGAGTTTTGATACCGACAGTTTATCACTGACCTTTGGGCTGGCGGATTTGTGTCTGTGGCTGAATTCTGTCGAATTGGTGTGTGTGATAATATGGTGAATGGATATCCACCGCTGCGGCGGTAAGTTGGCGGCCGTCAGCGTGGCAGTAAGTGGGATTTACCGCCATTGTCATAATGAGGGCCTAAGTTTGGATAAGGGGTTGCACTCCTAAAAGTTTCCCCAGAATGAACACAGAGGCCTTGTGCATGTTCTATGTGGGGAATACCAGCATTAGCTTTGAGGATTCCAAAAAGGCAGCTCTAAAATTGTCATAATCCAGAAGCAGTGCTGCGGAAAACACATTCAACTATTTTTCTGCTAAAAACAAAAATATATAATTATTAATGTAATTTAAAGTGGGGGTATGCAGTCTAGAAGGGTGACCTGTGTTTCTGCTCTTTTGAATGAAATGGTGATTTGTTTATAGACAAAGACGCAGTCTGGTCCCGAATGTGAAATAACTTTGTTGGCAAAACAGTAGTAATTCCAAAAATTATTTTTAATGTACAAAAGTTTATCCCACAGGGTTAATAAAGGTAAATGAAAATTGTCCTTTTCACCATAAAGTACGTTGTCATTTTCAATATTCAAAACAAACTAACTACATTTAGGAAATGTGCTTTTCATCTCAATGTTTTGGCTTCCTAATGTCTAGGCACGTTTGATGTTGCTGTAGGAAATGTTTTTATCTAAATGTTATTGTAAAGTGATGCTCATAGGCCCCATTTCATAACATACATCACTTAGGGGGAGTGCACAAACTGTGATAAAATCCGGTGGAATGTAAAGTTGAGGGTAAACATTCTGCCTTGTTATCTACAGCCCAAACGAGCTGCCTCTTTTTCTTCCCTCCCTCGCCACAACCAGTTGTCTGCGACATTACCTTTTGTTTATAATGTTTTATATTGTCATGGAAGGTTCAGCTCCTCTTTTACACTTTTTAATAGGCCGAACTTCTACCGGGGCTCTTCACTGTGTGTCTGGAGCCGGCTGCGGTGGGATACAGAGGTGTCGCAGAATGATTCTGTGCATCTGTAGATCCTGGGGTTAGAGGGGTGCTCCAGGCGTGCGTCCATATGACGTTTAAGGACGGGTTTATACTCCTTGTTTTGAACATGAAAGATGCTTGTGCGCCGCAGCCATGTCTTCCCTCCCATCTCACGCTTGACCTTTCCTTTATGTTCCCTTCTGGTTTCAGGGAATCCATTTCACGCTCCGTGCGGCGGCACGCACACTTAGGGCCGCTCTGATTGGAGGAGTCTTCTGCAATGTGAAGATGAAAGACATTTCCAATAAAACTAAAGTGCCTGTCTTCTGCCTCCGATATTGCAGCTGCCTTTGGTGTTTATATCTCTATCACGCATTCCTGACGCGCATATACCACTTACATACATTTGTTTACACTTCAAGGAGAAGGCTGTTTGTCATATGCTATCAAGTCTAGGCGTCCGCTGCTAGTACTTATCTCTGGTTATATTGTCTTTTATCTTAACAAACCTTAGCAAGGATAATAGCTCTGGCTTGCATTTGCATCCTGACTAAAACAGCCTGATGTGGTGAATAAAACATACTTTTTGTACAAAAAGCATCCATGCGGTAAAGTGTTTAGTTTACGGAAAATACCAATGTGTGACGTCATTAGTTTTTAGTTTTTCCGAACCAAACGTCCCCTTTTCAGAAAAACATTTTTTTTTTGTAAAAGTGGGGTGAACCTTCGTCATAACCAATGACAGCCATTTACCAAACTTTTTGTACCTTGAAAGGAACTATTGTGAGGGTGGTTTCTTTCAATTTTAAAGAGACGACCGCTGGGCTGGTGGTCATCTTTAAATCTGGCGGATGGTAGTCCGTCAGGGTGGCGTAGGTAATGTCTTTCAACACCCTGGTGGATTGTACTCTGTTTGCCACCCCCCCAAATCAGACCCAATGCTTTTTCTTTTTGTAATGTTGTGTAATGTTTTGAGATACGTTTACATGAATGCTCACAAGTGCAACATATGTTGTAGAACACATATTCAAATGTACCTCACACACACCCACCAGACTTCATTCACACACAGGTAGACAGATGCATGAATGTTTACTGGGGTTGATGAACCATTTAGTGTTTCAGAGTGTACAAGTGCAGATTGAGGGGTAGATAGATAAATGGATGAGTGGTGTGTTTGCATATGTGAACAACTGAATTAGTTGATAATTAAAGCTTTCATAAGAGTGTGTGACCTGGGGGATACAAGTGATTAGTCAACCCTAAACCACTTGTTTGAAGCACAGAAGAGTGAGCATCATTCAGAAAGGTGCAATGTTCATACAACTGGTAAGAAAGCATACTCAAACACCAAAATACATACAAAAATTTCAAATCAAGGACACAGCATGGGGCTGCCTTGTGGATTCTATGAAAACAATAATATTTCCCCAAAACTTTACATCACCAACATGATCTTTCCAGGCACTCTCTTACTCAGATACTAACGCTTGCTTTTTTAGTCTCCTGTTATTGTAAGACCTTTTGAGGACCATACCAAACTTACAGTAGGCTTAAAGCTGGCCCATCGCTTACCATTGATTTGCCTTGCTGTCACTCTCATTTGTTTGCTTCTTATTCAATGGCTTTCCTTCCTCTTCTTATGTTTGTCCCTCACCTGGAGTATAATATATTTACCATCCTCTTGACTGGATGAACTGTATCCTTTCAATGATCACATTCAGAAACCTACTTTTATCTTTTTTTCTTTCAGCTCTTCATGATAGTACACATGTTCTTGCTCTCTCCCTCGTTTGCTGTCTCTCTCATATATCTGCACTCCATATGTTCTGTGTTGCTCACACCTACCACATCTCATCTATTGTTTCCCCCACTCCACTGTTTTTTGATTTACTCGTTCTCCCACCTCAACTTTCTCTCTTGTTCATTGTCCCACCCCCAACGCTCACTTCTATCCCACTCACTCCTCTGAGCCCCCCCTGCTCCTCTGGACCTAATTTTATTTGTCAATAATTCTTAGAAGGATCAGCAGCTGCCATTTCCTGCACAACAACTCCATTTCAAAAAGTGCTTTAGTATGGGAAGTCTTTTTTTATTTACTGCTCCAAATAGCATCCACCATTTTGGAATGATAAATAGAAAACTAATTACATGATGATGGAAAATAATTAAAATCCTGATGCATGCACAATCCTCTTTCATCATGCTTGGTCACCACAGTGTCCTGACACATGCATACGTACTCATCATTGAGCCTTTTGTCAGATTCTGCTATGTGGCATTGTCAAAAAGCCCACATATTGACTTTGCAGATGCTTGTTTCTTTTTTGCTATTCACTGTCTCAAAAGGTCTTCGAAGATATATCCATATTTAATGAAAACCAAGTAGAAACACTACATTTTACTCAGGATGAAGGGAATGAAATGTATGCACTAATCAAGGAAGCAAAACAGGAAGAAGCTACAACAGGTTTGATTAGGCAGAATCTGAAACCATTAGAGTACCTCATGCAGAGGGAAATTAATGAGAAACTTCAAACTACTATGCACATACATTTTACAAAGCTAAGCATATCACAAGACTTTAACGAATAGCGTTGTAACCTGCACTTGTTTCAAAACTAACAAAAAGTTTAAATAAGGATGTTACGC
The DNA here is from genome assembly GCF_031143425.1 of Pleurodeles waltl. Taxonomy (NCBI): domain Eukaryota; kingdom Metazoa; phylum Chordata; class Amphibia; order Caudata; family Salamandridae; genus Pleurodeles; species Pleurodeles waltl. The sequence goes on from NC_090447.1 coordinate 184,888,746, forward strand.
CAAACAAAGCAAATGTTCACATGACAATACCATGAATTATTTAAAAACTAGTATGTGTACTGAAGAAGGAAAAAAATACAAAGATAAAACAAGAAATCTCAAAGCAAGGTGACGTAGCTGAATGGAATAAAATCATTATGGAAATTAATGGCAAAATCTATAAGTACACTAAAGAGATTAATAAAAATAAAATAAGGAAGTTTAAAAGAGGCACTATAGATTACAAATGAGATGAGGTGGACACATACTCAGGAAAAAGAGCTATTAAAAGAAAAACAATTGGAATCTCTGATGAAAGCAGTTTTCAGGATAAAGCATTGCTAGAAGTTCCACATACATGAAGAACGGTGAAGTATAAAATAACGCAGTTGACATGTCAACTAGACATATGGAAAGTACGTCTAAGGATCCAGCTTTTTTATCCATGAGCTTAATAACTAACAAGAAACCAGAAGCATGAAAGTAAAGGGAAAAATAAGGAGGGGACCTGTAAGAAGAAAAAGAAAGGAGAAACGTATTTAGCCAAAAGAAAATGTAGTTATCAAAGAGAACAGCATCTTACACCCACACAATGGCAAAGGGATGAAATTGAAATGGGCTACTTGTAATGTGAACAACTGCATATGCTCCCTTGAATATCCTTTAGGACACTATAATATATTGGGGAAAACAGAGAGGAGAATAAAAGCGTGACTTACTGAGCATAAAATCAACATTTGAAACAGGAATCCTAAATACAGTGTGTTATTACAATGTTGAGACACAACATTTACATTTGTCAACTAAAATGTCAAAATTTAGAAACCCTCTACCACTCTGCAACCAGTGACACCCGCAGATGTCTGTTACAAAGAGATAAATTGCGTGGATACAGACTTTTGATACCATCCCACTAAAAGGACTGAATTACAGAATTGAGTACTTGTTTTTTTAATACAGTTTTCCGTTAACGTTTGTTGTTGAACTGTACATACTTGCACATATTGGTAATAATATGCTTCTGAGACTTTGTTGCACCCATTTTTCATTTTGTGATTTATAATTTTCTCATATACACATACGTAAAGCATTAATTTTCTTTTGTCGTAGTTTGGACTCTGGCTCTGGGCAAGACTGCTGGTTAAAGGATGACAGTACTTTTGCTTGTAGGCGACTACGCCTTTCCTACAAGTCGCAACTGTTGTCCCAACCTTACCGGCTCACTAGCAGCACCTCACAAGAAACGCAGTAGTAAAAGGTGATTTGTGGTAGCCTTTACGCATGGACTCGGAAATAAGACATCTCAGGGAGTGTTGTGGTTAAACGGAGATTACCCCTTTCTCACAGATATATCATGTCTCATACAAACACAGGCAATGACAAAGATGCAGTAAAGTTTCAATAGTTTTTATTCAGCATAACTGCAATTTGCGATAAGTTTCATGGGCTGCAATGATTAGGATAATGAATAATGCAAGAAACATAATTGTGAAGACAAGAGTCATTATTACAAAGACCCCCACCATCTTGCAATGTATACAAAAGACATGCAAGATGTACTATGCCCTAATACCCTAATGCAAAAGGCCTAACCTCCTACCTAAAGGAGAGCTGGGTTTGTGAAACCTAATCTGCCAATGCCATGTACATGAGAGGAGCTCCCAACCCTCGTTACCTTGGAATGAGGTCTCTATCTCAGACTCCGCAGGGACACGAAGACTGGGTCAGCGTCAAGACGACGTGCAGCATTGATATCAGCGATGGTGGCGATGCCTTCTGGTCGGAATCCCTCTGATTATCTGTCTAAAGTGCGATATATTTATACAGATCTACAAGGACCCCTGACGTAGGTGTGTTCCCAAACAATAGATAACAGACATGCTTGAGACGGCAATTAATATAAACAATCCCTCGAAAGTATAGAGAGGGAAAATCCCTAAGTGTGAACACCTACTGTTTGTTTGTCTTTGTTGCTTGATCTTGACGCCTTAGCGCGGTGACACTGATAATGTAACTCATAACAAGTTGCCTAACTATAAACAAGGCAGCCATCTTAGAAGAATTTAATAATTAAATGGGCTAAGACAGAGCAAGCTAAGTAGGTTAAAAGTCACTAGGTGACGGGGGCACGAGTCTGCTAGCCAGAGGCTAAGCTAACTCCTGTTATCCCATTAAAACGAACTAGGATTCACTACACTTTTGAATCTATGTTACTCCCACACTATTGGTTTGACAATAAAGATATCACTTCAGCTTGTTCTTCTCACTGGTAAATTTAGAATTACCACTCTGACATGTCTTTTGGTTGAACTCAATACCACTTCACTGACTTTCCCTTTAACTCTAAGGTCCTTACACTCAATCTCTAGTTTGAGTTCCCATCCGAGCTCCTTCATCATTGGTTTTCTTCTATGAATATTTCAATTGGAAGGTATTTTTGAGCAGAACTGTGATCAAGTGGGTCGTACACATGCACGGATGTCCAAAAAGGTAATTTTAGTCGAAGTACAGCTGCTCAAAGGAATCGTCCCAGCTGCCACATCAGTAAGAGACCAACTGACCAGTGGCTTTCTCACAAACATTCTAAGAACATCAATGGACCTTGTAATAACAAGCCCTCACTACCAAAATACACAAGGAGGAAGATACCACACATCTCTCGCCTTTTACAAAACATATTTTTTATGTGTATAAGTTGGGAACACCAAAAATGCAAGTGAAAAAATAAAAATAAAAATTGCTAACTCAATAAACATTGCAAACGATTCATAACATCTAAAGATAATCTCTTATGTATTTAGGTGGAGGTACCATGCATTCATAACATCTAAACATAATCTTTCATGTATTTAGGTGCAGTTACCACTCGCCTGCTGCATCATGGTTCACCATCACAACCCCCATCCAACTGTACCTTTGCCTCGACTGCAAAATGACGAAACACAACAATCCTGTTTACATTCCAATTGCGGTGGCCCTCAGGTTTAACAGAATTAGGAAACAATTTAGTAACTAAGAAGGGAGAGCAAAGCTTTGACACCCCACTTTTCAGTGGAAGTCTCCTTGGTTTGATGTACATTCCTAATCTCATCCTTTCTTTTTGTTTCCAAATCTTTTTTTGTAGATCATTTCCCAATCAACTTTGTCAGGAAACACCTCAGTGGACAACTTACACCCAGGAAGGTTTCACCATTGTGTGTGGCTTCCTGTCCCTAAACAACTCAAAAGGTACCTTACCTGTGTCTGAGTGGGGTGTTAAACAATAAACGTCACCTCTTTGAATTAAGTCTTTCTTCCAATCCTTGTTTAGAGTTTTTGAAAGCTGAATAGATTCCCTTAGAACTCTTTTAAACCTCTCCACCATCCTGTTGTTTTCTGAATGATAAAGAGCATTTTTTACGCTTGATTCCCGTAAGGGCCAAAAACTCTTCCATTTCCTTAGACTCTAACCGAACACAATTGTGAGTCAAAATACATTCTGGAAATGCCTTACTGCGACAAATATCCTTGAGGAAGGCAATCACATTGTTGGTCTCAATGTGCTGCATGATCCATATTTCTGGCCAGTGTGAAAACATACCCATCAGAACCATCGCATACTATTGACCAGCTCTGTCAGTAATTGGCCCTAGAATGTCTAAAGCTACCTCCTGCCACACACCTGCCGGGGCCTTCCTCACACACATAGATTGAGCTCTGGTTTTACAAGTCTAGTTGCTTGAAAATGACAATACGCTCAATTTGGGTGTCATTTCCTGGCCACCAAAAATGTAATCTGATCCTCTCCTTGGTCTTTGAGATTCCCAGGTAATCCCATCTGAACAATTTTACATCTGAGTTTACTGGGAGGAATCAAACTAGTACCTCTCCACAACAAGCCTTCATGCTCAGACAGTTCCAAAACTTAAGTCTGCCCTCACGTCCTTTTTTGAGTGCCACTCCTTGTTGACCAATTTGTTTACTTCTTTTAGAATTATGTCCTCATTCAAAATAGATTTCTATTCAAACTCTCTGATGATGCCATCAGTGATATCACATACTTTGTACTTATCTAAATTCCAAGGATCTTCCTCCATGTCAGACGTGGAATTGAAGGGGTCAGGGACCAAATGTGAAAAACAATCAGCAACTCTGTTTTCTAACCCTATGATGTATTCAAATTTGAAATCAAAGTCTTGCAAAGCTACAACCCACTTTCAAATACAACCTCATATGGCATCAAACCTCTTCTTAAAATTAATTATTGAGGGGCTTAGGATCTGTCCTCACACAAAATCCATCCCTCAAAGGAATTTCTTTGATTTTCTTATCATGTAGTAGAGGCAAAACGCTTCAAGTTCAATCACAGAATATCTGTTTTCAGGTCCAACTAAACCTCTGGAGATTAACTTGATTGTCTTTCCTACCTCATCCTTCGCTTGCTTGAGCACAGCACCTAACCCATTAGGGCTGGCATCAGCAACCAATATGGAACGCTCCTTTACATTGAGACTCGGTAAAGGTGAAGCATTTTTAAAGCACCCTTAACATCTTGAAATTGTAGATCACACTTAGGAGACCAAATAAACTTTACGCCTTTTTTTAGAGGTGCCCTCAGGTTGTGAGTAAGACTGGCAATGGTACAAATTTGTTGTAATATTGATCTATTCCAAGGAACGTTATTAACTCCTCCTTATTAGAAGGCACCTGTAAATTATCAATAGTTTAAACCAATTTTATTTAGGTTTTACACCATCTTTGGACAACTAATGACCTAAATACTCTATTTCAGTTTGACTAAACTTGCATTTGTTTTCACTCAAAGTAAGACCTTTTGCCCTGAACCTTTCCAAGACCGATCTTAGCCTGTTATCATGTTCTTCTTGTTTAGAACCATAGATCAACACATTGTTTTGGTAGGTCTTCACACCTGTTACATTTTCCAATACATCTTCTATAGCCCTTTGGAAGACTGAAGCAGCCAAATTGAGCCCAAATGGCAACCTGGCAAATTTAAACATCCCAAATGGCATAATAAAGGAGGTCAGATCCATGAAATCATTACCTAAAAAAATTTGATGATGTGCTGCCTTGAATTCCAAGGTAGAGAAACTGTGACTCCTTCTAACTGGATAAGCATTTGTTGGGGAGAGGATGTCTATCCACTACTACAACTCTGTTTAGTCCTCTGAAATCAACACATAACCGTACGCCTCCTGATGGTTTGCGTGCAAGCAGTCCTGGGGCAGGCCATTCAGTAGCTTCAGTCTGAACAATAATCCTTTCTGCTTCTAATTTGTTAAATTCAGCCAGCATGGCTTGTCTCAAAGCTAAAGGCACTTACCATAATTTACACACCACAGGGACAGTATTTTCTTTAAGTACAATCTTGAGTGAATAATTTGACAAACTTCCCAACTTCTCCTCAAACACTTCCTAAAACTGTTGACCCAAACCACAGGGGATGGAATTTTCACACTTGCCAATTCTAACATCAGAATTGCTATGCTTGGGTGGGACATTGTCAAGAATTGACTCTATGGCAATGCGTACATGTGTTAAGACAATACATTGTTCACTATTGGGATCTAGCATGATGTGTAAGTCTTTTGTCTGGAACCAGCTGATAAAGCAGCTATGAGACCACCCATGTATTCTAAGTCTCCTATAAAGTACCCAAACAATTTTATGGACTGACCTCCACAGACTAGGGGTCTTATATCTGGTTTAAAGAGTTTGAAATTTCCCTTCAGAATTTGAATATAGAAATCCCTTGGGACCAACGAGATCTTAGCACCAGAATCAAACAGCATTTCAGTTGATTGTCCATTCACCTTGACTCTCTCAATGGGTCCTTTATTTTTTTGTTGTTCGACTTGGAGTACTACTTCTCCAGAGTGTAACTCATCATAAACATTATACCTCCTCTTTGTCTAACAAAACTTCCTTCACCTTTTTCATCTTATTCCTGTTTTGAGACCTGCAATTTTTCACAAAATGGCCTATTTTGTCAGCTTATAGGGCGGACAATCCTACTCATTAGCCAGAACACTTAGGACTGGAAGTTTTCCTCATAGGTGAAGTGTCTGTATTTTTCACTTGTGATTTGCTCACAGATTGTACTTTCTCTAGGGGCGCAAGACTATGTTCCTTCTTAATAATATCAACACAGACCAGGGAGTGTTCAATCTTCATAGCAATCAACAACACTTCATCTAGTTTTGTATCACCTTTTTGCCACAACTCGTTCTTGACCTTTTCAGTGTTACAACCTAACATGAATTGGTCATGGATGTGTTCTTCTAGACTGCCTTAAAATTTTCAAGTGGCCCTAACTTATGTAAACTAGTCACATAGCTTTTTACTGATTCCTGAGGTTTCTGAACCCTCTTACCAAATTGGTATTGTTCTGGAACTGTATCCACTTTGGAGAGGTAGTGTCTGTCAAGTTTTGTTTATACAAATATCATACTCATTCAAAATTTCTGTTTCACTATCCTCATTCCCCGGAAAATGTTCAAAAACCTCTTGTTCTTCTGGGCCTAGACAGTGGAGAAGCAAGGAGGTTTCTCTTTCCGTGTTCAAAGACGTCCCACAGACACAGGTGTAATTAGCAAACACTTTTTTCCACTTGGATCACTTTAAAGTTGGCTTACCTGGAGAAGAAAGGAAAAAAAAGTGGTGGCATAATATTTTACGTGATTGCAAAATATGAATTTTACACAGGTTTTTGACTGAAAGATGTTTTCCTTGGCACCCTACATGAAATGCTTGAGAGATAAACTATTTAAGTTTCCTAAACCTAAAATTTGATCAACAATCACTTATTATATCAAATGTAACTGTAAATTGACCATAAAAACCCTGTCTCTCATACAAAAGACAAATCTGATGTAAAGGCTGGTGTCCGAACAGACACCTGACCAACTGTTTCCTTGAAATACCGGTGCTCGATGAGACACTCGAACAGTACCTGTGAACAACAAATGATATCCGAGTCTTATGGTTTAAGCACGATACAGAAAACTCCAGTCAAGTTGTCTAGCCTTACTGCTACAAACAATGCTTTCTCCCAAGCAGAGATGTCTATAAAGTTATTGTGTAAACTCATAAAGAGAAGTGTTAGTCAATCCTGCTCTTCACCGAATGTCAGTAAGCGAACATTTTTTGTATGCTTCAATATAGTGCAAACTCTTAATAAGAGACACAACCCAAATCAAAATGTCTGCTGTCAGTGTATCACAGATGACATTATGCTCGCATCCACAGACTACGTTAGAGGTGCCTGTCTCCCCTGCATGCTTGCACGCTTTGGAACACTGTTGCTGTCATTACAAACCTCCAGCACTGGGGAATGTAGGCACACAACGCTCTACTGGAGGAACTGCAGCGTCCCACAGATTGACACCACCATTAAGCCTGTGAGCTCAGCCGCAGCCGTAATACCAGCCAACAATGTCAGAAGAACCGTGATCGCGGCAGTGGTGAGGATAACAGCAGTCAATAGCAGTGCTTAATTTGTAAATAAAAAGGTGCTGATGCTCAAAGCCCTCCTCTTAAACAAGCGGCTGCTGCACTTAAATGTGCGAACACTGAATATGTGAATATGTGAATGTGCCGGCCCCTCCATCTGGAAATAATTCAGTGACAGCTGTTTTAGTGTAAAAGGTCATTTATTAGGACAGGATTGCATAAGCAACATAACCTTAACTTTTAAACGTAAACCGTAACTTTAATACCGCCCTCCCTTTAACATCTCCTCGCTCATCCTTCCCCTCCAAACCCTTATTTCGTTTCCATTCCCCTACGCACTCCCCTTTTCCTTTCATGCCCCATTTGGTTTGTGCGTACCCCCACTCAGAGCCTTCACCTGCTTGTTTATTCCCTGGAAGGGCGGCCAAGCCCGCATCTGACTCACCACCCTCCCCCATCTACTGCCAACCAGCACAAACCCATTTGGCGTTTTGATGCCCCACCCCCCCCAAACCACGCTACTGCAACCAGGACTCCTCATTTCTTATTCCCGATCCACAAGTTCTCTCCCCACAACTCCTCAACCAACAGTCTCAGATCCGTCAGATAATATGCGATCCCTAGTGTGGACAGGTGAACACCGTTGTCTCTGAACAATGTTACATCCTGTTCTGTAATGTCCTCATGTTTCAGTATTTTTATCCCCTGTGCCCAGCAAAAACCCTCATTGCTCTGTTAAGCTTCCTGCGATCCCGCTCCATGGCTCCATATTTGACTGCCCCTCTCCACACTCTACGGGGAACGAATTCTGTCCACACCAAGCATGTACCATGCAGTTTTTGTTTGATAATCTCCAAGTCTCTCTGCATGTGTTGCAGGAGCGTGAGTCCCGACAATTTCACCAGATCATTCTCCCCCAAGTGGATAATCAACAAATCCAGACATCCCCAGTTCAATAAGTTAGATGTGATGAAAGGAAGCAGGTTACCCCACCGCATGCCGCTCTTTCCCCACCATAACACCTCGTGCTGCCTGCTGGACAGTCCCAGGGCCCGACCATATATCTGTTTCTCCGCGAACTTCGCTGCCCAGTGGATAAAAGAATGACCTACCAGCCATGTAACCATCTTGCCCTGCGATGGACCAAACGCATCTCCTGCAATGTAAAAAATAACTGTAACATGTGTGTTTATTATGAAACCCCCCCCTCCCCCGCCCCCCTTTCAAACCCTTCAGCTGTCATTCCTCGCCTCCTAGGGCCTCACATATCGTTCACAACACCTTGGTTTCCAGCGGCCTATCGCCCTGATCTTCGCCCAATCCCAACCCAAATGCGCCGCGGCCATAGCTGCCCCAATTCTGAACGAATGTGTACCAAAATCCATGGCCCGGTGGCCCGTCCGTCCCAGTGCCATCCTCAGCACACGTAAAAGCTGAAAACTGGTGAGCTTGGACCCTGACCTGTGCACAAAAACCCCGGCGTCCCTGCTCGACATACCTGAGGCTTGAAAATTCCTCCATTCCGTCACTGGGCAGGCCAACCCGTTGCCCCCTTTATCCAACCATACCCACTTTTCCCTGCCTAGCTGGTCAGTTTTAGATCTTCTAAGCCAGATGCCCAATCGATCACCATGTACGCACACCTCCCTGTAGCGTATACCAACTGCCGCCCCAACACCCAACAACTCCGACACATGAAATGCTCCAAAAAACATCCACACCATACATAAGCGGAACAGTGCTAACTCGTATCCGTCTGCGCAACACACCGGCAGTACATGCAACAATTCCAATAACAACTCAAAATCAATGGGTTCTCTAGCCGTTCTACCCTCCGCTGCTCTAATCCTGCCCCAGCCTTTTAACATCCTCCCCAACAAATCATTTCTAGCCAGGTCGTGATCAAAAAACAATTTCCCGTAAAATGTTACACCTGCCAGTTTCCCCCGATAGTTGCCACTGATAAACCGTTCCGTATCATGTACAGCACGAAGCGCAAAGCACGATGCTCTAGCTGCTTTCCCCTCTGCTCCAAAAAATTCCTGCAAACCACTCAAAGGATTGAAAATCCAACCAGGCCAGCCGGTAACTTCGCCGAGTGGATTCCGCTAAAGACATCTCCACCAGCCCCGTGATCATCATGCCCCCCACTCCCAAATGTCTGCCGGGACCGCTGTCTTGGTCTGTTCTGCTCCTGGCACCAGGTTGCGAAAACGCTGCCACTGTGAACGAGACAGGGAATCCGCAATCTCATTGAAAACTCCTGGTATATGGACAGCTTTAAAAATCACATTCAAAGATAAACACTGCAGCATAAAACGGCGCAACAAGCGCAAAACCCTCAGGTCCGTTGCCTTCTGTCTGTTAACCAGCTCCACGACTGTCATATTGTTGATTCTGAACAAAACTGTCCTATTTGCTAACTCCTGCCCCCATACTGCCATGGCTACCAGAAGGGGAAAAAATTCCAAGAAGGCCAAACTCCTCCCTTGCTGCAACCAAGATGCTGGCCATGCCTCAGCGCACCACCTGCCGTCCCAGAAGATCCCAAAACCGTTTGCTCCTGCTGCATCTGAAAAAATCTGTACCTGCCATCCTGTCTCTTCCTCACAGAAAAACATGGATACCCCATTGAAATGTCTCCGGAATGTTTCCCATTCCCTCATGTCTTCTCTAAGGCCCATTGAAACTCTTATTCTGTGATGTGGCATCACCGCTCCTGACATAGCCAGCCCCAATCTCCTGCAAAAAGTCCTCCCCCCTCTGACTGCCCTACAAGCAAAATTCAGGTACCCCAACAACTTCTGAGCTGTTCGCAAATCGATTTTACGTGCCTCCTTCACTGTACCCAAGAAATCCAGCATGTCTCTTACTTTTTGTGCCGGTAATCTGGCTATCAGTGTAATGGAATCTAACTCGATGCCCAGGAAGGTGAGAACCGACGAGGGGCCTTCAGTCTTTTCGGGTGCCAGCGGGATCCCCATCTGGTGTGCCATGTCTTGAAAAGTTGCTAGAGCCTTCCTGCAATCCCCGGAATCCTTATTCCCCACAAACAGGAAATCATCCAAGTAATGGGTCACCGCATAATGCCCACTGATCTTGACAAAAACCCATCGCATGAAGGTGCTAAAGGCCTCGAACAGAGCGCATGAAATCGCACAACCCATGGGCAGGACCCTGTCCACGTAGATTGCCCCTTCAAACTGCATCCCCAGTAACTCAAAATCCCCAGGGTGTATCGGCAATAGTCTGAAGGCTGATTGTATGTCGCATTTTGCCAGTTCTGCCCCGTAACCACAGGCCCTGACCAATTTTATGGCATCATCCACCGATGCATAAACTACTCTGGTGTCCTCTGCCGCAATGAAATCATTAACAGATGTGCCCTCCGGCCATGACAGGTGATGTATCAGCCTGAACTCACCCGGGGCCTTCTTCGGCACGACTCCCAGTGGGGGTATCATCAAAGTTTGGCTCGGCCACTCATAAAATGGCCCCGAAATTCTGCCCGAGGACAATTCCGTATCCAGCTTTTTTCTCACCACCTGTGGTAGTTCTTTAGCAGACCGCAAATTGTCTGCGCAGCGCCTCCTCCGTGGACCTTGGTAGCTGACCCTGAATCCCTCTCGAAAACCCTCTGCTAACTTAATCGCTGCTGCCCTATCCGGGTATTTGTGCAGCCATGGTAGAATGAAGTCTAGCCTAACTGGCGTAGGCCCCCTTTGGAGCAGGAGCACCCTGAGTCCCTCTGCCTTTTGATGCTCTCCATTGTTCGGCTGGACTGGAAAGCGAAAAACATTGCGTGACCGGGTGACGGCCCCTGCATTTGGAGCAATCGTGTTTAAATTTGCAAGGATGTCTGGAGCAGAAACCTTTGTTAAAGTTCCAGCAAGCTCCCGTCGTGTTAGAAGGTGTTTTCTGTCCCACGCCCGCCCCTCCCGGGGCGGGACGTGCCTGAAACAGCTTATAAACCACCGGTAAACCACTGGCCGTGTGGGAGGATGCCGCGGATTGCGACGACGCCATCCATTGCATCCATAACTCTGGGTCTACGTCTCCCCACGGCAACCAGGCAAACCCCCCAAAGTGCATTTGTGCTTTCCGAATGATGTCCATATATTTAAATAGCGCTATGGCCCTGTCGGGGTATTTCTTGCAATAAATGCTCGCAAAAATCAAAAACGCTGATGTCCAATTATCCATATTAATTGGCACCCTCGGCCTTCGGGCCAATTCCCACTCTTCCTCCTTGGAACCTTCCTTGGCTTGTATGTCCCTATGTAAAAGTTTAAAAACGTCTACATACTCATGTCTCCATATTCTAGCCTTCATTTTCTCCGCTACGTGTGAGCCCAATGGCATAGCCAAACCCATGTAGGGAAGCCTCTTTTTGTGGTCACCCCCTTCTTTCTCCTCCGTTCCTGACATCTCTCCTGTCACCTTGTCCCCTCTCTCGCCTTCAGTTGAAGCTCTACCTTGAGGCTCTTTACCTGTCTCACTGTCCTGTGTGTTTTTAGTTGGCAATGGGTCAAGTATCGAACCGTCACCTACCCCAACGGATCTACAAACCGGAACGTGCCCCACCCTTGCGCCATCCCCCCAAACCGACCACCATTGCCCTTTACCTCTTGCCTGTGTTCCCACAGGTCGCAAAACCTTCCGGGCCCCTCGGCCACGTGCTTGTTCTTGCTTCTTTCATGTAAACCTCCGCTGGTATCGTGATCCTTAAAAATAGAAGCGGAAAGAGGGGGTGCGCAGCTCCTGCGTCCTCTTCCCCACTCCCTCATGCTGCGTACCTCTGTCTCCCTTATCTCCCCTTCTCCTCTTCATAGTAAAGTTCAAGAACATATTCTTCGCCCACATCCATCCTCTTATCCACACTCCCACTCATCATCGTGTAGTTCGCTGTGATCTCATCCTGACCCTAATGGCGCCCACCATCACTGTATTGTCCCCGATCCTGCGGAGTAGAGAAGGCCGCCGAAGACCCCTCTAGCACTTCAGACCAACGTGCAGGGGCTGTGTTGCACCCCGTTGGCATCGCCTTCTTTCTGCCGACCTCTTGTGTTGGCATTGACCTTCCGCGCCCTGCGTGGCCGTGTGCGCCACAGACACCCATCGCGCTAACTAACCCACCGGCCGCACCAGCCTCCTGACTCCTACCGCTCGGAACCCAAACCCAGCTACCCTTGCCAGCTTCTTGTGGCATATTACCTGCGTTCCCTATGTTCTCCTCTGGCCTCTTTAGCTGCCGGCCGTATGGCGCGGCCATCTCCCGCTCCATGCACAATTGAGCCCACCTGTCCTCTGTTTACGCCACTATGCGGCGTTGCTCCCGGATCCTGGCCTCTAAGTCCCATGCTTCGCCCGAATCTAGCCTGCCTGCCCTGGGGACACTCTGCCCGGCGGCCTGGGAAAAACACGGGCCCCCCTACCTCCCCGGCTTCCTTGGGCTGTCCCTTGTTGGCCTTGCCCTTCCTACCTGTCTGTCTGGGTCCTTTCCCTTTCTTTTTGCTGCATTGCTGACCCCAGCCGAGTTGGCACCGTCCTTGGGTAGCAACAGGTCCATGGGCGTCACCTCTATAATAGGGGCGGGGAGCTCCTGTATCACTACTTCTTGCGCTGGGGCCCCTTCCGCCAAGTTCTGCTCCTGGTGCAACTCTAGGTCCCCCGACTGCTGGTCTGGCGCTGTCTCGGCTATTGAGGTCCCTGGGTCACTCGAGGGGCCCTCCCCGTCTCCCAACTGTCTGGAGGGGGAGGTTGCGCCCGCGCCCGACCCGCCGCTGCTTTTTTGGGCTTTTTGGCCCTCCCCGGGGATGTGCATGTGGCTACTACCGCCGCTACCCGGCCGGACGCGGTGCGCGTCGGATGCACCATCCCCACCCAGGCCTGGTCCAGAACCCCAGGCCTGAGGAGGTCAGCCCGGCCAGCTTCGCCGAGTACGCGAAGCGCAGCCTGTACCGCCTCCGTGTCGTGGCTTGTAGCCATGGTGCAGGGGCGGGAGATCATGCTGGCCTTGTCTGTCTGCCCCCTCAACTATGGCCGGGAAAGGCTTGTCAATGGATCTACCAGGCCTCGTGGCCTATTTGCGTGCAAACGCGCCATCGCTTGCGCGTGGCTAGTTGTGTGCCCCTATTAGGCCCTTGCCCTGCCCCCTAGGGAAATGAGTTATGGTATAATATATTATTATTATTATTATTATTTTTTATATAATTTTTTGATGTCCTTCATTAGTAATAAATGCATGATACTAACTTTTTTTATTTTATTTTATTTACACTTCACGCGGTCAGCGCTTAATTCAAGCTCCACCGCCGGTGAGGGAAAAATGCCCGCAGGGAATTGCCTCCGTGCTGGGCCCGGCGCGCTTCCGAGTGCCTGTGAAGAGAAAAATCAATGGTTGCCGTGGCGCCGCAGGTGTGGCGCCCGGCAACGCACACGTGCTCCCTGGGGGCGGCAGCTCAAACAATGGAGGGCCGCCGCCCTCGCCTTGCTGACCCGCCACGCGTTTATACGCGTGCTGCCGCTGACCCCAAAAGGCCTACAAAACCTTGACTCTCCCCACACTTGCCTGCATTTCCCACGAAAATGCCCCCGGGGACTGGCCAAACTAACCGCGCGATGGGCTGCGCGGAAAGAGGCCGGTCCCTCCACCCCTCACCCTTTTTATCCCCTCCCAGTAGTCCCACCCCCACTTACCTGTTGCCCCAATCCTGGTCCCGCGCCGTCACTTCCTTCCCGAAAGAGTCCGCAGGAAGACTAGAGCGTTGCTTTTGCTTCCCGCGGGCCCCTCCAATGTGCGAACACTGAATACTGAAGCAGCGTAATCCTGAAGCCGCCTCGGGCCTCTTCAATCCATATAAAGCCACTCTCTGCCTCTTGTGCTCACTCTGGCAGCTTTCTTCTTTCTCTCTTTGTGACACTTTTTCGGTTTTCTCTTCCTCAGTTTTTTCCAAATGTGTCTTTTGCTCGCAGCAAATGCTTGAGGCAGAAGACTAAGCCCCGGCCCTCAAAAATAAGTGCTGGTGCCTAGCACTGGAAACAACAAGCACAAATTAAGCACTGGTCAGTAGAGAAACGGGGCTGCACCGAGGACAAAGCGGGAGCGTTTGCGGGAGTGCTTGCGGGAGCTGTTACAATGCCAATTAAATAGTTGTCGGGTAAGGTTAAAATACGTTTTTTTCTTTCTATAAGCGCACACTACCAGAAGGCTAAAGTAAACCTTCAAAACTTGTTTTACACTATTTGAAGTTGTCAGCAGAATCACGTGAATAAAACAAATAAAACAGTACGTATAATCTGCTGTCAGATGCAAATAAATTGGCATTGAGACGTTCCCTCGTTTTTACATAAACCATGTAAATTGAAGACTTTCAGAACTTGTCCATAGAGTTGCAGCTTTTGTGTTGAAGATCTTTGTTAATGTGATAAATTGGGTCGTACACGCACGGAGATGTTCAAAAGGTAATTTTATTTGAAGCACAGTTGATGAAAGGAGACGTCCCAGCCAATTCAGAGAGCGACCAACTGACAAATGGCTCTCTCACAAACATTCTAAGAAACGTAGTGGACATTCTAGTAACAAGCTCTAGCTGCAAGGTTTGTTAAGATCAGCATGCTCTTGTTTACCGGGTTCACTTCTATAACATATGAATGGTTGACTGCCGGGCATAGTAAACAACGCAACTCTATCCACATTTTTGACATTGAGTGCATATTTAGCATGAAGTTTCTTCGTAAACACCGGTCCAATTTACAGCATGTTTAGCAAATATCCCCCACATAGATGCACACAGAAGACTCTTTTTTACAATGTCACTTGCTACTGCTATTCATGTAGATCCATGTGCCTGTTTTTCTGCATTCTTTTCCAAACTTTCATGATAGTACTGGATTGGTATATATGTGAACACCACCACAGATTGAGTTTCATTCCTTTAGCACCGCAATCAGATGTAAGTTTACCGTTGGTGGCCGTAAGTAACCCCCACTTCTAGTATTAGACACATGCTTCTTCTTTATTATTGCAGTAAGCCTTCCCCTGATTTTGCATTACAGATATAAGAACATGGAACATTTATTCCCTAATGAAGGACCTGTGATCTGAAATGCATGGGGGCACAAATAAAAAGGTTCTTACTGATATCAGCCATCTTGTTGTGAAAATGTAAACAGGATCCAACAGAGTGAATGCATTTCAATTAATAACAACTTTATTACTACAGCAAATAAAGGAAACACACAGATCTACCGCAAGTGAGGACTGTGATTAATGTCTTTGGTCTAAGATTCCTCACAAAAGGAGCAGATTCTCACCAACACCAGTGCTTAATTTGAGTCTATGGCTGCTGGTGGGTGGCTATCTGCACATATTATTGGGGCCCAGCACTTATTTTTCTGCATCGGATATTTATTGAGATCAAGAGAGGGAAAGAAAAAACGATGGAAGAGAAAAACAGAAAAAAATTCACCAATGGAGAAAGCATGAACCTGCAAGAGTAAGATAAAGGGTCAGGGAGTGTGTGGTAGTGTATTAGAGAGGTCTGACTTGGTTTAAAACTCCCACCTAGGTATTTGGAGTGCTGATGCACCAGCCGTGGGCTTCGAAGCAGATCTTCAGGCACAGCACTCTTTTACATATTAGGCACTGGCCACCACACAATAGTGCTCAAAGTATCTACACCCTTTTCAGGGGCTAATATGTACTGTCTTATGTAAATGCAACATTATCAACATTGCCAATTGTAGAGCAAGCCATATAACAAACTGAGGGTGAGGTTGTGCTGTGAGGTTAAGGCTTGATGGACGACATAGGTATGTGATTGTGCAGTGTTACTGAATATCATCTGTGAAGAGGTGACTTGTGAGAGATGTGGTGATGAAGGACATGGAAGTGATAATGCTCCAAAAGGTATGTTATGATAAAAGGTGTGAGTTTCCATTGAGGTGATGTTTCTGGTGAAAACTGTACCTACAAGTGGCTCAACTGAGGGTTTGACAGAAGGGGTCAAAGAGGCAATAGTAATTATAGAAGGCACCCCGCCTTCCACCAGCCGGTTTTTGTTCTTGGAAAATATTAAATATAGACATTTCCTTTCTCAAACGTGCTTTCTGGTTCAATGCTTCTTTTCATTGTGATCCGTCAATCATCCCCTCACTTAAATGCCTTTGAGATGCAGAGCTGCCAACACGTCACACAATGCCTGCCCCAAGCTGATATCACATGTTTGCAGGTATGGGGAACTGGAAACTGCAACATTAGGTAGGTATCCAGCTCATCTCTGGACGCTCTAAGAAACCGATGTCCATTACAGTGAAAACATCCAAGGAAATCGGCTAAAGCCTCAACAAGCTACTGTGTTGTTTAGGTCTTGCGTACGCTGTCTCTTCAAGACATTTTGGGCCTGATTTATACTTTTTTAGCGCCGCATGTGCATCATTTATTTATGCAAATGCAGCGCAAACTTACAAAATATAATAGAATTTTATAAGTTTGCGCCGCTTTTGTGTCAAAAAATGACGGAAATGTGGCACTAGAAAAGGATAAATCAGGCCCTTTGTTTACAGTATAGTGGGCTACAGTCTGCCCATAGCTCACCATTGGTTCGCTTCATTGTGGCTCTCATTTGCTTCTCTTTGATTTGTCAGAATATGCGTGTATCATGTTATCACTTGAGTTTGGCCCTCCCCTGGAGCAAGGACCATTTACTTGTGTCCGTCCACTGCTCCAATGTTTGGAGCTACTTTTTTCTTTGTTTTCAGGGAGTCCATATGAGTGCTTGTGTTATCAGGCCATCTCCCACATCCCGTCAATGTTGCTTCTTTTACCTCACAACCCACTTCCCTTGTTTGTTACTTCACCCCCTTACCCCGGTTTCATGCACCCCAACCATGCCCATCCCTGTTTTATCTCCTTTCACCCACCCTCGTGTTTGTTTCTTCTCCCCATCCACTCATCCCTGCTTGTTCTTTAGACTTGTCTCCCGCCCCTTCTGTTCCCTGCCACACACAAACAGGCAGCAGCTAACAGGCAGCAGCCGTCTAAAAATAGCAGTGATCCTTTGCGACGGAATTTAGATATGCAAAACCACAATACAAGTTAAACTGTTGTGAAGCACCTTAACCCGTGGATTCTAAATTGGCTACCACGTTATCTTTAATGAAAGAAGAGTTTTCTGCATCTCAACCCTCGAGTTACTTCCTGCCCTGAAACTCACGTTTATCTACCTGCTCTGCTGTTGTAGCCACCAGACACCCAACGGGGAGAAGGCGGCCTCTTTAGCACCCTTTGAACACAAAATGTATGGCATACTGTCAATAAGAGCCATCCACTTGTGGCGCTGTTATTACTGCAAGCCTCACACAATGGAGGTTCTACATAAACGGCATTTGTATTTAAATAGAGAGAGTGTAATCTCTGTTTCTCTTGATGTTTGCTGTAGAAGAAGAAGCGCATTTGGATTTTTGCATTAACACTTCACTTCGATTCTAAAGCCTTTCAAAAGGTACCAATTGGACAGTGGCTGCTTCTGGGGAAAGCTTTGATTTTAAGCCCCTCCGAGTGAGTCTCTTGCAATATTCCAGTGCTGTAATTGCACCTCTGAGTGATGTAAGAAAAGTCACTTCATACTATACAAAGTATACTTTTCTGAACAATTTAGTTAAGTAACATGAGAAGGGGCTTGAAAAGGTGAGACAAACCAAATGGGGAAGAAAATGGGAAGTACAAAGCAGCAGCCTGCGTGTGCTTTAGTTTTAGCTTCAAATCATTTTCCATTCTTGGATGTTGTGGACTTTGTCTTGGATGATTTTTGGGGTTGCCAGGCTCTGGGAGGCTGCAGGAGTGCCTGGCTGCACCGATGCAAATCACAGTCCATCGCCTGCCCCAATAACTTCTCTGGCTCCTGTATATTTTATTTTGAAAACGACTTCTATTATTTTACAATGTTTTCCAAGGCTACTGGCATGGAGGTGTGGAGGAGGTTGCAGTATTACTGGCTGATTACTGCAATATTAAGATTCATTTTTAGAATTTACTCTGACCATGTCCACTATGTGCGTTTGTGAAGGAAACTCAGAAAATCAGAATCATGTGTATGCTTTCCTTTTGCTGCCCTCTTATTTGATTTTAGAGGAACACCATATTGATTTTCGAAACATTTAACTATTTTGTCAGGCAATGAGGTTAATAGCAGAAGAGGTGTGTTATTTATTAGGCTACCATGGAAACCTAAGCACCTATGTGCAGTTATCAGGCTGTTGACAAATAGGGGAGACCGGTCACTAAGTTATCAGGATGCCAGGATAATAAAAAATATATATTTTTATTTTATCTGATGGAGGAGAGGTATGCAGGTGGGACATAATGAGTTTTCTAATAGTAAACAAGCATTGGAAAAGCCCATAGGTATTGTCTTTGTGAGATATATTAGCTTTGCCAATGTCTTTTTAACCATGTTCTAGAGCAGTACGGCTAAAACTTATATAAAAAAAGTTATACGTGCGTATTTTTAGCTTCCCACACCATCGCAGGAAGCTAAAAGGATTTTTATAGCTTTTTTTCTTTCATAATTTGTAGTCATTTTGCACAGCAGACACGTTGCTGTACAACGTAGCTGAAACACATTAGCACAAGCCAATAGCTCACACATATGTGAGACCTTTTGGCTTTGCCAATGCTTGGTTTTTTGGGGGAAGAAAGGGACGTTTGTTGAGGCAGAAGTGCTTGTCTGGTTGTTCTTGGCATGAAGCCCCACTCCGCAAGGACCTGCCCCTTATTCACACTGTAACTTTTTTAAGTTGTCAGGAGAGGTGAAGGGAGCCACCTGTGCTCTACTGTTTGTGGGATGACTGCAGTACACATCACTACTGCCAGGCACAGCTAAGGGGATAAATGAAATGGGACATCGGTCAGTCCTGCACTGGCAAATACTGAATGCACTTGTCATTACTTTTTATGCAATGTTTTTTTTACTAATGCAAAATACAGGTTTTGCACTATTATATACAATGGAGCATTGAGAATACATACTTAACAATCCAGAACACTTTGCTTAATGCCAATTATTATGCCATCCAACCCTTTATGGATTTTTTACATCCACTTCACTGCAGAGAAAAACTCCTCCCCACCCTTAAGCCCCTCTCAGGACTCTCCTGATGGTCTTCCCTTATTCCCCCACATTGGACAGACACCCAGTCTCCCCACACTTTCTCCCATTTCTTCAGGCATCTCCTTCCTTTGTATATAGCTTTCTTGGCTCTCTGGCACCAGTCTAGGTCGAGCTGCCAGTCTATTAGCTGAGGGGTGGCAGTGCGGACCCGGGCTTTCACTATATTACGTTTGGCTACTCCCAATGCCAGTCTCAACCAGATTTCTTGCTATCCCAAAATTCCCAATAGGGACCATTTAGAATCTAGAAGTGCCTCTAGTGTGGTAATGTGGGACATCTACCGGGGAATGGTTGTCCAATAATCCTGTATCAAGGGACATCCCCAAAGTATGTGTAAGAATATGTCTTCCTCTTTACGACTCCTCTGATCTCCTGGTCAGCATCTGTTGCCCTCTGCTATGCAGCTCCTCCTGCTGCTGCCTCCTCTTTGGGCGAACTGAGAGCCTGCCTGACTCTCAGTTCAAGGTGCACCTCCCCCCACCCACAGGCTCCCACCTGCGCGTCATCCCTGGTGGCCTATTGGCCATCTACAAGTAAGTATCTTCTGTCTCTCTTTACTCCTGCCTTTTACTTCTGTCTTTATTTTCTGCTTTGTTTTGCAATTATTTTCCTTCTTTCTTTTATTCTCTCCTTGCCTATTTCTGTCCTGTGTCTTCCCAGCACCATTGCTGCCCCTGAGGCCTCTCCCTGCGAAGCTATTTTCCCACCCTCCCGCTTCCCAGCTGACCGGACCCCCCATGTTCCTACCCTTCTTAATGGCAGCGCGGCCACACAGCGGATTCGTGCAGGGGGTGCGCCACAGGCGTGACGAAGCCACACCAAAGGCAAGCCCGCTTGCACCTGTCAGCTCCTGGACCATGCCCAGCGCCACAGACCCTTGTTCTTGCACCATCTGCCAGTTTGATGCCAGCACTCTATGTGCCCTCAAAGCAGGAAGTTCCTCAGCCTGCCACTGAGCTATCCCAAGGAACACCCATGGACCTTTTTCTTGCTGCGCCTGTCCCTGCACTCTCTAAGTACCACCTCATGACCCTGCACCAAGCATGGACAGCCACCTCAAGTGCATAATCCTCAACACAAGCTCCCTCATCAAGCACGCAGTAGAAGTCTGGGACCTCCTCGAATCAACAGCCCCGGACGTCGCCTTCTTCACGGAGACATGGATCACCCCCACCACTGCCCCAGACATTGCTACGGCCATCCCAGACAACTACAAAATCATCCACAAGGATAGAGCCAACCGGCCTGGAGGAGGCATTGCCATAATCTACAAGAACAACCTCTGCCTGACAACAACCAACGAGACACAATCTCAGTCAACTCATGAGCACCCACATTTCCAGATCCAGACCAACCCAAACCCCTCCCTCCGTGGCACCCTCATCTACAGGCCGCCCAGATCCTGACCCCAGTTCTGCAAAGACATCGTTCACCTCATCACCCCCCAAACACTCAGCTCCTCCGACTACATCCCACTCAGCGACCTCAACTTCCGCCTTGATAACCACGATGACCCCGACACCACAAACCTCCTGGATAACCTCACAACTCTCGGCCTCAAACAACTCGTCACCGTCCCGACCCACAGAGCCAGACACATTCTCGACCCTGTTTTCTCAGCAGGGGACAACATCACCATCTCCCACACCTCCAAACACCACTGGACCGACTACAAGTACATCCTCTTTACCTACACAAAGAACATTGCTCACCACTATGCCCTCCATCCCTGCGGCAGGCGCTGGGGCAAAATCATGGAAGCACAACTCACCAACACTCTCAACCACTCCCTCCCACCGGACACAACAGATGCAAATGAAGCTGCATGCAACCTACACGGCTGGCTACTGAACTGCACCTACAACATAGCCCTTCAAAGGAAACCAGCAGGAAATCGATGGAGAAAAGCACCTATAAGGTTTACGGCAGACCTACAGGAATCCAAGTGCTCCTGCAGATGAGTGGAATGGAAATGGAGGATCAGCAAATCAACCGAAGGCTGCACAGCCTACAAAAATGCAATCACCACCCACCACCAGAACATCAGAGATGCCAAAAAGTCACCTTTCAAGCACACCTCAGCACCAACACTCACAACTGCAAAGAGCTTTTCACCATTGTCAAAGAGTTCACGAACCCCGGGACAGACACCTCATCCATCCCTCCCTCCCAAGACCTCTGCAACAACCTCGCCACCTACTTTCACTGTAAAATCCAGGACATCTATGAAGGTTTCAGGCACCAAAACATGTCAGCACCACTCACCACCACGGACCTCGCACCCCACCAGATACTGAACTCCTGGACCCCCATCACCAAAGAGGACACCCTAAGACTGATGAACTCCATCCACTCAGGAGCACCCTCAGATCCATTCTCTCATCATATCCTCAATCTGGCCAGTGCCACCATAACACTAGAACTCTGCAGAACCATCAACTGATCCTTCGAGACCACTACATTCCCCTCAGACTGGAAGCACTCCAAAATCAACTCACTACTCAAGAAACCCACCACTGACCCTGAAGAACTACAGACCCAGCTCTCTGCTCCCTTTTCCAGCCAAGGTAAAGAAGGCTGTCAACCAGCAACTCACCTAATTCCTTGAGACCCACAGCATCCTGGTCCCATCCCAATCCAGATTTAGAAGCAACCACAGCACTGAAACCTCACTCTTAGCAGCCACCAATGACATACGCATCATACTGGACCGTGGAGGCACAGCCGCACTCATCTTCCTCGACCTCACCGCTGCATTTGACACCATCTCCCACTCCACTCTCTGCGACAGACTGCACAACACCAGCATCCAAGGTAAAGACCTGCATTGGATCAGGCCTTTCTTCACTGTGAGAGCACAGTGTGTCAGACTACCGCCGTTCACGTCGGCACCCAAAGACACTTGTTGCGGAGTGTCCCAAGGATCTTCACTCATCCTGACGCTTTTTAACATCAACATGGCCCTGCTTGCGAAGATCACCAAACAACACCGACTAAACATAGTCTCCAATGCAGAAGACACCCAAATGATCATCTGCCTGTCTGAGGACTCTGCTCAGGCCAAGAGAAATTTCCACAACGGGATGAGAGCAATCTCTGCCTGGATGGAGGCCAGCTGCCTCAAGCTCAACTCGGACAAGACAGAAACCCTCGTAATCGGCTCTAACGCTTCTGCCTGGAATGACTCCTGGTGACCCACCACTCTGGGAAATGCCGCTGCCCCCACAGACCACATGTGCAACCTGGGCATTATCCTGGACTCCTCTCTATCTATGACCCACCAAGTCAACGCCGTCTCTTCATCATGCTTTCACACCCTCCGACTCCTGTGGAAGATTTTCAAGTGGATTCCCTCTGACACGAGGAAGACAAAGACAGTCACTTACACACTCACCACTAGTAAACTGGGTTATGGCAATGCACTCTATGCCGGCATCACCAAGAAACTTCGATCAAGACTTCAAAGAGTCTAGAATGCAGCAGCCAGACTCATCCTGGACATACCCTGACACAGCCACATCTCCTCCCACCTCAGAACCTCAGAAACCTACACTGGCTCCCAGTCAACTAGCGCATCTCATACAAACTCCTGATCCACACCTACAGGGCACTGCACAACATAGGACCAGCATACCTTAACCACCGCCTCACCTTCTATGTACCAAACAGACATCTCCGTTCCTCCCAGCTCGCCCTTGCAGCCGTTCCCAAGATCCGGAAAAGCACAGCAAGAGGAAGATCCTTCTCCTACCTAGCAGCCCGGACATGGAACACGCTACCTCTCAAGATCAGGCAGACCGCAACACTGATGCAAATCAGGAACAACCTTAAGACCAGGCTCTATGACTGAGCAGCACGCCCACAAACAGTGCCTTGAGACCCTATGGGTGATTACCCGGGCTTTACAAATCCAGGATTGATTGATTGAGCCCCTCAAGCATAGTGGGCTCCCTGCTCTACCAATTTTGTGTAGGAGCGTGCATGAGTAGTGCGATCTATGTAGAATCTTTAACTAGACTAGTCTGATCCTGGTCTTGACGGCTATTTCCCTTGGGAATCCAAGAGCTTCTGCCCATTAATGCACTTGTCATTACTGATTGAACAGAACACCCATCTGACACTGCAACATTGTGTACTAGCCATGGCATCTTGCAATGAGCGAGGCACATCTGCTGGCCTGTTCTAGCCATCGGCTCAAGCCTCACCAACAACCAGAAAGGGGCCATGCAGCCAGACATAGCACAATGGGATAGACGGTGCACAAGGCACTCATTGTGGATCACAAAGCTGCCTCAGCTGATATTCACCCACCCTCTTGGTTACAGAGAAGTGCAAGATGCTGACTCACAGCAGTAGTCCGCCCTCCATCAACGACCACAGACAGAAGTCCCCAGGTGGCACGAGGGACCTCTGAGTTTGCTGAACCACTTGAGATAAAGATACCAAAAGAAAAGTTAAATGAATCAAACAATGCGCTGGCAATCCGAAGACACATTTACTACACAAGCATAAGCAGGTCTTGTGGGACACTCCATAGTGTCAATACACAGCACAGGGGACAGCTGGAGAACTTAGTGCCAGGTAGACCACCCCACCCTAAGCAGTAGAAGGGATGCTGCCAAAAAGGGGTTGCCCAGAAAAAGCTTACACTGTTAGGGACAATATCACACACCTGCACCTTTGCTGCACACCATAGATGGCCCAGCTGCCTCTGAAGAGAAAACAAAACTAGAAGAGAGAAAAGAAAAATGTGAGACTACACACCATGACCACATCCAGCAGGATGCAGTGCAGAGGGCATGTGATGACTGTTAGAAGCCATAGTCAACGATGCTTAAAGAGCACTAGGGCGGCATTACAGCCGAGCACCCACAGCTCATCTGGTGAATGGTGTTTCAGAGTATGCACTGATGACAGCTCTTCCCCCATCCATTGAGTTGATTGACGCATCCACATCAGCCCCCAGGCAGAAGACGTGGGCTGGCCGCCTTAACTACTACTTCAAGGCAAACATTGGGATGAAAGAGACCATCAAAGGATCCCTCTTGCTCTGCTTTGCTGGAGGAGACATCTACAAACTATTGTAAAACCTCCCAGGGACAGGGGCTGATCATGGCTATGAGACAACCATTGTAGCACTCATAGTACATTT
The DNA here is from genome assembly GCF_031143425.1 of Pleurodeles waltl. Classification (NCBI taxonomy): domain Eukaryota; kingdom Metazoa; phylum Chordata; class Amphibia; order Caudata; family Salamandridae; genus Pleurodeles; species Pleurodeles waltl. The sequence goes on from NC_090447.1 coordinate 184,913,502, forward strand.
TTAACCCCATCTCTACCCACGCTACCGATAGTTGAAACTCAGACAGGGCTACCAATGAAAAGGGGAGATCAATGAGTTTTACACGAGTGAGAGATATGTGATAACATGCACAGAAGAAGGCCTGCAGAAAGAGGTCAGCTTGACAATCATACAGGGCTGATGATCATTAACACTACGGCACCTGATCCTAAGACAACCAGAGATCAGGCTCGAGGACCTCCTCATGTTGGCCAGGTCCCATGAGTTGTCAAACACACAAGCAGAATAAATAGAGTTTGCTCTGGCAAGGGGTCCAGCTCCACACGGGGGAGGGAAGACAGCACCCATCAAAATAAAGACATTAGATACCATAAGGGGAAGACGGGCAGTGGGACTGATCCCAGCAGCACCACGAGGGCCCTCCAGTAACTGCTGGAACTGTGGACTGGAACCCCACGCTACAGACAGATGCATTTTCCAGGGCAAAACTGTTGAAAGGCAAATCACTTTGCCTGAGTGTGCCGGAGCGGTGACAGGGACTGCCAAGCCAAGAAGGAAGGGTGTTGTGACCTCAACTATCTGCAGGTTTGTCCTGGAGAAGGGAAAAACTAACAGCAGATGGACCTCAGAATGTGGACAGGTGTGGGGACTGAAGAGGATGAAACCCAAAAGAAAGAAGCATTTCTAATATCCAACGCTGCCCTGGGATTAAAAAGGAAGACACCCTAACTAGTGTGTGAGATCCAGATCACAGGCACAACAGTGAAGGCCTTCATCAACACTGGCCAGCATGGATGTTATGAAATGTAGCCAATAAAAGTGACTGCACCCTCAGCCAGCCCTGTCACCAACCTGGATAAAGATATACACTTATAGGGGGCAAACAACCCTTCCCCCTAGTAGGGGTCATTGTCACAGCAATGTGCAATGTCAACATTGAGACCCCAGTGAGATTTCACATAACCAAGGAGGACAAGCAAACAATGTTGGCTGCCACACAGCAGAGGACCAAGGATTGGTGTTCTTTGCACACAAAATACATGGGCTACAAATAGATGACATATTAGGACTCTCCCCACATCTATTCCAAGGAGTAGGATGCCTGGGGGATTCTCATCAAACTGCTTATAGAAGAAACCATCCAGCCCATCCATGCACCAAAAAGTGCAATTTCATCCCTTAGCATTTCAACCCTTAGCATTTAATCCCTTAACGGAACAGGAGCTAGAGAGCCTTGAACAAATCAACATAATCGAGAGAGTATCTGGCCTCGCCTCATGGGTGTCTCACATAGTCATCACAAAGAAGCCATAGCAACCTGGATCAATCCGTCTCTGCATTGATATGCACCTTCCCACCAAGGCCATTAAGAGGCAGCGGTACATCATGCCAACAATGAATGCCATTAAAGCAGACCTGAACGGGGCCAATGGTTCTCCAAACTCGACCTCAAAACTTGGTACCATTATCTAATGCTTGACCTTGCAAGTTGCTATATCATGACATTCTCAATAGACATGGGGCTGCAAAGGTACAAGTGACTAAACTAAAATATTTCTTGATTCATTGGCTGCCAAATGTTCTGGTACACAATTAGGTTGATACTATCAGGACTAGAGGGTGTCCTGAATATTAATGTCCTGAATATTAGTAATGACATCCTAATATACTCAATGACCCTGGTTGAACGCCACCAATAGCAGCCAGCCACCCTTCAAAGGCTTAATTAGCAGGCCCTCACCCTACCCAAATCAAATCAAATCAAATCATTAACATTTATAGAGCACGCTACTCACCCGTGCGGGTCTCAAGGCGCTAGGGGGAAGGGGGATTACTGCTGCTCGAAAAGCCAGGTCTTGAGGAGTCTCCGGAATGCGGAGTCGTCCTGGGTGGTCCTGAGGCTGGTGGAGAGGGTGTTCCAGGTCTTGGCTGCCAGGTAGGAGAAAGACCTCCCACCCGCCGTGGAGCGGCAGATGCGAGGGACGGCAGCGAGCGCAAGGCCGGTGGAACGGAGGAGACAGGTGGGGGCGTAGAAGCTGAGGCGTCGGTTGAGGTATTCAGGTCCCTTGTCGTGGAGGGCTTTGTGTGCGTGGGTGAGAAGTCGGAAGGTGATCCTTTTGCTGACTGGGAGCCAATGCAGGTGTCTCAGGTGTGCGGAGATGTGGCTGTTGCGGGGTACGTCGAGGATGAGGCGGGCGGAGGCGTTTTGAATACGTTGCAGACGTTTTTGGAGTTTTGCGGTGGTCCCAGCATAAAGGGTGTTGCCGTAGTCCAGGTGGCTGGTGACTAGGGCGTGGGTCACGGTTTTCCTGGTGTCGGTGGGGATCCAGCGGAAGATCTTGCGGATCATGCGGAGGGTGAGGAAGCAGGAGGAGGACACGGCGTTGACTTGTTTGGTCATGGTGAGAAGAGAGTCCAAGATGAAGCCGAGGTTGCGGGCGTGGTCTGAGGGGGTCGGTGCGGTGCCAAGGGCCGTGGGCCACCAGGAGTCATCCCATGCGGTCGGGGTGTTGCCGAGGATGAGGACTTCCGTTTTGTCAGAGTTCAGTTTTAGACGGCTGAGCCTCATCCAATCTGCGACGTCCTTCATGCCATCTTGTAGGTTGGTCTTAGCGCTGGCGGGGTCCTTGGTGAGGGAAAGTATAAGTTGAGTGTCGTCGGCGTAGGAGGTGATGATGATGTTGTGCTTGCGTAAGATGTCGGCGAGGGGGCTCATGTAGACATTGAAGAGTGTCTGGATGAGCGAGGAGCCTTGAGGGACGCCGCAGATGATCTCGGTGGGGTCTGAGCGAAAAGGTGGGAGGTAGACTCTTTGAGAGCGGTTGGAGAGGAAGGAGGCGATCCAGTCCAGGGCCTGGCCTTGGATCCCAGTGGAGCGGAGGCGGGTTATTAGGGTGCGGTGACAGACGGTGTCAAAGGCAGCCGAGAGGTCGAGGAGGATGAGGGCGACTGTTTCACCGTTGTCCATCAGGGTTCTGATGTCGTCTGTGAATGAGATGAGGGCGGTTTCAGTGCTGTGGTTGGTTCAGAATCCGGATTGTGAAGGGTCGAGAAGGTTGTTGTCTTCCAGGAAGGTGGTAAGCTGTTTGTTGACGGTCTTCTCTATTACCTTGGCAGGGAAGGGGAGGAGTGAGATGGGGCGGAAGTTCTTCAGGTCGCTTGGGTCAGCCGTAGGTTTCTTTAGTAGGACGTTGACTTCGGCGTGTTTCCAGCTTTCGGGGAAGGTAGCAGAAGAAAATGAGGAGTTGATGATGGTCTGGAGGTGCGGGGCGATGATGTCGTCGGCTTTATTGAAGATGAAGTGAGGGCAGGGGTCCGAGGGGGTGCCGGAGTGGATAGAGTTCATGGTGGTTTTGGTCTCTTCAGTGTTGACGTGAGTCCAGGCGCTGAGGGTGATGGCAGGAGGTGTGTGTTCGGTGTTGCTTGGCTGGGTCTGGTGTCTGAAGCTGTTGTGGAGGTCAGTGATCTTGCGATGGAAGAAGGTGGCGAGGGAGTTGCACAGGTCTTGTGAGGGCGTGATGGCGTTGGCGTTGGGGTTGGAGAACTCTTTAACGATGCTGAAGAGTTCTCTGCTGTTGTGGCTGTTTTTGTCCAGTCTGTCGGTGAAGAAATTCCTTTTGGCTGCGCGGATCAGGCGGTGGTCGCGTTCTTGAGGGCGGTCATGTTGTCAGCGGTGTGGTCCTTGCGCCAGGTTCTCTCGAGGGCGCGACAGGTTTTCTTAGATTCCTTAAGGGTGTCAGAGAACCAGAGAGGTTTTTTGGTGTTGGCCTGTCGATGCGTGCGTCTGAGGGGAGCAAGGTTGTCTGCGCAGTTGGTGATCCAGTTCGTGAGGCTGAGGGCTGCGTCGTTGGGGTCGGTGGTGAGGGTGGGTTGGTTGACGGTGAGCGCGGAGAAGAGCTGTTCTTCGGGGATTTTGTTCCACTGTCGACGAGGGATGGGTTGAGTGCGGAGGTGGCGGGTCTCGTGTCGGAATGTGAAGTGGACACAGCTGTGGTCGGTCCAGTGTAGAGCGGAGGCGTGGCTGAAGGAGACGTGTTTGCTGACGGAGAAGATGGGGTCAAGCGTGTGTCCGGCGATGTGGGTGGGGGTGTTCACCAGTTGCTTGAGGCCGAGGTTGGCGAGGCTGTCGAGCAGGGCGGTGGTGTTGGGGTCGTTGTTCTGTTCCAGATGGAAGTTGAGGTCGCCTAGGAGGATGTAGTCCGGCGAGGCGAGGGCGTGCGGGGAGACGAAGTCGGTGATGGAGTCGCTGAAAGGGGCGCGCGGTCCGGGGGGACAGTAGATGAGGGATCCTCTGAGGGTGGTCCTGGGGTCGGTGCGAATCTGGAAATGAAGGTGTTCTGCGGCGAGGGGGGTGTCTTAAGTGGAGGTGGTGACACTGATGGAGTCTTTGAAGATGATGGCGATTCCTCCTCCTACTTGGTTGGTGCGGTCTTTTCTGGAAATCTTGTAGCCTTCGGGGATGGCTATGGCGATGTCTGGGGCCGAGGAGGCGTTCATCCAGGTCTCCGTGATGAAGGCGACGTCCGGTGCTGTGGAGTCCAGGAGGTCCCAGAGTTCAACGGCGTGCTTGTGGACGGAACGAGCGTTGACCCGGATGCATTTGAGGTGGTTGATGGCACGTGGGCTGGTGGTCATGGTAGTTGCGTGGTGGAAGATACGTTTGCAGGAGTGGCCGGCGAAAGGTCCATGGGTACGTTTTGGGTTGGCTTGGAAGCAGGTGTTGGAGCGTCCTGGGTTGAGGGCGTGGCGGGTGGTGGGGGCGTAGTGGAGCAGTGGGGTTTGGGAGTGCTGAGGACCAGGGGTCGTGGTGCTGGGTGCGGGCCAGGCGCAGACGTGCGCAGACCAAGAGGGGGGGGAGGGGTTAGCTGGGGGCGAATGGGAGCTGGGGGGCGGGGGGCGTGCAGGAGGTGGCGGCGGGAAAGCGGAGGGGGGGGGACAGGTAGAGGGGAGAAGAGCTGGGGAGAGGGGTTTAAGGGTGGTGGGGGGTGAGTTTTAGGAAGTTTAGGAGTTTAGGGAGAGAGATAGGAGTGAGGTTGGGAAGATAGGGAAGGGGGGGTTGTAGAGGCGGGTGAGGGTGAGAGGTAGAGTGAAAGGATAGGACGATAGGGGTGGTAACAGAGGGGGTGGCGAGTGGGGGGGAAAGATAGAGAGATAGGTAGATAGGAGGAGGTGGTGAGTGAGGGAGATAGATAGAGAGATAGAGAGATAGAGAGATAGGTAGATAGGAGGAGTGAGGGAGGCAGATAGCGATAGGGGTAGATAGGGGTGATACAGAGGGGGGGGCGAGTGAGGGAGAGAGACGAGACAGGAGCAGGAGGACAGGCGTGGGAAGAACAGAAGACAGAAGACGAAGAACAGAAGACAGAAGACAGAAGACGAAGAGCAGAAGACACAGGACCACAGAAGAAGGTACAGAAGACAGAAGACGAAGAACAGAAGACAGAAGACCACAGAAGAAGGTACAGAAGAAGAGGAGCCGAAGAACAGAAGACAAAAGACCACAGAAGAAGATAAAGAAGAAGAGGGGCGCAGAAGACAGTAAAATACAGAAGAAGGTGAAGAAGAGGAGCGCAGAAGACAGAAGAATACAGATGAAGGTGAAGAAGAAGAGGGTTGGCGAGCAGCAGAGGAGAGAGCCAAGAAGAGGGACAGAGAAGAAGAGGCACACGCAGGTCGCGGTGCGAAGGAGAGAGAGAGAAGCACACAGATGAAGAGAGAAGACGGGGAGCAGGAGGGACCGAAGAGTACAGAAGAAGACTACAGAGGAAGAGCACAGAGGAAGAACAGAGAAGAGGAAAAGAAGCAGGAGAGAGGGTGAGTAGCGCGGGGCAGGGCGAGGGGCTGGGAGGTGGGGGGGGTACTTACTGCGAGGTAGCTGGGCTTGCTAGGAGGTCTCAGGAACCTGGGCTGGAGGAGCTGCAGCGGCAGGGGGAGCGACCTACCCTTGGGTCAAGAGTCGCTACCACTGTCGCGCAGCGGCCGCCATAAGAGGGAGGAGGGGGGGAGGGGTCAGCTGGGGGCGAATGGGAGCTGGGGGGCGGGGGCGTACAGGAGGTGGCGGCGGGAAAGCGGAGGGAGGGGGGGACAGGTAGAGGGGAGAAGAGCTGGGGGAGGGGGGTTTAAGGGTGGTGGGGGGTGAGTTTTAGGAAGTTTAGGAGTTTAGGGAGAGAGATAGGAGTGAGGTTGGGAAGATAGGGGAGGGGGGGTTGTAGAGGTGGGTGAGGGTGAGAGGTAGAGTGAAAGGATAGGAAGATAGGGGTGGTAACAGAGGGGGTGGCGAGTGGGGGGAAAGATAGAGAGATAGGTAGATAGGTAGATAGGAGGAGTGAGGGAGGCAGATAGTGATAGGGGTAAATAGGGGTGATACAGAGGGGGAGGCGAGTGAGGGAGAGAGACGAGACAGGAGCAGGAGGACAGGCGCGGGAAGAACAGAAGACAGAAGACGAAGAACAGAAGACAGAAGACAGAAGACGAAGAGCAGAAGACACAGGACCACAAAAGAAGGTACAGAAGACAGAAGACGAAGAACAGAAGACAGAAGTCCACAGAAGAAGGTACAGAAGAAGAGGAGCCGAAGAACAGAAGACAAAAGACCACAGAAGAAGATAAAGAAGAAGAGGGGCGCAGAAGACAGTAAAATACAGAAGAAGGTGAAGAAGAGGAGCGCTGAAGACAGAAGAATACAGATGAAGGTGAAGAAGAAGAGGGGCGGCGAGCAGCAGAGGAGAGAGCCAAGAAGAGGGACAGAGAAGAAGATGCACGCGCAGGTCGCGGCAAAAGCAAAAGCAAATGCTCATTCTTTGAGACCTAAATAGTATTATTAGGGTATATTTTTTCAGAGAAAGGACTAGGATAGATCCGAAGCCATAAAAAATGCAACAGCCCTGTGAAATGCTACCAAATGCAGGATGACTGCAGCACGGCACTAGCAACTACAACCAGGTGCAGATGAGGGGATAAATAGTACACTTGTCATTACCTGACTTTTGACTACGCCGTTCTTGTGGCTTGACCTGACTGGTAAGAAAGAATGCTAAGAAAGCTACCAGTTATGGCGAGCAGCTATGTGGGAGGGTATTTTGCTTTTCAACATGCTCTTGAGTTTATTTCTGTCCATTGCTTCCCTCATACTTTAGGGGCATATTTAAGAGCACCTAGCACAACCTTAGCGCAGGCATAGCGGCTTTTTTTATGTTAAAGCAGCGCTAAAGTGGCTTTTCTGCCATGCCATATTTACAAAGTGGCACAATGCATAAATTGCGCCACTTTGTAACCCCTTGCACCACATTATGCCTGTGCCATGCATAATGTATGCAAGGGGAGGTGTCCTGAAATTAGGAGGCCCGTAAAAAGGGCGCAGTGAAATTTAAAAGATTTCACTGCGCCATTGTTGCCATCATTTTTAACGCATGCTGAGAGCAGGTGTTAAAATGGCGCTCTCATAGTAACCTATGGGCCTACTTGCACTTTGTTGAACAAGCATCAACATTTTTTATGCTGGTTAACAAAGCGCCCAAAATTTTGCTGCTATTGTGCTAACGACCGCTATGGTGCACCATATTATAAATACGGCGCAACCACTGTGCCATTAGGCGCCGATAAGGGTGCGCAAGAAATGTGGTGCATCACAGCTGATGCGCCACTTTTGCTTAAACAAGGGCCATACTCTACAGTTTATTTCTGTCAACGCAAGAATACCTCATAAATTGTGTGTTTTTAACATGACAAAAAAGTTGACTTATACTCTCACGGAATGTTTCGCACAAGGCCACATGATTTTCCATTTTCTGCCAAATAATTCAGTCAACATTCTCACACAGTTTGTTTTTTAATGCATGATTTTGGGGGTTGTCTATTGTTCGGTCTGATTTAATATACAGTTTCTTCCATTACTGTCCATGTGGCATACATGACCAGCATACAATATTTTGTACAGCGTGCGCTTGTCCCCAGTGTGTTAACTGCCCGAATTTCTTGATTTTTGTTGACCCATGCTGCTCGGCTGCAACCCGCCTAAACTGTGTCCGTCATTTTGGTGTGGCAGCAGATAGGAGTTACGGAAAAGTATTGGAAAGACTCCAGATGTGTGGCCACGGCATAATACTAGCTGTTTTTGTGACAGAAGAAAGGCGTCATTGAAATGTAGCTCGGATTGGAAACTTGTAATGCGAGAGCGTGGAAAATCCGAGGCCCTCCTGAGCTCTATTTCTTTGCCCTTTTTCCAGGCAGCAGCTGGTAATTTGAGCCAAATCTGCGACAGAACTGTAATCCAATAAGGGGTTTCCAAAATAGGAGATTTCATCCCAGGCAAAGCTTGCTGAAAGGGGCTGATTGCAAGCCCACGTGCACCGCTAGGATGTGTACATGCTGGGACTTTGGTGGGGGGATTTGCTTTCCTTGGAGCTTTGCAGTAAAAAGCAGCTGAGAGGAAGAGCTTTTGTTCTTGGTATGTGCAATTTCATAGGCCTTTGATATGTAATTAGGCATCTGTGTAATTAGGAACACTTTCATTTCAAAAGAGGCATGTGCGCCCATTACTCCATTCAAACCTCATGTAAAATGTTCATTAACCCTCTGGCGACTGCATTTTGCATGAAACACTCAACTTGAATGTGTTTTACCCACCCTGACAGGTCGATGTTCTCTCCACAAATATAAGAAAATACTGATAAGCAATAAGCAGACCAAATATAAGAAAATACTAATCGTTAATAAGCAGCTATCATCTGAGAATCAATCCAGAGGGAGCCAGCCAAACGTTCAACCAGACCATGAAGGGATCACAAAATCTAGATTTCTAAACATTTTCCGAAAGTTACAAGAGAATGGCCAGCTAATGATGGCTTGGGCCACGTCATATTTTTTGTTGCACTATGAGAAAAGTATTGCCATTTAGTCTTGGATAATTTACAAGTGGATGGCAAAAGCATAATTATGTCATGGGCTATACTTATGGGTGAGCGGTTAGCGTCATGGGCCATGAACCCTGGTTCACAAAATTGTACATACAATTCACACCCACAAGTAAAAAACACATGGAACTGATTCACAAAGCTTTTTCCCTGAGCAATAAAAAAAATTCTAGTTTACGCGTCAAGAATTTTCAATTCTATTAAGGACACGGAGGCGAGGATTATGCTATCTCTCTCTTTACTGACCCAAACAGCAGCCAATCAAAATACAGTTAAACGAAAAACTACACATCCCATGATGCTTAGCATATAGTCACATGGCCCAATCACCAACATCGACCTTAGTCCATAAATGTCTTGACCCACAAAGTCACTTCTTCTTTCTTTAGTAAACTCAGATAAAGTTCAAATTGAAATCGAAACTTCTTATATAGGCTTGAAATCAGGAGTCAGGAACAGCCACTCCAACCGAACGTCACAAGAACTCAACAAGAGCCCAAACTTGAAGGGAAAAAACTCCCAGGAAGAATAACACAAGAAGGAATCCTCATCAAGAAGCAGAGGAGGTTCAGGAATTCTTCTGATCAGAACCTATAAATAACATAAAACAGGTAGGTAACATCCAAATAAATAACTGGATATGATACTGACCTGTAATTCATTTTAGTCCTTCTCGTCACTGTAAAGGTACCCCCAACTAGGGAATACACTCTACCAGCTAAGTCTAGAGCTTTAACATCTGACACCCTCTTACAAGAAATCAGACATAATAACATGGTCAGCTTAGCTGAAATCTGTTTGCGAGACAAATATCTATTGGCAGGCCAAGAATCTAAGAATTTTAAAATAATGTTAACATCCCATAACACTGAATACTTTGCTTGAGGGGGTTTAGATAAACGGATGCCCCTCAACAGTTTACAGATTAAAGGGTGTTCTCCAACAGGTTTACCTTCAATATGAATATGGCCAGCCTAAATGGCTGATCTGATATTATTGATCGTCCGATATGCCAAACCTGAACCTGCTAATTCCGCTAGGAAATTAACAATCAACTCAATATGTGCTTCCACTGGATTGGCACCTCTTCCATCACACCAACTATTCCTTTTACGCCAGGCTGAGGAATATCTTTTATGGGTGCTACCGGCCCAAGCCTGTTTAATGTAGTCCACAGCTTGTTGCAAAATGCCTGGGGTACTCCATCTTGACCTGAAATCAACCAAGCTAACAGAGTCAACTTCTCTGACGAGATCATTGGATGTTGAAGGCCCTCCGGATTCAATAGAAGATTCTGATGGGGAGGAATGAGAAGAGATGGGGCACAAGCTAATTGCAGAGCTATTGGGAACCAAGGTTGAGCTCTCCAGAAAGGTGTCACCAGAACAATCTCTGCCTTCTGTCTCCATACCTGAGACAGTACCCTGGCAATCATCAGAAGCGGAGGAAAAGCATATCCCCGAAACTAAGACCAATCTTGGAGAAATGCATCTGTCTTCAGCGCACAAGGATCTGGGCGCCAACTGTAAAATATTGGAATCTAGAAGTTGAGCCGAGAAGCAAACAGATACACTTCACAATTGCCCCATTCCTTGATTATCTGATAAAAAAATCACTGGATCTAGTTTCCAGTCACTAGGATCTGTCAGTTATCTGGAATTCCAGTCTGCTATTATGTTCTGGTCTCCCGGAAGATATTCCGCTATGACCACCAGACGTTGAGTTAGACAATAATGCCAAAAATCCTTGGCAATCTCAGTCGAAATTCTGGATTTCGTCCCCCCCCCAGCTTGTTGACATATCTCACTGCTGAAACATTATCCATCCGCAATAGAATGCAACAATCTGTCTTCTGCGGGGAAAGACTCTTTATGGCAAAAGAACCTGCTAGAAGTTCCAGGCAATTGATGTGTAGGTTTTGTTCCTATTCCGACCATCGGCCTCCTGTCACTAGAGAGTTGTAACGGGCTCCCCACCCCCAGTGGCTGGCATCGGATTCGATCACCACCTCTGGGTGAGAACCGAAAATCGCTCTGCCATTCCAGGCATCCATGTGATGAAGCCACCATTGAATCTCCGATTTCAGATCAACAGTCAATGAAATATGTTCCGAGTAACACAGACCCTATTGAAGATGTCTGATTTTGAGTCTCTGCAGAGCATGGTAAAGGGGCTGGGAAGATTGCCTGAATAGATGAGGCTAACAATCCCACTACCGTGGCTATGTTACTTAAAGAAACAGTCAGACTGGCCAGAACAGATCTCAATTCTCTCTTGATGTTGCACATTTTTTGAGAGGGAAGAATTAGTTGACATAGGACTGAGTCTATCTGGAAACCCAGGAATTCTATCACCTGAGTTGGTTTCAATAATGACTTCTGCACATTGATAAGGAAACCTAAATCTTGCAGAAGATTGATTGTCCAGTTCAAATGAGTAGGAAGGGATTGGGGAGACTGAGCCATCAGTAAAATATCATCCAGGTATATAATCAGTCAGACTCCCTTGGATCTTAACCATTCCATTGCAGGTCTCAGTAGCTTCGTGAAGCACCAAGGGGCTGATGAAAGACCAAACGGGAGAGCAAGAAACTCCAGACACTGACCTTTCCACAGGAATTGAAGAAATGTCCTGTGAGGAGGGAAAATTGGAATCGACAGATAAGCATCTTTTAGGTCCATGCGGACCATCCAGTCTCCTTCTAATAGAATATCTCTCAACATGTGAATTCCCTCCACCTTGAAATGTCTGTACAGAATCCAATGATTGAAGTCCTTTAAATTCAAGACTAGGTGATGACCTCCCCCTTTTTTATCTACTACAAAAATAGGGCTGAAGAAACTGGAAGGGTGAGGGGTGGAAAACTGTACGCCACCTTTGTCTAGTAAGGCCTGAACCTCTTTGTCTATAAAATCTTGATTTGCTAGGGAAAAACACATCTGGAGAGGAGGGTTGTGTTGCTTGGGCGTACTGATAAACTCTAGGTGGAAACTCAAAACAGTTTGGAGAACCCAAGGATCTCCAGTGATCCTTCTCCAATTTTTTAAAAACAATGCCACTCTGCCCCCAAGAGTCACCTGTGAGAAATGAATAATGCTCACCTGCGTAACTTGTGTCTTGTATTGCTCCTTGTTATCCCCGGCAGGAACCTCTGCGGAAACGAGGACGACCTCCTCTGGGACGTGTAGGGTAGAAGGTGGAGTCTTGTTCACCATACCAACCTCCTCTGCCTCTGGGGTAATAGTTCTGAGGACCAGTGAGTGTTTCTCGGCCGGGCATGCGTCCTCTGTAACGACCAGCCCTGACAAAAAGGCCCCGTCTAAACACTTTCTTGAGAGACATCTGGGCTTTGTCCAGGGAGGAAAAAGTGGAACAGAACTTGGCCAGTTCCTTAATAAAGGAAGACCCAAAAAGAAGACCATTGGCAGAAGGACCCAATTCAGAAGTAGCTAAATCAGACATTTTAGGGTCAATGCGCATCAGTATAGATTTCCTGCGCTCTGAAGATATGGCGCAGTTAGTGTTACCGAGTTGACAAATGGCTCTTTGTGCCCAACCAATAAGAACATCTGTGTCTACGGGGGAGTCTGACTCTTTCGCCAGAAAGGCCATCTCGAGAATCTTAGTCAAAGGGCCCTTCAGGTCTAAACGTTTGTCTTGACAATTACTCCATGATCTATCCAAACCCTTTTTTGGATCTTTTGCAAACTTTCTCATGAACGTAACCACAGTGGGGTCAATTTCTGGGGTATCAGAGACTTTACCTTCTAAATCTGGTCTGGGGCACTCCGCCCATAGGCGAGACCGTACCTCCTTGTCAAAGCTTTTCCTAATATTAGACTGGACATATTGGGCCACCTCAGGAGGAGGAACCCAATTGGAGGCTCTAGGATGCATCATTTCCATAGAGTCAAAATCCAAAACTTGGCAAGGTGAAACCACCTTTTTGCTGGGGGCCGGAGCATTCGAGTCATCAGAATCATCGGAAGACGAATCCTTATCCGAGGAGGAAGGGGAAAAGGAAGCATCCTTCTTGGAACTATAGTTGTGTTCTCCACTACGCTTCTTGCTTAGTTTATCAAAGGCGTCGGCGTGAACCTCACTAACATCTGTGCGTGCCTCTTCTAAATTTTTTGCTTTCGATTTTACCTTTGTTCCTTCGGGTTGCCAGTGTTGGCCTTGAATCCAACCCTGGGAACGTGCATAATCAAAAGCTGACCTGAAAAGGGTCCCAAGGCTCTCACGAGGGCATCATTCACAGATTGTTGAACCCTAGTATCAAGGGCTTCCACCAGGTTAACCTCCAGCTGGTTACCCAACTCATCAGTGTAATATTCTGCCTCTTGATCATTCAACTGAGCCATTATAGTAATGCACAAATAAAGTATAACATAATCAATAATATAAAGTACCAAAATGTCCTCAAAAGGCAGGGGGAGTGCAAAAACCCCAAAACAGGCAATATTATAGCCCAATATAGAGTGTGGAGGGGGCTGCCTGTGAAGCATTGTAGGCTGGGGCCTCTTTTATTTTACAGCCCATGCTATTTCCTTATAGCTGGGCGTCAAGGAGCATGTAAATATCTCAAAGTAATGTTCCTGTCCAACGCGCGCAGGAAAGATGAGCCGATCTCTCAGAAGCAGAAAAAACTGAGGATCGGCTCGTCTCCGACGCGCAAGGGCGCGAGAAACAGAAATAGAAAAAGGACTACGTGAAACACACGTAGAGGGTCATTCTGACCCTGGCGGCCGATGGCCGCCAGGGCCACCGACCACGGGAGCACCGCCGACAGGCTGGCGGTGCTCCAATGAGCATTCTGACCGCGGCGGTTCAGCCGCGGTCAGAAGCGGAAAGTCAGCGGTCTCCCGCTGACTTTCCGCTGCTCATATGAATCCTCCATGGCTGCGGAGCGCGCTCCGCAGCCATGAGGATTCTGACCCCCCCTACCGCCATCCTGTTCATGGCGGGAAAGCCGCCATGAACAGGATGGCGGTAGGGGGGGTCGCGGGGCCCCTGGGGGCCCCTGCCGTGCCCATGCCAATGGCATGGGCACGGCAGGGGCCCCCGTAAGAGGGCCCCAAAATGTATTTCACTGTCTGCCTTGCAGACAGTGAAATACGCGACGGGTGCAGTAGCACCCGTTGCACCTTCCCACTCCGCCGGCTCGATTACGAGCCGGCATCCTCGTGGGAAGGTCGTTTTCCCCTGGGCTGGCGGGCGGTTTTACTGGAACCGCCCGCCAGCCCAGGGGAAAACTCGTAATACCCGCCGCGGTCTTTTGACCGCGGCGCGGTAATTTGGAGGGCGGGATCCTGGCGGGCGGCCTCCGCCGCCCGCCAGGGTCATAATGAGGCCCGTAGTCTGCTCCCACTCCCGCTACACAATTAGAACTGGGCAAAAATCGGCAAAAAATGCCGAAAAAACACACAGAGCGAGAAGCGCTTTAACAGTCAATATAAAGCGTGCTAAATCTCGTTGCTGTACAGTTAAGATACAACAGTACTATAAATCACAATCCATAAGTGTGAGAAAGTAGCCTCTTTCTAGCCTTGTTACCCCCACATTTGGCCTGGTAGTGAGTGTATGTCAGGGTGTTTTCACTGTCTCACTGGGTGACCCTATGTTTTCAGTATGTTGGTTATGTGTCACTGGGACCCTGCTAGCCAGGACCCCAGTGCTCATAAGTTTGTGACCTATATGTATGTGTTCCCTGTGTGATGCCTAACTGTCTCACTGAGGCTCTGCTAACCAGAACCTTAGTGGTTATGCTCTCTCTTTACAAATTTTCACTAACAGGCTAGTGACCAATTTCACCAATTCATATTGGCATACTGGAACACCCTTATAATTCCCTAGTATATGGTACTGAGGTACCCAGGGTATTGGGGTTCCAGGAGATCCCTATGGGCTGCAGCATTTCTTTTGCCACCCATAGGGAGCTCTGACAATTCTTACACAGGCCTGCCACTGCAGACTGAGTGAAATAACGTCCACGTTATTTCACAGCCATTTACCACTGCACTTAAGTAACTTATAAGTCACCTATATGTCTAACCTTTATCTGGTAAAGGTTGGGTGCTAAGTTACTTAGTGTGTGGGCACCCTGGCACTAGCCAAGGTGCCCCCACATTGTTCAGGGCAAATTCCCCGGACTTTGTGAGTGCGGGGACACCATTACACGCGTGCACTATACATATGTCACTACATATGTATAGTGTCACAATGGTAACTCCGAACATGGCCATGTAACATGTCTAAGATCATGGAATTGTCACCCCAATGCCATTCTGGCATTGGGGAGACAATTCCATGATCCCCCGGGTCTCTAGCACAGAACCCGGGTACTGCCAAACTGCCTCTTCTGGGGTTTCACTGCAGCTGCTGCTGCTGCCAACCCCTCAGACAGGTTTCTGACCTCCTGGGGTCCAGCCAGGCTTGGCCCAGGAAGGCAGAACAAAGGACTTCCTCAAAGAGAGGGTGTTACACGCTCTCCCTTTGGAAAAAGGTGTCAGGGCTGGGGAGGAGTAGCCTCCCCCAGCCTCTGGAAATGCTTTGATGGGCACAGATGGTGCCCATCTCTGCATAAGCCAGTCTACACCGGTTCAGGGATCCCCCAGCCCTGCTCTGGCGCGAAACTGGACAAAGGAAAGGGGAGTGACCACTCCCCTGACCTGCACCTCCCCTGGGAGGTGCCCAGAGCTCCTCCAGCGTGCTTCAGACCTCTGCCATCAGAGGTGCTGCTGGCACACTGGACTGCTCTGAGTGGCCAGGGCCAGCAGGTGACGTCAGAGACTCCTTCTGATAGACTCCTTCAGGTGTTGCTAGCCTATCCTCCCTCCTAGGTAGCCAAACCTCCTTTTCTGGCTATTTAGGGTCTCTGCTTTGGGGAATTCCTTAGATAACGAATGCAAGAGCTCATCAGAGTTCCTCTGCATCTCTCTCTTCACCTTCTGCCAAGGAATCGACTGCTGACCGCGCTGGAAGCCTGCAAAACTGCAACAAAGTAGCAAAGACGACTACTGCGACCTTGTAACGCTGATCCTGCCGCCTTCTCGACTGTTTTCCTGGTGGTGCATGCTGTGGGGGTAGTCTGCCTCCTCTCTGCACTAGAAGTTCCGAAGAAATCTCCTGTGGGTCGACTGAATCTTCCCCCTGCAACCGCAGGCACCAAAGAACTGCTTCACCGGTCCTCTGGGTCTCCTCTCAGCACGACGAGCGAGGTCCCTTGAACTCAGCAGCTCTGTCCAAGTGACTCCCACAGTCCAGTGACTCTTCAGTCCAAGTTTGGTGGAGGTAAGTCCTTGCCTCCCCATGCTAGACTGCATTGCTGGGAACCGCGAGTTTTGCAGCTACTCCGGCTCCTGTGCACTCTTCCAAGATTTCCTTTGTGCACAGCGAAGCCTGGGTCCCTAGCACTCTAGCCTGCAGTGCACGACCTCCTGAGTTGTCCTCCGGCGTCGTGGGACCCTCTTTCGTGACTTCGGGTGAGCTCTGGTTCACTCCACTTTGTAGTGCCTGTTCCGGCACTTCTGCGGGTGCTGCTTGCTTCTGAGTGGGCTCCTTGTCTTGCTGGGTGCCCCCTCTGTCTTCTCACGTAATTGGCGACATCCTGGTCCCTCGTGGGCCACAGCAGCATCCAAAAACCCTAACCGCAACCCTTGCAGCTAGCAAGGCTTGTTTGCAGTCTTTCTGCACGAAAATACTTCTGCACGACTCTTCACGATGTGGGACATCCATCCTCCAAAGGGGAAGTTTCTAGCCCTTGTCGTTCTTGCAGAATCCACAGCTTCTACCATCCAGTGGCAGCTTCTTTGCACCCACAGCTGGCATTTCCTGGGCATCTGCCCACTCCCGACTTGATCGTGACTCTTGGACTTGGTCCCCTTGTTCCACAGGTACTCTCGTCAGGAAATCCATTGTTGTTGCATTGCTGGTGTTGTTGTTTCTGGCAGAATTCCCCTATCACAACTTCTGTGCTCTTTGGGGAACTTAGGTGCACTTTGCACCCACTTTTCAGGGTCTTGGGGTGGGCTATTTTTCTAACCCTCACTGTTTTCTTACAGTCCCAGCGACCCTCTACAAGGTCACATAGGTTTGGGGTCCATTCGTGGTTCGCATTCCACTTCTAGAGTATATGGTTTGTGTTGCCCCTATCCCTATGTGCTCCCATTGCATTCTATTGTGACTATCCATTGTTTGCACTGTTTTCTATTGCTATTACTGCATAGTTTGGTATTGTGTACATATATCTTGTGTATATTTGCTATCCTCATACTGAGGGTACTCACTGAGATACTTTGGCATATTGTCATAAAAATAAAGTACCTTTATTTTTAGTATATCTGTGTATTGTGTTTTCTTATGATATTGTGCATATGAAACTAGTGGTACTGTAGGAGCTTCACTCGTCTCCTAGTTCAGCCTAAGCTGCTCTGCTAAGCTACCTTTTCTATCAGCCTAAGCTGCTAGACACCCCTCTACACTAATAAGGGATACCTGGGCCTGGTGCAAGGTGTAAGTACCCCTTGGTACTCACTACAAGCCAGTCCAGCCTCCTACAATAAGTTATACGAGAACAGGGATATATGAATACTTATCTGCTGCTCCGCAGCAAAGAAAGAGGAAGTGACGTCGTGGGTCAAGACATTTATGGACTAAGGTCAATGTTGGTGATTGGGCCATGTGACTATATCCTAAGCATCATGGGATGTGTAGTTTTTCGTTTAACTGTATTTTGATTGGCTGCTGTTTGGGTCAGTAAAGAGAGAGATAGCAGAATCAGAGCCTCCGGTCCTGACATAGAATCTTGTTTTGCTCCAAGCTTAGGTGTGTGTTACACACGAGATAGTTGCAAAGAAAAAGTTTTATGATTCACAAACTGTCTCATCACAGGTGAGCATGTTTTGCCCCTGGAAATTCATGTACATTGCACCTGTGCCTAGAATAAGACACCTTTTTACGGAAAATATTTCTTGCTTGATTCAGGACTGACTAAGAGACATAGTTAATATTTAGGTCTGAGATCTATGTATGTTTATGTTTAATGTGCCTGTAATGCACACCCTGCTGATCTCAATTGCTTCTAGGCGCAGAAGTAAGATGGATTATATTGCATATAGGAAAATACACAACAGCTGAACCCTATTGTGTTAGAGAGCGCAAAGGGAAACACATGAATTGTTCAAATAAAGCATGAATTGGTAGACACAGTGGAAAGGGGAGTGCTGGCTCCAGCTTAAAGCAGGTGGGTTGTGAGCAGCTCCTCTGCTAAGGTGGAGGGAGCAGCTTAACCCCACTGCTCTGTTGGGAAACATCACTTGCAACGTGGTAAATGCAACGAGATGCATTTACCACAATGCCTTTACAACATATATGCGTTTACCACGCATAGCTTTACCACGCATGCCTTTTCGATGAATATACCTTTACCACGCATGCCTTTACAGCGAATTTTGTTGTAAGGGCATGATTGGTAAAGGTGTATGTGTGGTAAAGGTTTTAAAGGTAAGTATTAAGTGCGTTGAGTGATATATATATATGTATATATAGGGTTGAGTGATATACTATATGGGTTGAGTGATATACTATATATATATATATATATATATATATATATATATATATATATATATAGGGGGTCATTCTGACCTCGGCGGTAAAAGGCTCCTACCGCCGGTCAGAAGACCGCCATTCTACCGCTGCGGCCGCGGAAACCCGCCACAGTAATTCTGACCAACAACTGCCAAGCCGCCAAAAACCCGACATTCACGGAAGGCCGCCTCATCAGCGGGCAGCGATAAACTGGAGATGACCAAACCTCCACCGCCACGCCAACACAAACACGCCCATGCCATTATGACCCACCAATCCACGCGGCGGTCTTTCAGCCGCGGTATTCCATTGGCGGTACACACCGCCGCGGTCAAAATACACACCCAGGCTCCAAAACCCAGCCACATTGGACAATTTGAAATACACACACCTGATACACATACAAACACCACCCCCACACATCCAAGCAACTATAAAACACACACCCACATCACCCACAAACCCCCACTAGTTGGAAATCGGAGAGAAGGCGAGAGAGAGCGAGAGAGAGAGAGAGAGAGAGAACAGCAATCGAAAACCCCCACACACACAGGAACCCAACATCATCAACCACACCACATCTACGCACACATCACCACACACCACCACTCACATCACCGCAAACACCACCCCACACCTCATCCACACCACCCCATGGCACCCCAATGACACCCCAGGTTTTCGGACCAAGAACTCCGGGTCATGGTGGAGGAAATCATAAGGGTAGAGCCCCAGCTCTTCGGCACACAGGTGCAACACACCACAATAGCCAGGAAGGCGGAGCTATGGCAGAGGATTGTCGACAGGGTCAACGCTGTGGGACAGCATCCCAGAAACCGGAAAGACATCAGAAAGCGCTGGAACGACCTACGGGGAAGGTACGGTCGATGGTCTCCAGACACAACATCGCTGTGCAGAGGACTGGTGGCAGACCACCACCCACCCCTCCCGAATTCACAGCATGGGAGCAAGAGGTCCTCAACATCCTGCATCCTGTGGGCCTCGCTGAAGTAGGTGGAGGAATGGACTCTGGTAAGTCTAGTCTCAACTACTCCCCCCCCAACCACCAGCATGCCAACCCACACCCCCACCCTCACCCCCAACCCCCCCAGCACACAGCCTCCCTGCCAATGTCTCACCAGCACAACCCACCCAACCCAAAACCAAACCCTGAATGCCAACACAAACCATGGACACCCATCACCTATGCATGACCACTGCACATACCCATCCCCCCCACAAACCACCCTCACAACTCCTGCCACAAGGGGATGCCAGCACTGGGGGACAAGGGCACCCACAAATCGCACACCATGGAACACACAGAAGCAATAACCATACTCTTTCACCCCTGCAGGGCCCGAACGCCAACACACCGGCCAGGAGGGTCCAGATATGTCCATCCCACCCCCAGAACAGGCCCGCAGTGAGGGCAGCAGCTCTGTCGACCTGGAACCTGATGACCAGCCCGGACCATCGGGGACCTCTGGACAGTCGGTTCCCCACACACAGACACAGGCCACAGCAGACCTAACCCCCTCAGGGAATATCAGCACCGCTCCCACCCAGCGGGCCCATGCCTCTGTCTCCAGGACAGGTCAATCAGCGGTGTGTCCGCCACTACAGGGCACCCAGGCAGACCCAACACCCCAACAACAACAGGGACCTGGGGGCAGTGGTAGAGGGCACACCGTCCAGGGGACAGAGGCCCGGGGAAACAGGGCAACTGGGAGGGCTGCAGTGCGACAGGGGGGGAGGACAGGCCCAGGGAACCGACTCTCCAAGAGGCCCTCACCACCATCATGGGAGCATACCACCGCTGCCAGGAGACGATGGCGACGGTAATGGCCAGGTTCCAGGAGATCCAGGCACAGCAGGAGGAACGGTACATGGGGTACAGAGAGGAGCTCAGGAACATCGTCCAGGCCCTGAACCTAATAGTCACCACATTGCGGGACCATGTGGCACCCCAAAGGGCCGCTGTCACCAGCCCGGACCAGGAACAGCCTACCACCTCCGCCGGCGCTAGTGGACAGGAGGCCCCCACACAACGACGGGCCACCAGAACCCCACCTCCTGCTGAAGATCAACCACCCCGCAAGAGGAGCCTGAGATCACAAAGGAAGACAGAGTAGGATGCCAAGACCCCCGCCAGCCTAAGATCCCCCCAGGATGTCATACCACTGTCCCACATTGTCACCCTGTCCAACCATGAACTGCCCCTGCTCCATCCTTCCACAGGCATATGGACAATGCACCTGTGCGACCGAGAACTGGACTCTGCCATGGACATCACTCCACCCCCACCCATCACCGTTTTACTATCATGGACCTATATGTAGCACTTTAAATAAATCACTTATTGCACATAAAACACTCAGGAGTCTGCTTGTATTCTTAACAAATGTATTATGCATAACGGGTCAAAAATGTGCAGTTACTTTGTGATGACAACATACCAATGTCAATTTGCTTTACTCCATTGCCGAACAAACCAGAAGTCACGCAGTGGGTCATACAGCTCTGAAAAGCCAAGGGAAAGTCACAATTCAGTTTAAAGGAACTGGGGGGAAACACAAAAAGTAGAGATGCAGGAGGCCAGAAGTAAATGTAAAATGACGTGGGGGATTCTTACCTGGGTGCTACTGAAAATACTGTTGTATGACCGTGTCCCTGTTGTCCGTGTCGTCCCCGTCGTCTTCCTCCTCTTCACTCTCCACAGGCTCCACAGCTGCTACGACACCACCATCTGGACCATCCTCCTGCAGAAAAGGCACCTGGCGTCGCAATGCAAGATTGTGAAGCATACAGCAGGCCACGATGATCTGGCACACCTTCTTTGGTGAGTACATGAGGGATCCCCCTGTCATATGCAGGCACCTAAACCTGGCCTTCAGGAGGCCGAAGGTCCTTTCTATGATCCTCCTAGATCGCCCATGGGCCTCATTGTACCGTTCCTCTGCCCTGGTCCGGGGATTCCTCACTGGGGTCAGTAGCCACGGCAGGTTGGGGTAACCAGAGTCACCAATTAGCCACACACGGTGTCTCTGTAGCTGTTCCATCACATAGGGGATGCTGCTATTTCGCATAACATACGCGTCATGCACTGACCCAGGGAACTTGCCATTTACATGGGAGATGTACTGGTCAGCCAAACAGACCACCTGGACATTCATAGAATGGTAACTTTTCCTGTTTCTGTACACCTGCTCATCGTCTTTTGGGGGTACTAAGGCCACATGGGTCCCATCAATGGCACCAATGATGTTGGGGATATGTCCAAGGGCATAGAAGTCAGCCTTCACAGTGGCCAAATCACCCTCCTCAGGGAAAATTATGTAGCTCCGCATGTATTTCGTCAGGGCAGACAACACTCTGGACAAAACCTTTGAAAACATAGGCTGAGACATCCCTGATGACATGGCCACTGTTGTCTGAAAAGACCCACTTGCCAAGAAATGGAGGACTGACAGAACCTGCACCAGAGGGGGAATTCCTGTGGGTTGGCGGATGGGGGACATCAGTGCTGGCTCCAGCTGGGCACACAGTTCATGTATAGTGGCTCGGTCAAGTCGGTATCTAAGTATTATATGACGTTCCTCCATTGTCGACAGGTCCACCAGCGGTCGGTACACGGGAGGATTCATCCTTCTCCTCCCAAGTCCCAGCGGACGGTGCCTAGGAAGGACAACATGGAGCACAGAGTCAAACAACCCACAGGTACGTAACTACAGCTTGCACAGTACACGATTGTCAATGCATTGAATGGCTTGTATGAGTGGCAATGCAAGGCCTAGGCCTGTGTGACGCAGTAGTAATTAAGCCCTGTGGTCCCTTGTAATGGCGGCTGCCTGACCTGAGAAGTGTGACAATGGGATGTGAGGTCAATGCGCTGGCGTGACACACCGTGGCGGTAGGCGGTCGAAGACCGCGGCGCAGAGCCGCATTGGTTAACATCGAACCCTATGGGTTTCACGGGCCAATGACTAGCTGCGCCGGCGGTCGCGGAACGCACCGCGGCGGTACGCGCCGCTGTGGGCGTGACTGCCATTTTCTATCTGATTAATCACTCGAGACCTGATCATCCACAGGAGAGGACCTATACTGCAAGTGCTGCTGTGACCTCGGTCTGGGAGATACAATGGCTGCTGCGACTGGGGAAAGGGCCCCTGCCTTCACGACAGAAGAGTTGGAGAAACTTGTGGATGGGGTCCTGCCCCAGTATGCGCGACTCTACGGTCCTCCAGACCAACAGGTAAGTACACTGTGTGCACGTTGAATGGGCTATGCCTGGGTTGTGTATGGTGGATGTAAGATGGTGGGGTGGGGAGCGAATGAGGAGTGCAAGGCACAACAGATGAGAGCATGTGCCACATGGCAAGGTTGGGGAGGGGGGCCAATCGCATCTATCATGCGGAAAATTGATGATATTTCAATTTCCACCCTGTACATGTCAAATAGGTCAGCACCCATCAGAAGATCGACATTTGGCGTGCCATCGCCAAGGAAGTCCGGAACCTGGGGGTCCACAACAGACGGGGCACCCACTGCCGCAAGAGGTGGGAGGACATCCGCCGCGGGACCAGGAAGACCGCCGAGTCACTGCTGGGGATGGCCTCCCAACCTAGGAGGGGTGCCAGTCGTACCCTGACCCCCCTGATGTCCCGGATCCTGGCGGTGGCCTACCCCGATTTGGATGGGCGCGTGACAACATCACAGCAGACACAAGGGGGTGAGTACCAGCACATTCAGCTATCTTTACACGCAGTGGAGGCGTCTGGGTGGGGGAGGAGGGCTGTGGGTGACATTAGGCCAGGGCGCTTTCTGTAGTGTAGTCCCCTCCTTTAGACATGGCCCTGTGCCCCCGCCCCCGACCTCTGTACGGTGCCAGGTACAGCTAGCCATGGTCCTGCATCACCCATGTGCGCGTTTGTTGTCCCTAGACCTGTTGGCCCAGTCACAAGTACTCAGTAGTGTACCCCGATTGCGCGGCTTAGTGCATGAGGCTCCTGTGTTTGTCCTCTCCGCCAACGGTGTTGACAATGCATGTACTCAACCTTTTATTATGTCTCCCCCCACCCTTTTTCTTTATCTTCTTGTGCATGTGTGCTTCAGCATCATCAGGCGGAGGAGACTTGGCACCGGAGCACGAGGGAGCTGCGACTCACAAGGCCCCGGTGGGCCATGGCACAGACACCGAGGCCACCAGTGATACGGAGGGCGAGGGGAGCTTCACAACGGGGAGCCGTGGTGAAACCAGCGACACCGACACGTCCTCGGAAGGGAGCTCCCTAGCGGTGGTGGCAACATCCGTGCCCCCCACCTCTACAGGTACAGCCGCCACCCAGCGCACCAGCTCCGCCCTCCCAGCAGCCCCTCAGCCTACGCTCCGTGCCTGCTTGCCCAAGAAGGCGGGCGTCTCCTTCGCCCCAGGCACCTCAGGCCCTGCCACTGTTAACCCTGCTGCCCTCAGTGAGGAGGTCATTGACCTCCTGAGGACCATCATTGTTGGGCAGACTACCCTTTTGAATGCCATCCAGGGGGTAGAGAGGGAGGTGCATCGTAGCAATGCTTACCTGGAGGGCATTCATTCGGGTCAGTCTGCCCATCAACGATCGTTCAATTCTCTGGCCTCAGCACTGACGGCAGCCATTGTCCCTGTTTCCAGCCTCCCTCTTCTAACTGCCTCCACCCTGTCTCTGTCTCCTGTTCCTCAGCCTATCCCATCCACACCACCAGACCAGCCTGCACACACCTCAACACCCAAGGGCAGCTCTTCCAGACATAAGCACCACAGATCACACAAACATTCACCCAAGCAACACCCAGATGCAGACATGCCAACAGCCACTACCACCTCTGTGTCCCCCCCCTCCTCGTCTCCCTCCTCCCTCCCTGTGACGTCGCCACTCACACCTGCATGCACACCACCAACAGCCAGTACACCCATCACCAGCACACCCTCCAGTACAGTCCGCACACGTGCAGTCACCACCCCCACTGCCGTTTACACGTCCCCTGTGTCCTCTCCCACTGTGTCTGTCACCCCCTCTTCCAAGACACACAAACGCAGGCAGCCACCCACCCAACAGCCAACCACCTCACGACAGCCTCCAGTCCATGCACCTTCACCCAAGGACAGCACACCTGACTCTCCTACAACCACCTCCTCTTCCTCCACTCCCATAACCACTGCACCTACCTTTTACCTTGGTCCTAAAAAGTGTTACCTCTCCAATCTTGACCTCTTTCCCTCACCTGACCCACCCCCTCCATCTGCTAAGAGTCCCAAGAGCACCTCAGCCACCACCAGCCCGGGTTCACGTGTCAGCGTAGTCCATGGATTTTGGAGTCCCCCCTTTGCCAGCAGTGAGACATCGGTCAGCAGCAAGGGGACAGCCAGCCCCCCCCCCTGGAAAGAGGACCCGGAAAGTGAGGGGCCGCCGCGGGAGGAGTGCCACGGCTGCCCCCAAGGACCAAAGTTCGGACACTTCACCTGCCACAACATCCAGGGGAGGCAAGGCCCAGAGAGCCACAGCGAAGGAGGGCAAGGGCAGCAGGGCGGAGAAGTCAGGCAGCAGGAGCGCGGACCAGGAGGGCCCCACAAGCCCCATCCCGGGTGTGAGGGAGGACACCAAAGGGCTCAGGACACCGTCACCGAAGGGTCCAGCAACTGCACGGTCGGAGGGCGACTGAGCAGGGAGTCCTGCCCAGGTCAGACTCCCTGGAATTACAGGACAAACACCGCTGAAGAGGGCCCCGCCGTGCAGGAAGGCACCGCTGAAGAGGGCCCGCCGTCCTGAAAGGCACCGCTGAAGAGGGCCCCGCCGTGCAGGAAGGCACCGCTGAAGAGGGCCCCGCCGTCCTGAAAGGCACCGCTGAAGAGGGCCCCGCCGTGCAG
Organism: Pleurodeles waltl; assembly: GCF_031143425.1. Taxonomy (NCBI): domain Eukaryota; kingdom Metazoa; phylum Chordata; class Amphibia; order Caudata; family Salamandridae; genus Pleurodeles; species Pleurodeles waltl. The sequence continues at coordinate 184,938,885 of NC_090447.1, forward strand.
GAAGGCACCGCTGAAGAGGGCCCTGCCGTCCTGAAAGGCACCGCTGAAGAGGGCCCCGCCGTCCTGAAAGGCACCGCTGAAGAGGGCCCCGCCGTGCAGGAAGGCACCGCTGAAGAGGGCCCCGCCGTCCTGAAAGGCACCGCTGAAGAGGGCCCCGCAGTGCAGGAAGGCACCGTTGAAGAGGGCCCCGCCATCCTGAATGGCACCGCTGAAGAGGGCCCCGCCGTGCAGGAAGGCACCGCTGAAGAGGGCCCCGCCGTCCTGAAAGGCACAGCTGAAGAGGGCCCCGCCGTGCAGGAAGGCACCGCTGAAGAGGGCCCCGCCAAGACAGGCCCCGCTCCGCTGGGCCCTTCCTGTCAAGCACCGCACCGCTGGGCCCTTCCTGTCAGGCACCGCTCCGCTGGGCCCCGCTGTCTCAAGCACCGCTCCGCTGGGCCCTTCATCTCAGGCACCGCTCCGCTGGGCCCCGCCGTCTCAAGCACCGCTCCGCTGGGCCCTTCCTGTCAAGCACCGCTCCGCTGGGCCCTTCCTGTCAAGCACCGCTCCGCTGGGCCCTTCCTGTCAAGCACCGCTCCGCTGGGCCCCGCCGTCTCAAGCACCGCTCCGCTGGGCCCTTCCTGTCAAGCACCGCTCCGCTGGGCCCGGCCGTCTCAAGCACCGCTCCGCTGGGCCCTTCATCCCAGGCACCGCTCCGATGGGCCCCGCCGTCTCAAGCACCGCTCCGCTGGGCCCTTCCTGTCAAGCACCGCTCCGCTGGGCCCTTCATCTCAGGCACCGCTCCGCTGGGCCCCGCCGTCTCATGCACCGCTGGGCCAATGACTGTGCCGGTCCTGTGTCGTGCTAATGTTCACGCTGCACTCGGGCCACCCTGCCTCCTCCATTGCCTGTGGAGACTGTTATCCACTTGATGGACTGTGACTTTGCACTCCCCAGGATATGACAGTGGGCAAGCCACCCACTGTAGAGACTTGAGAGACTGTGGCTTTGCACTACCCAGGATTGGACGGTGGGCATGGTGGCCCCTTCTTGGATCTGGCGTCGTGGACTCATGTGGCTGTGGTGCCCCCCCTTCCCTTCCCCCTGAGGTGCCTGTAGTTTTGTCATGTGATGCCCCTGCAGTGTTCTCTCCAACGGACTCAGGTCTCCTGTGTGGGCTTTGCCCATGTGTTGATACACTTCGGCCCACGGACATTTGCAATTTCTGTGACTGTGCGGGACTTTCTGCCTCTATTTCTCGGTCACGCAATGTTTACATTAGATATTTTTTCCATCATTTTCCTATTTTGCCATGTCTTCAATGAACCTATTTTGTACATAAATGTTGTTTCTAACTTGAATCATATCTTTTCGTTATTCCGGGGGGTTTGGGTGGGGTAACTTTGACTTGGTGCTCTGCATTGGTGTGTAGATAGTTGGGGGGTGGGTGTGATGCGTATGTGTGTGCCCGTAACCCTTCCTCCTCCCCCCCTCCCTTTGTCGTAGGTGCGGTACTCACCGTTGTCGTCTGCGCCGGAGTTCGTACTCGTGGTAGATGAGCAGGTAGACGAGAGCGGGTAGGATGTGTAATTCGGGCTCCATGCTGTCCTCGTGGAGTGTATAGAGGTGAGCGTTTTCCCGTTCGTAGTCTGTTTCCGCCGTGTTTTTATCGGCGGGGCTCCCGCCCCGGATGAGGTGGCGGATTGGTGAGTTGTGATAGGGTGGGGGGTACTTTGTCTGCTGCCTGCCTGTTGGCGGTGACCGCTGCGCTGTTTGTCTGTCCCGCCGTGGCGGTCGGAGTGGTAATGTGGCGGGCTGTGTTGGCGGTTCCCGTCAGGGTCATAATTCCATTTTTGGAACCGCCAGCCTGTTGGCGGGTTGGCCGCCGCTTTATCACCGACCGCCAGGGTCAGAATGACCCCCATAGTGTTTAGGGTGGGTAATGGTCATTGGTGGTAAATGCATTTTTAAGTTTTAGGGTGTGCTTTTGGGGTGGTGGGGGCATTTTAAGGTTTTAGTGTAGGTGTGGGTTTTTTGGGATGGTAAGTGTAAAGAAATGGCTCCCTGTTGCAGTTACCCCCCACATTTTGCCTGATACTGATGCTGACTTGACTGAGAAGTGTGCTGGGACCCTGCTAACCAGGCCCCAGCACCAGTGTTCTTTCACCTAAAATGTACCATTGTTTCCACAATTGGCACAACCCTGGCACCTAGGTAAGTCCCTTGTAACTGGTACCCCTGGTACCAAGGGCCCTGATGCCAGGGAAGGTCTCTAAGGGCTGCAGCATGTCTTATGCCACCCTAGGGACCCCTCACTCAGCACAGACACACTGCTTGCCAGCTTGTGTGTGCTGATGGGGAGAAAATGACTAAGTCGACATGGCACTCCCCTCAGGGTGCCATGCCAACCTCCCACTGCCTGTGGCATAGGTAAGTCACCCCTCTAGTAGGCTTTACAGCCCTAAGGCAGGGTGCACTATACCACAGGTGAGGGCATATGTGCATGAGCACTATGCCCCTACAGTGTCTAAGCAAAACCTTAGACATTGTAAGTACAGGGTAGCCATAAGAGTATATGGGCTGGGAGTCTGTCAAAAACGAACTCCACAGCTCCATAATGGCTACACTGAATACTGGGAAGTTTAGTATCAAACTTCTCAGAATAATAAACCCACACTGATGCCAGTGTTGGATTTATTAAAAAATGCACACAGAGGGCATCTTAGAGATACCCCCTGTATTTTACCCAATTGTTCAGTGCAGGACTGACTGGTCTGTGCCAGCCTGCTGCTGAGAGACGAGTGTCTGACCTCATGCGGTGAGAGCCTTTGTGCTCTCTGAGGACAGAAACAAAGCCTGCTCTGGGTGGAGGTGCTTCACACCTCCCCCCTGCAGGAACTGTAACACCTAGCAGTGAGCTTCAAAGGCTCAAGCTTCGTGTTACAATGCCCCAGGGCACTCCAGCTAGTGGAGATGACCGCCTCCTGGACCCAGCCCCCACTTTTGGCGGCAAGTCCAGGAGAGATAATGAGAAAAACAAGGAGGAGTCACTGGCCAGTCAGGACAGCCCCTAAGGTGTCCTGAGCTGAGGTGACTCTGACTTTTAGAAATCCTCCATCTTGTAGAAGGAGGATTCCCCCAATAGGGATAGGAATGTGACCCCCTCCCCTTGGGAGGAGGCACAAAGAGGGTGTACCCACCCTCAGGGCTAGTAGCCATTGGCTACTAACCCCCCAGACCTAAACACGCCCTTAAATTTAGTATTTAAGGGCTCCCCTGAACCTAAGAATTTAGATTCCTGCAACTACAAGAAGAAGGACTGCCTAGCTGAAAACCCCTGCAGAGGAAGACCAGAAGACAACAACTGCCTTGGCTCCAGAAACTCACCGGCCTGTCTCCTGCCTTCCAAAGAACTCTGCTCCAGCGACGCCTTCCAAAGGGACCCGCGACCTCTGAATCCTCTGAGGACTGCCCTGCTTCGACGACGACAAGAAACTCCCGAGGACAGCGGACCTGCTCCAAAAAGACTGCAACTTTATCCAAAGGAGCAGCTTTAAAGAACTCTGCAATCTCCCCGCAAGAAGCGTGAGACTTGCAACACTGCACCCGGCGACCCCGACTCGGCTGGTGGAGAACCAACACCTCAGGGAGGACCCCCGGACTACTCTACGACTGTGAGTACCAAAACCTGTCCCCCCTGAGCCCCCACAGCGCCGCCTGCAGAGGGAATCCCGAGGCTTCCCCTGACCGCGACTCTCTGAAACCTAAGTCCCGACGCCTGGAAAAGACCCTGCACCCGCAGCCCCCAGGACCTGAAGGACCGGACTTTCACTGCAGAAGTGACCCCCAGGAGTCCCTCTCCCTTGCCCAAGTGGAGGTTTCCCCGAGGAAGCCCCCCCTTGCCTGCCTGCAGCGCTGAAGAGATCCCTTGATCTCTCATTGACTTCCATTGCGAACCCGACACTTGTTCTAACACTGCACCCGGCCGCCCCCGCGCCGCTGAGGGTGAAATTTCTGTGTGGGCTTGTGTCCCCCCCGGTGCCCTACAAAACCCCCCTGGTCTGCCCTCCGAAGACGCGGGTACTTACCTGCTGGCAGACTGGAACCGGGGCACCCCCTTCTCTCCATTGAAGCCTATGCGTTTTGGGCACCACTTTGAACTCTGCACCTGACCGGCCCTGAGCTGCTGGTGTGGTAACTTTGGGGTTGCTCTGAACCCCCAACGGTGGGCTACCTTGGACCAAGAACTGAACCCTGTAAGTGTCGTACTTACCTGGTAAAACTAACAAAAACTTACCTCCCCCAGGAACTGTGAAAATTGCACTGTGTCCACTTTTAAAATAGCTATTTGTGAATACCTTGAAAAGTATACATGCAATTGAAATAAATCAAAGTTCCTAATGTACTTACCTGCAATACCTTTCAAACAAGATATTACATGTTAAATTTGAACCTGTGGTTCTTAAAATAAACTAAGAAAAGATATTTTTCTATAACAAAACCTATTGGCTGGATTTGTCTCTGAGTGTGTGTACCTCATTTATTGTCTATGTGTATGTACAACAAATGCTTAACACTACTCCTTGGATAAGCCTACTGCTCGACCACACTACCACAAAATAGAGCATTAGTATTATCTATTTTTACCACTATTTTACCTCTAAGGGGAACCCTTGGACTCTGTGCATGCTATTCCTTACTTTGAAATAGCACATACAGAGCCAACTTCCTACAGTAAGTGTAAGACGTTGGCTCTGTATATACTATTTCAAAGTAAGAGATAGTGTGCACAGAGTCCAAGGGTTCCTCTTTGAGGTAAGATAGTGGCAAAATTAGATAATTCTAATGCTCTATTTTGTGGTAGTGTGGTCGAGCAGTAGGCTTATCAGAGGGTAGTGTTAAGCATTTGTTGTACACACACAGGCAATAAATAGGAACACACACTCAAAGACTTATTCCAGGCCAATAGGTTTTTATATAGGAAAATATATTTTCTTAGTTTATTTTAAGAACCACAGGTTCACGATTTGAAGAAAATACATAAAATGCAAGGTACTCCACACAGGTAAGTTAGGAACTTTGAATAAAAGCAATATTGTATACAATCTTTGTTAAAATGGTAATAAGCTATTTTAAAAGTGGACACAGTGCAAAAATCAACAGTTTCTAGGGGAGGTAAGTAACGGTTAGTTCATCAGGTTTATCAGAGATACGTATGCAAACGTACTTGCAAAAGTCAAAAGACGCGTTAATGTGGAGCCATTATAAACACAATTAATAAGGAATTCATGAAAACTAATAGAAAGATTCAACAACCATGATGAAGTCATGGGGTACACCCCTGACGAAACACGTGTTGGGTTTCTGGAGAGTTCTGGCAGCAACTGACAAGTGACGGTTGAACTCTAGAGCAGAAATTGAAGAATTAAAGAATAAAGACATGAATATTGCTTTCGAATTGAAGAATAAAGACACGAATATTGATTTCTAATGGACTTTACGTTGGATGTGTGCCTTATATAAATCAATATTGCTATCAGCGATTTTCGTCACTGATTGTAAGGAGTAAGGGGTGATCTTGTTTTAAGTGCACCATCAGCATTAATTAGACAACATTTGATTATTGACAAGCAGCGACATATACTCCTCATGTTCACCCATTTTTATTACTAGTTTATCAGGTAAGTAAAGCACTTACAAGTCTTAGGCAGCCCACAGGTCGGGGTTCAAGGCAACCCCAAAGTTACCACACCAGCAGCTCAGGGCCAGTCAGGTGCAGAGGTCAAAGAGGTGCCCAAAACACATAGGTGCCTATGGAGAACAGGGGTGCTCCAGTTCCAGTCTGCCAGCACGTAAGTACCAGCGACCTCGGGGGGCAGACTGGGGGGGTTTTATAGAGCAGTGGGGGGACACAAATAGGCACACAAAACACACCCTCAGCCGCACAGGGGCGGGCAGGTTCAGTGTGCAAAGCAGGCGTCGGGTTTTAGACAGGAAACAATGGAGGGACCCGGGGGTCACCCTAGCGGTGCAGGCAGGCACAGGGGGGGCTTCTCGGGCCAGCCACCATCTGGGCTAGGCAGAGGGTCGCCTGGGGGTCACTCCTGCACTGAGGTTCGGTTCCTTCAGGTCCTGGGGGCTGCGGGTGCAGTGCTTGGTCCAGGTGTCAGGTCCCTTGTTACAGGCAGTCGCAGTCAGGGGGAGCCTCTGGATTCTCTCTGCAGGCGTCACTGTGGAGGTCCAGGGGGGTCACCTCGGGCTACTCATGGGGTCGCAGTTACCGGGGAGTCCTCCCTGTGGTGTTTGCTCTCTGGATCTCGAGCCAGGGGTGTCGGGTGCAGAGTGTGAAGTCTCACGCTTCCGGCGGGAAGAGTGAGTTCTTTGGAAGTTCCTTCTTTGTTGCAATGATGTTGCTGTTTTTGAGCAAAGCCGCTGCTCATGGGTGTTTCTTGGTCCTGGGGGTCAGGGCAGTCCTCTGAGGCTTCAGAGGTTGCTGGTCCCTGTTGGATGCGTCGCTGGTTGCAGGTTTTTGACTCTGGAGACAGGCCAGTAGGGCTGGGGCCAAAGCAGTTGTCGTCATCCGTCGTCTCTGCAGGCTTGTAGGTCAGCAGTCCTTCTTTGTATTTCAGGTTGCAGGAATCTGCTTTCCTGGGTTCAGGGTTGCCCCTAAATACTGAATTTAGGGGTGTGTTTAGGTCAGGAGGGCAGTAGCCAACAGCTACTGTCCTAGAGGGTGACTACACCCTCTTTGTGCCTCCTCCCTGAGGGGAGGGGGGCACATCCCTAATCCTATTCGGGGAATCCTCCAATCTCAAGATGGAGGATTTCTAAAGGCAGGGGTCACCTCAGCTCAGGGCACCTTAGGGGCTGTCCTGACTGGTGGGTGACTCCTCATTGTTTTTCTCATTATCTTAACTTGCCGCCAAAAGTGGGGGTTGTGTCCAGGGGGGTAGGCATCTCCACTATCTGGGATGCCCAGGGCTGCAGTAACAAAAGGCATGAGCCTTTGAGGCTCACCACCAGGTGTTACTTCTCCTGCAGGGGGAAGTGAGAAGCACCTCCACCCAGTGGAGGCTTCGTTTCTGTCCTCAGAGAGCACAAAGGCTCTCACCTGAGGGGGGCAGAAACGCGTCTCAGTGGCAGGCTGGCACTGACTAGTCATTCCTGCACTGAAGGATTGGGTAAATGACAGGGGCCTCTTATAGGATGCCCTCTATGTGCATTGTGTAATAAATCCAACACTGGCATCAGTGTGGGCTTATTATTCTGAGAAGTTTGATACCAAACTTCCCAGTATTCAGTGTAGCCGTTATGGAGCTGTGCACATCGTTTTGACAAACTCTCAGACCATATATTTAATATGGCCACACTGTGCTTACAAATGTTTAAAAATAGACTTAGACACTGTAGGGGCATATTGCTCATGTAGCTATGCCCTCACCTGTGGTATAGTGCACCCTGCCTTAGGGCGGTAAGGCCTGCTAGAGGGGTGCCTTAACTATGCCACAGGCAGTATTTTGTGGGCATGGCATCCTGAGGGGGATGCCATGTCGACTTTGCCTTTTTCTCCCTACCAACACACACAATCTGCAATGGCAGTGTGCATGTGTTAGGTGAGGGGTCCCTAAGGGTGGCACAACACATGCTGCAGCCCTTAGAGACCTTACCCGGTCACAGGGCCCTTGGTACCACTGGTACCTTTTACAAGGGACTTATCTGTGTGCCAGGGGTGTGCCAATTGTGGAAACAATGGTACAGTTTAAGTGAAAGAACACTGGTGCTGGGGCCTGGATAGCAGGGTCCCAGCACACTTCTCAGTCAAGTCAGCATCAATATCAGGCACAAAGTGGGGGGTAACTGCAACAGGGAGACATTTTCCTACTTTAGGTTTTAGGGTGGTTATTGGTTTTTTGGTAGTAAGGGCATTTTTAGGTTTTAGGGTGGGTATTGGTTTTGGGGTGGTAAGGGCATGTTTAGGTTTTAGGGTGGATATGTGTTTTGGGGTGGTAAGGGCATTTTTTAGATTTTAGGGTGGGCATATGTTTTGGGGTGGTCAGGGTATTTTTAGGTTTTGGGGTGGCTATGGATTTTGGGGTGGTAAGGGCATTTTTAGGTTTTAGGGTGGGTATGGGTTTTGGGATGGGAAGGGCATTTTTAGGTTTTAGGGTGGGTATGGGTTTTTGGGTGGAAATGGCACTTTTAGGTTTTAGTGTGGGTATGGGATTTGGGGTGGTAAGGATATTTTTATGTTTAAGGGTAGTCTGGGTTTTTGCGGGGTAAGGGCATTTTTAGGTTTTAGGGTGGGTATGGATTTTGAGTGGTAAGAGCATGTTTAGGTTTTAGGGTGGGTATGGATTGTAAGAGCAGTTTTAGATTTTAGGGTGGGTATGGGTTTTTGGGTGGTAAGGACATTTTTAGATTTTAGGGTGGGTATGGGATTTGGGATGGTAAGGGGTGTTTATTTTTTACGGTGGGTGTGGATTTTGGGGTGGTAAGGTACTTTTTAGGGTTTAGGGTAGTTAGTGTTTTGGGTGAAAAGGTGTGTTTTTATATATATATGTATGTATATATATATGTATATACATATATATATACACATACATATATATAGAATTATATATATTACACACACACACACACACACACATATATATATAAATACACATACATTTATATGTAAATATATATATACACATATACATATAATATATGTTATACATACTTCTACTTTTTACCATCCATATGCCTTTATCAACCATGCCTTTACTGCGAAATTTTCAGGGTAAAGACACACGTGGTAAAAGCATATGCGTGGTAAAAACATTTATTGGTAAGTGCATGCGTGGTAATGACCATGCATTGTACTTACCGGGTTGTAAAGGCATGCCTTGTAAGTGCATTTGTTTTTCCATCATACATCCGCTTTATTCAGTGCTGGAAAGGGAAAAATAAAATGATAATAACACAGTGTTATTATCATTTTATTTTCCCTCAGGAGCACAGTTAGGGTGGGGCGGGGCTGGGCTGGGTTGGAGGAGGGCTATGTGCACATAAGTGTGCATGACGCTTTGGCCGGCCGTGTTGGGCGCCGAAGCAGTGTGTTCAGACCAATCACTATGCTGCTGTCATGCTGTTGACAGCAGCATTGTGACTGGAGGGGAGCCTGGCAACCTGTGTAGTTCTGGGAGTTCGAGAAGGTACGTTTCTTAAAACTTAATTCAATTTAATTTTTATACCTCACACCCCACCATCCCCATTGACAAGTGGACGCCACTGGTTGTGAGTCCTTCCCTGAGGTGCATCAGTAGTGGGCATGGTGCATCATTAGTGCATCAGTGGTGCATTAGTAGTGGGCATGGATAGGCATGGTTGAGCATACTGTTCCAAAGGCGGGTAGACACCACATTAAGTCAGCTCTCACACCTGTTCATGCATCTAATTTTGGACATGATTAGCAGACTTTTGTCTTAGAGATCTCAATTGGCTTCCAGTAGAAAGATGAGTCCAGTTCAAGAGCCTTTGCCTTATGCACAGTGCGATCAATAAAAAAGGCTCCCCTATTGTTAAGATCTTTAGCCTCCCCACATCTGCCTGGGAGACCTCTTAGATATTCCTCAGCTTGTTTACTTTGTTCCTAAGATCTGTAGATCCCATTGGGGCGGCCGTTCTACCTTCTTTTGGGGCGCAAACTCTGGAACACCCTGCCTTTGGAAATATGCTGCCTGGAGCATGAACTACCCTTCTGTAAAGTTCTGCATCCCTGGCTTTTCAGAGACTAATCTTCCCTTACATCTACTGACAATCTGTGGTGTCTATTGCAGTAATGTGAGGCCTCCGGGTAGCCATGCGCTATATAAATACTCCAGATTAGTCTAGACTAGTCCTTCAGGGACAAGTTGCAATAGGGGCTACTAGGCCTCAGCTGTGGGGGATGTGGTCATTTGCCTCATACATCCTGGGGTACTCCTACTACGGCTCTACAAACTGGGCCAAGTACAACCTTTTCAGCACTTGACTATCAGTGGTGATGATGGCTAGCAGTCACAGGCTTCTCAGGTAGGTGGTCTGGGGCTGCAGCAAGCTGAGCACTCAACAGTCACTCAACAGTGCAAGAACTGATTGTCCAACCCAGTACCTGTCTTTTTATAATAGGAAATAATGTAATACATTCCAAAACAAAGTACTACACTTCAAAATATAGTCATGAACAATCACTGTCTCAAAGCCGCTGTAACCAGATTTCAAGGCCCTCATGCTCCTTTCCACCATTCTTTATCTCTAGGATAAGTGTGTGCTAAGCTTTCAGGCACCGGTGGAGTGCTACTCTTCTCATGTACAGTTCTTGTGCTCAGTCTTTACAGTCTCAGTACCAGTGTGATTCTTCTTGGCAAGTCCTGTTCAGATGGCCATTCACATCCACTCTCTCCTCCTGGAAGAAGATGACAGAACTGCAAGTGTGTCAGCACTATGGCAAAGAGCAGAGGAGCAACAGATGCATGGACCACTCCTCTTAGGCTGGCTGGTGGCCACTGTCGGTGTTGCTTGTGGCCTTTTTGGGGTTGTAGGCTCTCTTCCAGACACCAGATGATCCAGTGCGGTCAGAAGTCACAAGTTTACAGCAGGTCCTTTGCTGACGGTGGTGCAGCTAAGACGCTGCATACTTGATGTTGAGATCAGAGGCTGGGGTTGTGCAGGTCCGGCAGATAGATGCAGTCAGCTTCAGTCATGCTTCGGCCTTGCCACAGCTAGCAGTTGATCTCCACTGATGCTGTTAATTTTGGCGCACATCTGGTAGCGACACAGGCTAGCTGCTTGAGAGAGACAGAGCTCTATTCCGCCAGCACTCCAGTCACTCGCTTGTGAGTCTTGTGGGTAGATCAGGTCAGAACTGACCCTCACCTGCTCTGTTGAGACCATTGTAGCTACCTTCTAGTCCTCTATGAACAGCATTCTACATGTTATCTATTTTTAGAAGTTTATTGGGGAGGGAAAAATATTAGATGTCCATTTTCTGATATGTGCTTCCTTAAATGCCTGCATGTTCCTTGTTTTCCTCACATTTAGGTGACTGGAAAGAATAACAAAGTACGGATCATGCCTGGTAGTAGGGAGGGTTGGGAAAACCTTGTGTTCACTGATAGGCCATACATTTAAATCCCCCTTATAAACAAGGCGATTTGCATGGTATGCATTCTAATGGTACAGAGTAAACTTCACAAACTTCATCAACTGTGAAAATAAGGAGCTTTGTAAAAATGTTGCTGTCATAAAAGAAATGTACCACTCTAAATTTGTCATTCAACAAAGGCGTAGGTAAACTCGCGAGTACAGCAGTCCCACAGAGGACACACATTCCCAACATACAAACACACAGACCCACACTCTTTTTTCCTTCTCACTTAGAAACTTTTATGAAAGCCAGTTCATTCCAGTAGGTCGAGGTGTTAGGGTATGCCAAGCAAGGTGAGCTTGAAGCTCGATATCCATGATTCAACAGCTCCACCAGACTTTATGAGATAAAAGAAAGCTCTGATGAGGTAAAGGCTGCTCTTCTATTCAGTGAGTTAAAAATGGATGTCTCTGTATACTCACTGTCCTCCAAAATTTCTAAATAAACTCCCTCCCCAGAAAGTAATATGATTCCCACAAAGCCTGCGTTTGTGATATAGTCATTATGAGACATGCAATCTCAGTCCCAACTAGGCAGCTCAATATACTGGAGTTTACTCAAAATAAGTCCCAGTATATTGTTTTAATTAATAACAACTCGCTCATGAAACAGAGAGGGACTTCGCATTACAATAATGACTGTGGGCCCACAAACGCGTCAGACAGATTTGTCAATAAAGCGTCATTGCAGAAGCTAATACAAAAACTGAGGTCTACTTCCCTTTGGAGGTGCTCATCCCTACATTTGTTGTTGTGAACAATGAGACATGCTACAGGCTCCTTCCTCAATACCAGAAAGGATGATGCAGGACTCATGGGCATCACTGAACACAACCTTTTAACTTTGTGCTTGGTAAATGCATTAGGTGCAGGGCCAGGGATTGTTATTCAAAGTTAGCAGAGTTCTGCAAGAAAGCAATTTTCCAGCATGTGGCCCCTGGTGTCCAAGTTTGTAGCCTGCATGTTATCCAAAGGAACCTATCCAGAAGAAGACGTGTCAAAGATCATAGAGTGGTGAGTTCAGTAACACGTGATGCACAATAACTTGATGCTTTGATCAAACTATCTGCAGCCCCTGGTCACATGCTTCACACCGCTTGCAGTGGCTTACACAAATAACGGAAATAAAGCACTTTTCTAAAAATACAAAAAATGAATGTGGGCTTTAATATTTAGCCAATGATATCACAGTAAAGTTATTACTGCCCATTAGAAGGCCAGAGTGCATATGTCTGCTGGTTGGCACAGAGGTCCCCAAGACCCAGTTTGATGTGTTTATCTAATACCAGTGGTTAGTTTCTAAAAAAAAAAATGTGTCTGCTAATAGAAATAAGTTCATCTTATTTTAAAAAGGAAATAAATATTGTGTGTTGTATTCTTTCTTTTTTGTCTTCTCTTTCATTTTGTTCTCTTTTTTATATTTGTCTCACACCGGCTGCCAGATGTAGGCGCTGACTCTGTACGAGGTACTAAAAATTTTCAACAACAGAAATGATCCATTCCCTGTGTATTCCAGACCCTGGAGAGAAGAAAGAGCCGTTTTCTGAATTGTAGCCACTGAAGAATTTCTGTTTTTCCTTACATAGACTGAGAGTCATAACATACCTTCAAATCAAATTTTGGCATGTTTTTGCTCCAAGCTTTTTAGCAAAACCAGAAATTCCCTCGGCTTGTGCACATCTCTGTCCACCTGCAGGGAGCTCAGCAGGAAACTGTTTTGCTGCAGTTTGAATATTGCATAAGAGTTCCATTCATGACAGCCCAGACAGAAAGCAGCTGTTCACCGACTGGGGCTTCCCTTAAGAATGACCAAATCCCATGTTACCCGCCCCTTCACACGCACCAATCTGCTCCCATTACATTCTGGTACTGTTTACATGTAAAGTGCCCTCATCCACTTGTGGGCTATATGCAAACTATAGGAAACAAGCATTTGCAATGCAATGGGTCTCACATTTGCTCGAGTTAGAGCTATTAGCGTTGTAAATTCCTAACTGCACTTTTCTTGCCTCATAATTTGAAAATCAAAATTAAAACAGTTTCACATAAGAGAGCGGATTCACAGTGCCATGGCCTCCATGAGCATCAGCGATAAGGAGAGACACAAAAGGAAAAATCAGTTCACTCGCAGTCAACCTTATTGGCAAAAGTGCAATTAGCCATGTAACAGGGGCGATAGCCAAGGTGGTAACAACACCTCCCCAAGGAGGGACAAACGTAAACAATTTACCAGTGTCGTCAAAGGATTTTTGAAGGGCAAGCCCAGAAACGAGTGCTAGTGATGGGCTTGAGGTGGGCGTTGTTAAAAGCCAGGATACATACCAACACGTCGGAAAAGCACCGCATGAGAGCTGTTATGCTCGGCCTAAAAATAAAAATGAATACATCAGTGATTTCAAGTTAAAGGTTATTGTAAATATCGAAATCATGAAAATTTCCAGTATATCAGTATCACAGTAAGCCTTAAAACAGTTAAAAACGTTTAAGAAGGCAGCTATATTATATAGACCATAGAACCCAAAACAAATGTCGGTTCCTTGGTGTGAAGAATACCTAAAAGGAAACTAGACACACAGACCTGATTCTAGCAAACAATATAATATGTAATACAAATCAAACCCCTGGCAAACGTGTACCTTCATGATTGATAGCCTACATAGAAAATATATGAGGAATGAATGAAAAACTTTACAGTTGCGCACCATCACCCACGCGAAATGCCCAAAGGCTGTGTGTTATGTGTATGCAGGTGTGCAGAGTTCAAAATGCGTTTTGTCAACTTCTCAGCGGTCTATGGAAACGTTTGTGACTTTACGTTATTTGTAAAGTTTTTCTCTTTGTGACTTCTGCAGCAATTTGTGCTGTATGTATACCTGTTTATCCTTACAAATGGTTCAACGAAGATAGACTTCAGACCAAAAAGATACATGGGACCAGATTCACAAAGAGTTTTACTGCAACTGGGTCTTATCTTACTTCTGGAAATTCAGCATTTACTTACACCTAAGTCAGGAGCTAGAGGGTAGCTTGGTCAGTTAAATTGTGGAGGGGTATGAGCTACAGATTTTCAAACAATCAGGCTGGCATACATAATGTTAGAATACATTATACACCAAGCAGATTGCAAGAGAGGGGCTTAAGGGCAGTGGAAAGAGAGAGGAAGGCAGATTGGTAGCAGTACTAAGAGAGAAAACACAATATTTTGTAATAACCACCATGTTTGAGGAGTTTCAAAACAGAGAGGGAGAGATAGTGTGCCTGTTTTGGTCTGTGTGTATGTAAATATTCCTGGTGAAATCCGACAGTCATCATGACTGAAAACACCTGTACACAACTTTTTTTCAGAAAGTGCATTTATTAGGAGGGTGTAACATCCGAAACACCCATCCTGAAGCTAAGCCCCTAGCCACTAGCACAATATATTTATTAAAAAAGCAGTGTGAATCGGGCCCTAAGGCCCTTATTAGGGACTGGAGGTTACATTCCAATCACTGTGAAAACATACCTTTGTGCAGGGATCGGAATTCTGAGTTGTGTAATAATTATCAACCCCTTCCCTCTTTTTTCCCTTGACAGATTTCTGCCAAACTTCACCGGGAAGAAGCAGCCCACATAAAAAGCAAAACATACAGAGGCTGGGGGCAGATGGACGACTTTTTGTTTTGTGACTCGCAATTTGCGATCCATTTGTAAATCGCAAATTGCGAGTCGCAAAACAATATGTACAACAGTGTTAAGTATACTGTTTGCAATTCCCAATGGGGTCACAAATGACCTACCTCATCAATATTTATGAGATAGGTTGCAATTTGTGACTCCATTGGGAATGGCTTCACTGACAGGGACGGTGGCCTGCTAGGGACAGCAGACCACCATGTCTGTGACTACTTTTTAAATAAAGCATTTAAAAAAAAAAATGCAGCCTGTTTTACTTAAAAGAAAATGTGATGCATTTCAAACAAAAAATGAAAAGTTTTCTTTTCATTTTTTCAGAGTATGCAGTGGTCCGTGGGACCCGTACCTGCTCTAAAAATATATTTTTGCTTCCATTTACAAAGGGGAAGGGGTCCGTTGGGGACTCCTTCCTGTTTACGAATGGGTTAACACCAATTTGAAATTGGTGTTGACTGTGATTGTTTTGCAACCGCATTCACAATCATAAAACAATCATACATGACACTGTGACTCGCAATTAGGAAGGGACTCCCTTGGAATGCCCCTTCCTAATTGCAACTCGCAAACTCTTTTTGCGGTTCCGTATATTGACTACTGAATCGCAAAATTGGGTTTGTACATTGGGACATGCTTTTTCCTTGTCACAAAAGTCTCGATTCTGCAAATCAGGCTGTTTGTGACAAGAAAAAAGCTTTGTACATCTGGCCCTGATGCATTAAATACTGATTTTGCAGTTATGCCTCATTTCCATGTTCAAAACCTAGAATAGGAGGTAATTGCCAGATCCTGTAAATACCTCACCCCTCGGTAATGGTATGTGTCTCTGTATGTGGATTTTGTGAGGCACAGACCTAGTTAAGGGTAGCAGAGTGATGTACAGGTATTGATAGTTTGTGGTAATTACCGCACCTCCTTTTGTGCAATTTGTAAAGAGCGCCTAAGCTTTCTTTTCCAAAGCATTGCTATTGTACATAGAAAAGGCCTGCAACATATTAAATTGCAGAGAACATTTCTGTATAGTGCTGAATTATTATAATACACAAGTACCTCGAATAGTGGTCTTCGGGTTGCATTTAGCTTTTCTGAGTTCAGTTGCAAACCACATAACAGGCAAAAAATTAGAACTTTGCAAAACGTTGCAAGTGAAAGATGTTTCGCACACCTCTAAGAATATTCAGTGTGTGACTAGTATAGCTCAAGCATAGATAGGGAGCAACTGAGAGTTGTACACAAACGGTGTTAACAATGGATGGTGCAGAGGAAAGGGTAATCCAGGGAGAAGAGGGTATACTGGAGGGTGTAAGGGTCAGGCAAGGAGGAGAACTGTGGAAGAGGGCAAGGGATGGATGGGAAGCTACAGGACTGGGAACTCTCCCGCAACTTTGTAGCAAATAGGTAGGTTACATTATTATGGCAGAAAATTATACTGTGTTAGAGCCTGCAGGTCACATTAAAAATTAGACAACATAGAGCTAATTTAATCAAATTGATGTTTATCATCATGTTACATTTTTATACAAGGGCTATTTTGCTACATTTCTTTATGAAGAAATGAGTTCCCCTTTTTTCGCAGCATAAATCAATGGTGAAGCAATTTTTTATGCCGCTAAGTATCACCTACAACTGTAAAAACAAATGGAACAAAATAGAACAATGTTGCTTAATGTGATTTATTGTAATCTTGTTATTAATATAATCATCTATTTATGTATTTAATTATAAAGTGTGAACTCCATCCAACTGGATTTCAGAGGGCTGTACAGGGGACACCAGGCAATAGTCAACCATGTGGTGACTGGTGACATAACAGAACAGATTTATTTACCATACACCTTGATCATGGATTGGAAAGCATCACAATGTACAGGATGTATATATAGTTAATGATGGATCCACGTGTGTAGTGACAGAGTACATGGTCGCTGACAAACAAAGAGTACGGGTTCAGAATCAATTAAAATAAATCCATTAATAACATAGAGCCGCCGTTCAAATGTAGCGCATTGATCATACAAACAGTAACCTTGAGCTGAAGGAACAAAAGAAGACTCAGTATTCAAGGTTCAAGGACAAGCAGTAAATTCTGTGAGTGCAGATGCTGGGAGTCATGAAGGTTTTTCAGCAAAGTCACAAGGTTATAACAGGACAGGCTGACTAGAATACAACACTGGTCATGAAATACAAAGGTGGAGTGTGTTACAAGCATAGACGTTTATAATAGGACAGACTACCCAGAGTACAACACTGGTCATAAATTACAAAGGTGGAGTGGGTTACAAGCATAGAAGGCTATAACAGGACAGACTGACTAGATTACAACACTGGTCATAAATTACAAAGGTGGAGTGTGTTACAAAGCATAGAAACTACACAAAGTAGTTTATTCATTTCACATTTATAAGGAATGCACTCAACCCAACTGGGTTTTAGAGTGCAGTACTTTGCAGTAGCACCATACATAGCTCACTGTGCACTAAGGAAGGTGCTTCATGACATTAGGATTGTACAAACAAATGCAGGTGTCCTTCAGGGAGCACATTCTTGAGTATGGATTTAAAGATTTGAAAGGTGTGAAATGTTAATGTGAAGAGGGGGGAGGGCATTCCGTACTACAGAAGTGTTTTTGAAGAAGGATCTGCAAAGTGTGGTTTTCCTTAAACATGGAGTCGGAAGAAATCATCTGTCTTTTCTGCAGAGTGAGTGAGGGGCTCCAGAGAAGGAAGGTTTCTGTGGGTGATATTTTGGTGCTTGGAAGTTCAGGGCTTTGAACATGTTGCAAGTAGTTCTCATAGTGAAGTGGGCCTCAATTGAAAGCTAGTTAAGGTAAGCAAGTGTGGGGATAATGATTAGTGTGATCCATACGAATCCATCAAGATCATGACATGCATGAGCATTGTTTGTCTGTGTCATGATATACACACATACTTGTTTGCAATGTCAGATTTCCAAAGTTTTACTGATAATACGCATCTCTTATTTGCGCTTCAATAGAATTAATAGAGTGGATCCAGTAGAGTAGAGTTGAGTAGAGTAGAGCAGATCAAATGACAGATTTGCATAGTGAAACAGTTACGTGGTGAGTGCCAGTCCAAGTGCAGCATTAGTAAAAATTGCACTTTCAAGCAGATAATCATATTACTAGGATGTGTATTATCTACTGTCACTAGATAGCAACAGCTGCTGTAAATATGCGTTATTTTAGAAAACAGTATAAAAAGGTTTTGTGATATTCATCCTACCCCAATCACCATGCCCACTTCCATATTTATGTGCTTCTGCTCTTTAAGTCTGAACCCCAAAACCTGCCCACTTAAGACAACCAGACAAATGAATGGTCAACTTCTTGGCTAACTTACTCCCTCCCTCTCGTATTTGAAAAGAAGCACCTGAACCAGTATATTCTTGGGGTAGTTGTCCTGCCTTTGTTCTTTTGTCCTAAGGGTCACACCAAATTGCACATTTTATTTCCTTTCTTAGGGTTCCACAGTGCCACATATCTTTCACAAGTTATTACAAAACTACCAATATTTGGTTTCATGATGTCAAGTTATACTTTGTACTCCTTCCTTTGGCAATAATCTACAATATGAGTATTGTCAAATCTACAATGTTCCTCTTGCACTGACAACATAAACTGTATTTCTTTTCAGGAAGTTTTGCTCAATTATACTCTGGTTGCCTATGAAACTCTTGCTCACTGATGTATTTAATTTCTTCCTTTTATCGCGTAACACTATTTATGTGCAGTGCTCCAGCACTCTTGGGGCGTGGTTCACACCAAAATTAATAAATAAAATAAATACACTATGTATTTTCACCCAAGCTGACATTAACCTATTTGCTATTATCTTGTTGTGTAAAGTGACCCGATTGCTTATTACATGCAAATATAATTCTTTCTAAGTACAAAATATGTTTTCTTTTATTGGGTCTTTTTATTATTTATGTATTGTGGGGAGGCAGTGTCAGAACAAAGGTGTCACTGTGCCCCATTGATGCACACTACCTCTAGAAAGTGATTGGTTATGATTTATCCCTTTGAACAAGTCTGTAAGGATCTTATAGTGGGTCTCCCTCACTTTCACACTACTTGCGACAGACAGCATGAGTTATGTCTTTTAGTTGCTTCTAGCTCTTATGTAGATACATAGTTCCTTTCTAAACTGCCCCTGCCACAGTGTTTTGTCTGTGGAACCAGAACCCAGTAATTGTTTATACAGGCGAGAAATAATCTGGCAATCATGTATCCCATTCTTCAGTCATTTTTGAAACGTTGTGTGCAGGCGAGCTGCCCCTTCTTTGATTGAAGAATGGAGTAATGAAAGTCTCACCTTCTTTTATGCAAACTTCTCTGATTCCACTAGGCCATATTGTCATTTAATACCTTAAAATTGTTTTATGAGTCCGATCTGAAACATTGATCAGATCTTACCTGTTTTGCCTCCAAATCTGAAAGATATGTTTTCCCATTGAGGGTGAGAATTTTGAGTTGAAGCTGTGGGGCATATGGGGAGGGAATTGCATTTTGCCTAAGTGCTCTTGCGCATTGTCCCAAATTGGCAATTTTACACTGGTCTCCAGGAAAGAATATAATCTTCAACTTCTGTGGTGGTGATGCAGTCAAGAAACCTGACATAAAGGGGATTGGGTTTTGAGGTAATCAAGATAGCACCATTGCTTGGATGTTTCTTCATTCTGTGATTCAATCATGTATAGAAGTTCATAGTATAAGCAGGACTTCCAAATTACCTAGTGTCAGTTCTTGGTGCTTCCCCCCCTGCCATATGAAGTTGTTAATCGGCACCTGGAGCCATAGCACATCTGAAACAAATATAAGACTATTAGCAAAGTCAGAATTTAGAAATATGCACTCCACCTCACACAGCATTTTAAGGTTGAATAGGGGGACTGATAAAAGCAGAAGGGTGACAGACTAACTTTGATCAGTAATACAGGATGTTCCATGTCTAGGGCCTCGGACCGAACCCCCATCCCTTGAATCTTGAAGGTGATGGAGAGATGGTTGACAGTGTCAAAAACGGCTGACAGGTCAAAATTAGTGCCAGGATAGTGCCGCCATCCAGAGTCCTCTGAATGTTACTGGGTGGAATCCTCTCTCGATACCACTGTTTACCACTCTGTGTATCTTGCAAACTAGGTGCTAGCTTTCAATTATCAATGGTCACATGGCCAAAGTAAAAACATGCATTTATTGATTAATAAAAAATTTAAATTAATTTAAAATATTCAACTCATTATGCCGATAAAAGAACTAGCAAACATTGCAGTAGGTAGTTCCTCACATATGCAAATGTGGCATTTAATGGAATTAAATTAACTATCTATAGCTAATTGGAGAAACCTGCCTTCTCACTTCCAAGGCCTTGATACACACAATACAACTAGATACTCTTGATAATGCCATTAATCATTGCGTGGAGATAATTAAAATGTTGCAGGTTAGCGTGAAACCATCTGCCAAACAATATTGTAATTATCAAGTTCAAAATGTTAGGAGGCACACAAGTCATTGTTTTTCTCTGCATGCAGATTTGTAGTCCAACAAACAATCCTACTACAAGTGTATCTATTTTCAGTACATTTGAAGCTCGAGAGAATTATTGAAATAAAGTTCAAAAAGTGATTAATAGTTCAGCGAGGTTTTAGGATCAATGCATTTGCAAACTCTGTGCTGGATTCACAAAGGTAAAGTCAGACCAAAAGTCTAACTTTACTACTTTTCGGTATTCACAAAGGTAAAGTTAGAACAAAAGTCTAATTTAGACCAAAGACTTATCTTTACTATTTTTCAGTATTCACAATGGTAAAGTTAGACCAAAATTCTAACTTTACTAGCAGTAAAGTTAGAATTGTGGTCCAAGTTAGACTTTTGGTCCGAGTTAGACTTTTGGTCTAACTTTACATTTGTGAATACGTAAAAGTAGAAAATAAAACTTTTGGTCTAAGTTAGAGTTTTGGTCTAACTTTACCTTTGTGAATACTGAAAAGTAGTAAAGTTAGACACTTAATCTAACTTTACCTTGGCGAATCGGGCTCTTAAAGACTAAATTAAATTTTGGGCTAATGTTATAAAGTTGAAAAGTATGAACCTCTCAGAGAATACAGATAAGGTGAAATGAAAGAGCTGGGTCAGATTTCATTGCTTTGTGCAATATGTAAGCTACAACAAAGTTTAACAAGAAGTAACTATTTCATTATACATTGCACAGCAGTAAAACAACAACCAGTTTTGTACTATTAAAGATTTATTAATTAAGATGTCAACAAAAGCTGTTACTTTTTTCAGTGTGCAAACAAATTCAGAATTCAAGTAAAATGTGATTGTTTCCCTGCACGTTCAGGTAACATTACTTACAAATATTGATCTTAAAATAATTTTTCTTGGCCCACAACTGTGTACATAACATATGCGGCAGTGTTTCGCTTTTATAACCACATAATCTACATGCTCCTGGCCATGTTTTAATGCAGTCCAAGTCTCTATAAATTAAAAAATGGAGCTTGCAAACCTTCTCTGTGCAGAGCAGCATGATCATTTTCTCTAGACATAATTTTAATTGTAAATGTACTATGGGAGGTAGCACTATCCATATGGTGCTAATCTCCAAGCATCATAAGGTTTTTATCAATATGGATGCCCGTCTATCCTCATTGGCCCCCAAGGACATCTGTTCCTGCAACACTTCCCACAGAATTCGTCTAAGTGACTCTTGTAGTAAGTAATGGATGCAGTGGCAATACTTTACAAATGAAGCTTCAGCATCAAGATTATATCAAAATAAACTTCAACTGCACTTGTGATTTGGATGCTGATTTTGGGAAAGAAATACACTTTCTTAAGGACAGCAGGTTGTGTAGTTCCAAGTGAGCGCCAGTCTTCATCGCATATGTTATGTACCATTAAAACAGGGTTTGCAACAGCTGGGCCCTGCCCCAAGCAATGGAACAGTGCTACATCTATGCAGCTTTTTATACAATCACTGAAAGGCGAAAGCCAGCAAGTTTTCCAATGTATCTCAAAGATGTGACAGCACGAAGAGCCTCAAGCCTAGTTACTTCTAAGCCTAGATACTTCAACCATTCTAGATGACTGTCAGATCTCTGCAAGAGGGCTGCTAAAATATTAGAGTATCTCTTCCTACGATACTCTTCAACTCCGATGGCAGACAGGAGAACCTTCAGTCATTTTCAAGATTCAAGTTCTTACCAGGGCTAAACTCCTGTTGTAGGGTTTCAACCCGCTTCTAGGCTGTCTATGCAGTCCTGTGCCTAACGCTTTTTCATAGGTTTGCACTGAGTGCAGAATAAAAGGTAGCAGCCCAAAAAAATTTATAGTTCCAACCCCGTAATCCCTGCGCAAACATTTATAATCACACCAACCAAAAACCGTTAACAAACGTGTTAGATGTTCCTGTGTGCAATGTTTTCATAACAGAGTTTGTCATCACTGGTTTCCTTTTAGTAATGCTGTCCAGTCCACTGGAACCCTGGAACCATTTAAGGGGCAAATTGGCCCCTGTACTTTTTAACAGGACTGATAAAAATAGAGAGATAGCTTCCACTATAGAGTTCCAATATGTCTTCTCTGGTATGAATTCTTACCTTGGAATTTACAGATCATTGTCAACATTTTCTGGTGGCTGTGGAACAAATTGCAGTCACTGGTGACACAAGTACTTTCTGAGATTTGGTCAATTTATAGTTGACTTAACTGCAGTGCTTACCTGCAATGTTTCCACCACCATAATGGCAAGAAAGATGGTCAGTGGTTTAGGTGTGAGAATTATGTCCTGCAATTATTGACTCTGCATCCCTCTTTGAGGAAGCGAAGAATACATGCCTCCTAGTCACTCTGGGGCACCCCACAGGGGACCACAGACACCCCACTCAAAGAATAGATTGGGGGTATTGCAGGTAAACTGTTATCGATTGTGGTGGTGATAGAGCTTTTTAATACACCACTTGGCACCTGGGTCGGGCTAGCTTGTGGCCTTTTGCAGATTCAGTCCACTGAGCTGTCTCCAAGCAGCTCTTCCAACCAGCTGGCCATTTTGCAGATCCTTCCAGAGATCAAATCACTCCTATTGGCAGATGCAGGTCAACTTCTCAGTAGGCAAGTAGGTCTTCCTACCTATCGCAGGATATCCAACATTGACAGGTTTGAGTGCTCCTCTAAATCTTGCAGGAGCATCCTATTCTTATTGCTGGTGAGATTTAATGGACGGGTGTCTGATCCCTGAATGTCCAGCCAGTCCAATTCAGACTGGTCAAGGTGAATATGGTATTGACCTCATACTGAGGTCTGCAACTGCTCACATACCCTGTGAGATGGCTACATGACAGGAAACAGGTATGATTTAGTTTCAACCAGGTAGGGAAATTTTAAGCTGGAATGAAGAATGATCTGGAAGCTTCTCTAACCCAACAGGCAAACAGGTTTTGCTGATGAGGAGCAGAAAGGATGTTAAGGATGTATGTGCAGAGTGAGATGTCCATGATGGAGACCACTAGCTCAGCTCTAAGGAAACCACTATTTTGTCCTGTGCACATACATGAGGTTCAAACAGTCCCAATTATTCAACAGTACCCCATGAACCACATACTACACAAAACACAACACAGATCCTACATGCTGTGTATACAATCCATAATTGATGGTAAGTACTACTATTATATGGACTGAGCCGGCCTGTACTGGGAGTGTTGGTAGGCAATCTCCTCTTACATGTACAGATAAATAGTACTCCTCCCCTGCAATAGAATCACACTGCCACCATTGGTACCTGCATTAAGAGGGTGGCATCTGCTCTCACTCAGAAAAGGGTTACATTTTGGGTACCCCTGACATCAGTGCCAACTTTTAATGTTGACACATATTAAAACAACATGGACCATCTCGATCTTCTCAAGTTCACATGACTGTCAATTATTTGGAGGGGAAATGACAGGGCTGCCAAGAAAGCTATACAAAAGCAGGAAGGCACAGCTTCCCAAAATCCACAGAATGCAAATAAGAATACTAGCTAAAAACGTCAAGCTGATATTTGGCGATTAAATTAGTGTGTTTATTAAAGCACTGACTCAGCTTTAAAGAGCAAGTTTGCTGTATTTTATGAAAATGGCAGAGAAATGTTAGAGTAAGATCACATTTATTTACTAAAAGGGAATAATGAAACATTTGGCCCTGTTTTTAAGAAAGTAACTTGGGAACGTTTGCAGAAAAAAGGAGCATGAAGTCGAGGGGCATAATCTAGCGGGCATTGAGTTGACAGAAGTGGATAAGAGTGTCACATAGTGAAGTGGCATAGAGTGTCATAAAGTGGGGTGGCATAGATTGGCATAGAGTGGAGCATTGTAGAGTGGAGTAGTGTAGTAGAATGGAAGAGTATGTTGTAGTAGAGTAGTGTGGAGTATCATAGAGTATAGAGTTGTAGAGTAGAGTTCTGTAGAATAGAGTTCAGTAGAGCAGAGTATCGTAAAGTACAGTATTGTAGAGTGGAGTGAAGTATCGTAGAGTGGAGTGTCATAGAGTGGAGTGTTCAAGAGTAAAGGACTGTAGAGTGGAGGGACGTAGTGGAGGGTCTTAGAGTCTCATAGAGTGGACCTGAGTAGGGTGGCAAAGAGTGGGTAGGTAGTAGTAGAGTAGAGTAGACTGGAGTAGAGAAGCTTTCAGTGGAGTGGCGTAGAGTGGAGGGGTGTAGAGTGAAGGGGTGCAGAGCGTCATGGAGTGCCATGGTGTAAAGTAGAGTAGAGTGGAGTATTGTTAAGTGTTGTAGATTGTCATAAAGTGTCGTAGAGTGGAGTGTTGTGGAGTGGAGTGTCATGGATTGGAGCGTTGTGGAGTGCCATAGAGTGGAGTGGCATATGATGAAGTGTTATAGAGTGGCATAGAATGGAGCGTGGTTGAGTGATATTTCGTAAAGTGGCATAAGGTGGAGTGGTGTAGAATGGAGTGGCATAGTTCAGAGTAGAGTAAAGTGTCATATAGTGGAGTAAAGTCATAGAGTGGAGTAGAGTGGCAAAGAGTGCAGGGGCATAGAGTGGTGTAGAGTGCCAAATAGTGGAGTAGAGTGGTGTAGAGTGGAGGGGCATAGAGTGTCACAGAGTTTAGTAAATTTATGATTTGTGGCAGCCTTGCATGGCCTCTGAAACCCCTCATGTTTATGCTTATGCACAGAAACCTGACGCGGGTATGTACCTAAGCACTGGACTGTTTAAGCAGCCTTGGGGCCGGCAGTACAAAATATTATTCTTTGTGCCTCACATTCTGTTCTTGTGATTCCAAAGAAGAGAACATGATGCAAAGTATGTCATCTATTGCACTGATAATGACGTTTTTGCAAAATAGAAGCCGGTATTGAAATTAAAACAATGCCACTAAACGTTTAAGAAAATAATAACGAATAAAAACAACAGAGCTAAATAACTGGGCAAAAGCGCATAGGCAGCAAGCTGAGGCTAAGCTATCACTGTGCTGAAGCAACTAACTAAAATGGACCCACGACAGAGTGGAGTGGGGTAGAGTTAGTTAGAGTGGAGTAGAGTGCTATGAAGGGTTGCATGGTGGAGGGGCATAGAGTGAAGGGGCATAGAGTGGAGGGGCGCAGAGTGGTGTGGAGTATAGTGTTGTTCAGTGGAAGGGCATAGAGTGGCAAAGAGTGGCATAGAATGGAGTATAGATTCATAGAGTGAAGGGGAATAGAGTGTTGTAGAGTTGAATAGCATAACATGGAGTGGAGTAAAGTCATGGAGTGGAGTAGAGTGGCAAAGAGTGCAGGGGCATAGAGTGGTGAGGAGTGTCAAAGAGTGGAGTAGAGTGGTGTAGAGTGGAGGGGCGTAGAGTTTCATAGATTGGAGAACATTTGTGATTTGTGGTAGCCTTGCATGGCCTCTGAAAACCCCTCAAGGAAATCATGGTGGAAACAAGTCTTACCATTTTCTCTCCACACACAAGTCTCTTACACACACACAGGCAAGAAAAGAGATGCAGGATAGTTTCCAATTCATTGATTGAAAAGACTGTAATCTACAAAAACATGTATGAGCTACAATGATATGGATAATCATTAGGATTGGGACTGAAAGAGTGCAGGGGCATAGAGTGGTGTAGAGTGTCAAAGAGTGGAGTAGAGTGGTGTAGAGTGGAGGGATGAAGAGTGTCATTGAGTGGAGTAAATTTGTGATTTGTGGCAGCCTTGCATGGCCTCTGAAAACCCCTCAAGGAAATCGTGGTGGAAACAAGTTTTACCATTTTCTCTCCACATACAAGTCTCTTACACACACAGGCAAGAAAAGAGATGCAGGATAGTCTCCAATACATTTATTGAAAAGACTGAAATCTACGAAAACATGTATGAGCTACAATGATTAGGATAATTATTAGGATTGTGAAATCGAAGATGTGAATATAAACAACCCCAACATGTTTGTAATAACATCAATACACAATTCTGTCCTAAAAGTCTAATCTCTATCTCCTGAGCGAGAGTATAGTGATATACGCCTTATCTGTCTGTACAGTGTTCATGAAAAGCACACCCCACCCCTCTTACCTTGGTACAAGGTCAGGCCACCAATCTCCAGCTCAGGATCCGTGGAGACACAAAGGCTGAGATAGGCCAGAAAACTGGTATGCGGCGTAGACGAAAATTCTGGCTGAAAACCCCTCTAATGCCCTTTATTAGGCAAGACATGTTTATGCTCAGGCACAGAAGCCTGACGTGGGTATGTACCTAAGCGCTGGACTATTTAAGCAGCCTTAGGGCCGGCAATACAAAATATTATTCTTTGTACCTCACATTCTGTTCTTCTGATTCAGAAGAAGAGAACAAGATGCAAAGTATGTCATCTATTGCACTGATAATGACGTTTTTGCAAAATAGCAGCCTATATTGAAATAAAAACAATGCCACTAAAAGTTTAAGGAAATAATAATGAATAAAAACAACAGAGCTAACTAACTGGGTAAAAGGCATAGGCAGCAAGCCGAGGCTAAGCAATCACTGTGCCCAAGCAACTATCTAAAATGGACCCACGACAGAGTGGACTGGCGTAGAGTTAGTTAGAGTGGAGTAGTGTGCTATGGAGGGTTGGATGGTGGAGGGGCATAGAGTGGAGGGGCGCAGAGTGGTGTGGAGTAAAGTGTTGTAGAGTGGAAGGGCATAGAGTGGCAAAGAGTGTCATAGAATGGAGTAGAGATTCATAGAGTGAAGGGGAATAGAGTGTTGTAGAGTTGCAGAGCATAAAATGGAGTGGAGTAGAGTTTCGTACAGTGGAGTATCTTAGAGTATCGTAGAGTGGAGTACTGTAGAGTGCCATAAAGTGGAGCGGAGTGTTGTAGTGAGGACTGCTTAGAGTAGAGTGGTACAGAGTAGAGTTGGATAACGTGGAGAAGAGTTGAGTACAGTAGAGTGGAGTGATTAGCATAGAATGGGGTAAAGTGTCATATAATGGAGTAGAGTACAGTGGCGAAAAATGGCATGTCGAAGAGTGTCAAAGTCGAGTAGAGTGTCATAGAGTGTTATTAAGTGGCGCAAAGGGGTGCAGAGTGGTGCAAAGTGGAGTGGAGGGTCTTAGAGTGGAAGAGCATAGATTGGAGGGGTATACAGTGGAAGGACTTAGAGTAGACGGGTTACAGTGGAGGGGTGTATTGTGGAATGGAGTAAAGTGTCATACAGCAGAGGAGTGTAGAGAGTTGTAGAGTGAAATAGAGTATCATAGAGTGGAGAGTCCTAGAGTTTCGTAGAGTAGAGAGGTGTACAGTGGAAGAGCATAGAACGGAGGGCATAAAGTCTTGTAGAGTAGAATGGGTTTTGAGCGCAGTGGTGCGGAGTAGAGTAAAGTGGTGCAGAGTAGAGTGGTGTGCAGTGGTATAAAGTGTCATACAGTGGACTGGTGTAGCCTATAGAGCAGTACAATATGTCACAGTGGAGTGGCATGGAGTGTCGTAGAGTGGAGTAAAGTGGCATGGAGTGTAATACAGGAGAGTGTTGTAGAGTGGCTTAAAGTGTCATAGAGTGGCATAGAGTGTTGTAGAGTGGAGTGTCATAGAATGGAGTGGTGTGTAATAAAGTGTCACAGTGGAGTGGCATGGAGTGTTGAAGAGTGGAGTAAAGTGGAATGGAGTGTAATACAGGAGAGTTTTGCAGAGTGGCTTAGAGTGCCATTGAGTGGCATAGAGTGTTGTGGAGTGGAATGTCATAGAATGGAGTGGTAAGTAGTGTCATAGGATGGGGTGGCATAGGTCTAGAGTGAAATGGCATAGAGTGTCAAAGAGTGGAGTGGCATAGAGTGGCATCGAGTGTTGTAGAGTAGAGTGACGTGGCATAGAGTTTTGTACAGTGAAATGGCATAGAGTAGAGCAGAGTATCGTAGAGTGGAGTGGTGTAGAGTGGAGTGGTGTAGAGTGGACTAGAGTGTCATAGAGTGCAGTGGCGTAGAGTGCATTGGGATATAGGGAAGTGTCATAGAGTGGAGTGGCATAAAGTGGAGTGTCATAGAGTGGAATGGCATAGAGTGGAGTGTCATAGAGCGGTGTAGAGTGAAGTGGCATAGAGTAGAATAGAGTGTCAATGAGTGAAGTGCTGAAACGTGGTTTAGAGTGTTATTGTAGAGTGTCATGGAGTGGCACTGAGTGGAGTTTACATGGTGTGGTAGTTCACTTCCATTACAGATAACACATTTTCAATTGAAATTACCATTACATTTGCACAGACATACAGATTTACTGATAAAACTATACAGAACACAAACGATATGTGTGGAAATTGCATCACCTAGTGTATTGACTTGTTTTGATCATATTAAAATCGTTGTTTCCCCCACAAGTTAGAATTACAAAAAATTAACTTCATTTGTGCTTTCCTAATTCTGATAGATTCTGAAATAGTGTTGTGTGCTAGAATAAAGCCTTCCCTTTACCCCCCAGATTGTCAGATAAATCCTCTCATTTTGAAGTCAGAGCAAGAAAAGAAAACACCAAGCTCCCACAGAAGATAGACCTTGACATCTGACCTCTGTCTTTGAAAGCACAGCAAAGGTGGCAAGATAAGAGCAAAATGTAAAGCCATGTGTACAGGAAGTGAGCACTTGTGGAAGAATAAAGTAAAAGGGCTATGTTCTACGGACGGGACACAGACATGCTGGACAGCCTAAAACAAATAAAGCCAACAAATATAAAGCAAGCAAATGTGAGTTACAAACCACAAAGCCAATTGTGCGCAATGGGCAGAATATATTCTCAATTAAGCTTTCAGAATGTCCCTAAGAAGTTGTTAGCATTCGTACAGCTATGCTGTATGTTGGGCTTCAACTTAAAATAGAAAAGCTGATATTTATGGACATTTTTTTTAATGACAAGCTGGGGATTAATTACAAACTGTTCCGCTGAGAGGAATAGGTGTGTATGTACACTTTCTGGATCCCCAGAGAATGGTAGTATTATAGAAAGGGTCACGACCCCTTCTGTAATACAGATATCACTATTGCACATACAGCGCTTTAAGGAGGTGTTCTCTCATTTGCATGTGGCGTGATCACATGTAAAGAAGTCAAATGCTTTGCGTGTGTGTCTACGCAGTATTATGGATGCGATGCAGGGGCAAATTGGCCATCAAAAAGTGCACTGACTGTGTATCACAAAGACATAGAACACAGCCAGTGCATCCCTTGAGGGTACCATCTGAAAGAGCTAAATGGTGACCCTCCTGATAACTCCTGCAGGCAGGTGCAGTTACTCATTGCACCCACTTGCAGGGAATCTCTGCCCTCCCTCTGAAATGTAGGCCAGCTGGCACATGCACTGTAAAAGATGAAGCAATTGCTTCAAATAGCAGCTCCACTGTCAGGGGCATAGCTTCAGGGGTGTGTATGAGGTGCTACTCCCCTTTAATAAATGTATTATCTGATAAATAGTTGGGTACAGGTGCTTTCAGCCTGGTATGATAAGGTGTCTGTCAGATTTCACCTGAGATTTTTGCATTCACAAACTGACAAAATACCAACACTGTCTCTCATCTTTGTTTTGAAAGTCGTCAACATGTTGATAAAATGTAGTGTTTCTTTCACTTAGTACCACTTCCAATCTGCATTCCTCTCTCCTTTCCACTGCCCCTAAACCCCCTCTCAAGCCCCCGGCTGGTCATATAACTTATTTTCACATTATACGTCAGCGTGGTTGTTGGGAAATCTGATGTTCACCACCCCTACCCAATCCTACTGACAAAGCTACGCCCCTGTCCACCATTCACTAATGTGCTTCCCTGACGGCAGGCCTGAGTTTACAGCTGCTCTGAGAGCAGAGCATTATATACAACAGGACATAAAGTTTCTGTTAGTGCTTTGCCTCATCTTTTAAATGTGTGCTGTGGTGCAAACAGGGATAGCGCGCTCTAAGTATAATAGGACCTCTGACCTTTGGAGATAAAACGTGCATTTTAAAAATATTATTCAAGCTGATATGTTTTAGTATGTGCTGAGATAGTAATTGTCTTGCTGATGTTGTGGCATAACTTTCTTGGTGCTAGTGGGCAAATGCTACCATGGCACTCACATAAAGGCATTTTATAATCTACACTGATAGATTTTTATCATATTACCATTGTAAAGCGCGTGTTAGGGCCTTATGGGGACGTTAGCGTGTACCTAAGGGAAGTGTCAGCTGTCTGACCGGTAAGATATCGCAAAATTTTCAAACACCCATCAAGTCTTGTCAAGTCTTTATGGCGCTTAACGGACGTCATGCACGCTGAAGTGGAATTTATTGGCAAATACACTCAAAAATCATGATTCTGTGAACCAAGGTTTGCAATCTATGCCTAAAATTTCAACTTTTGTAGACCTAAGTTGCCTTTGGGTGCCCAAAATGAATCAATCCCTCAGTAATTCGAGGGTAAGAGACGCATTTACGTTGCACGCCCTCCATTGAAGGAGGCCTTCACTTACTATAGCGTTCCCACAAGGCTGTAGCTAGGTCAGTAAGATTTAGGGGGGGTGAGCTTTGGGTTTTCCAACAATAACGCAGGCATATAATGTTAAAATACATTATACAACAAGTAGGGCACATGAGAGAGGATTAAAGGGTAGTGGAAAGAGAGAGTGATGCAGATTGGGAGGGGTACTAAGAGGGAAAACAGGATATTTTGTAAACTAACCAACATTTTTTAACACTTTCAAAACAGAGAGTGTGTCTATGTTGAAATTCCTGGTGAAATCCCACAAACACATTACCAAACCCCACCAAAAACTCCTGTACTGAACTATTTACCAGAAAATACACTTAATACAGGGATATACCACCCTAAACACCACCTCCTCGCACTTGAAGCTACGCCCTTCTGCTCCCCACGTGCTGTATTCTAAAAAAGTTGCCCTGCCAATTAAGAATCACGCCCTCACCAGCCCTTTCATAACACGTCAGGGTGATTTATGGCAAATACGTGGAAAAAACACAAAGTGTTAGCGGTTCGCATGCTGTAGTTCACAATGGCGCGCGGCTGGAGCGAGTGCTCCCTTCGAGGACGTAACCGTGCGTTAACGTGCTGTGAAATGAAACAGTTATTGGAGATTCAAATCCGAGACAGATGCGGCAGAAAATGAAAGCTGGATGGAGACCGGGTGGTTAGACTCGATGTCCCCACGATTGTTATTGCAAGGAGCCCCTGGGAGCCCTTCCCGACTTTACAAGCCTCTCTGGCAGCTGTGCCTGTCAAGAGCAGCAGCAAAGTTTACCTCAAGTCTGCGGAGTTGTTCGTCCTGCGGTTTTGCGTCCATTTTCACTGAAAAATATTTAGCCTGAATCCCTGACCTCAAATAGAGCAGAGCGTTTTACATCCCAAGAGTACTATATGCAGGGCCCATGGGCGAAGCTTCTATTGGCGCAGCTGGTGCAGTATTACCAGGGCCGAGAGCCTCAAGTGATCCGTTGAACCCTAATAATTGCTGTATTTTAACACCCCAACAGCGGTCATAGGGGCCATTTTCCTGGCGTGCTCTAAGGCCCATCCTTGATACCTACTAACAGGGCCGGCTTTAGCAATAACTTACAAATTAAAAGCACCTAAAGCAGATTTCCATGTGCATCCAGCTGTCAGGCAACAATACAAATTTAAAGATAACTCTTATGATTTAGACAGTGCCTTGAGACCCTACCGGATGAGTAGCGCGCTTAATACATGTGATTGATTGATTGATGATTATTTTTCCTGACAGAGCGAGATGGTGTTTGTCCAGTGGCAGTTTGGACTCACCATAAACTAGTAGAGGGATAATATGCCTGCTGCAACTAACGAATCTATATTTTATGTTGAATGCTGAGAGGTTTAGTAAAGCTAGCCTTTACCAGAACTTTAAAACAAATGACATGTATTTGAGAGGGAGTCAATGGAGAGATAAGGGGCACTTTTGTTAGGTGGTAGTTGGAGGTCAAGGGGAGAAGAGCCCCAAAAATATTGTCGCACAGGGCGTCACCAGTGCTGCCTACTACCAATAGACAGCTGACAATATCACATACTAGTTAGGGTCGAGCGTGCAAGTGCTCTGGCCTTTTGTAATCTCTCTGTGGGCTTTTAACCATGCCCATTCTTGCTATTCGTTCTTTGTTGTGCTTCTTGTGCTTGTTTTAAATGCTACATTTTTATTGGTGCATTTCTTGAAATATCCCTCCTTCGTGTACTGAGTTCCCTCCCAGGCGATTTCACTAAGTGAACACTTTTGTTGGCCATCACCCTATGTAACGCTTCCTCCTTATACAGTGTGTGATGGCCCCTCCTCTGGGTTTGGTTTGCCTTTCATCCCAGCCACGATCGTTTCTAGATATTCACGGAGGGATGCCAATAACTCTCGCACTCACGCTCATGTCGGCCGGGGTGCTTTGAATTGGCTTGCTTATGTCAACTGTTTTACTTTTAATTTCCAATTTATGTGGCAAGAAAAGTCCAGTTAGGAATTTACAACTCTAATAGCTCTCACTCGAGCAAACACGAGACGCATTGCATTGCAAATGCTTGTTTTTCGTTGCTTTGCACCAATTACAGGATGAGAACAAAGACACATCCTCCTGTTACAACCTGGCGTAGTTTGCGTGGACAAATTCCGCTGTAGGATAATGCTTTCTGAAAAATTGATCTCAAAATTTTTGACAGGATAGTGGAGGTGTGTGAGGTCACAATATTAAAAAAAATCCCATGACATTTAAACAAATGTCACAAATTACACGCAATTTTCACCAAGTATACATTGAGGTATTTCGAGTAAAAATTAAATGGGAGAACTTACCTTGCTTTCAAAAGTCACTCGAGATACTGGCATTGGGACCAGACACTCGTAGCATGTGAAATTGCACAAATTATTTCTCTAGCCCAACAAATTTCATGATGGCCTGCACGCTATTTATCATTATGCACCACAAAAGTTATGAGCGCAGAACAAATGGCCTGTTACAGTGCATTTATGTTTCTACTGTTGTGCCACTGCTGACAAAGAGACACCAAGGGAGCAGTAAACATGATAGGGGACCAAAGTGGGTGGTGTAGGAAATACTCAGAACACGCCCGACACAGGTGTTAGGATCTGAGATGGACGGTACCCACCTATGTGTTCAGGACTTTGCATCAGGTCGCCATAATGGGTGTTAAAGTAATTTCTGTAGGTATATTTTTCACTTTCAATTTAATTTTTGAAAGGTGTTAATGGTTCTTCGCAGAAGAGCACACACTTTTAACAACTTAGTCATCCTTGGTAGCTCTTTCAGAGGTTTAAAAGGCATAACGTTTGAAACAAATATTGACAGGACACTGGGGGTCATTACAACCCTGGCGGTCGGTGTTAAAGTGGTAGTAAAACCGCCAACAGGCCGGCGGTAAAAAAAAATGGAATTACGACCGTGGCAGAAACCGCCAACATAGACAGCCACTTTAACACTCCGACCGCCACGGCGGTACAAACAAACACCGTGGCGGTAACCGCCAACAGACAGGCGGAGGACAATGTACCGCCCACACTATTACAACCCACCAATCCGCCACCTTTTCCGGGGCGGATTCACTGCGAACAAAAACACGGCGGAAACAGGACTTCGAAGGGAAAACGCTCACCTCTACACACCCCACGAGGAATCAGGATGCCATGGAACCCGAGCTCCAGATTCTGACAGCCTTTATCTTCCTGCTCCCCTACCAGGAGCATGAACGCCGGCGGCGAAGACAGCGGTGAGTACTGCACCTACGACACAGGGGAGGGGGGAGGGAAAAACAGTGACACACACACGCAACACGCAACACCCTCACCCTCACCCACTACAACACACATGCTAATACATATTGATACATAACAGTTACTCCCCTCAATCCCCCCACTTGAAGAATGCAAGGACAAAAGGAAATGAGTCGAATAATTGTGATATATTCAATTACATACATCAAAAATATTTACAAATATATACATGTATACTATATACAATTATATACACCAAGAACACAAGTCCAAGGGATTCCACCATCATAGTCCATGGATCACTGGGCCCAAAAGCCATGGGCGAGGCCCACGCTCAATACCCGAACAAGCCGGAGAGAACACTGCAGGGGCATCAGTTAGAAATAAAACAGACACCTCAGGGGGAAGGGAAGGGGGAAACACATCAGCCGGTTGAGTGCACGACACCAGATCCACGAGGGGGCTCCATGCCCACAGTTCAATCCTGGGGAGTGCAAAGCCACAGTCTCACAAGTCTCTACAGTGGGTGGTTTGCCCACTGTTCAATCCTGGGGAGTGCAAAGCCACAGTCTCACAAGTCTCTACAATGGGTGGTTTGCCCACTGTTTGATCCTGGGGAGTGCAAAGCCACAGTCTCACAAGTCTCTACAGTGGGTGGTTTGCCCACTGTTCAATCCTGGGGAGTGCAAAGCCACAGTCTCTCAAGTCACTACAGTGGGTGGTTTGCCCACTGCTTTATCCTGGGGAGTGCAAAGCCACAGTCTCTCAAGTGGATAAAATTCTCCACTGGTTTCTGGAGGGGGCCTTGTGCCCAGAGTACTTCATCCTGCCAAGGACTGAGGTAGTGGATGTCTTTCTCCACTGGTTCTGGAGGGGGCCTTGTTCCCAGAGTGCTTCATCCTGCCAAGGACTGAGGTAGTGGATGTATCTTCCCACTGGTTCTGGAGGGGGCCTTGTGCCCAGAGTGCTTCACCCTGCCAAGGACTGAGGTAGTGGATGTCTTTCTCCACTGTGTAGGAGGCTGGAATGGCTTGTAGTGGGTACCAAGGGGTACTTACACCTTGCACCAGGCCCAGGTATCCCTTATTAGTGTAGAGGGGTGTCTAGCAGCTTAGGCTGATAGAAAAGGTAGCTTAGCAGAGCAGCTTAGGCTGAACTAGGAGACGAGTGAAGCTCCTACAGTACCACTAGTGTCATATGCACAATATCATAAGAAAACACAATACACAGATATACTAAAAATAAAGGTACTTTATTTTTATGATAATATGCCAAAAGTATCTCAGTGAGTACCCTCAGTATGAGGATAGCAAATATACACAAGATATATGTACACAATACCAAAATATGCAGTAATAGCAATAGAAAACAGTGCAAACAATGTATATTCACAATAGAATGCAATGGGGGCACATAGGGATAGGGGCAACACAAACCATATACTCTAGAAGTGGAATGCGAACCACGAATGGACCCCAAACCTATGTGACCTTGTAGAGGGTCGCTGGGACTGTAAGAAAACAGTGAGGGTTAGAAAAATAGCCCTCCCCAAGACCCTGAAAAGTGGGTGCAAAGTGCACCTAAGTTCCCCAGAGAGCACAGAAGTCGTGATAGGGGAATTCTGCAAGGAAGACCAACACCAGCAATGCAACAACGATTAATTTCCTGACGAGAGTACCTGTGCAACAAGGGGACCAAGTCCAAAAGTCACGATCAAGTCGGGAGTGGGCAGATGCCCAGGAAATGCCAGCTGTGGGTGCAAAGAAGCTGCCACTGGATGGTAGAAGCTATGGATTCTGCAAGAACAACAAGGGCTAGAAACTTCCCCTTTGGAGGATGGATGTCCTACGTCGTGAAGGGTCGTGCAGAGGTGTTTCTGTGCAGAAAGACCGCAAACAAGCCTTGCTAGCTGCAAGGGTTGCGGTTAGAGTTTTTGGATGCTGCTGTGGCCCAGGAGGGACCAGGATGTCGCCAGTTGCGTGAGGAGACAGAGGGGGCATCCAGCAAGACAAGGAGCCCTCTCAAAAGCAGGCAGCACCCGCAGAAGTGCCAGAACAGGCACTACAAAGTGGAGTGAACCGGAGCTCACCCGAAGTCACAAAAGAGGGTCCCACGACGCCGGAGGACAACTCAGGAGGTCGTGCACTGCACGTTAGAGTGCCGGGGACCCAAGCTTGGCTGTGCGCAAAGGAAATCCTGGAAGAGTGCACAGGAGCCGGAGTAGCTGCAAAACACACGGTTCACGGCAATGCAGTCTAGCGTGGGGAGGCAAGGACTTACCTCCACCAAACTTGGACTGAAGAGTCACTGGACTGTGGGAGTCACTTGGACAGAGTTGCTGAGTTCAATGGACCTCGCTCGTCGTGCTGAGAGGAGACCCAGAGGACCGGTGATGCAGTTCTTTGGTGCCTGCGGTTGCAGGGGGAAGATTCCGTCAACCCACGGGAGATTTCTTCGGAGCTTCTAGTGCAGAGAGGAGGCAGACTACCCCCACAGCATGCACCACCAGGAAAACAGTTGAGAAGGCGGCAGGATCAGCGTTACAAGGTCGCAGTAGTCGTCTTTGCTACTTTGTTGCAGTTTTGCAGGCTTCCAGCGCGGTCAGCAGTCGATTCCTTGGCAGAAGGTGAAGAGAGAGATGCAGAGGAACTCTGATGAGCTCTTGCATTCGTTATCTAAAGAATTCCCCAAAGCAGAGACCCTAAATAGCCAGAAAAGGAGGTTTGGCTACCTAGGAGAGAGGATAGGCTAGCAACACCTGGAGGAGCCTATCAGAAGGAGTCTCTGATGTCACCTGCTGGCACTGGCCACTCAGAGCAGTCCAGTGTGCCAGCAGCACCTCTGTTTCCAAGATGGCAGAGGTCTGGAGCACACTGGAGGAGCTCTGGCCACCTCCCAGGGGAGGTGCAGGTCAGGGGAGTAGTCACTCCCCTTCCCTTTGTCCAGTTTCGTGCCAGAGCAGGGCTGAGGGATCCCTTAACCGGTGTAGACTGGCTTATGCAGAGATGGGCACCATCTGTGCCCATCAAAGCATTTCCAGAGGCTGGGGGAGGCTACTCCTCCCCAGCCCTGACACCTTTTTCCAAAGGGAGAGGGTGTAACACCCTCTCTCTGAGGAAGTCCTTTGTACTGCCTTCCTGGGCCAAGCCTGGCTGGACCCCAGGAGGGCAGAAACCTGTCTGAGGGGTTGGCAGCAGCAGCCTCTGCAGTGAATCCCCGGGAAAGGTAGTTTGGCAGTACCCTGGTCTGTGCTAGAGACTCGGGGGATCATGGAATTGTCTCCCCAATGCCAGAATGGCATTGGGGTGACAATTCCATGATCTTAGACATGTTACATGGCCATGTTCGGAGTTACCATTGTGACGCTATACATATGTCGTGACATATGTATAGTACACGCGTGTAATGGTGTCCCC
Organism: Pleurodeles waltl; assembly: GCF_031143425.1. NCBI lineage: Eukaryota > Metazoa > Chordata > Amphibia > Caudata > Salamandridae > Pleurodeles > Pleurodeles waltl. Next base: position 184,976,351 of record NC_090447.1, read on the forward strand.
GCACTCACATAGTCCGGGGAATTTGCCCTGAACAATGTGGGAGCACCTTGGCTAGTGCCAGGGTGCCCACACACTAAGGGGGTCAATCTGACCCTGGCGGCCGGTGACCGCCAGGGTCACCGACCACGGGAGCACCGCCAACAGGCTGGCGGTGCTCCCTCGAGCATTCTGACCGCGGCAGTTCAGCCGTGGTCAGAAACGGAAAGTCGGCGGTCTCCCGCCGACTTTCCGCTGCTCGGGAGAATCCTCCATGGCGGCGGAGCGCGCTCCGCCGCCATGGGGATTCTGACACCCCCTACCGCCATCCTGTTCCTGGTGGGTCTCCCGCCAGGAACAGGATGGCGGTAGGGGGTGCCGCGGGGTCCCTGGGGGCCCCTGCAGTGCCCATGCCAATGGCATGGGCACTGCAGGGGCCCCCGTAAGAGGGCCCCGCAAAGTATTTCAGTGTCTGCAAAGCAGACACTGAAATACGCGACGGGTGCCACTGCACCCGTCGCACCCCTGCAACTCCGCCGGCTCAATTCGGAGCCGGCATCCTCGTTGCAGGGGCATTTCCGCTGGGCCGGCGGGTGCTCTTTTGGAGAGCGCCCGCCGGCCCAGCAGAAATCTAAGAATGGCCGCTGCGGTCTTTTGACCGCGGTGCGGTCATTTGTCGGCACAGTCAGAATCACCCCCTAAGTAACTTAGCACCCAACCTTTACCAGGTAAAGGTTAGACATATAGGTGACTTATAAGTTACTTAAGTGCAGTGGTAAATGGCTGTGAAATAACGTGGACGTTATTTCACTCAGGCTGCACTGGCAGGCCTGTGTAAGAATTGTCAGATCTCCCTATGGGTGGCACAAGAAATGCTGCAGCCCATAGGGATCTCCTGGAACCCCAATACCCTGGGTACCTCAGTACCATATACTAGGGAATTATAAGGGTGTTCCAGTATGCCAATGTAAATTGGTGAAATTGGTCACTAGCCTGTTAGTGACAATTTGGAAAGAAAATGAGAGAGCATAACCACTGAGGTTCTGGATAGCAGAGCCTCAGTGAGACAGTTAGTCATAACACAGGTAACACATACAGGGCACACTTATGAGCACTGGGGCCCTGGCTGGCAGGGTCCCAGTGACACATACAACTAAAACAACATATTTACAGTGAAATATGGGGGTAACATGCCAGGCAAGATGGTACTTTCCTACACAACCCTCCCCCCCCAAACGAAGGACAATAAGACTAGCCATGACCTGATGAGTCTTCATTGTCTAAGTGGAAATATCTGGAGAGTCCATCTGCATTGGAGTGGGTACTCCCAGGTCTATGTTCCACTGTATAGTCCATTCCCTGTAGGGATATGGACCACCTCAACAATTAGGGTTTTCACCTTTCATTTGTTTTAGCCAAAGTAGAGTTTTGTGGTCTGTCTGAACAATGATGTGAGTGCCAAACAGGTATGGCCTCAACTTCTTCAGTGCCCAGACCACAGCAAAGGCCTCCCTCTCTATGGCAGACCAACGCTTTTCTCTAGGGGTCAACCTCCTGCTGATAAAAGCTACAGGTTGATCCTGGCCCTCAGAATTAAGTTGTGATAAGACTGCCCCTACCCCTAATTCAGATGCATCAGTTTGGACAATTAATTTTTTGGAGTAACATGGGCTTTTCAGGACAGGTGCACAGCACATGGCCTGCTTCAGCTCCTCAAAAGCTTTCTGACAGTTTGCTGTCCATAATACCTTTTTAGGCATTTTCTTAGATGTGAGGTCATTAAGAGGAGCTGCAATGGAGCCATAGTTCTTTATGAACCTCCTGTAGTACCCAGTGAGGCCTAAGAAGGCTCTCACCTGAGTCTGAGTTGTAGGGGGAACCCAATCTATAATAGTTTGGATTTTCCCCTGAAGTGGTGCAATCTGTTCTCCACCTACCAGGTGTCCCAGATAAGCCACCTTTCCCTGCCCTATCTGGCACTTTGAAGCCTTGATAGTGAGTACTGCCTTTTGCAGGGCCACCAAAATTTCCATAGGTGGACCCGGTGATCATCCCAGCTGGAGCTAAAGACAGCTATATCATCTAGATATGCTGCACTAAAAGCCTCCAACCCTTGCAGGACTGTATTCACCAACCTCTGAAAAGTGGCAGGTGCATTTTTCAACCCAAAAGGCATTACTGTGAATTGGTAGTGCCCTCCAATGGTTGAAAATGCAGTTTTTGCTTTTGCATCCTCTGATAACTTGATCTGCCAATACCCTGCAGTCAAATCAAAGGTGCTTAGATACTTGGCAGATGCCAGTGTATCTATTAGCTCATCTGCCCTGAGTATAGGGCGAGCATCAGTTTTAGTTACCTGGTTGAGACCTCTGTAATCTACACAAAATCTCATTTCCTTCTTTCCATCCTTGGAATGAGGTTTTGGTACAAGTACCACAGGAGAGGCCCAAGGACTTTCAGAGTGCTCAACCACTCCCAGTTCAAGCATTTTCTGAACCTCTTGTTTTATGCAGTCCCTGACATGGTCAGGCTGCCTATAGATCTTACTTTTGACAGGCAAGCTGTCTCCAGTATCTATAGTGTGCTCACACCAAGAAGTGGTGCCTGGCACAGTAGAAAAGAGTTCAGAAAACTGACCCAGGAGATTTATGCAGTGGTCTTTCTGCTCAGCAGTAAGACAATCTGCTAGAACTACACCTTCCACTAGAGCATCTTGCTCTGTGGAAGAGAAGAGATCAGGGAGAGGGTCACTCTCTTCTTCCTGTCCTTCATCTGTTGCCATGAGCAGGGTGAGATCAGCCCTGTCATAGTAGGGTTTCAGGCGATTGACATGGAGCACCCTAAGGGGACTCCTGGCAGTGCCCAAGTCAACTAAGTAGGTGACTTCTCCCTTTTTCTCAACAATAATGTGGGGTCCACGCCATTTGTCTTGGAGTGCTCTTGGAGCCACAGGCTCCAAGACCCACACTTTCTGCCCTGGTTGGTACTGAACCAGAACAGCCTTCTGGTCATGCCATTGCTTTTGGAGCTCTTGGCTGGCCTGAAGGTTTTTACTGGCCTTTTTCATGTACTCAGCCATCCTAGATCATAGTCCACTATGTCTTGCTTAGGAGCTTGTAAAGGTTGTTCCCAACCCTCCTTTACAAGTGTTAGAGGACCTCTTACAGGGTGTCCAAATAGGAGTTAAAAGGGGCTGAAGCCCACTCCTTTTTGGGGTACCTCCCTGTAAGCAAAAAGGAGGCAAGGTAACAGGATATCCCATCTCCTGTGGAGTTTTTCAGGGAGTCCCATTATCATTCCTTTGAGAGTTTTATTAAACTTCTCAACCAGTCCATTTGTTTGTGGATGATAGGGTGTGGTGAACTTGTATGTCACACCACATTCCTTCCACATGGCCTTTAAGTAAGCAGACATGAAATTGCTTCCCCTGTCTGATACCACCTCTTTTGGGAAGCCCACCCTGGAAAAGATTCCCAGGAGGGCCTTTGCCACTGCAGGAGCTGTAGTGGTCCTTAGAGGAATTGCTTCAGGATATCTGGTGGCAGGGTCCACTACCACCAAGATAAACCTATTGCCTGAAGCAGTAGGAGGGTCAAGGGGGCCAACTATGTCAACCCCTACCCTTTCAAATGGAACCCCAACCACAGGCAGTGGAATAAGGGGTGCCTTTGGAGTGCCACCTGTCTTGCCACTGGCTTGACAGGTTTCACAGGACTTACAAAATTCCTTTGTGTCCTCTGACATTCTAGGCCAATGAAACAAGGGAACACGCCTGTCCCAAGTTTTCATTTGCCCCAAATGTCCAGCTAAGGGAATGTTGTGGGCCAGAGTTAGGAGGAACTTTCTGTATTCCTTAGGAATCACCAATCTCCTGGCAGCTCCAGGTTTTGGATCCCTTGCTTCAGTATACAAAAGGCTGTCCTCCCAGTAAACTCTGTGAGAGTCACTGACATCCCCATTTGCTTGTTTGACAGCTTGCTGTCTTAGACCCTCTAGTGTGGGACAGGTATGCTGTGCCACACTCAGCTCCTCCCTGGCAGGCCCCCCTTCACCCAAAAGCTCAGCAGTGTCTGCTTCCAGCTCCTCTGGTGTAGGTTCTGCACAGGGTGGAAATTCTTCTTCCTCAGAAGTTGAATCCACTGTAGAGGGAGGGATAGTAGGTAGTGTTTTACCTTTACTAACCCTAGCTTTAGGGAGCAATTGGTCCATCCTTCCAGGATCCAAGTCACCCTGTCCTTTTTGCTTTTTGGCCTGAGCCCTGGTTAAAGCAAAAATATGCCCTGGAATGCCCAGCATTGCTGCATGAGCCTCCAACTCCACTTCTGCCCAAGCTGATGCCTCTAAATCGTTCCCTAGTAGACAGTCTACAGGTAAATCTGAGGCAACCACAACTTTCTTTGGATCAGTAACCCCCCCCAGTTGAGATTCACAACAGCCATGGGGTGGCTAAGAGTGTTGTTATGAGCATCAGTCACTTGGTACTGGTGACCAAGTAGGTGTTGTTCAGGGTGGACCAGTTTCTCTATTACCATGGTAACACTGGCACCTGTGTCCCTGTAGGCCTGAACCTCAACACCATTTATTAGGGGAAGTTGCTTGTACTTATCCATATTAAGGGGACAAGCAACCAAGGTGGCCAAATCAATGGCCCCCTCAGAGACTAACACAGCCTCTGTGGTCTCCCTAACAAGACCAACCCCAACTAAGTTACCAAAAGTGAGCCCAGCTACACCCTTGGATTGGCTATTAGTAGGTTTGCTCCCACCACCACTGCTATTACTAGGGGCACTAGGTGTAGCAGCAGGGGTTGTAGTGGTAGGAGGCTTGGTGCTTTTCTTTGGGCAACTGGGATCAGTTGTCCAATGGCCTTTTATTTTACATAAATAGCACCATGGTTTCTTTTCTTTGTTTTGATTTGAAGAGGATTTGGGCCCACCACCCCCACCAGAGTGTTTTTGTGGGCCTGATGAAGACTCATTTTTAGATTTGTCCCCACCCTTGTCAGAAGACTTACCATCCTTCTTCTTGCCATCCTTGTCACCACCTGTATGAACTTTTCTGTTCACCCTTGTTCTGACCCATTTGTCTGCCTTCTTTCCCAATTCTTGGGGAGAGGTCAGATCAGAGTCTACCAGGTACTGGTGTAACACATCAGAAACACAATTATTAAGAATATGCTCTCTCAGGATTAAGTTATACAGGCTTTCATAGTCAGAAACTTTACTGCCATGTAACCACTCCTCCAAGGCCTTCACTGAATGGTCAACAAAGTCTACCCAGTCTTGTGAAGACTCCTTTTTGGTTTCTCTGAACTTCAGCCTGTACTGTTCTGTGGTTAAGCCATAACCATCAAGGAGTGCATTCTTAAGAACTGTAAAATTATTGGCATCACTTTCCTTAACAGTAAGGAGCCTATCCCTACCCTTTCCACTGAAAGATAGCCATAGGGTAGCAGCCCACTGCCTTTGAGGGACCTCCTGTACAACACAGGGCCTCTCAAGTGCAGCAAACCACTTGTTAATGTCATCCCCCTCCTTGTAAGGGGGAACTATCTTGTGCAGATTCCTAGAATCATGCTATTTTGCAGGATGACTATTTGGAATACTGCTGCTGCCACCATGGGGCCCTAACCCCAACCTCTGTCTTTCTTTTTCTAAATCAAAGGCTTGCCTATCTAAATCCAGCTGCTGCTTCTTGAGCTTCAGCCTGGATTCTTCCACTCTCAATCTATTGAGCTCCCTTTCTAACACTCAGTCATCAGGGTGGGTGGGTTGGGCATGCCTTGACACAGAAGAATGGTGAGAATGAACAGAGGGAGGCCTTTCCCTAACAGATGGCACTCTAACATTCTGGCCTACAGAAGTAACACTCCTACTGTGATGAGAAGTAACACTCTTACTGTGATGTGAAGTCACATCAGTACCAGCTGTGCTAGGTGGCCTGCTAAGGGTCAGGTTGGGAAGGTTCCCTTCTAACTCTTTTACTAGGGGTGCCCAAGAATCAGAGTGGGAACCATCAGCTAATCTCTCACCAGAAGTGCCAACTAAGGTCTTATCTTGTTCAACGAGCATGTTAACTAATAGTTCTCTAGAGGGATTCTTCCCTACCCCTAAACCTCTTTCAACACAGAGACTCCTTGCTGCCTTCCAGCTAAGGTGGTCATATGCAGTCTTGGACAGATCCAGAGTTTGACCTGTACCAGACATTATAGAAAAGGTTTAAGGGACAGAAAAAGAAAGAAAAAGTTTTCAGAACTTTTTAAAGAACAGAAAAAAACTTTTAAAACTTTTTAAGAACTTTTTGAAAGTTTTAGAGGTACTTTTCAGCACTTAGTAAAGAAGTGAGAGGAGAAAAGCAAAACTTTTTGGTTAGGTGTACATACACTGAACTTGTTTTGTATATTTTTCTCTTATGAAAAGTACAATATGACAAAGTGGTAAGTAGTTGCAAGTACTTATCCCACCGCTGCACAACCAATGTAGGAGGCTGGACTGGCTTGTAGTGGGTACCAAGGGGTACTTACACCTTGCACCAGGCCCAGGTATCCCTTATTAGTGTAGAGGGGTGTCTAGCAGCTTAGGCTGATAGAAAAGGTAGTTTAGCAGAGCAGCTTAGGCTGAACTAGGAGACGAGTGAAGCTCCTACAGTACCACTAGTGTCATATGCACAATATCATAAGAAAACACAATACACAGATATACTAAAAATAAAGGTACTTTATTTTTATGACAATATGCCAAAAGTATCTCAGTGAGTACCCTCAGTATGAGGATAGCAAATATACACAAGATATATGTACACAATACCAAAATATGCAGTAATAGCAATAGAAAACAGTGCAAACAATGTATAGTCACAATAGAATGCAATAGGGGCACTTAGGGATAGGGGCAACACAAACCATATACTCTAGAAGTGGAATGCGAACCACGAATGGACCCCAAACCTATGTGACCTTGTAGAGGGTCGCTGGGACTGTAAGAAAACAGTGAGGGTTAGAAAAATAGCCCACCCGAAGACCCTGAAAAGTGGGTGCAAAGTGCACCTAAGTTCCCCAGAGAGCACAGAAGTCGTGATAGGGGAATTCTGCAAGGAAGACCAACACCAGCAATGCAACAACAATGGATTTCCTGACGAGAGTACCTGTGGAACAAGGGGACTAAGTCCAAAAGTCACGATCAAGTCGGGAGTGGGCAGATGCCCAGGAAATGCCAGCTGTGGGTGCAAAGAAGCTGCCACCGGATGGTAGAAGCTCTGGATTCTGCAAGAACGACAAGGGCTAGAAACTTCCCCTTTGGAGGATGGATGTCCCACGTTGTGAAGAGTCGTGCAGAGGTGTTTCCGTGCATAAAGACCACAAACAAGCCTTGCTAGCTGCAAGGGTCGCGGTTAGGGTTTTTGGATGCTGCTGTGGCCCAGGAGGGACCAGGATGTTGCCAGTTGCGTGAGGAGACAGAGGGGGCGTCCAGCAAGACAAGGAGCCCTCTCAGAAGCAGGCAGCACCCGCAGAAGTGCCAGAAAAGGCACTACGAAGTGGAGTGAACCAGAGCTCACCCGAAGTCACAAAAGAGGGTCCCATGACGCCGGAGGACAACTCAGGAGGTCGTGCACTGCAGGTTAGAGTGCCGGGGACCCAAGCTTGGCTGTGCACAATGGAAATCCTGGAAGAGTGCACAGGAGCCGGAGTAGCTGCAAAACACGCGGTTCCCAGCAATGCAGTCTAGCGTGGGGAGGCAAGGACTTACCTCCACCAAACTTGGGCTGAAGAGTCACTGGACTGTGGGAGTCACTTGGACAGAGTTGCTGAGTTCAAGGGACCTCGCTCGTCGTGCTGAGAGGAGACCCAGAGGACCGGTGATGCAGTTCTTTGGTGCCTGCGGTTGCAGGGGGAAGATTCCGTCGACCCACGGGAGATTTCTTCGGAGCTTCTAGTGCAGAGAGGAGGCAGACTACCCCCACAGCATGCACCACCAGGAAAACAGTTGAGAAGGCGTCAGGATCAGCGTTACAAGGTCGCAGTAGTCGTCTTTGCTACTTTGTTGCAGTTTTGCAGGCTTCCAGCGCGGTCAGCAGCCGATTCCTTGGCAGAAGGTGAAGAGAGAGATGCAGAGGAACTCTGATGAGCTCTTGCATTCGTTATCTAAAGAATTCCCCAAAGCAGAGACCCTAAATAGCCAGAAAAGGAGGTTTGGCTACCTAGGAGAGAGGATAGGCTAGCAACACCGGGAGGAGCCTATCAGAAGGAGTCTCTGACATCACCTGCTGGCACTGGCCACTCAGAGCAGTCCAGTGTGCCAGCAGCACCTCTGTTTCCAAGATGGCAGAGGTCTGGAGCACACTGGAGGAGCTCTGGGCACCTCCCAGGGGAGGTGCAGGTCAGGGGAGTGGTCACTCCCCTTCCCTTTGTCCAGTTTCGTGCCAGAGCAGGGCTGAGGGATCCCTGAACCGGTGTAGACTGGCTTATGCAGAGTTGGGCACCATTTCTGCCCATCAAAGCATTTCCAGAGGCTGGGGGAGGCTACTCCTCCCCAGCCCTGACACCTTTTTCCAAAGGGAGAGGGTGTAACACCCTCTCTCTGAGGAAGTCCTTTGTTCTGCCTTCCTGGGCCAAGCCTGGCTGGACCCCAGGAGGGCAGAAACCTGTCTGAGGGGTTGGCAGCTGCAGTGAAACCCCGGGAAAGGTAGTTTGGCAGTACCCGGGTCTGTGCTAGAGACTCGGGGGATCATGGAATTGTCTCCCCAATGCCAGAATGGCATTGGGGTGACAATTCCATGATCTTAGACATGTTACATGGCCATGTTCGGAGTTACCATTGTGACGCTATACATATGTCGTGACATATGTATAGTGCACGTGTGTAATGGTGTCCCCGCACTCACAAAGTCCGGGGAATTTGCCATGAACAATGTGGGAGCACCTTGGCTAGTGCCAGGGTGCCCACACACTAAGTAACTTAGCACCCAACCTTTACCAGGTAAAGGTTAGACATATAGGTAACTTATAAGTTACTTAAGTGCAGTGGTAAATGGCTGTGAAATAACGTGGACGTTATTTCACTCAGGCTGCACTGGCAGGCCTGTGTAAGAATTGTCAGATCTCCCTATGGGTGGCACAAGAAATGCTGCAGCCCATAGGGATCTCCTGGAACCCCAATACCCTGGGTACCTCAGTACCATATACTAGGGAATTATAAGGGTATTCCAGTATGCCAATGTAAATTGGAGAAATTGGTCACTAGCCTGTTAGTGACAATTTGGAAAGAAAATGAGAGAGCATAACCACTGAGGTTCTGGATAACAGAGCCTCAGTGAGACAGTTAGTCATAACACAGGTAACACATACAGGGCACACTTATGAGCACTGGGGCCCTGGCTGGCAGGGTCCCAGTGACACATACAACTAAAACAACATATATACAGGGAAATATGGGGGTAACATGCCAGGCAAGATGGTACTTTCCTACACACTGGTTCTGAAGTCAGCCTTGTGCCCAGAGTGCTTTATCCTGCCAAGGACTGAGGTAGTGGATGTCTTTCTCCACTGGTTCTGGAGGGGGCCTTGTGCCCAGAATGCTTCATCCTGCCAAGGACTGAGGTAGTGGATGTCTTTCTCCACTGCTTCTGGAGGTGGCCTTGTGCCCAGAGTGCTTCATCCTGCCCGTGGTGGACTCAGTAGCGTCGGAATCATTGGCGCTCACTGTCCTGTGGTGCTGCTGGCGGCGGTGTCCTGGGCAGCGGTCCAGCTGGTGGCGGTCTTGTCCTGGTCTGCAGTGCTGCTGGCGCGGTGTCCTGGGCAGCGGTTCAGCAGGTGGCGGTGTCCTGGGCAGCGGTTCAGCGGCTGGCAGTCCTGTCTTTGGCAGTGGGGCTGCTGGCGGTCGCCTCCTGGGAAGCGGGGCTGATGCTGGCAGTCCTGTCTTTGACAGCGGGGCTGCTGGCGGTCACCTCCTGGGCAGCGGGGCTGCTGCTGGCGGTCCTGTCTTTGGCAGCGGGGGTGCTGCTGGCGGTCCTGTCTTTGGCAATGGGGCTGCTGGCGGTCGCCTCCTGGGCAGCGGGGCTGCTGCTGGCGGTCCTGTCTTTGGCAGCAGGGCTACTGGCGGTTGCCTCCTGGGCAGCGGGGCTGCTGCTGGCGGTCCTGTCTTTGGCAGCGGGGCTGCTGGCGGTCGCCTCCTGGGCAGCAGGGCTGCTGCTAGCGGTCTTCTCCTGGGCAGTGTGGCTGCTGGCGGTCTTGTCTGCTGTGCTGATCTTCCCAGACTTGCCGGTTTTACTGTGCCCCTTCCCCACCTTGGATGGTGTCGCAGCTGTCTCCACACTCCCAACTGTACCCCTGGGAGCGGCTTTGGTGGCTGGTTTCTTTCCCCTCTCCCGCCGGGCACTGGACAACTTTTTATGCTTGACAGGTGGGGGACTGTCCGTGCTGTGGCTCCTTGCCACACTGCCTGCCCTGCTGCCTGGTGCACTCCATAATCCGGTGACTACTGGCACCACTGGTCCCGCCGATGTTGTGGCTGAGGTGCTAGGTTGGGACCTGGAGAGTCGGGCCCTAGGATACTGAAGGGGTGGGTGAGGTGAGGGAAAGAGGTCAAGGCTGGCCAGGAAAAGTTTCTTAGGAACACTGGGACGGGTAGCTGGACGGGGTTTGGGAGTGGAGGAAGAGGTTGTGGTTGTAGGCGGTGTACGTTTGCTGACTTTGGGTGAAGATGCATGGGCTGTAGGCTGTCGTGAGGTGGATGGCTGTTGTGTACCTTGGGAGGTGGCCTCACAGACACACTGGGAGAGGACACAGGGGATGTGTGAATGGTAGTGGGGGTTGTGACTGCACGTGAGCGGGGTGTGGTGGTGTGTGTGCTGGTGATGGACGTAGTGGTTGAGGATGTAGTGCATGCAGGTGTGAGTGGAGACGAGACAGGGAGGGAGGAGGGAGACGAGGAGGAGGGGGACACAGTGGGGGCAGTGGATGTTGTTGTGTCTGCATGTGTGTGATGCTTGCGTGAGTGCCTGTGGGATGTGTGGTGCTTATATTTGCCAGAGCTTCCCTTGTGTGTTGACGTGTGTGCGTGCTGGTCTGATGGTGTGCTTGGGATAGGCTGAGGTACAGGGGTGTGGGTCTGGGTGGAGGAAGTTGGAGGGGGGAGGCTAGAGACAGGGACAAGGGCTGCCTGACCAGAGTGAATGCCCTCCACTTATGCATTGGTTTGTTGCAACTGCCTCTCAACACCCTGGATGGCATTCAAAATGGTAGACTGCCCAACAGTGAGGGACCTGAGGAGGTCAATGGCCTCCTCACTGAGGGCAGCAGAGGTGACGCGGGCAGGGGATGAGGTGCCTGGGGCGAAGGTGATGCCCACCCTCCTGGGTGAGCAGGCACAGGGCAAAGGCTGAGGGGCTGCTGGGAGGGCGGTGCTGGTAGGGGGGATGGCGGCTGTACCTGTAGATGCGGGGGCACGGATGGGGCCGCCACCGCAAGGGAGCTCCCATCAGAGGAGGAGTCCGTCTTGCTGGTGTCAGCTTCTGTCCCCCCATGGAGCTCCACTCGCCCTCCGTCCCACTGGTGAATTCGGAGTCCGTAGTGTCACCCTCCAGGGCCATGTGGGATGCAGCTCCCTCCTGCTCCGGTGCCACTGCTCCTCTGCCTGATGATGCTAATGCACACAAGAACAGGGAGACCACAAAAAGGGGGGGGAACCAGAAGAAAGACACGTTCAGTGCATGCAATACCGCTGCTGTTGGCGGACACGACAAACACAGAAGCCCCATGCACTACGCCGCGCATTTGGGGTCCACTATTCAATCCCTGGGACAAGGCTTACAAGGCTATGGCCGATTCCTGCACACATGGATGTCACAGGAGCCTGACTAGGTGTAGTTGGCACTGTACACAGGTGGGGTGGGGTGCCACAGGGCCTGCCTGAAGAAGGGAACTTAACTAGCAAAATCGCCCTGGCCTAGGGGAATCCACAGCCCACCTCCCCCACCCAGACACCTACAATGCGAGCTGAATCAGCAGAATGAGAGTGTACTCACCCCCTTGTTGCTGCTGTGATGCCCTCAAGCGCCCATCCAACTCCGGGTACGCTACCACCAGAATCCTGAACATCAGGGGGGTCATGGTGCGATGGGCACCCCTCCCACGTTGGGAGGCCATCCCCAGCTGGGCCTCTGCCGTCATCTTGCTCCAGCGGCGAATGTCCTCCCATCTTTTCCGGCAGTGGGTGCTCCGTCTGTGGTAGACCCCCAGGGTCCGGACTTCCTTGACGAAGACACGCCAGATGTCCTTCTTCTGGTGGGCGCTGACCTACAGGAATTGTAAAGGGGAAAAAGAGAAGTAATTACCAACTGCACCGTCACAGTCATTGGCCCGCATCCCTACCCTTGCCATGACGCACATGCACTCACTGTCGTTTCATGCACGCCTCATTCTCACCCCCCCTATCTTTCATCCACCCCACTCCACACAGGCATTGCCCATACAGCATGCTCACAGTGTACTTACCTGTTTGTCTGGAGGACCTCGTCATTGGCTCCTGGGACCCAAAGTGTCCAATGTTAACCAATGCAGAATTGTGCCGCGGTCTTCGACCGCCTACCGCAACGGTGTACAACGCCAGCGCAGTTACCTCATATGCCCTTGTCCCACCTTACAGGTCAGACAGCCGCCATTTCAGGGGCCCACAATGCTTTATTTTTTACTACGTCACACATACCCAGGCCTTGCCTAAACACTCATACAGGCAAATTTCGATTTATTAATATTTTCAGAGTAAGCTGTGTTTACGTACCTCAGAGTTGGTTGACTCTGTGCTCGCTGTTCTCCTACATAGGCACCGTCTGCAGGGGCATGTGAGGAGATAGCGGCATCCTCCGGTGTACAGACCACTGGTGGACCTGTCGACAATGGAGGAAACACATGTGATCATCACCTACATGCCTGATCGTGCCACAATCCAGGAACTGTGTGCCCAGTTGGTGCCAGACCTGAGGTCAGCTATCCGCCATCCAACAGGAATCCCCCCTCAAGTGCAGGTGCTGTCAGTACTCCATTTCCTAGCAAGTGCGTCTTTTCAAACAACAGTGGCCATAGCATCAGGGATGTCCCAGCCTATGTTTTCCAACATGTTGTCCAGAGTGTTGTCTGCCCTGCTGAAACACATGCGGAGCTACATCGTTTTCCCTCAGGTGGAGGATTTGCCTACAGTGAAAGGTGATTTCTATGCTCTGGGACATATCCCCAAAATCATTGGTGCCATTGATGGGACACATGTGGCCTTGGTCCCCCCATGCAGGAGTGAACAAGTGTACAAAAACCGGAAGAGTTACCATTCCATTAATGTGCAGATTGTGTGATTGGCAGACCAGTACATCTCCCATGTTAATGCAAAATTCCCTGGCTCAGTGTATGAAGCTTACATCCTGCCGAATAGCACCATCCCTTATGTGATGTGGCAACTACAGAGGCACCGGGTGTGGCTATTAGGTGAGCACATGGGCCCAATTAAGTGGGAATAGTTGTCTGGGTCTGTGGATGTCCCTATGAGTTAGTGTGTGTCTAACAGTTGTCCCTCGCCATTTGCAGGTGACTCTGGTTACCCCAACCTGTCATGGCTACTGACCCCAGTGAGGAATCCCAGGACAAGGGCAGAGGAACGCTACAATGAGGCCCATGGGTGAACTAGGAGGATTATAGAGCGGACATTCGGCCTCCTGAAGGCCAGGTTCTGGTGCCTCCATATGACAGGTGTTTCCCTATTCTACTCACCAAAGAAGGTGTGCCAGATCATTGTGGCCTGCTGTATGCTTCACACCTTGGCTTTGCGATGACAGGTGCCTTTTCTGCAGGAGGATGGTCCAGATGGAGGTGTTGTGGCAGCTGTGGACCCTGTGGACAGTGAAGACGAGGAAGCAGAAGAAGAGGACATCGACAACAGGAACACGGTGATCCTGCAATACTTCCAGTAAGACACAGGTAAGAAGACAATCCTGCCTGCTACATCTAATTTAAATCTACTACCTCTCTACTGTCTGTCATTTTCGCCCAGTGTATGGTCACTGAGTTGTCACTTTCCCTTACGATTTCACAGATGTGGGTCCCACTGTGTGACATCTGCTTTGTTTCCTCATGGACTAGAGCTGTGTGACACAGGTATGTTTACATTACATTTGAAAGAGCATTTTGGCACTGTAATTGCTAATACACCATTTCGAAATCACAGACAGACTCCAGATTGTTTTGTGCTTTAAGTGAGTTTATTTAAGTGCTCAATATTGGTGGGGCTAGTAAAATGGTGAGGGGTGATGGTGGAGGAATGTCCATGGCAGAGTCCAGTCTATTAGTCTCACATGTGCATTGTCCAAAGGGGCATAGGAAGTGGAGCTGGGGCAGTTTAAGGATGGACAGGGTGACAAGGTGGGAACAAATGGATGACAATCAGGGTGGTCTCATTTCTTGGCGGGGGTCTTGGCATCATTCTCTGTCTTTGTCCTGGATCTCAGGGACCAATTGCGGGGTGGTTCTCCCTCTGCAGGGGGTGGGGTGCTGGTGTGGTGGTCCTGTGGCGGTGCCTCCTGTCCACTAGCGCCGGCAGAGGTGGTGGGCAGTTCCTTGTCCAGGCTAGTGTTAGGGGCCCCTTGTTGTGCCACAGTGTCCTTCCTGGTGTTGACGACTTCCTTCAGCACCCCTACAATGGTGCCCAGGGTGGAATTGATGGATTTGAGTTCCTCCCTGAAGCCCAAATACTGTTCCTCCTGCAGCCGCTGGGTCTCCTGAAACTTGGCCAGTACCGTTGCCATCGTCTCCTGGGAATGGTGGTAGGCTCCCATGATGTTGGAGAGGGACTCGTGGAGAGTGGGTTCCCTGGACCTGTCCTCCCCCTGTCACACAGCAGCCCTCCCAGTTCCCCTGTGTTCTTGGGCCTCTGTCCCCTGAACCGTGTGCCCACTGCCACTGCCCCCAGGTCCCTGTTGTTGTTGGGGTGGTGGGTTAGCCTGGGTTCCGTGTAGTGGTGGACACACTGCTGATTGATGTGTTCTGGGGACAGAGGTATGGGCCCGCTGGGTGGGTGCTGTGCTGGTGTTTCCAGAGGGGGGAAGCCCTGTAGTGGCTTGTGCCAGTGTGAGGGGAACTGACTGTCCTGAGGTCCCAGATGGGCCAGGCTGGTTGTCTAGATCCAGTTGGACAGAGCTGCTGTCATCACTGTGGGCAGCTTCTGTTGGTGAAGTGGACATGTCTGGACCCTCCTGTCTGGTGATGTTGGGTAGGGGTCCTGCAGGGGTGTAAAAGCATGATTATTGCATCTGTGTGTGCCATGGTGTGCAATGGGTGGGTGACCGTGTACCCCAGTGCTTCTATTCCTGTGTAGGACCTTGTGTGATGATGGTTTAGGGGGGTGTATGGGTATGTGCAGTGGCCATGCTTTGGTTATGGGTGTCCATGCTTTGTTGTTGCATGCAGGGCTTGGTGTTGGGATGGGTGGTTTGTGATATTGGGACATGTGTGAGGAGTAGGAGTGATGGGGTTGAGGGCGAGGGTGGGGGTATGTGATGGCATGCAGGTAGGGTGGGGGATATAGTAGTAAAGATTTGACTTACCAGAGTCCATTCCCCCAGTTACTCCTGCGAGGCCCTCAGGATGCAGAATAGCCAAGACTTGCTCCTCCCATGTTGTTAGTTGTGGGGTAGGAGGTGGGGGTCCGCCGCCAGTCCTCTGTACCGCAATGTGGTGTCTGGAGACCACGGAACACACCTTCCCCGTAGGTCATTCCACCTCTTCCTGATGTCATCCCTATTTCTTGGGTGCTGTCCCACTACGTTGACCCTGTCCACGATTCTTCGCCATAGCTCCATCTTCCTAGCTATGGAGGTGTGCTGTACCTGTGATCCGAATAGCTGTGGCTCTACCCACCATGACCCTGAGCTCCTCCTCAGAGAACCTGGGGTGTCTTTGCCGTGCCATGGGGTGGTATGGGTGATGTGTGGGGTGGTGTGTGTTGTAATGTGTGGGGTGATATTTAGTGGTGTGTTGTGTGAGATGCGTGGAGTGTTATGTGGGTGATGGTGTTGAGTGCCTGTGGATGCTCGTATGTAGATGGTGGTGTCTCTCTCTTGCCTTCAGTCGCAATTGTTGTCGTAGGGGTTTGTGGGTGATGTGGGTGTGTGGGAGTGGTATGTGTATGTGTATCAGGTGTTTGTATTTCGAATTGTCCAATCTGGTAGTGTTTTGTAAATGTGTGTGTATTTTGAGCGCGGCGGTGTGTACCGCCAATGGAATACCGCGGTTGAAAGACCGCCGCATGGATTCGTGGGTCGTGATAGTGTGGGCGTATTCCTCTTGGCGTGACGGTGGAGGATTTCTTATTGCCAGTTTATCACTAACCTTTGGTGTGGCGGACTTGTGTGGGTGTCTAGATTTTGGCGGATTCCGGCCTTTGGGTCATAATGACCATGGCGGAATTCCGCGGCCGCAGCAGTGTGTTGGCTGTCTTCTGCGCGGCGGTAAGTGGCTTTTACCGCCAATGTTGTAATGACCACCACAGTGTTTTAAGTGGGATGAAAAAGGTGGGGGGATGTGGCCAAATAAGTGTTACTAGGAACTCTTCATAAAGAGCTGTGGCCTAAATGATGAAGGACATGGCTTAAAACTTGTAAACTAAAATTCTCTTCTTCACAGTGTCACTGGACCTGTATTTCGGAAACTCTTTGTGAGTTGTCTGTTATTGCGCCCAGACATATAACAACAACTGACGTACATCTAAAACAAGTCAGACCTATTGACTTTGCCAGTGCTTGTAGCAGTAGGAAATAAACGAGTAGCCACAATAACTTTGTGGTGACTACTATGAATTAAACATTAAAAAAGGCTGTTGAAGGGATGGTGGTCTTCGCAGTGTCTTAACCACTCCTGTTCTCCCTCCATTCCACTCTCCTGTGCAGTTTCTCATTCTGTTCCTACCCCTATCTTTCTGAAATAGTTGATCTGCACATTCCACAAATCATCTCTTCCCTCTACAGCATTGTCTTTTCACTTTCACCTTCTCCATGTACTTACTTTCTTCTCCACAGCACCATCCCTCACACAGCCCACTTGTTTACATATAAGCACTGCATTGTTGTTTCCTTTAGCACTACATATATTGTGACAGCTGTATACCTCCTTCACACACCTTCCAAAGAATCATAATTACAATCAACACATATGTGAGCCTCAGTCTGCGCGCTCTGCAGAGAGGCCAAATATTGGATGTGCATGTGGTCATAACACCTTTATGACTCATTGACAGGCACTGTGAGAAGCACTCAGTGCTTTCATTCCCAAATTTAGAGCTCCCCATCGCTCCAATCATAAACATCCACCCACAACCTTTACTTAGCAGACACCTGGAGGCGACTCAGTTCACAGTATGCACTATACAAAAATAATATGTTGTAGGAAGGAATCACAGAAACACACCATCTGGAAAAAGCAAATACTCTTGAGGACTGCAAGATGAAGTAAAACAAGTGAAATGTAAGCAGGGACTGCATCACTGAAATGAGTTACCTTGAGGGTTTTTGCAGGCAGTGTTGAGATTTAAATCAGTGTTTTTGCTGGTCAAGTTAAGGACATGGACATAGAGCCTGAAAGGGACCCCTTCCAAAGTCACTTTTAGTTATGGCCAGGTCTGAGATCCGGCAAGAAGCTTTTCACTTGAGTCCCTCCTGGATCTGTTATATACAGCGATGACAGTAACAAACATCTAAAATCCAGGACAGGGACTCGAGAATACTTGTTTCAACGTTTTTCTTTCTCTGTCTCTGGGAAGTCCAAGGTTTGGATGGATTTTTTACCCCTCTTGCACTGTGGCCGGCATTGATGGATAATGCTTTCTTGGGTGGGTTTTGTGAATAATGACACAAACCTTGAAGTTACGGCTGGCACATGTTCAAGTTGAGACCGGTTGCCTTTATTTCAGCTATTTTGAGGACATTTCAGGATGTCTGTGGGAGCATTAAACAGGCTTCCCCTTGCAAAACAGCAGTGATTAACAAAACAGTGGCAAGGTTCGGGAGATGCACACCCCACCCTTTAACTGCACTGCTTTATAGGCAATCATTAGAGCCCTTTGTCAACAGGAAGGTCAGGGCAGCTACTCACTCTCACCTTGCCTCCAAAATAAGCTGCCCTTCCACAGGTTACCAAGAGATAACCTGGTATAAAGGCTTTATATGCTCTAAAAATGCTGAGGATTTCAAAATATGATGTGATTTGCTGAGCATCCTGTTTCCATATGAAAACTTACATTCCTATGCAACACATTCAGTTTGTGTAACACACAATACAGCAAGAATGAACACTCGGTGGTAGACACGTCTCAAGCATGAATCGTGCAAGGACACTATGCCTTTCACCCAACAAAGTTCTCTGATTTGTGACCCACTAAATTGGATAGCAGTATCACCTGTTACGCAGAGTGCTTAAACAACAGGTGTGCAGCATGAAGTGCTATAAGTTATTATTAACATAGAATTGAATTACATTGGTACAAAATATTGGGTGTGAAGACCAGTCCAATGATAGTCGTTTTAACAATCTCACAAAAAGACACTTTTAAGTGCTCTCAGCAAGTATTCAAAACTGTGCCCTTTTATGTTACAGGGAGATGTTTGCAGCAGCCTATAATTAGAGCTCCCGGTTTTATGGTATTTATTTTTTTGACATTTCCGTCTGTATTTATCATATTTATTTTGTTCTCATTTTTTCTGGATTTATCCATTTTTATTTTGTATTTACTGTATAAATGACGCTTAAATGGGTATTTTTTTTCACATTTATTCGACTGATGAATCCACACTAGCACTTGAATGTTCAAAAGGTTTCAGCTGTATACAGTGCAATAGCGTTATCTGAAACCACTTGCATTGTAGGCTAGCATAAATTACTGCAGAACTGCACTTAATTGAGCTAATTTAGGAAATCTATTGTCTTTTTTTCATTTCCCCACCTCTCAGACTGTACCCCTACTGACCTGGCATTCATGATTGACAGGAGATAAAGTCATCCAAAGAAGTCCTATTTTCTGTATTTTTCTGTATTTAAAAATACATGCAGGCAGGAAAATAAACCGTTTTCGGTCTGTATTGACCTGTAAAAATCCGTAAAAGTGGAAAACTGATAGCCCTACCTATAATCCACTGAAGGAACTTGGGGCCTTCATGTTGCATAAGTATCCCTCAACTGGTGAACCCCATCGTGCTAGTTATCGGGACTTCAGCATGTGATCTACAGGTTAAACAGAGTGCTTTGTAGCAGACACTATAAATATTCTATGATTACTCAAAGCTGTAAAAAGTATATTACACACAGGGTCTCTCCAGTGATTTGCGTCACAACCTGAACTTTCCTACCAGAGCTGTACCAAACGTTGCTGGATAAAGATAACGCTGTGCTTCGGGTGTCTTCATCTCTTAACCAATCTTACTAGTGGGCTCACTTGCCAGGCAAGTATAGCAAGTCAATTATTTCCGTCCTTAATTTCTCTACTGAGTATAACTGAAAATCAAAGGTTTGAATGTTTTTTGCTTCAAACTTTGCCTTTCATTTTTTAGGATTACTTACATAAAATCACGTATCTGGTAGGTCCTGTTAACATTACCATCAACCTGCAAGACTATGGTTACTTGGTAGTTGATATGTGAAAACACAAGTAAAAGTGTGTGTATGTATGCACCTACTTTTGTAAACAGAAATAAGTTGCAAAAGACGTTTCACTTTCATGTGGGTGGAGCTTAAAAGATAGATTTTGCTTGTAGCACAGGTGATGTGAATGTGATGTGTCCTTTGAGAGAAAGACAGCGGGGTTTGTACAAGACTAGGGACAATATGGTTGGATATTTACTCCAGTCACTTGGTAAGATGCCGAATGGGGAATTCATGTGACAGGAGCCAGTGGTGAGTTGGTAAGACCTTCAGAAACAGCAATCTCACCTTTGAAATGAAGCAGTACTACTAAGGCTTGCACAATGTATTTAAAATCTTCATGGGGCGCGAGCTGTAATGCTTCATGAAGAAGATGCCAATGGTAGGGAGCAATCATTTAAATCCTATTAATGTGGGTTTGAAAAGAGATCAGGGAACCTCTGTAAATCCCTAGATGTTGGTGTGGAGCACCACAGTTGTTGAGGCTGCAAGAGGGGCTACGTTACTTAGCTAGATTTATGTAGAAGAACAGGAGACACCAATGTGAAGTAGAAATATGTGTTTATCGGATTTAGTTTGAGTTAGAGGTGTTTTAGGTTTAAGATGTTATAAGACTTAGCCACCTTGTGCTGTGTAGAGACTACATCATCTGTATATTCATCAACAAAGATATTGGCTGCTGATCCCATGTTGTGCACCATGTGAAGACAGCTGTTTCGCTTGTGAAAAATAGTTCTTTTGTGTCTCCGTGGGACAGCTTGGTTGTTAGGTTAACTGAAGAGTTGCTAAATTATAATGTATGTTTTTTTTATTGAGCAGTATTTTGTATAATGCTGTGGTGGTGTGCTGTGCACCTGTTGCTTTATTTCGTAACTACCATTATTGACACCAGAGAGATTAGCTTTGCCCACTTTAATGCAAGCAGTGATTCATGGAGGCAGATTGTTGCATACAGCAATCAGTGTACTGTGGGACACTGTTTTAGGGAGGTGGGTTTCCTACAAAGCTTTGTGGGAAGCAGTGTTTGGCGCATAAAGAGGCCTTTTGTCTGAGTCTTGTGAAAGACTGTATCTGGGTCAAGTCAATTGGAATTAAATGAGTTTGCACAGTAGGGCTTTAACCAGGCACAAAATGAGTGATGGGAAGAGAACAGCACGTAAGCCTCATTATTGTGGCCAGAGCCAGCTTTGTTTCTGGTCCCAGAATTTATGCAACATCTAGCGTGTGTGGCAGGGCGGGAGGGAGAGGATAGGTGGCAGGGCCAAATGGGCTGGATAGTGTCAAATAAAATATGCCAAATCCAGTGTTTCCTGAGGAAAATGCCCTCACCCAGTGAATGACACCAACTGCAGTCAAGCCTTCAAAGTGAATAGCAAACCAACATCCCCCCCCCCCCCCCCGCCCAAACACGCCCACAGACACACCCTGCTGGAAAAAGCCAGAAATCACAGACCTTAATCTACTCATGTAATCATAAACTGTTATTAAAAGCCAAGTAGAGGTGCGCGAGCCACTGAAAGCTCGATCCAGGCTCGAGTCTGAAGCCTGGCTTTGGCTCAGCTTGAAGTCCTGATGGAACCTCGAGCCCCTAACGAGCCGAGCTTTCGTGTGCCCCCTGCCTGCCACCTTCTTTCCATCCAGGATGTGGCACTATGGGCAGTGCTGCCGACTTTGAAACTGGGGAGCTAGGTTTGAGCCTTTGTGTCGGCTCAAAATGCTGTGATTTTAGGCAAATCATTTAATTTCCCCATACCTGCAAGCAGTTAATGTGACCCTGTGTAATGTTATAGATACTCATGTAAATCACTACACTTTGGCCTTTAGGTCACGTTTACGCTGCATAAAAAATGCACCCATTTCGTGTCTGATTTGTATAAAGTGAAACCAGAAAACCTGGACAGATCACAGATTCACTGCTCGTGACCTTTGACAGTGTTGTGTCTGTAAAGTAAGGATGGACATTCCCAAGCTCACAGTTGCACCATTGTTTTGGCCTCCAAAACTCATTTTTCCTCATTGGCCCGCCCGCATCCAAAGCCAAGTAATGGGTGGACGCTCTGCTATGTAGAATAGACATAAATAAGTATAGGTGAAAAAGCAGGAAACTGGATTTCTGGAAAAAATATCTTACAGCTTTAGTTTGAAGATCAGCAATTCTAGAGTGATTCGTGGACATTTAATAAATATATGAACATGTCTAGCTGTTTTGCGGAGGCACGCTAAAATAACTGCTGAGAAGTTTAACTCATTTTGTTCACATGCCTTGGAGATGCCTCTCACCAGGACCTGCTGTGCTCTGGTCCAGCTCCAGTTAACAAAATTAACACCAGATGCCTTGGCAGGGGGCGGTATTGTGGACATGGGACATTAATAGCAAATTAACCTAATTAAGTCCCGGAAGTGCTTTTTTTGGCTAAAAGGGCTTTCAGGGTTTCTGTTTGCAGGTAAAGTAGGGATGGATTTTCTCAAGCCTCACCGTCTCACTCTTGTTTGGGCCTCCAGCCACACACGTCGAATCTGATCGGGCCACATGTGACTTTGGGCTCGAGGCAAAAACAAAAAAAAAAAATGTAAACCCATCATCCATGTTACTGTCAGGATAGTTTCAGCTCGCTTACATGTGCAAACCAGAGTACTGCAATATAAGTAACTGGGCGTTCCTAAAAAGAGGAAACAATTAACTCGTCATCTGCAACTACCAACTGCTCCTGTTGCAGATATTTAATCCATTACAGATACAAAAAATAAATACTGCACATCCACAGAGGACAGAGTCATTTTTAAAACTAGTTACCGGGATGAACTCCAGATGAATACAGATTTGTATAACAGAATATACATAACAAAACATACAATTACATAAGATACACACAAAAAACTTGGAAATGTTTTTAAATAAGATAAATACGAACTAAAAAACAACATAAAAATGTTTTACTTAGGATAAAAACAACTTAAAAAATGAGAATAGAACAATTTAAAGATGATTTTAAACAATATAAAAAACAGCTTAACAAATGTCCGGAGAGCTTCATGTCTTGCATAATGCACAGAGCTGCTGACAGTCCTGAGTGATCCTCCTGAGAGCGAGAGGATGCGATTTCATAAATTAAATGCATGGCACTTGAATTGTTTCCACGACTACATGACCAGCAGTGCCTGCTGCGAGCATCTCAAGTTACCTGTCCTGTCCACATGGCAAGCCATCTGGACTGTGAATACATAGACCCCTGCAGAGGTAAACATTGATATGCTTGTTACTCGCTTATTATACCAATTGCTAAATCATATCCATATGAGTGACTGAACATGATACCCGTATAGTAATCTCCCTGTGACATCACAGCTGTACGTGATTATACTAGAGCAGAACGGTTGTGATGCCACACACGCCACCCACGGTACCTGAAGAATGTGCCTCACCATAAAACAGGATTTCCAGAACCAAAAAACATGTGGCGAGTTGTTTTTTACAAATAAATTTGACCCTTCAGTCCCCATGACTTCTAAAATGATTCACCTGAATTCCACACACCACCCTGCACCCTGTTCCTAAACAGATTTCCCAGGCCTAATGTGCTCAAAGCACATAGAAGACCCTGGCCATGACTATGAGTGTGGGGGAGGGGATGAATTTCGATAACTGAGATGGGAATTCTGAGTACCACAGTAATTACTGCATCCCATACAGTCTCCCCTTAGGACATTTCGACAAGTAGACTTGGCAGGAGGTAAGCACTAGTATTAATGTGGCTGTGAACAAGGCCTGAGTACTAGTCCCAGCTCCCTCACTTGGCACATTCTGGGCAAATAAATTGAACTGTCTGTTCCATATATTCCTTACCTGCTGAAAAAGTGGATCACATAGAGGTTTTTAAAACAACTATGTATAAACAATGAATTATGGTTTGGTTGTTGCTCAAGGGACCGGTCTACAGAAGTGTTTGGGGCCCATTTTTGTGTTTCTGGATCTTCTCTATTGTAGAACGAGCTGTAAATGCATACACTCTACACTCTTGCAATGTGTTGGGGGCATATCCTCACTCGCATGGAGGCATGGTTAATGGACCTGAAGTTCAATTTTATAAAATACATTGCCTCGATGTACCATTCCATATCCCCATTCCTTCCATTGTAATATTTATTGATAATAACTGGTTATCAATTTTTGTTATTTTATGAAGAACTGATACCTTTTACCAACTAACTCTAATTTTACTATTGACCTGTTTATGGAGTTACCTTTAAGTCACCACTTAATCAAATTCCCTACCTCACTTTCAGGGTCTGTCCGCACTAACACCGCAAAGACACCACTGAATACAGCCACATAAATGCAAATATAGAACTACGGATGTTGCCTAATTTAATTTGCCACATGGAATTATTTTGAATCCGCTGTGAAAAACATTCCAAATGCTTATAAAATGTCAATTTTTAAAAAAGTTCCTGAACATTCGCTGGTACCCTAAGCATCAAACCCGCATCTCTTCAGCACTTGCTCTTTACACATCCAAAGTAACTAAATTTGTGACTAACAAGTTAACTGTTTTGTTTCATAGTCATCTGCAACTACCAACTGCTCCTGTTGCAAGTAGTACATTACAGATATTGCAGACAGAAGGTCACAAAAATAGACCCTATTTCAATATAGGAATCTGTACCCCAACAGAGGACAGAGTCCACTTTAAAATAGTTACAAGTTGCTGTTTTTTCAACGCTTTAACCAGTTTCTCTCACTGAATCACAGAAGCATTCCTGCACCCTCGACCAAGCAGGCACATCCTGTATTCCACCATTAATGGTCCCATTATCTTTCTATAATGAGACAAGGTGCAATTTGCATCTATCTAGTTCTAATGGATAGCTTTTATACCTTTTCTTTACACATCAACTATTACCCGGAAAATGCACTCATCTTTCTTTTGTAGTGCTAAAGACACCCTGTCCTAAATCTCATCCAATGCATTCTATTCTCTCGAACTGCAAACATTTGTATTCTCTTTTTATCTTTCTTAGTTTCATGGAACGTTTACATCAATTCCTAGCATCTGGCCAGGTCAATTGCCTCTCTCCATCTTCTGCCATGCTAATAATCTGTGTACTTTCAAAATAATTTCCGAAAATCAATTCATTGGTTCAACCACTGGAAATTCCTATACACCCTCTTAAATATTTGTCTAGACAGCCGCTCTGGGGGCTAAGTTTAAATGGTTCCAGATTATACACTTCCATCCATTGCCTCCCTGGTTGGGTTGCAAGTGTAGGGATGAGGAAAAACATATTTGGATGGACAGGGTTGTGACCACTCTCCCTTCCACTCAGAACTGTCGTTCTACACATTTTATTCCAAAACCACGGATGCACAAAAATATATCTAAATATGATATAAGGTTGCCAATGCCAAGATTCTTCTATAGTCATTCAATCAATCAATCCTATTTCGTAGAGTGCAACACTATCACCCCTAGGAATATCTGTGTGCTGAGGTTGCTTGGTCTGCGTCGAAGAGCTATGTCTTGAGTTGCTTTCTGAAGTCTGACAGGGAGGGTGCCGTTCGAAGGTGGAGAGGTAGGTCATTCCAGGCTTTGGCGGCGATGTAGAAGAATGAGCGGCCCCCATTGCGGGTGCGATGAATGTGGGGGATTTGTGCGAGGGCAAGTGAGGAGGAGCACTGGTGTCTCAAGGGAAAATGGAAGTTCAGCCAGTGGTTGATGTAGGATGTCCCAGTTTGTGGAGGGCTTTATAGGCATGGGTGAGTGTCTTTAACTGGCATCTTTTCTGGAAATGGAGCCAGTGAAGTTTTCTGAGGTGAGGAGTGATGTAGGTACCCCTCAGGAGGACCGTTCTGCCTTGTCTGGAGTCTTCTGATGAGCTGGGAAGGGATACCGGTGTAGAGTGCGTTGCTGTAGTTGATTCAGCTGGTAATGAGGGCTTGTGCTATGATCTTTCTGGTGTTTACTGTGATCCATCTGAAAATATTGTGGAGCTTACAGAGGATGTGGAAACAGGAGGAGACGACTGAATTGAATTGTTGTTACATGGTCAGTTGGCTGTCGAAGATTATGATGAGGTTGCGAGTGAGGTCAGTCGGTGTGGGAGTGGGTCCGAATTCTTCCAGCCAGCAGCTGTGGCCCCCGGCAGAAGTGTTCTTTCCAAAGATCAATACCTCGGTGTTGTTGGAGTTCAATTTGAGGCAGTTGTCTCTCATCCAGTTAGCTATGTCAGTCATGGCATTGCAGAAGCTGGTTTTGGTGTTAGAGGGGTCTTTGGTGAGTGAGAGGATGAGCTGGGTGTCGGTGTAGGAGATGATGTTGAGCCGTGGGCTAAAACGATGTCAACGAGGGGGGGTCATATACATGTTGAACAGCGTGGGGCTGAGTAATAATCCCTGGGGTACGCCGCATATGATGTTCTTGGGAGCCAAGGAGAACGGAGGTAGGCGGATGCTCTGGGTGTGTCCTGAAAGGAATGAGGTGATCCACTTGAGGGCATGTTATTGAATTCCGATGTTGTGGAGTCTGTCGGAGAGGATGTGGTGGGCAATGGTGTTGAATGCTGCAGACAGGTCAAAGAGAATCAGAGCCACTGCTTGTCCTTGGTCGAGTATGGTTCTGATGTCATCTGTTGCTGCAATGAGCTCAGTCTCAGTAATACACTTGGCCCGGTAACCTGATTGTGATGCATCGAGTAAGTGGTTCAGTTTTAGGAGTTGGTGAGGTGTCTGTTGATGGCCTTTTCAAGTACTTTGGCTGGGAATGCGAGCAAAGACATTGGCTGGTAGTTCTTGAGGTCATGGGGGTCGGCTGAGGACTTCCTTGGGAGGGGTCTGATGTCGGTGCTTCCATCCATCTGGAAAGGATGCTGTGGAGATGGAAATGTTGAAGAGGTTGGTCAGTTCAGTGTTGATTATGTTGCAACCAAGGTTGAAGAAATGGTGTCGGCAGGATTTGGTGGGTACCCCGGAATGGATGGAGGACATGAGTGTAGTGGTGGTCTGGATGTTGAGTGAGGACCAGGTGGTTATGGCTGGGCTGGGGTTTTCTGGTTGAATGAGGTTGTCGGGTCTGAACAAAGTGGGTTGAGGGTTGAAGTTGTTGTAGATATTGACAATCTTGCTGTGGAAGTAGTCAGACAGTGAGTTGCAGAGTTGTTGGGAGGGGTGTACTGTGTTTTCTGTGGCAGTCCAGTTGGAGAATTCCTTGATGATCTTGAAGAGTTCCTTGGTATGGTTGGTTGCGGCATCAATGCGTGGATAATGGCTGTTCTTTCGGCCTCCTTGTGTGCTGGTGGTAGTCGTTGAGTGCTGTTTGTGTGCGGCTCTGTCAGAAGGGTCTTTGGAGATGCACCATCGCTTCTCGATTAGAAGACACTTACGCTTGGTGGTTCTGAGCTCAGGGATGTACCAGCTGGCTTGTCTTGATGTTCTGTTGGCTCTTACTGCTTTCATGTTTTGTTCCATGTTATGTGTTGTCAAATACCCTCCATAATAATCCTGTTTGACAAATTTGGCTTATTCATTCAATTCCATAGCAGTTTTCTACAAATATCAGATTGTATTTAAAATACCTAGGTTGGAAGGTGAGCAGCTCCACCATTCATCTTTGGTTATTCATTCAGACCTGAAATGCAAATCAGATGTTACGCTGGTTTTAAAGTCTCCCATCAATAGTGCTGAATGATTGGGATGTGCAAGAGACAACTCTGCTATTTTTATTTTGCTAAAGTCAGGAGTGTTCTGCTTTTTTGAATAGGGGTACATAGAAATTTATCAATATCACTTAAAAAATCCTTCCTACTCCACCAATAAGCACACAGCTAACCCTCACAAATAATTTGTAAGGGAAACAAGCTGTATATAGTTCCACTCCTTTGAAAGATTGCTACATTGCCTCCATTTTGCTCCTTTGTAGTTGGAGTGGCAGGAGCCATACATTACTAAAAACTCTTTTAATAACAACTGCTTCTGGAGCCAAATGTCTTGTATTATCACTGTCTTTAAATTCCTAAAGCATTGTAGAGGAGTAATCCATACAAATAATGTTCCACCTTATTACATTTAATGCTCCTTTACTGATATTAGGATCAAAGATACCAAGTTAAATTCATCGCTGCTGGGAGCCAACTCTAGTTTTCTTCTTGATGGCCTCTCTGGAACATTGAGAGGCTGCTGAGGCACAGATGCTGTCCTTTAGTTAGCTAATACCTTCATCTGTAATTTATGTGACTTTGAGATTAGATTTTGGGACATCTGAAATGGAATGGTGGGAGGCATTGTTCTCAGGAGAGAAAGGATAGTAATAGAAGCTTTACAATTTCTCCTAGTAAAATCCCTATTGGATCTGGAAGCTGAACGTCCACATCAGCTACTCTCAGCACATCAGTGTGATACAAAACAAGGGCACTCCTTTATTGTTACGGTTAATGGAAGCAGTGGTGTAATGAAACTTGAGGGGGCCCTCTGCAAAATACATGACCGGCAGGAGCTCTCAGGCAAGGGACCCGTACACAGTGTACTGTGCTGAGGGGGGCCTGCACCGCTAGGGTTCGGGGGCTATAGTTACGGGAGTGGTTGTGAGTGTATTGGAACAACTTTACCAAACCAGTGGCCTCTGAAAGCAAACCTCAAGTTTGAGACTTTCTTAAGCACAGTACTCTCGACCTGTTCATTGCTGGATTCTTGCTAGCTATCATTAGGGGGGAGACGTCTGTTGCTATGAGAGAAAGGGAGTCTACTAAATCCTTTTGAAATGTGTTGATAATCTTAGGGCATTTGGCATGTAACAGCTTCCTCCTACCTTAAAGATTCAGCTTGACCCATGGCTCCTCTGAAATTAGTATTGTTGCATTACTTAATGTGGATGTGATTGGATTGATAATAATTTCTGTTACAAGAGATGTCTCATTACAGCATTGATTGGGTGAGGGCATCTCTGGAGTTTGAGAAGTTCCCTGAAATGCAATGCTGCCTGCTCTGAAAAATATATACATGCTCTTTCTTTTATTACTTCTCACCTTTGTTCTCTTCTTCTTCTTCTCCTGCTTAAGCACCAGAGATTGCATTACACCTTCAGAGGTGTGTGGTCCTCAAAGATTAGAAATATAGGTCAGTTATTTCCTTTTTTCACCAGAAACTCTTTCTCTCCCTTTTGGTGTACTGCATAGTTGTGATTTACATGAGTCCCTGAAGCTCAAGGCATAATCAGTAATTTCAGTTAAAGAATCATCTGGATTGTATCATATGCTAAGGCCCCCCTTAGTGAGAATTGGAGAAGACTTATCTCTCCTCAACCTCTTGCACAACAGAGATCCAACTTGAACAAAACTACTCTTCATGTCTATTTCTTCAAGGCTCCTACATGAACAACAGCCACTCTCAATTTGGATGTTCATGTTTTTCTTGTGCTCCAGTGCTATCATTTTTCATGAATGACAGCATAATTGTGCGACGTAGCATAATGGTGTAATATATATGAAATACAGCAGCATAATTTAGATTTCATCCAGGTCTAGATAACAAGGGTAATGTGAAATTTCCAAAATTATGTGAATCATGTCAGCATATTTAATTATCATCTGGTCTTAGACAATAGTAGCCTGCATGGGCTGGGAAGGAACATGTCCTTCCTGAATAAGTATCTACTCCTCTCTTCCATCTATATCACTCAGTACTGGAGAGGAAAGAAGTCCTTTCAGTTCAAATACATAGTAATGTAAGACAGAGCTTACCTGCTTCCTTGAGTTGTTAAAATCACTTCACAATGGCTAGTATGAGCTCTTTCATTCACTCGTTCATCTATTAATAATTTAATCTTAGGGACATTAGGCAACATGAAATGATGGATATTATTTGTGTTTGGGGACATTACGTTCACCTGAACTCCTTGTAAATCAATTGACATTAAGTCTTGCTCTTTAATTGGGCAGATCTTTCCATTCACAAGGGCTAGATCCCACATTAGGGAGAGCGAGAGGCCTTAAACAAAATCTCTTTTGATTTGAGAAGTCAGTATGGTAAGAGAATAATTCCAATGATTATTGTACTTCTCTGAAAGAAATCCCCTATATATTTTTTATGACCACTTCCCATTAATAGTAATTTCTCCTTTATATACCCATTTCCTCCCCCTTTCGAAACCTAATTGTGGGGCGGATCTATTGGGGTGAGGGTCAGTTATAACAATCATCTGTTTCTTTAAAGTTTGTTTTGTTGGAAAATCACTTGGTGAACTTGGAGATTTCACATACAACTAATGGTTGTCACAGGATTTGCAAGCTTTATAAACTTTACATAGATTCAGGAGAACAAAGGTTCCAGAAAGCAACAAAGTAAAACACAACCTATATTATATATAGGCTAAAATACCAGTAAGTGCCAAAGTGCAGCATTTTAAAGAATTCCTAAGGAACAAAGTTCCAAAGTCTAGGTTATATGTTCCAAATTCCAATTCCAGATTCCAGTCAAATTCAAATTCAAGTTCAAACTTAAGTCAAATGAGGGTGAATTTGCACTGATCAGGAAGTCACAGCTCAACTCATCCCATAGAAAACTGACCATTACCATGCTTGTTTGACTGTAGCCACCTTTCTCCTCAAGCACAACCAAGTGGCTCTAGAAATTACAAGCTAGAAGGAATGAGAGCTAAGCCATAAACTGCACTGACTTTCGCCCACCCTGCTGCACTGCCGTTCTGCCTGTCTCTTGGGCAACATCTCTCATGGACCTCTGCAAAACTAGCCTCCAGCCACATCAACGTGTGCCACAGGCACCATCGTTACCTCCTCACCTGCAGCCCTCCTTCACTACTCCAGGCTCCCTGGTGCGACAAGTAGACACTCTCAGTGGTAACCAGTATGAGGTAATGGTCCAAATCGGATACAGCCAGGTGGGAACCAGCATTATATGAGTCAGTCTCAAATTTAACAGACATTAAAGGACTAAACAAATTGGGTCAATAAGGTCTTTGATGAACTAATTCCCCTACAAACCTGCAAGAAAATGAAACCACAAGGTAAAATGCATTGGTTCTCTCAGGAACTTAGACAACCAGAAGAAATTTTAAAAAATGCTAAAGAAACAGGAGAGTTAGTCATGATGCCACGTGCAAACAGGTTTACAAAGCATTCCTGAAAAAATATCAGCATGCTATCCATAAATTACTTTGCAGAAGCATTAAGCATTCCTCAAACTCCTTAAAAGAAATCTACAATATTGTAAATTCCATTATAATGCCTAATTCACCAGACGCTGGACCTCCCATATCAGTGGAGCACTGTGAATTACTGGCAAACCATTTTCTTGGGAAAACAAGGAATATTTATGACTCTCTATCAACAGGTCTCAAGGACAAAACTGATGTTATGATCATAAGTAATAATACCAAAATTCAACTTTCCATGTTCCCCCAATTGATCAAGGACGAAGTTGTTGCTGTGGCAGGCTCCTTAAATCAGACTCACTACTTGACACTGCTCCAATAGACTTTCTATTGAAAGGGGCAGATGCAATGTTTTCCACCTTGACAGATTTATATAATCTGTCACTGAAGGATTGCAGTGTTCCAGAGGAATGGAAACATGCTATCATTCATCGTCTACTCAAGAAACTCTCTCTAGAACCTGAGATGGTGGAAATTTATAGGCCCATATCACTACTCCCTGGACTTAGCAACATCTTGCAGAAGATTATAAATAGGTACCTCACAGAATACCTGGAAGCTAATAACATCCTCCATTCTACTCAAACAGGTTTCTACTCTGGGTATAGTTCAGAAACAGCACTTTCAAGGGCCACAAAAGATCTTAAGATGGTCTTCGATCAGGGCCATTCAGCGGCATTGATTCTCCTCGAACTAAGTGCCGCTTTCGATACAGTTTCCTACTCAATCCTTCTGCATCAATTGGAAGAAGCAGGTATTACAGGGAATGCCTTGAAATGGCTTAACTTATTCCTGGATAAGCAGAGCTTTCAAGTCAGCAAGAGACCTTTTTATTCAACTAGCCATCAGCTGAAAATGTGGCATTTCACAGGGATCATCGCTTAGCCCTACACTTTTCAACATATATGTCTGCCCGTTATCTGATATCATCTGCTCTTTTGGCTTTTTGATAGTATCCTAAGCGGGTGACAGACCACTGATTGTCTCGCTGTCTCCCAACATAGGCTCCACCTCCACGAAACAAAATAGCTGCTACAGAAGGTGTCTAAATGGATGTCAGCCAGCGGTTTAAAATAAAATGGGGATAAAATATTGGTGGTGAGCAATAACCCATCCCGCTGGCAGCAGATTAGTTGCCCTCCATCCCTAGGGGAACGTCCAATTTTGAAGCTGGAAGTTAAGAGCCTAGGGGTGACCTTGGACATCTCTCTATGCCTTTTCAAGTAAAAAAGGTGGCTGTAGCTGCTTTGGCCTCCTGAAAACCTTAAGGAAAACTTTGAAATGGCTCCTTTTGGCATCACAAAGAACAGTGATTCAGGGACTGGTTCTTTCACGCATTGACTATGGCAACTCACTTTATTTGGGTAGCCCAATGACGGTTAAAAAAAAACTTACAATTATTCAGAATGCTGCTGCTCAAATACTATTAGGTATCCCAAAAACACAGTCAGCATGGGCAGCACTGAAAACTCTCCATTGGCTGCCTATAAGTTGCAGAGTACAATTTAAGGTGCTATGTCTTATACATCAGGCAAAACACAAATGGGTCCAAAGGTGCTCCATCAGCTGATTACACCCAATCAAACTAATAGGGCCCTCAGGTCCAACAACAGTGATCTTCTTGTTGCCAGAGTCAAGAGAGCTAGAAGTGGAGGTCGGTCCTTCACATATCTTGCACCCGAACTCTGGAATCCCTTGCCTATCAGCCTGAGAACAGAAAATAACTTTCAGAAAGCAGCTAAAAACCTATATTTTCCCCTCACTAGTTTTCTTACTCTCACTCTAGCTAATGGCACCAATTGTGGGATGCCCTGTGTCTGGTAGCCATGCTCTCTCTAAAACAGGTGAATAGAATAGAATAGAATAGAATAGGTAAGATGACCAAAGCTGGACAAGAGACAATAGACACTAGAGACCTGCGACTTTGGTCCTGTTCTGGTCCTGACCTGAGGAGACCCCCATAATTAACTTGCAGGTCAAAACATCAGCAATAACGTGGAGATCATTTGTAGTAACTTGGTACTCTGGAACAGTATTTATGCTGGACTGCTAAATTTGAATCATGGATACCCACATTGTACATATGCATCATATTAACTGTTGTACCACTGCACGTCTAAGCACAGCACCATCTGCACTTTATTGATATGCTGTGTGCCATATTCTAAAAGGAACAATAGCATTGTGATTTTGTAGCTGATTAAACATTGACATGCACTTTTACCTCATGGGGCAACACGAGTGAGTCCCACAGAATTACTTGTTCTTTGCTTTACATGGTACAAGCATAGCATTGACAGCCATAGTATCAGTTACACTGAAGTGAGACAGACAAGGAAGCTAGCCAGCTGTGAGTAAGGGACTAACCCAAAGCCTTTATACACCGTGGGTATTCTGCAACGAACAGCTAAAGCTGACTGTAGGCAAGATCTGAAAAATTTTCTTTTTATACCTATAATGGTTGTCAATAACCAAGCAATTTTTCTGGCTGCTACCTCCCTTACACATGAGAGGTATAAAGGAAGTGTCAGAGATGTGCTTACCTCTTCGAGATAAGAGTGCACAAGACACTTTGAATTGGTTCATAGAAATGTAAA
Source organism: Pleurodeles waltl (assembly GCF_031143425.1). Classification (NCBI taxonomy): domain Eukaryota; kingdom Metazoa; phylum Chordata; class Amphibia; order Caudata; family Salamandridae; genus Pleurodeles; species Pleurodeles waltl. The sequence continues at coordinate 185,009,749 of NC_090447.1, forward strand.
GTCTAGTACAGGGAAAACAAATTATTTGCAAGTTGTTAGTTCTACACAAATAAAGCTTACAAACAGAGGAATGGTTGTTTTTTCTTGCTATAAAAAATGATAAAAAGGCGGTCACTTGCACATAATGCAGTATTGTACCTACCTGCTCTTATCATAAAATTATAAAAACCCATGTCCTCCTTACCAGTAGTATTTGTAAGTTTACAAAAATGCCTCTATCTTTGATTCATCTATCAACTGAGCTATTGCTAAACATGGATTCTTCCAGTTTAAAGGCGCGCCTCGACCTCAGTGATTGGTTTATTTGGGAGATTTGCACACCTTCAGTCAGCCTCTTATAGGACATGAATTTCCAGGAGAATCAATTTCCTCAGAAAACTGTCCACATTATTGCATTTTTTACAGCTAAGCATCTGCTTTCAACATTTTTTCTACATTGATTGCAACTGTTAATGCATTCTAAGCTTTTTGATGATCTACCATTATATCATATCAATACGTTTTGATTTTCTCCTATTTGTAAGATCTTGCGCCTCTATTTACCATAGCAATTGTTCCTCCATACTGTCTTGAAAACAAGGTGCTGCATCCGCTTCAGTTGGATAATCCAGATGCTACCATTCAGAAGCTCTTGCTTTCCACTTTTGATCATTTTCCTTCTCAACTGTTTTTTGACATTTATTGTAGTTCGAAAAGTACTTTTTTAACTTGGCAGCATCAATGAATATGGTTTTCTCCAATCTTGTTTCTAAATACGTGTTTCACCTATGTCTCTTTGTCAGTAGTCCTTGCTAAGAATGATCCACTCCATTTTAGAGGTGTCCTCTTCTTGTTGAGTGTCCTCCTCGAATAACATTGTTTCTAGTGTTGACAGTATGAATGGCCATCTCAAACACACAGGGGCATATTTATACTCCGTTTGCGCCGGAATTGCGTCGTTTTTTTTCTTCCCAATTCCGACGCAAAACTAACTCCATATTTATACTTTGGCGTTAGACGCGTCTAGCGCCAAAGTCCATGGAGTTAGCGTAATTTTTTAGCGTGGACACCTACTTTGCGTTAATTATATGCAAGGTAGGCGTTCCCGTCTAAAAAATCGACTCTGAGGCATGTGCGTCGGATTTATACTCCTGGGCAAAATTCACGCCCGGGAGTGGGCGGGTCAAAAAAAATGACGTACGGCCGCTTTTGCGCCGTTTTTTAGCGCCTGCAAAAGGCAGGCGTTCAGGGACCTGTGGGCTCTGAAGGAGCCCAGAGGTGCCCTCCCATGCCCCCAGGGACCCCCCCTGTCACCCTTGCCCACCCCAGGAGGACACCCAAGGCTGGAGGGACCCATCCCAGGGACATTAAGGTAAGTTCAGGTAAGTGGTTTTTAAAAAATTTTTTTGTGGCATAGGGGGGCCTGATTTGTGCCCCCCTACATGCCACTATCCCCAATGACCAAGCCCAGGGGACAGAAGTCCCCTGGGCATGGCCATTGGGCAAGGGGGCATGACTCCTATCTTTGCTAAGACAGGAGTCATTTCTATGGGGTTTGGGAGTGAAAAAAATGGCGCAAATCGGGTTGAGGCGAAAAAATTGCCTCAACCTGACTTGCCCCATTTCTTGACGCCCAAGCCCCATATCCCCCTACGCCGGCGCTGCCTGGTGTACGTAGTTTTTTTGAACGCACACCAGACGGCGCCGGCGGCTAACGCCGGCTAACGTCATTCAATAAATACGGCGCCCGCATGGCGCTTCAGAATGGCGTTAGCCGGCACTAATTTTTTTGACGCAAAACTGCGTTAGCGCAGTTTTGCGTCAAAAAGTATAAATATGGGCCACAGTTTTGTTGCCTTCACTTTCAGTTTTCCCTGATGACTTGGGCAGGGTGGTCAGATCAAATACCCAATGGTTGAATGCACCTTTAAATATGTAATTTAATGTAGGGGCCTGTTTCGAGTTGCAAAGTTCTGTTTAGGAAACATTCTACAGAGAACGTTGATAATGTGTGCTTTGCAAAGTTGTTTGCTTTGCCACTTCTTTAAGAAAATCGTGGCTTTTATACTAGTTTTCGCCACAGATCATTATAAAACACAGAATACGAGCAGATTCACAAAACCTTTTCCATGAGTTGTTTTGTTTTGCCTGAATGAAGCCTGGATATTCAGGTGCAACTCCCACCTGGACTAGAGCAACACACATGTTCACAGAAAAAAAACTTTGGGTGAATTGGGCGATTATTGTTCTTTTCATTGGCAATGCCACTGTGCGTAGAAAAGCTGCATAAAAAGTCAATTTGCAGACAAGAACTCTGCATACATTTGCCATTGAGCAAGGAAAATGGCCACAAAAAATAAACTTGAAGAGGAAAAGTCTGTTAACATTTCTAGCTTGGTTGGGTTTGATTCGAGTGAAAATTATCTAACAATTTGGTGTAAGAAGTAAACCGGTAAAGTACATAAGCTTTGTGAAGAATGAAAATGAAGAGGTTTGCATAACTGCACCAGCTGAAAAGTAATAGATTAATAGTCAATAAAAGTGGTCTTCTGCCAAAGGTTGCTATGTGAAGTGCACTGCTACGCATACATTTAGTTTACATTAAAGAACTGCCTCCATTCTCTTTGAATCGTTGATGTCCTCAACACACATATGTTACAAATAACTTTTGCATTTGTATTTAAAATCTGAATACTTGATCTATATTGCTGAACTGCAATATAATATTGTGTATGTGAATAAAAGATCTGCACCACTTAAGATAAAGTAATTGCTTTGAGAACAGTCCTACCATCTTGATGTGCGAATGTATTCTACAAACACCGACTAGTTGCTCTGTTCTCATTTCATGTTCATACACACAGAGAGGTTATGTATCTCTCTACTTAAGAGCGTGTATATAAAAACTTAGAAAATGCAAACTGGCTGAAATTACCGAGCAATTTTTTCTGTTCTACTGAATGCAGTAAGTACTTACCTGCAATGTCAGTATATTGAATAGTTTGTTTCGACGATGTCGTTATCATGCAAGAAAGAGAATTAACTAATAAAAATATTAAAATATAGTTTTTCATATGAACTAATTACAACGATATAATTTGAACATCAAATAAACCAGCATTCGTGGGAAAATATAAAAAAGTAAATGACATCTTAAAATACAATTTTTTTTAAGAAACCTCCACTGAATTGTCAAACAATCACGAGATAAAAAATAAATGTTAATATTATGTACATATTAATAGGGAAATCAGTCCCCGTCTGGAGTTTACAGAGCTAGGCTTGCTGTTACCGCTTCAGAACAATACCCTTTTCAAAATTCAGTTTTTTAGCCAATTGACTAACAAGCAGTGAGATCCTGTCCATCCATGGTCAACCACAGGCAGGTTTGCTCTGTTGTGACAAAAGTGTGCATTTTCATGTTGGCACTGGGCCATAGATTTTACTCCTCACAAAATTGCCTACAAACCTGAAGAATGACAAACAATTGCCCTCATTGTGACATTGGCAGTCTTTCCCAAAGACCACCGTGGGGGCTGCTGCCAAAAGACCACAGTGGCGGCCGTAATCCACCCACCCAGTTACGACACACAAAAACAAAATCGCCAGAACACAGCCACAAATCTGACACCGTCAGGTTGAATGAAGGGGACAAAGAGGCGGACCCACCCACACTGCCACAGCAGAAAAAAACCATGCCCCCAATACGACCCACAAATCAGCACAGCGGTCATCCATTGGCAGTCGGACCGCAGCAGCCGAAATGCAACCTCCACTACAACACAACACCATGTAGGCCAATTGGAATACCCCACACTTGAAATACATACACAACCCACCCCCCCTATCAAACACACACACACACACACACATACAACCCACAACCCCTTGCTAAGGCAAACAACTGACATACATTGCACAACCATGCTGAAGATCGCAATGCACACAGACACCTGCACACCTCTCAAGCATCACACTTCACTTAAAATATTTTACACTCACACACACATCACACTCACCATGTCTCGACAAAAGCACCCCCGTTTCACCAATGATGAATTAAGGACCATGGTGAATGAAATCATCAGGGTTGAGCCACAGCTGTTCGGGCACGAATCCAGCAAACATCAATGGCAAAGAAGATGGAGTTGTGGCAGAGGATCATCAACAAGGTAACCTCAATGGGAAGCCATCCCCGCACAAAGGACGACATACAAAAGGTGGAATGACCTGATGGGGAAGGTCCGGTCCATGGTGTCCAGACACCAAATCGCCCTCATGAAGACTGGCGGTGGGCCCTCACCTCCTCCCCTGAAGATCACATCATGGGAGGAGAAGGTCTTGGCGATCCTACACTCTGAGGCTCTCAGTGAAATCCCCGGAGGACTGGAAACTGGTCAGTCACCTATTCCCCTTGTATGAAGTATACTGTAATGCATACATCCCCATCCCCTGCATGCCCCCCTACTCCACTAACACCAAGTCGACACTCCCAAATGCACCCAATGCATGTACAGCATTAAGCACTGACTCCCACAATGCATCACCCTTTAGCCACCTAACAATGCTCATTCCCCTCGCATAACAACACCTGAGTACTGAGGCATGACACATAGCACTCACCTCACAGCCCCTGTAAAGTACATCAGGCAGATGTGAATAACAAACCCTGTCATCCACAGGTGCCACTGAGAATGTCATCAGACAACCAGTGCCACGTACAGCAAGTCCCCCACCTGATGAAGACCCCAGTGATGATAGCGACACAGGATGTCTGGAACTGGAAGACCTATCTGGCCCAACCGGGCTCTCTGTGCAGTCCATCTCCACCAGCTTCATCCAGGACACCATGGAGCCCCCCACAACGTCTGACACCACAACACCTGTCACTCAACACCACCACACAAGTGTCTCCAGGCCACGACAATCCATAGTGTGCCCACCTGTAGAGGGACCTGAGTCAGCACCCACCGTACAAGACAATGAAGGTCCTGGTGTAGGGGGGAGTGGGCACACCGTCCTGAAGACACAGGTACAGGGGCACTTAGGAGTAGGAGCCACAGGATGGGGCAACCCAGAGTGCCACCTGCTCATGAGGCTATATCACAAGTCATGGGAGCATACAACCTATTCCAAGACAAGATGGGCGAGATAGTTTGACCTGTTTGGGGAAAACCTGAGCCAGCAGAGGGAGTACCACCAGGAGACCATGCAGGAGTGGCATGCCTTCAATGCCACTATGGTCTTCATGAAAGGCTTGATGCAGGAGCTCGTCACAGTCCTGCGTGAGTCCTCCACCAACCACCAGGCCCCTTCCACTAGCCAACCTACTCACCAGCCCTCTACATCTAATGCACCTAGTGGAATGGTGGTCATGCCTGAGGACTCACAAGCCACTACTGAGCCACCCCTTGTTGTTGAGGAACCCCCACGCAAATGTGGATGCAGAGCCAGACACCCTGCAGGGACAGAAGCCAAGACCAACCCCACTGCCAGGAAATAAGCCTCTCCAGAACTGTCTTCCTTGTGTGCCATTGAGGCACCTTGTTGACTTCCTATTGCCATAGCCCCATTTCCAAATGCCCATGGATACTAGACCTATGCTGCCAACTGCTTAGCCTTACAGACTGGTGGAACTGAACACCATGGCCCCACTGCTTTGCACCCTATCCACCCTTATATAACATTTACACACATGTTATGGTGTTATGTTTACTCATTGTAATAGTGCAACAAATGTGTGACATGTCACAGTAATGTAGTCTTAAAACACAGTGAAGATGTGTATGTATCATCATGTCATCAGGTTCCCTGCAGCAAAGTCAGTGTCCACACATCCCTGGGTTCTTAGGTAGCAGACTGGGAAGAGTAGGGACACATCATCCACAGTACATCTGCAATTGATAGCACAGAATGTACATCACATGTTAATTTCACTGTTGGCAACAGTATGTACCTGCACATCATGATGGTTAAACAATTTACTCTGTAGGTTTACACATTGATAGACAAACCAATGCTATTGCTCACATGACCACAACCCTGTTCAGGTACTATGAGACCAGATAATCATTGCATCTAGCAGTAATGACCTGGGTAATAGACACTCATTGTAGTTGTACTACACAGCTCACACCCTTGGATGCCAAGTATTTACATCACGTGAAGTCACAAGAAGCAGCAAACCATGCCAATGAACATGTGATACCAGAATGTAGAAGTCCCAAATGTGTGAAGAAGTAGATAGGATGTCTGAAGTAAATGCAACACAGACAGATGAAGTAGCTAACATCACCGTGGGACTGTTGATCTACTTGTCAGACCACTCTTGTATACACTCATTTGATACCCAAATGGGATCAACACCTACTCATATCAGGAATGGATAAGGAAGTACACCCAATCTGTACACCAACGTGTGACATTTTAAACGTAGAGAAGTACCTACCAGTAGCTTAGCTGAAGTACTGCTGGATCAGATCTGTCATTGTGCCTACATCTTCCTCATCCCCATCTCCGTCACACATATTTCCTCCCTCCACTGCCACCAGATTGTCCCCTACTTCTACCTCCTCCAGCAATGGGATATTCCTTCTTAGTGCCAGAATGTGGAGCCTGCAGCAGGCCACCACAATCTGGCACACCTTCTGTGGAGAGTACTGCAGATAACCCCCAGAGATGTGCAGACATCTGAACCTTGCCTTCAACAGACTGAATGTCCTTTCGATCACCCTTCTTGTCCTCCCACAAGCCTCATTGTACTGTTCTTCAGCCCTGGTCCTTGGATTCCTCACCGGTGTCAGTAGCCAGGAGAGATTGGAATAACCTGTGGATTGGGTAAACTAACATTTACAATCCACTATGTCACATACAGACCGAGTAGGAAGGCTGGGGTAACAGTAATTACATATACACTAATCTTACTCACCGATGAGGTAGGCCCTCACTCTTTGTAGAGGCACCATCAACCGTGGGACACTGCTATTCCTGAGGATGTGTGAATCGTGGACAGACCCTGGAAACCTTGCAGTCACCTGGGAGATGTACTGGTCAGCTAAGCAGACCATCTGCACATTAATGGAGTGAAAGCTCTTGTGGTTCTTGTACAATTGCTCATCGGCCCTGGGTGATAGTCATGCAATGTGGTTGCCATCTATGGCCTCAATCACATGAGGGATCTGTCCCATTGCATAGAAACCAGCCTTCACACTGGACAAATATACAGGATTGGGAAATTAAATGTAGCTGTCCATATGTTTGACTAAGGAGGACAAGACATTCCTCAACACATTGCTGAACATAGGTTGAGACATGCCTGTTGCCATTGCCACTGTCCCCTAGAATGAGCCAACGGCCAAGAAGTGGAGGACGGATAGTATATGCACAGTTGGAGAAATGGCTGTAGGTTGTCGAATGGCTGGGAGCAGTTCAGACTCCAACTGGGTACACAGCTCCCTGATTGTAGTATGGTTCAGTCGATAGTGGGAGATGATGTGTCGTTCTTCCATCATTGCCAAGTCAAACAGGGGCCGGTACACAGGTGCATGCCTCACCCTCCACAATGGTCGTCATCTACACATGGCATATAGTGATGCTATAATGTGATGTATTTGTAACAGTTGCAGTGCAAAATGGCTGCTGCCTGTCCTTCATACAGGGGACAGATGTCAGTGAGTTCACTCCGCCGGCATGTGCCGTCATGGCGGCAGGCGGGCGGAACCACTGTGCAACTCCTCATTGGTTAACATTGACATGTGTGGCATACAGGGATCAATGACGATTACCGCTGGTGGTGACGGTGCAGTCCACTGTGGCCATGACTGCTACAGTGTATCTCATTTGACTCCTGACTCTCCAGCCACCAAGACCTCCACTGAGTGTGCTGCTGTGTTTTGTTCCTGGGAGCCATGATGGCGCGTGCGACAGGGGATAGAGCCCCTGCCTTCACATCAGAAGAACTGAAAAAACTTGTGGATGGGGTCCTACAGCTGTACGCAAAGCTGTATGGGGCTCCAGAACAGCAGGTAGGTCGCATTATGTTTTTTCAGTTGCTACATGGGTATGTAAGTGTGTCACTATGTGTATGCAGGATGTTCTAGTGGAGGGTGTACCTACAGATATGACTGCTAGGAATGTTGTGAAAGTGTGAAGTCTTGTACAATGCTGATATGTGTAGGTGTTAGTAGGCCTATGGATTTCTTAGGTTGTTGTGTCTATAATGATGCGCCTTTCCTTCTGTGTCTCCCATGAAGGTCAGCACCCATCAGAAAAATCTTTGTGGAAAGCCATCACCAAGGAAGTGTGGACCCTGGAGGTCTATATCCGGTGGAGCACCCACTGCAGGAAGTGGTGGGTGGACCTGAGATGCTGGGCCCAGAAGAACGCAGAGGCCCAGTTGGGGACGGCCTCCCAACGAGGAAGGGGTGCCCGTCGGACCCTGACCCCCCTGATGGCCCTCATTCTGGCGGTGGCCTACCTGGAGTAGGATGGGCTCTTGAGGGCAACAGAGCAGCCACAAGGGGGTGAGTCAAAAAGTACATTTCCTACAGTTTGCTTTAGACTGAAAAGGATGTGTTAGCCATGGGACTAAGGATATTTACTGTAGCTTTGACAGTTAATGTAGGTAGGATACTGTTGTGCTGTGAACATTAGTAGCTGTGATAGGTGAGCAGCTGTGCAACAGGTTGCCATGGCATTTGTACAGTGCCAAATTGTACGATATGATATAGACATACAGGATCTTAAGTTAGTTCCAATACATATCTATTCATGTCCATTATGGGTGACATGGGTGGGTATGACAATGTACAAATGCCACTTATGGATTGACTTCTCACAGAAATGGTTCTGTATACAAGAGCCCTTACTGTGTAGAGTACTACCTGAGTGTAACTGTAGAGGTTCCATGATTGTGTATGCACATCAGAGTGTATGCACACTGGGTGTGGGGAAATGTCTATTGACATTGTGGACAGTGCATTCTGGAATGTTCAATGAGTCATGTTTTTTTAATGTACAAATGTGCAATGTGGATTGGTATTGACCCTATGCTTCCATCTTTTTCCACCCCCTCCCCTCCTATTTGTACTATCCTATCCTTTTGTGTATTAGCATCAGCAGGTAAAGGAGTAGGGGCACCGGCGAGTGGGGAGGCTGCAGCCCACAGGACCCAGGAGGCAGAGACCACTGAAGCTCAGAGGAGCAGTGGGATGAAGGGCGAGGGGAGCACCCTGGGGGAGACTGGAGCCGATTCCACTGATACGGATTCCTCCTCCAATGGAAGCTCCCTGGCGGTGGCAGCACCTTCTGGGACTTTCCCAGCACCATCCTCGTCCGCCACCTCCCTTACCAGCACTGCCCTCCCAGTAGCTCCCCACCCAGTTGCCCCTGCCCACTCACCCAGGAGGGTGGGCGTCTCCTTCACCGCAGGCACCTCTGCACCTGCCCCAGTCAGCCCTGCTGCCCTCAATGCTGAGGGTATTGACCTCCTGAGGTCCATCTCTGTAGGGCAGTCAACCATTGTGAATGCTAACCAGGGCCTGGCATCCTAGATGCAGCAGACTAATGACTACCTGGAGGGCATTCACAGTGTCTTGACTGGCTTACAGAGATCATTTCAGGCTGTCGCCTCTTCAATGATGGCAGCCAGTGTCCCTAGTACTTCCGTCGTCCCTCCTGCTACCTGTGCCCATCCCAAAGCCCTCTCCCCTCTTCCAGCCAACACCTGCACTCAGGCACTCAACATTCCTCCACCTCACACATACATACTCTGCATACATCTGCTTCCGTATACAGCACACCTAAACGTCCTACTATCACTCCCTCTACCTCCACTCCCAAACCAGTTTCCCAATCCATCCCCCTTGTTCCTAAGAAGGTTTTCCTTTCCCGCCTTGACCTGTTCCCTGAGCCTGTCCCACCCCGTGCTGCCCCTCGCCATCATTGTAACCTCCCCAAGCCAAGCCCCTCCACCTCCAAGTCCTCCCATGACCTCCCTTCTACCTCTGCTGCCCCTCCACCTGCAAAAAAGCCTTCCCCTGTCCCCCCCCCAAAAAAAACCTGGCCCAAAACATGGATCCAATGCCCATGCCCCTCCGTCTAGAGCAAAGCTGAAACCCCCACCCCTCCCAGATCAAAGCTAAATGAGCTCTCTCCCAAGCCAAAGCCCAAGGACCCCCCTCCCAAACCCAAACCCCTACCCCAGACACTTGAGGTGCCTGCCTGCCCCATTGATGCCCCTGCCTTGTGCAGGCCATTAGGCTGTCAGGAGTCAAGTTGGGGCCTTTGACATGCATAGTTGTGCCAATAGGACATTGGACAGGCCTATGGGCCTTGGTGCTTTTTGTTGCACATTTACATTGCATTTGTTCTAAATATATTTACACAACAGGATTCCTGTTGGTTTCCTCATCATACAGTTGTCAAGTCCTTTTGTTTACTGGTGAGTTTCCATCCATCTATCATGTGCTGTATAATGTTAATTTCTAGGCTTTTTCATTCAGATTCACTGTTCTTTCTTGTATTTGGGCATTGCATGTGGTGTTGTGTCTTTGTATTGGTGTGTGTGTATCTGCGTGTTGGTGCTATTGGTGTGGTTGTGTAGTTATGATCTGAGGTGTGTGTATGTGACATGTGTGTTTGGCGTGGCTGTGTTTTGTGTGTCTCGGTACGGGTGTTGTGTTGAATGTGTGAGTGTGTGTGCACATTGGAGTCTGTGCGTGGTGTGAATGTTGTGTGTGGGTGTGTCACTCTCCTGTTTCCCCATTGCCCCCTTGTGTGCTCTGAAGGTGTACTCACCGATGGTGTTGGCGGTCATAGAGGAGGAAGGCAAGGAAGAGCGCTAGAAAGATTTCAAGGTGTGTTCCATGGCTTCCGCGGATTCGTCTGTGTCCCTGGAGGTAAGTGGGTCCTTTTCTACTTGGTGTTTCTGCCAGGCTTTGGGTGGAGGGCGTCCTTCCCCAGAAATTGTGGTGGTCTGTAGTGTCATAATAGGGTGGGCAGTGCAATGGCTACTGCCAGCCTGGGGATGGCAACCGCCATCATAGGCGTTCTGGCTGCACTAGCGGTACTGACGGCGAACTGGCTTTGTTTCCGTGGGTTGACCATCATGGTAGTAATATGGCGGTGTGCACCACCGGCTTGGCGGTGGTCCGATCGCCATTGCCGGTGTGGTGGGACCGTTACCGCCAATGTCATAATGAGGGCCAGTGTCTGCTGTCTTTGTCCCCAAATCAACAAAGCTACCCAATGTTAGACAAATATTAATCATAATACGAAATAATAATGATGGTCCAGGGAAGTCAAACAGGGCGGTAAGGGCTAAATGGAGGCAATCCACAGAGACCCTTCCAACTTCTCCTTATGCCTACTCACTATTGCAGTCAACATCTGTAAGGAAATGCCTCCTTGGCATGGTTACCCCCTGACTTTTTGCCTTTTGTTGATGCCAGTTATGATTGAAAGTGTGCTGGGACCCTGCTAACCAGACCCCAGCACCAGTGTTCTTTCTCTAAACTGTACCTTTGTTCCCACAATTGGCACAGCCCTGGCACTCAGATAAGTCCCTTGTAAATGGTACCCCTGGTACCAAGGGCCCTGATGCCAGGGAAGGTCTCTAAGGGCTGCAGCATGTTTATGCCACCCTGGGGACCCATCACTCAGCACATGCACACTGCCTCACAGCTTGTGTGTGCTGGTGGGGAGAAAATGACTAAGTCGACATGGCACTCCCCTCAGAGTGCCATGCCAACCTCACACTGCCTGTGGCATAGGTAAGTCACCCCTCTAGCGGGCCTTACAGCCCTAAGGGAGGGTGCACTATACCACAGGTGAGGGCATATTTGCATGAGCACTATGCACCTACAGTGTCTAAACAAAACCTTAGACATTGTAAGTGCAGGGTAGCCATAAAGATTATATGGCCTGGGACTTTGCCAAAAATGAACTCCACAGTTCCATAATGGCTACACTGAAATCTGGGAAGTTTGGTATCAAATGTCTCAGCACAATAAATGCACACTGATGCCAGTGTGGAATTTATTGTAAAATGTACCCAGAGGGCATCTTAGAGATGCCCCCTGAATACCAGTCCGACTCCTAGTGCTAGGCTGACCAGTTTCAGCCAGCCTGCCACAACCAGGCGATTTGCTGGCCACCTGGGGAGAGTGCCTATGTCACTCTGTGGCCAGGAACAAAGCCTGTACATGGTGGAGGTGCTTCTCACCTCCCCCTGCAGGAACTGTAACAACTGGCAGTGAGCCTCAAAGGCTCATGCCTTTTGTTACAGCACCACAAGGGCATCCCAGCTAGTGGAGATGCCCGCCCCTCCGGCCACTGTCCCCACTTTTGGTGGCAAGGCTGGAGGAGATAATTAGAAAAACAAGGAGGAGCACCCAACAGTCAGGACAACCCCTAAGGTGTCCTGAGCTGAGGTGACCCCTGCCTTGAGACTGGAGGATTCCCCCAATAGAATTGGAGATGTGCTCCCTGTAAGGAAATGCCTCCTTGGCATGGTTGCCCCCTGACTTTTTGCCTTTGCTGATGCTATGTTTACAATTGAAAGTGTGCTGAGGCCTGCTAACCAGGCCCCAGCACCAGTGTTCTTTCCCTAACCTGTACTTTTGTATCCACAATTGGCAGACCCTGGCATCCAGATAAGTCCCTTGTAACTGGTACTTCTAGTACCAAGGGCCCTGATGCCAAGGAAGGTCTCTAAGGGCTGCAGCATGTCTTATGCCACCCTGGAGACCTCTCACTCAGCACAGACACACTGCTTACCAGCTTGTGTGTGCTAGTGAGGACAAAACGAGTAAGTCGACATGGCACTCCCCTCAGGGTGCCATGCCAGCCTCTCACTGCCTATGCAGTATAGGTAAGACACCCCTCTAGCAGGCCTTACAGCCCTAAGGCAGGGTGCACTATACCATAGGTGAGGGTACCAGTGCATGAGCATGGTACCCCTACAGTGTCTAAACAAAACCTTAGACATTGTAAGTGCAGGGTAGCCATAAGAGTATATGGTCTGGGAGTCTGTCAAACACGAACTCCACAGCACCATAATGGCTACACTGAAAACTGGGAAGTTTGGTATCACACTTCTCAGCACAATAAATGCACACTGATGCCAGTGTACATTTTATTGTAAAATACACCACAGAGGGCACCTTAGAGGTGCCCCCTGAAACTTAACCGACTATCTGTGTAGGCTGACTAGTTTTAGCAGCCTGCCACAAACCGAGACATGTTGCTGGCCCCATGGGGAGAGTGCCTTTGTCACTCTGAGGCCAGTAACAAAGCCTGCACTGGGTGGAGATGCTAACACCTCTCCCAGGCAGGAATTGTCACACCTGGCGGTGAGCCTCAAAGGCTCACCTCCTTTGTGCCAACCCAGCAGGACACTCCAGCTAGTGGAGTTGCCCGCCCCCTCCGGCCAGGCCCCACTTTTGGCGGCAAGGCCGGAGAAAATAATGAGAATAACAAGGAGGAGTCACTGGCCAGTCAGGACAGCCCCTAAGGTGTCCTGAGCTGAGGTGACTCTAACTTTTAGAAATCCTCCATCTTGCAGATGGAGGATTCCCCCAATAGGGTTAGGATTGTGACCCCCTCCCCTTGGGAGGAGGCACAAAGAGGGTGTACCCACCCTCAGGGCTAGTAGCCATTGGCTACTAACCCCCCAGACCTAAACACGCCCTTAAATTTAGTATTTAAGGGCTACCCTGAACCCTAGAAAATTAGATTCCTGCAACTACAAGAAGAAGGACTGCCCAGCTGAAAACCCCTGCAGCGGAAGACCAGAAGACGACAACTGCCTTGGCTCCAGAAACTCACCGGCCTGTCTCCTGCCTTCCAAAGATCCTGCTCCAGCGACGCCTTCCGAAGGGACCAGCGACCTCGACATCCTCTGAGGACTGCCCCTGCTTCGAAAAGACAAGAAACTCCCGAGGACAGCGGACCTGCTCCAAGAAAAGCTGCAACTTTGTTTCCAGCAGCTTTAAAGAACCCTGCGAGCTCCCCGCAAGAAGCGTGAGACTTGCAACACTGCACCCGGTGACCCCGACTCGGCTGGTGGAGACCCGACACCTCAGGAGGGACCCCAGGACTACTCTGATACTGTGAGTACCAAAACCTGTCCCCCCTGAGCCCCCACAGCGCCGCCTGCAGAGGGAATCCCGAGGCTTCCCCTGACCGCGACTCTTTGAATCTAAAGTCCCGACGCCTGGGAGAGACCCTGCACCCGCAGCCCCCAGGACCTGAAGGACCGGACTTTCACTGGAGAAGCGACCCCCAGGAGTCCCTCTCCCTTGCCCAAGTGGAGGTTTCCCCGAGGAACCCCCCCCTTGCCTGCCTGCAGCGCTGAAGAGATCCCGAGATCTCTCATAGACTAACACTGCGAACCCGACGCTTGTTTCTACACTGCACCCGGCCGCCCCGCGCCGCTGAGGGTGAAATTTCTGTGTGGACTCGTGTCCCCCCCGGTGCCCTACAAAACCCCCCTGGTCTGCCCTCCGAAGACGCGGGTACTTACCTGCAAGCAGACCGGAACCGGGGCACCCCCTTCTCTCCATTCTAGCCTATGTGTTTTGGGCACCACTTTGAACTCTGCACCTGACCGGCCCTGAGCTGCTGGTGTGGTGACTTTGGGGTTGCTCTGAACCCCCAACGGTGGGCTACCTTGGACCAAGAACTGAACCCTGTAAGTGTCTTACTTACCTGGTAAAACTAATCAAAACTTACCTCCCCTAGGAACTGTGAAAATTGCACTAAGTGTCCACTTTTAAAACAGCTATTTGTCAATAACTTGAAAAGTATACATGCATTTTTGATGATTTGAAGTTCCTAAAGTACTTACCTGCAATACCTTTCGAATGAGATATTATATGTAGAATTTGAACCTGTGGTTCTTAAAATAAACTAAGAAAAGATATTTTTCTATATAAAAACCTATTGGCTGGATTTGTCTCTGAGTGTGTGTACCTCATTTATTGTCTATGTGTATGTACAACAAATGCTTAACACTACTCCTTGGATAAGCCTACTGCTCGACCACACTACCACAAAATAGAGCATTAGTATTATCTATTTTTACCACTATTTTACCTCTAAGGGGAACCCTTGGACTCTGTGCATGCTATTCCTTACTTTGAAATAGCACATACAGAGCCAACTTCCTACATTGGTGGATCAGCGGTGGGGTACAAGACTTTGCATTTGCTGGACTACTCAGCCAATACCTGATCACACGACAAATTCCAAAATTGTCATTAGAAATTGATTTTTGCAATTTGAAAAGTTTTCTAAATTCTTAAAAGACCTGCTAGGGCCTTGTGTTAGATCCTGTTTAGCATTTCTTTTAGAGTTTAAAAGTTTGTAAAAGTTTGAATTAGATTCTAGAACCAGTTTTAGTTTCTTAAAAAGTATTCCAACTTTTAGAAGCATAATGTCTAGCACAGATATGAATGTGGTGGAACTCGACACCACACCTTACCTCCATCTACAGATGAGAGAGCTAAGGTCACTCTGTAAACTAAAGAAAATAGCAATGGGCCCCAAACCTACCAAAGTACAGCTCCAGGAGCTTTTGGCAGAGTTTGAAAAGGCCAACCCCTCTGAGGATGGCAACTCAGAGGATGAAGATAGTGACTTGGAGGGAAATTCCCCCCCTCCAGTCCTACTTAGGGAGAGCAGGGCTTCTCAAGCCCTGACTCCACAAATAATAGTCAGAGATGCTGGTTCCCTCACAGGAGGGACCAACAACTCTGAAATCACTGAGGATAACTCCAGTGAAGAGGACATCCAGTTAGCCAGGATGGCCAAAAGATTGGCTTTGGAAAGACAGATCCTAGCCATAGAGAGGGAAAGACAAGAGATGGGCCTAGGACCCATCAATGGTGGCAGCAACATAAATAGGGTCAGAGATTCTCCTGACATGTTGAAAATCCCCAAAGGGATTGTAACTAAATATGAAGATGGTGATGACATCACCAAATGGTTCACAGCTTTTGAGAGGGCTTGTGTAACCAGAAAAGTGAACAGATCTCACTGGGGTGCTCTCCTTTGGGAAATGTTCACAGGAAAGTGTAGGGATAGACTCCTCACACTCTCTGGACAAGATGCAGAATCTTATGACCTCATGAAGGGTACCCTGATTGAGGGCTTTGGATTCTCCACTGAGGAGTACAGGATTAGGTTCAGGGGGGCTCAAAAATCCTCGAGCCAGACCTGGGTTGACTTTGTTGACTACTCAGTGAAAACACTAGATGGTTGGATTCAAGGCAGTGGTGTAAGTAATTATGATGGGCTGTACAATTTATTTGTGAAAGAACACCTGTTAAGTAATTGTTTCAATGATAAACTGCATCAGCATCTGGTAGACCTAGGACCAATTTCTCCCCAAGAATTGGGAAAGAAGGCGGACCATTGGGTCAAGACAAGGGTGTCCAAGACTTCAACAGGGGGTGACCAAAAGAAAGGGGTCACAAAGACTCCCCAGCAGAAGGGTGATGAGACAACCAAAACTAAAAATAGTAAAGAGTCTTCTACAGGCCCCCAAAAACCTGCACAGGAGGGTGGGCCCAGAGCCTCTTCACAAAACAATGGGTACAAGGGTAAAAACTTTGATCCCAAAAAGGCCTGGTGTCATAGCTGTAAACAGCATGGACACCAAACTGGAGACAAGGCCTGTCCCAAGAAAGGTTCCACTCCAAACTCCCATCCAGGTAACACTGGTATGGCTAGTCTCCAAGTGGGATCAACAGTGTGCCCAGAGCAAATCAGGGTCCACACTGAAGCTACTCTAGTTTCTGAGGGTGGGGTGGATTTAGCCACACTAGCTGTCTGGCCGCCTAACATGCAAAAATACAGACAGCAACTCTTAATTAATGGGACTAGAATAGAGGGCCTGAGGGATACAGGTGCCAGTGTCACCATGGTGACAGAGAAACTGGTTTCCCCTGGCCAATACCTGACTGGAAAAACTTACACAGTCACCAACGCTGACAATCAGAGAAAAGTACATCCCATGGCAATGGTTACTTTAGAATGGGGAGAGGTCAATGGCCTGAAACAGGTGGTGGTCTCCTCAAATATCCCAGTGGACTGTCTGCTTGGAAATGACCTGGAGTCCTCAGCATGGGCTGAGGTAGAGCTAAAAACCCATGCAGCCATGCTGGGTATCCCTGAACTGGTGTGTGTGAAAACAAGAGCACAATGCAAGGCACAGGGTGAAAAAGTAGAGCTGGAGTCTGGAAAAATGGCCCAGCCTACCAAGAGAACAGGAAAGTCAGTTGGGAAACCAACTGCAACACAGCAAAAGAAAGGGAACCTCTCTTCTCAGGAAGAAGTTCTGCCCTCTGAGGGAACTGAGCCTTTGGAACTTGAACCTTATCAGGTTGAGCTCTTAGGCCCAGGGGGACCCTCAAGGGAAGAGCTGTGTAAGGGACAAGAAACCTGTCCCTCTCTTGAAGGCCTTAGGCAGCAAGCTGCTGAAGAGTCCAAAGGCAAGAAAAATGGAACACATAGGGTCTATTGGGAAGATGGGCTCCTGTACACTGAGGCCAGAGACCCCAAACCTGGTGCCACTAGGAGAGTGGTAGTGCCTCAGCTGTTCAGAGAGTTCATCCTAACATTGGCCCATGACATTCCCCTTGCTGGACATTTGGGACAAACCAAGACGTGGGAGAGGTTAGTCAACCACTTCTACTGGCCCAATATGTCCAACATGGTTAAGGAGTTTTGCCTCTCCTGCCCCACCTGTCAAGCCAGTGGTAAGACAGGTGGGCACCCAAAGGCCCCCCTCATTCCACTTCCAGTGGTGGGGGTGCCCTTTGAAAGAGTGGGTGTGGACATAGTTGGTCCACTGGAACCTCCCACAGCCTCAGGAAATATGTATATCCTGGTAGTAGTGGATCATGCTACCAGGTATCCTGAAGCTATTCCCCTTAGGTCGACTACTGCCCCTGCAGTAGCCAAGGCCCTCATTGGTATCTTTACCAGAGTGGGTTTCCCTAAGGAGGTGGTGTCTGACAGAGGTACCAACTTCATGTCAGCATACCTAAAGCACATGTGGAATGAGTGTGGAGTGACTTATAAATTCACTACACCTTACCATCCACAAACTAATGGCTTAGTTGAGAGATTCAACAAGACATTAAAAGGCATGATCATGGGGCTCCCAGAAAAACTCAAAAGGAGATGGGATGTCCTCCTGCCATGTCTGCTTTTCGCTTACAGGGAGGTACCACAGAAGGGAGTAGGGTTCTCACCCTTTGAACTTCTGTTTGGTCATCCTGTAAGGGGACCACTTGCCCTTGTTAAAGAAGGCTGGGAGAGACCTCTCCATGAGCCTAAACAGGACATAGTGGACTATGTACTTGGCCTTCGCTCTAGAATGGCAGAGTACATGGAAAAGGCAACCAAAAACCTTGAGGCCAGCCAACAGCTCCAGAAGTTTTGGTATGACCAAAAGGCTGCACTGGTTGAGTTCCAACCAGGGCAGAAAGTCTGGGTTCTGGAGCCTGTGGCTCCCAGGGCACTCCAGGACAAATGGAGTGGCCCTTACCCAGTACTAGAGAGGAAGAGTCAGGTCACCTACTTGGTGGACCTGGGCACAAGCAGGAGCCCCAAAAGGGTGATCCATGTAAACCGCCTTAAGCTCTTCCACGACAGGGCTGATGTCAATCTGTTGATGGTAACAGATGAGGATCAGGAGGCAGAGAGTGAACCTCTCCCTGATCTTCTGTCATCAGACCCAAAAGATGGTACAGTAGATGGAGTGATCTACTCAGACACCCTCTCTGGCCAACAGCAAGCTGATTGTAGGAGAGTCCTACAACAGTTTCCTGAACTCTTCTCCTTAACCCCTGGTCAGACACACCTGTGTACCCATGATGTGGACACAGGAGACAGCATGCCTGTCAAGAACAAAATCTTTAGACAGTCTGACCATGTTAAGGAAAGCATCAAGGTGGAAGTCCACAAGATGCTGGAATTGGGAGTCATTGAGCGCTCTGACAGCCCCTGGGCTAGCCCAGTGGTCTTAGTCCCCAAACCTCACACCACAGATGGAAAGAAAGAGATGAGGTTTTGTGTGGACTACAGAGGGCTCAATTCTGTCACCAAGACAGATGCTCATCCAATTCCAAGAGCTGATGAGCTCATTGATAAATTAGGTGCTGCCAAATTCCTAAGTACCTTTGACTTGACAGCAGGGTACTGGCAAATAAAAATGGCACCTGGAGCAAAAGAAAAGACAGCATTCTCCACACCTGATGGGCATTATCAGTTTACTGTTATGCCCTTTGGTTTAAAGAATGCCCCTGCCACCTTCCAAAGGTTGGTGAATCAAGTCCTTGCTGGCTTGGAGTCCTTTAGCACAGCTTATCTTGATGATATTGCTGTCTTTAGCTCCACCTGGCAGGATCACCTGGTCCACCTGAGGAAGGTTTTGAAGGCTCTGCAATCTGCAGGCCTCTCTATCAAGGCATCCAAATGCCAGATAGGGCAGGGAACTGTGGTTTACTTGGGACACCTTGTAGGTGGAGGCCAAGTTCAGCCACTCCAACCCAAGATCCAGACTATTCTGGACTGGGTAGCTCCAAAAACCCAGACTCAAGTCAGGGCATTCCTTGGCTTGACTGGGTACTACCGGAGGTTTGTGAAGGGATATGGATCCATTGTGACAGCCCTCACTGAGCTCACCTCCAAGAAAATGCCCAAGAAAGTGAACTGGACTGTGGACTGCCAACAGGCCTTTGACACCCTGAAACAGGCAATGTGCTCAGCACCAGTTCTCAAAGCTCCAGATTATTCTAAGCAGTTCATTGTGCAGACTGATGCCTCTGAACATGGGATAGGGGCAGTTTTGTCCCAAACAAATGATGATGGCCTTGACCAGCCTGTTGCTTTCATTAGCAGGAGGTTACTCCCCAGGGAGCAGCGTTGGAGTGCCATTGAGAGGGAGGCCTTTGCTGTGGTCTGGTCCCTGAAGAAGCTGAGACCATACCTCTTTGGGACTCACTTCCTAGTTCAAACTGACCACAGACCTCTCAAATGGCTGATGCAAATGAAAGGTGAAAATCCTAAACTGTTGAGGTGGTCCATCTCCCTACAGGGAATGGACTTTATAGTGGAACACAGACCTGGGACTGCCCATGCCAATGCAGATGGCCTTTCCAGGTTCTTCCACTTAGAAAATGAAGACTCTCTTGGGAAAGGTTAGTCTCATCCTCTTTCGTTTGGGGGGGGGTTGTGTAAGGAAATGCCTCCTTGGCATGGTTGCCCCCTGACTTTTTGCCTTTGCTGATGCTATGTTTACAATTGAAAGTGTGCTGAGGCCTGCTAACCAGGCCCCAGCACCAGTGTTCTTTCCCTAACCTGTACTTTTGTATCCACAATTGGCAGACCCTGGCATCCAGATAAGTCCCTTGTAACTGGTACTTCTAGTACCAAGGGCCCTGATGCCAAGGAAGGTCTCTAAGGGCTGCAGCATGTCTTATGCCACCCTGGAGACCTCTCACTCAGCACAGACACACTGCTTACCAGCTTGTGTGTGCTAGTGAGGACAAAACGAGTAAGTCGACATGGCACTCCCCTCAGGGTGCCATGCCAGCCTCTCACTGCCTATGCAGTATAGGTAAGACACCCCTCTAGCAGGCCTTACAGCCCTAAGGCAGGGTGCACTATACCATAGGTGAGGGTACCAGTGCATGAGCATGGTACCCCTACAGTGTCTAAACAAAACCTTAGACATTGTAAGTGCAGGGTAGCCATAAGAGTATATGGTCTGGGAGTCTGTCAAACACGAACTCCACAGCACCATAATGGCTACACTGAAAACTGGGAAGTTTGGTATCAAACTTCTCAGCACAATAAATGCACACTGATGCCAGTGTACATTTTATTGTAAAATACACCACAGAGGGCACCTTAGAGGTGCCCCCTGAAACTTAACCGACTATCTGTGTAGGCTGACTAGTTTTAGCAGCCTGCCACAAACCGAGACATGTTGCTGGCCCCATGGGGAGAGTGCCTTTGTCACTCTGAGGCCAGTAACAAAGCCTGCACTGGGTGGAGATGCTAACACCTCTCCCAGGCAGGAATTGTCACACCTGGCGGTGAGCCTCAAAGGCTCACCTCCTTTGTGCCAACCCAGCAGGACACTCCAGCTAGTGGAGTTGCCCGCCCCCTCCGGCCAGGCCCCACTTTTGGCGGCAAGGCCGGAGAAAATAATGAGAATAACAAGGAGGAGTCACTGGCCAGTCAGGACAGCCCCTAAGGTGTCCTGAGCTGAGGTGACTCTAACTTTTAGAAATCCTCCATCTTGCAGATGGAGGATTCCCCCAATAGGGTTAGGATTGTGACCCCCTCCCCTTGGGAGGAGGCACAAAGAGGGTGTACCCACCCTCAGGGCTAGTAGCCATTGGCTACTAACCCCCCAGACCTAAACACGCCCTTAAATTTAGTATTTAAGGGCTACCCTGAACCCTAGAAAATTAGATTCCTGCAACTACAAGAAGAAGGACTGCCCAGCTGAAAACCCCTGCAGCGGAAGACCAGAAGACGACAACTGCCTTGGCTCCAGAAACTCACCGGCCTGTCTCCTGCCTTCCAAAGATCCTGCTCCAGCGACGCCTTCCGAAGGGACCAGCGACCTCGACATCCTCTGAGGACTGCCCCTGCTTCGAAAAGACAAGAAACTCCCGAGGACAGCGGACCTGCTCCAAGAAAAGCTGCAACTTTGTTTCCAGCAGCTTTAAAGAACCCTGCGAGCTCCCCGCAAGAAGCGTGAGACTTGCAACACTGCACCCGGCGACCCCGACTCGGCTGGTGGAGACCCGACACCTCAGGAGGGACCCCAGGACTACTCTGATACTGTGAGTACCAAAACCTGTCCCCCCTGAGCCCCCACAGCGCCGCCTGCAGAGGGAATCCCGAGGCTTCCCCTGACCGCGACTCTTTGAATCTAAAGTCCCGACGCCTGGGAGAGACCCTGCACCCGCAGCCCCCAGGACCTGAAGGACCGGACTTTCACTGGAGAAGCGACCCCCAGGAGTCCCTCTCCCTTGCCCAAGTGGAGGTTTCCCCGAGGAACCCCCCCCTTGCCTGCCTGCAGCGCTGAAGAGATCCCGAGATCTCTCATAGACTAACACTGCGAACCCGACGCTTGTTTCTACACTGCACCCGGCCGCCCCCGCGCCGCTGAGGGTGAAATTTCTGTGTGGACTCGTGTCCCCCCCGGTGCCCTACAAAACCCCCCTGGTCTGCCCTCCGAAGACGCGGGTACTTACCTGCAAGCAGACCGGAACCGGGGCACCCCCTTCTCTCCATTCTAGCCTATGTGTTTTGGGCACCACTTTGAACTCTGCACCTGACCGGCCCTGAGCTGCTGGTGTGGTGACTTTGGGGTTGCTCTGAACCCCCAACGGTGGGCTACCTTGGACCAAGAACTGAACCCTGTAAGTGTCTTACTTACCTGGTAAAACTAATCAAAACTTACCTCCCCTAGGAACTGTGAAAATTGCAGTGTCCACTTTTAAAACAGCTATTTGTCAATAACTTGAAAAGTATACATGCAATTTTGATGATTTGAAGTTCCTAAAGTACTTACCTGCAATACCTTTCGAATGAGATATTATATGTAGAATTTGAACCTGTGGTTCTTAAAATAAACTAAGAAAAGATATTTTTCTATATAAAAACCTATTGGCTGGATTTGTCTCTGAGTGTGTGTACCTCATTTATTGTCTATGTGTATGTACAACAAATGCTTAACACTACTCCTTGGATAAGCCTACTGCTCGACCACACTACCACAAAATAGAGCATTAGTATTATCTATTTTTACCACTATTTTACCTCTAAGGGGAACCCTTGGACTCTGTGCATGCTATTCCTTACTTTGAAATAGCACATACAGAGCCAACTTCCTACACTCCCCACCTCAGGGACGAAGCACAAAGAGGGTGTAGCCACCCTCCAGGAAAGTAGCCATTGACTACTGCTCTCCTGACCTAAACACACCCCTAACCTCAGCATTTAGGGATACCCCAGAACCTAGGAAATCAGGTTCCTGCAACCTGAAACAATAAGAAGGACTGCTGGCCTGAAAGCCCTGCAGAGACGACGGAGACAACAACTGCTTTGGCCCCAGCCCTACCGGCCTGTCTCCTGACTCAAAGAAAACAGCACAGCGAAGCATTCGACAGGGACCAGCGATCTCTAAAGCCTCAGAAGACTGCCCTGACACCCGAAGGACCAAGAAACTTCAGAGAACAGCGGCACTGTTCATCCACAGCAACATCTTTGCATCAAAGAAGCAACTTTTAAAGAACTCACTCTTCGTGCCAGAAGCGTGAGACTTCACCCTCTGCCCCCGACACCCCTGGCTCGAGCTCCAGAGAACCAACACTACAGGGAGGACTCCTAGGTGACTGCAACCTCGTGAGTAACCAGAGACGACCCCCCTGGACCTCCACTGCGACGCATGCAGAGAGAATCCAGAGGCTCACCCTGAACGCGACTGCCTGCAACAAGGAACCAGACGCCTGGACCAAGCACTGCACCCGCAGCCCCCAGGACCAGAAGAAACCGAACTTCAGTGCAGGAGTGACCATCAGGCAACCCTCTGCCTAATCCAGTCGGTGGCTGGCCTAAGAAGCCCCCCTCTGCCCTGCCTGCACCGCTAGAGCGACCCCCGGGTCCATCCATTGATTCATATACAAAACCCAGCGCCTGCTTTGCACACTGCACCTGGCCGCCCTTGTGCCGCTGAGGGTCTGTTTTGTGTGCCTACTTGTGTCCCACCAGTGCTCTACAAAACCCCTCTGGTCTGCCCTCCGAAGACGCAGGTACTTACCTGTAGGAAGACTGGAACCGGAGCACCCCTGTTCTTCATAGGCGCCTATGTGTTTTGGGCCCTCCTTTGACCTCTGCACCTGACCAGCCCTGTGTTGCTGGTGCGGTAAATTTGGGGTTGCCTTGAACCCCCAACAGTGGGCTTCATATGCCCAGGAACTTAAACTTGTAAGTGCCTTACTTACCTGACAAACTAACCATTACTTACCTCCCCCAGGAACTGTTGATTTTTGCAGTGTCCACTTTTAAAATAGCTTATTGCCATTCTAACTAAAACTGTGTATGTTACTGCTCTAATTCAAAGTTCCTAACTTACCTATGTGGAGTACCTTGCATTTTATGTATTTACTTCAAATCTTGAACTCATGGTTCTAAAAATAAATTAAGAAAATATATTTTTCTATATAAAAACTAATGGCCTGAAGTTAAGTCTTAGAGTGCGTGTTCCTCATGTATTGCCTGTGTGAGTACAACAAATGCTTAACACTACCCTCTGATAAGCCTACTGCTCGACCACACTACCACAAAATAGAGCATTAGAATTATCTAATTTTGCCACTATCTTACCTCTAAGGAGAACTGTTGTAATCTTGTATAGTTCAGTTCCAGTCCAGCAAACAATATGTTAAATCTAGCATTTATAGTAGTGTTTAGCATTTGAGCCTTACGTGTTTCCTGATAATTATAGTTGTTTCCTCAATGGACTGCTCCATTCCCCCCTTCCAGCTGTGAATAGTATGATCCATTTGTTTAGAATGTTGGTGGAAGTTCATGACAGAATGTTGTGTGAGGGATGGAGCAGTAGGGAAGATGAAAAAAGGCTTCCTTACTTAAGGACTTCAACTGTGATCGAGTCTTCGTTCATTATAACAAGAACCCTTGGACTCTGTGCACACTATCTCTTACTTTGAGATAGTATATACAGAGCCAACTTCCTACAACATCCTCCATTCAAGAAGTCTTCTGCCACAATGTCTGCAGCCCGGGCCAATCTTATTATGAGTTCTTCCATAACCAATCCCTCACTGAGCTCCCTCCTCTGTGTATCAAACGGGGTCCTGAGCCACAAACTTATATCTAAATATACTCTTTTGAGAGCCCCAAATGCAAACCAAGGAGGCAGAGATTAGGTGTGCATGCAGCCAATCTGCCCACAGCATTTCGCAAAAAGCACTCTAACTGCATTTCAAATGGGCTAGCACAGATAATGTGTATGATGTATGTGTCCCTTCACAGCGATCTGAGACAACTCCCCAGTTGTGATGGGTATATTTTATGGAGAACCTCTGGCCCATAGTCAGCCCCCTGTCAACATTTAAAATGAATATAACAGAACCTAGCATTGCTTGCATCCTCCTTATGATACCTCAGAATCTAATTTCAATCCAGATCAGAGACCTGGTACCTAGATCCTTTCCCTATTTGTCCTGTATCAATAAGGGTACTCTGTCAGTCACTGCATAGGAGACGCCATGGCATGGATACTGTCTCTCGTCTGTCACCAGGGCGTGAAGCTCCCCTAGAGCTCTAGGTTTCAGCAGCCTCCCTTCAAAGCCTGTTTTGTCCTCTGTCTTATTTGAAACATGAGTCATTCTAGCGTGGACTAATGCACTGGCTACAGTGACCGAGAGGAAAATGTCCAGAATTGTTCTGCACTGGCCCTCTCGCCATCTCTTATCATCATGATGCGCGGTGAGAAGAGTAGTAAGTGTTGGTGAAAACGTACTCAGGTGGCTTACTAAACTGTAACATTTGTCCCCTTACAATGTACAATAAAGATGTAAATATGTGTGTCGTACACATATAGAACATAGATGCGATATTGTACAAATATGTGCTAATAATGAACAGTAATTGCAACATATGACATTATGCCAAATTAAAAATGCAAAAGGCAATGGTTATATGTCAGATGTTGGGGGGTAATGCCTATAGGTGAGAGGTCATACAGTCCTGTCAGAATAGGGAATATATCCCTATTTAAAAACAACATGTATAAGACACTAAACCAAGTATGGGCTTAACCACCAGACATGAGTGGCACGGGGAGATCGCTAAGGTAATAGATTGCAAGTAGTGGGCTCTAGTAAATCCTTCAGGATGCATCTCTGACACACATCCCTTGGAACAGAAAAGAGACCTACGCGGGCGTAGGACCCAATACTCCATGTTGATCCTTGCTGGCCCAAAGACACAACAGCGAAGAGCTGTGGGATAGATCATATCTATTCCAGGAGATGCAAGATCGGACTGCTATATAGGGACAGACTTGGCCAGAGTTTATACTTTTACCAATTTATCTGAGTCCATCCACGTTTATCTTTTGTCCCATGCAAAATAAAATTGCATCTACAATTGTATGTTTATTCACAATGAAGTGCACACTTGGACTTGGATACCTGTGGGGTGTTTGTGCGATTTTAATTGTTCAGTACAGTAAAAATATGCTTTTCTTGCAGATGTTTTAAGCACACATTGTGATTTTATTGAACTGTTATGGTGCTTAAACTTAGTCGTTCCAACGCGCTGAATATTATTGCTATATTGCTGAAAACTGATGGATAAAGAGGATTGAACAATGAAGGTATTAAGAAATAGGCCATCCTAGCTCATATTCTTGTGTTGAGAAGGTAGTTAGTGGAAAGAAGACTGGAAGGATGCACAACCAGGCTACATGGGAGGGCATTTTTGATATGGCTCCACTTTACATGGTGTGTTAGGGTAATGTATTTCTAAAACGCACATACTCAGAGATTCGTGGTGTTACAGTCCAAACAAAATAGAAGTAGGATTCGAAAGAACTAATAAATTAACAGAATAATAGCAGGCTTGGATAGATGGCAAAATGTCACGCTGTCAGGCGGTATATCCATGACACTGGAAAGCTTAGTGAAGAATTGGGACTATTATAAAAGAAGCATTTTTTTTTCCATTTTCAAAAAAGTACAAATAGGGAAACAGATGTTTGAATTTAAATGTAAAAAC
Organism: Pleurodeles waltl; assembly: GCF_031143425.1. Lineage (NCBI taxonomy): Eukaryota > Metazoa > Chordata > Amphibia > Caudata > Salamandridae > Pleurodeles > Pleurodeles waltl. The sequence continues at coordinate 185,036,563 of NC_090447.1, forward strand.
TAGTCCAACCAGAAAACTGGGATGCTTACGGCCACTATGGGCTTGATTACGACCTTGGGGGATGGGATACTCCGTCACAAACATGAGAAATACCCCACCCGTCGTTTTACTAGCACCATAGGATATAATGGAACTTGTAATACGGCGACGGAATATCCGTCATATTTATGACAGAGTATCCCATCCGCCAGGGTCGTAATCAGGCCCTATGTGTCTCTCATTTTCTTATGATAGCTCAGAGAAACAGAATTATGTGATATTCTGGCCTGTTGTCAACGATTTATGTCTATCCACTCCATGGACTGAATACAAATATCAAAATAGTTAATAAGATTTTATGGAAAAATTTATAAGATTAAAGGTACCTGAGTTGTATACAAACAAAAGGTAAAAATTAATGGGATTGGAAATTGGCACTGAAACTACATATTACAGATCAGGAGTAGGCATTCTTTAAATTTGTCCCTAAAATAATCATGTTATGGCCAGCATGATATTACAAAATAAATCGGTTTTCAACAGCACTAGACCCCAAAAAATAAAAAATTAAACCTACACAACTAGAGTGCGCCTTTTCATGCAAACACAGGAATGTAGCTGGCAGCTACTCACATATGCTCAAGCATGAAAACATATTCAAGGTGGCTATCTTTCATGACATATCTGAGATAAATGCATTATTTATTTCATTTCAAAAGTCTTCCTGATCTAATGGGAATCCTGTACATACCAGCAGTGCTTAAATCAAGAAAACTTTACTGTACCCAACTGTTAGCTATGGGAAGCATCAACAATCACTTAACATACAGGGCACCTTGAGAGTTATGAACGTTTTTTTCATGCATGTTCTGCATATCTCTATCTTATATAAAGATGTTTTGAAACATCTGCAAAATTGGTATACACGATGCTGAATTCACCTGCTTTTTAGTGATGTAATATCACTGTCAGGGTCAATAATTTATTATGATGTGTAAACGTCCTGTTTCCATGCTTTCATATCTGTAAATCTTATTTTCAAATTATTTTCATTATTATGGTTGCATCTGTGTTGTTCTTTATGTTAAGACATAAGGTGTTATGAGTATACACTGCTTAAGGTATATATTTGTGCCTAGTTTTTAAATACATTTATGGAGTTTCCTGAAAAGTGTGCATGTGGCACCAGTTGCTTTCACTTCTCAGTCTAGGAGACATGCCCTCTTTTAAAAAAAACATACATGCACACATACATACATACATGCACACATACATATTGTGCACAATTGCCATAACCATAGGATTTTCATAGTTGCCGAGTTCTCTATGTTGGTATTGACTTTATAGTTGTCAACTTGCAGGAGGTCTATTTGCAAGCTCTTTATGTCCATAAATGTGAATGCTTAAATAGACCCATAAATCACATATGCAGACTCCTGTCTCATATTCTGACAAATGTATATGGCTCATATTGGAGAAACAATTACTTTTTTGGTGTTGGTGCATGACTTACATCTGGCAACTTAATACTGATTGGTATGGTAATGTATGATGGGTAATTTGGGAGAATTCTTTGGAGACCTGGCGCATGGCAAAAATCTATGACTGTGCACTGTGAGGTGAATTTTAACCTATAGGTTGGTGATACTAAGTTGCATGATTGTACAATCCCTTACTGAGATTGCAGCAACATTCAGAATCCCCTTACAGAGTGATCTAGACCATATCTTTGCACCATTGTACGGACTGCAATCAGATGGAACTTTACTGCTTAAATTAGACCATGTTATCAATTTCGAAGGGAAGGAATCCTTGTGGAAGCCCCAGCAAAATACATAAAGAGGGTGAAACACGTCAACTGTATGTCATTTCCCAAAAAGCAATCATGTCTACATTTTAAAACTGTGCTATCAGAGTGTCTGTTTGCTCTAGGAAACAAGCATGTATTACAATAGAGTGTAGAGTAGTTATGTAAGATGGAATCCATTGTTGAACAAGAAAAGTAACACATTCAAATACTGTCACAGAAATCAATACTGTATGCTCACTACATTAAATGAGCATTCATTGCATACAATGAAAAATTAATTCTGCTGTTTATATACTTTCTTCTTAGTATAAATATCCTATTATTGGTGCCAGTCCCGGCTACAGAGGATGCCAAGCAATCAGCAAATTCCTTATATTAACAAACAGATACAAGTAGGTTTCAAGCTCTGTGTTGTGTTAAGGGGTTTGACATAGTAGGTGTGTTTTTTATTGACTGGAAGTACTTGTGTTTTTATTATTATTTAATGCTCTAATCATAATTATTTTCTATGTCAGGAGCTTATTCATTCTCTAAAAACGAAATCTGTGCTCCCAGCACTTAAACATTTAGGCCCTCATTACAACCCTGGCGGTCGGTGATAAAGCGGCAGTAATACCGTCAACACAGACAGCCACTTTAACACTCCGACCACCACAGCGGTAGCAACATGCACTGCGATGGTAACCGCCAACAGCCAGGCGGAAGACAAAGTACCACCCACAGTATTACGAGACACCAATCCGCCACCTTTTCCGGGGTGGTACCAACGCTATCAAAAGCACGACAGAAACAGTACACAGAAGGGAAATGACTCACCTCTGGACACCCAGGGAACAACCACAAAGCCATGGAGCCCGAACTACAGGTGTTACCCAGGCTGGTCTACCTCCTCCTACACCAGGAATACCAATGCCGATGAAGATGACCACGGTGAGTACCGCCCCTAGCACACAGGGGAGGGGGAAGGAAAAAGAGAGTGACACACACACGCAACACACAACACCCCGCCCCCAATACCATACACACAAACAGATGCAGTAACATTACATATCCACCCTGTATCCCTCTGGAATAATGCAAGGACAAAAGGAAGTGATTGAAGTGAATGTAATAAGATCAAAATCCTGAAAAACGTCCCCAGATTATATACAGTATTTACAGATATACAAATGGAGGGACACTGCCCAGTTCATAATGTTCGTGGGCCACAGGGCCATATGACATAGTCCAAGGCGCCACTTGTCTCCTGCCTCAATACGGAGAGAACACTGCTGGGGCATCAGATCATAAATACACAGGCACCTCAGGGGAAATAGGAAGGGGGGCACCTCAGCCGGAAGATGGTATTACGCCACTGCTCCTGGAGGGGGCTACATGCCCATTACTCTGTCCTGGGGAGTGTAAGGACACAGTCTCTCTAGTGGGTGGTTTGCCCACTGCTTGGTCCTGGGGAGTGCAAAGGCACAGTCTCTCTAGTGGGGGGTTTGCCCACTGCTTGGTCCTGGGGAGTGCAAAGCCACAGTCTCTCTAGTGGGTGGCTTCTTCCCATGGTTCTGGAGGGGGCCTTGTGCCCAGTGTGCTTCATCCTGGCAAGGAGGGGGTGAGTGGATGCCTTCTTCCACTGGTTCTGGAGGGGGCCTTGTGCCCAGTGTGCTTCATCCTGGCAAGGAGGGGGTGAGTGGAGGCCTTCTTCCACTGGTTCTGGAGGGGGATCTGTGCCCAGTGATGCAGATCTTGGGGAGTGCAAGGTCACAGTCTCTCACCTGGGCGTCAGATCCACAAGATTTGCAGCGGGCAGGGTGCATGACACTCCATGGAGGCTGGACTACAGTCCATCCGCCGGCGGTGATGGCTGCACAGTGGTGGCAGTGCCGGGGCTGTTGGCGGTGCTGTCAATGTTTGGGGGAGGCACCAGTCCTTCCACTGCAGCCTCGGACGGCTGCCCACTGGGGCTGCTGCTGCTGCCAGTGATACTGGTGACGGTGCTGGTGGCGGTGCTTTTGGCGGTGCTGGTGGCGGTGTTGTCAGTGTTGGGAGGAGGCTTCAGCCCTTCCCCTGCAGCCTTGGACGGCTGCCCACTGGGGCTGCTGCTGCTGCCAGTGATGCTGGTGGCGGTGCTGGTGACAGTGCTGGTGGTGGCGCTGTCAGTGTTGGGGGGGAGGTCCAGCCCTTCCCCTGCAGCCTCGGCGGCTGCCCACTGGGGCTGCTGCCAGTGATGCTGGTGGCGGTGCTGGTGTCTGTGGCGGTGCTGTCAGTGGTGGGGGGAGGCTCCAGCCCTTCCCCTGCAGCCTCGGATGGCTGAAGTGCCATGGTTGGTGTTGTGGGCTTAGATTCAGCTCCCACACCAGGCCTACTATCCTTCCTACCTTCAGTGGCCGGCCCTTTGTCCTTGGCCTTGGCAGCTGGTGGTCCCTTCTTGCCTTTGGCAGCTGCTGGTGCCTCCTTGCCCTTGGCAGCTGGTACTCTCTTCTTTCCCTTGGCAGCTGCTGGTGCCTCCTTGCCCTTGCAGTTGCTGGTGCCTGCTTGCCCTTGGCAGCTGGTGGTCCCTTCTTGCCCTTGGCAGCTGGTGCAGACACACTGGCAGTGCTGACAGGTGTCTCCTTGGAGCCTCTCACACCACTAGTAGCTGCCGAAACTACAGTGGCCGTGGACTGGGTGGATGAGCTGCTGGCCTGGGTTCTGCCCACCCTGGCCCGAAGTGAAGGACGGAGGGGGGAGTGGTAGGGAAGGGGTCAAGGGTGGAGAAGGAAAGCTTCTTAGGGACACTTATGCCGGAAGAGGGTGAAGGTTTGGGAGTGGAGGAAGAGGGAGTGGTGGTTGGAGGTGTCTGTCTGCTGTGTTTGGGTGCAGGTGCATGGGCTGGATGCTGTTGTGAGGTGGATGGCTGTTGGGTGTCTGAGTGATTGTATTTGGGTACTTTGGGAGGAGGGGGCACAGACACAGTGGGAGAGGATGCAGGGGACGTGTGCATGGATGTGGGGGTGGTGACTTCCAGTGAGGGGTGTGTACTGATAGGTGTGATGGTGATGGAGGTAGTGGATGAGTGTCAACATCAGGACAGTGCGCGCTCTACGGGCGACGTAATGCAAAAAGCCAATCCTTATGCAATGTAATAATTCATGCATTGTGTGTTGATGCAGTATGTTAACCTTTTGCATTGCAGAGATTTATCTTGAAATGTCATAAATACTATTTGCAATGTATTGTTCATTTTCAAGGCTTTGCTGCAGGATTACAGGGAGTGGTTAGGGTGTGGTCCCTATTCTGAGCCCTTCTCGAATCCTTTCCTGCAGTCTTGCTGGGTGTGGCACGTGGGCTGGGTCTGGGTCTATTTAAAGGACCCAGCCCAGCTCCACGTGCTCACTATTCAGAGGTCCCAGTGCAGAGCAGCAGCATTTTCCTGAGCTCCTGTTCCGGAGGCGTGCCTAGGCTTTTCCAGGCCCTGTCCTCATTATCTTGGTGATCCTAAAGCAGGGTGGTAAGACGGAGGTCGGGTTAGGCCCTGACTCCATTTTCAGAGATATTCGAGTTTTGGGCCTTTTCGTTAATCGTGTGTGCAATTGTTTTCTTGGCATTTAACTCTTGCATTACAGATCGGCAGAGTGCACGATCATTTCATGGCATTTGAATCTTGATGTACGAATCGGCAACAGTGTGCACGATTCATTCTTGGCATTTAACTCTTGCAATACAGATTGGCACAGTGCGCGATCATTTCATGGCATTTGAATCTTGATGTACGAATCGGCAACAGTGTGCGCGATTCATTCTTGGCATTTAACTCTTGCAGTACAGATCGGCAGAGTGCGCGATCATGTCATGGCATTTGAATCTTGATGTACGAGTCGGCAACAGTGTGCGCAATTCATTCTTGGCATTTAACTCTTGCAATACAGATCGGCAGAGTGCGCGATCATTTCATAGCATTTGAATCTTGATGTACAAATCGGCAACAGTGTGCGCAATTCATTCTTGGCATTTAACTCCTGCAGTTCAGATCGGCAGAGTGCGCGATCAGTTCATGGCATTTGAATCTTGATGTACGAATCGGAAGCAGTGTGCGCGATTCATTCCTGGCAAAGAACTCTTTCAGTTCAGATCGGCAGAGTGCGCAATCATATCTTGGCATTTAAAGCTTGATGGTGGAACTGGCAGCAGTGTGCACGATTCATTCTTGGTATTTAACCCTTGCAGTTCAGATTAGCAGAATGCGCAATCATTTCTAGGCTTTGAAATCTTGATGCATAGTTTGATATTAAAATGCATAATAATTTCTAGACTATTGAATTCTGAAATTCAGAACAGAGCATAACCTTGCAGTATTATTTGTGAGTCTATCGCACTTCATTCATGCAAATTAATGTGTTCATTGATTCTTAATACAACACAGTTGCTATTCCAAGAACTCACTTGAGAAAGTTCAATGTTCAGATCATGAAAGGTAATTCTAAAAAAATGCTCATATGAAAGTTTGCATAATCCTTCTTTATTTTCCAGGTACTCAGAGCTAATAAGGTCATGTTATATAAAAGCCCTTGACCATTCATGTTATCAGTATATAAATATTTTGGAACAATGTTTATGAAAATCAATGTGAATAATCTTGCTATTGTGTTCTTAACTCTTGCTCCCACAGGTCTCCTTCCCAGCTGTTCCCAACCTAAAACCCAATCTCCCGCTTGGTCATTCTTTAACTCTGTGCTATAATAACTATTAGAGTTTGGAGCTGCCAAGAGGTGGACATATTGGGAACAGGCACAAACCCTGAGGATCCGGTCTCCCTGACTGAGAGGATGTAGTGCATGCAGGTGTGAGTGGAGATGCTACTGGGAGGGAGGTGGATGACGAGGAAGAGGGGGACACAGTGGAGGCAGTGGATGTTGGTATGTCTGCATCTGGATGATGTTTGTGTGAGTGCCTGTGTGATGATGTTTGGTGTTTGTGTTTGCCTGAGCCACTCCTGTGTGTTGTCTTGGGTGCATGCTGGTCTGATGATGTGCTTGGGATTGGTTGGGGTTGAGGGGAATAGGACTGGGTAGAGGAAGTTGGAGGGGGGAGGCTAGAGACAGGAACAATGGCTGCCATCAGGGAGGAGGCCAGAGCCTGGAATGATCTCTGTTGGGCCACCACGCAATAGTGGATGCCCTCCAGGAATGCATTTGTTTGTTGCAAATGCCCTGCCAGCCCCTGGATGGCATTCACTATGGTTGACTGCCCAACAGAGATGGATCTCAGGAGGACAATAGACTCCTCACTCAGGGCAGCAGGGCTGACTGGGGCGGGGCCTGAGGTGCCTAGGGCGAAGGAGATGCCCACCGTCCTGGGTGAGCGGGCACGAGAAACATGCGGAGGGGCTGCTGAGAGGGCGGTGCTGGTACAGGGGTGGTGGCTGTACCTGTAGTTGGGGTGGCCACAGAGGTGTCCTCCACCACCAGGGAGCTACCATTGGAGGAGGTATCACTGTCTGAACTCTCCCCACCAGTCTCCACCTTGGTGCTCCCCTCGCCCTCCGTCCCACTGTTGCCCTCACCGTCAGTGGATTCGGCCTCATGGGCCATGTGGGATGCAGCTCCCACTGTCGCCGGGGGCCTCTGCTCCTCTGGCAGATGATGCTGATGCATATAAGGACAAGGTGACAAAACAAAAAGGGGGGGGAAGACAGAGGATACACTTGGTCAATGCCAGCAACAACACCACTGTTGGCGTACACAACACACAGGGAACAGCCCTATGCACTAGGCAATGCACTACCAGTCACAATGCTAGTCACCAGGCCATGGAGAATACTGCCTAACACCAATAGCAGCATCCCTGAGACCCACAGATCCCTGCCCAGTAGATGCCCACTAGCATGTTTGGGGTGGAGTGCAACAGACCCTGCCCAACATGGAACTTACCCTGCAATGTTTGACCTGGCCTAGTGGACACCCACAGGCCCACATCCCCCACCCAGAGAACACCCCGCCATGCATAATTTGGAGAATTGGTAGATCTACTCACCCCCTTGTGGCTGCTGTGATGACCTCAAGTGCCCATCCAACTCTGGATAGGCCACCGCCAGTATGCAGAACATCAGGGGGGTCAGGATTTGACGGGCACCCCTTCCTCATTGGGAGGCCATCCCCAGCTGGGCCTCCAACGTCCTCCTTACCCAGCGTCTCAGGTCCTCCCACTGTTTGCGACAGTGGGTGCTCCGCCTGCCATAGACCCCCAGGGTCCGCACATCCTTGGCAGTGGCACGCCATATACCCTTTTTCTGATGGGCGCTGACCTGCAGATAAAAGAACATATAAGAAGGGATCAGTCATACTGTCCGGCCTGTTACACCCATGGCCCACCATATCCCTCCCATCCCCTTACGCACATATATTGACCACCATATATGCAGCCCAGGACCCCTGAACCATCCCCCCTTACAAGAGGCCTTCACACACAGCACTCAATGCATTCATGACCCATGCATCGTGCACACATTATACACACCTGTTGGTCTGGAAGCCCATAAAGCAATCGGTACTGGGGTAGGATCCCATCCACCAGTCTCTCCAACTCAGCAGTGGTGAAGGCAGGGGCCTTTTCCCCAGAGACTCGAGCCATGGTCACTTCCAGACACAGGTCACAGCAGCACTTGCAGTATAGGTCCTCTCCTGTTGAAGGTCAGGTAGCAAGTGAGTGAACAGATAGAAAATGTCAGTCACGTCCACGGCGGTGCGCACCATCACCGCCGGCGTACATCACCATTGGCTACTGTACCCCATAGGGCCCAATGATAACCAATGAGGAGTTTCACTGCAGTCCTCAACAGCCTCCTGCAACGGCGCACAACATCAGCGGAATTACCTCATTTACACGTGTCCCTCCACACAGGACAGGCATCCGCCATTTCAGGGGGGGCAGGCCATGGCACATAACTCCGTCACAGCAGACATAAGCACATTTAGGGACTACACGTAAACATACTGTTGCTGTCACAACATGCAATGCATTTTACTCTGAAAATATTTATAAAAATGACCTGCTGCTCACCGTTTTGCCCCCTAGATTACAACCGCTGAGGATGATTAGGAGATGGAGACATCCCCCTGTGTACAGGCCCCTGGTGGACTTGGCAACAATGGAGGACAGGCAAATTACCCTCACCTACAGACTTGGTAGGGCCACAATCCAAGAGCTGTGTGCCCAATTGGAGCCAGACCTGATCTCAGCTATCCGTCAGCCTGCTGGGATCCCCCCTCTTGTGCAAGTGCTACCAGTGCTACATTTCTTGGCATCTGGCTCCTTCCAAGTGACAGTGGCCATGGCGGAAAAGATGTCACAGCCAATGTTCTCAATAGTGCTGACCAGATTGTTGTCTGCCCTGATGAAACACATGCGCAGCTACATTGTTTTCCCCTAGGTGGAGGATTTGGCCACAGTGAAAGCTGACTTCTATGCAATGGGACATATAGTAGGAGGCTGGCCTGGCTTATAGTGGGTACTGTGTGGTACTTACACCCTGTGCCAGGTCCAGTTATCCCTTATTAGCATAATAGAGGTGTTTCTAGCAGGTTAGGCTGATAGAAGGTAGCTATGGCAAAGCAGCTTAGGCTGAACTAGGAGACATGCAAAGCTCCTATTATACCACTTATATCATATAGCACAATATCATAAGAAAACACAATACTCAGAGTTACTAAAAATAAAGGTACCTTATTTTAGTGATAATATGCCAAAAGTATCTCAGAGAATACCCTCACTTATGAGGTAAGTAATATACATAAATTATATGTACACAAACCCAAAACAGGTAAGTAACAGTAAGAAAAGTAGTGCAAACAATGTAGAATCACAATAGGATGCAATAGGTGAACATAGGTCTAGGGGCAACACAAACCATATACTCCAAAAGTGGAATGCAAATCACGAATGGACCCCAGACCTAGGGTCACTGGGACTGTAAGAAAACAGAAAGGGTGTCCAAAATACCCCACCCCAATACCCTAGAAAGTAGGAGTAAAGTTACCATACTACCCCAGAAAGACACAATAGTCGTGATAGGGGGATTCTGCAAGAACCACAAGCACCAGCAAAATACTGAAGATGGATTCCTGGCCGTGAGGACCTGCAAGGCAAGGGGACCAAGTCCAAGAGTCGTGATAGTGTACAGGGGGGGCAGGAGCCCAGGAAAACCCGAATGAAGGTACAAAAGGGATGCCTCTGGGTGGAAGAAGCCAAAGATTCTGCAACAACGAAAAAGGGTTAGGAACTTCTCCTTTGGATGGAAGATGTCCCACGGCGTGCTGGATGTTGCAGAAGTATTTCCATGCAGAAATACCACAAACAAGCCTTCCTAGCAGCAAGGGTCGCAGTAGAGGTTTTTGGGTGCTGCTGGGGACCAGGAAGGACCAGGATATCGCCCCTTGGAGGAGGAGACAGAGGGGGCACTCAGCAACTTAGAGAGCTCCCGCAGAAGCAGGCAGCACCCACAGAAGTACCAGAGCAGGCACTTAGAAGATTTGTGAAACCGGATTCACAAAAGGAGGGTCCCATGATGTCGGAGTCCAACTCAGAGGGTTAAGCACTGCAGGGCGGAGTGCTGGGGACCCAGGCTAGGCTGTGCACAAAGGAAGCCTTCGAGAAGTGCACAGAAGCCGGAGCAGCTGCAAATCACGCAGTACACAGGTTTGCTGTCTGGTGTGGGGAGGCAAGGACTTACCTCCACCAAACTTGGACTGAAGGATCACTGGACTGTGGGGGGCACTTGGATCCAGCTCCTGTGTTCCAGGGACAACGCTCGTCAGGATGAGAGGGGACCCAGAGGACCGGTGATGCAGTCTTTTGGTGCCTGCATTAGCAGGGGGAAGATTCCGTCGACCCACGGGAGATTTCTTCTTGGCTTCCAGTGCAGGGTGAAGGCAGACAGCCCTCAGAGCATGCATCACCAGGAAACAGTCAAGAAAGCCGGCAGGATGAGGCGCTACAATGTTGCTGGTAGTCGTCTTGCTACTTTGTTGCGGTTTTGCAGGCATCCTGGAGCAGTCAGCGGTCGATCCTTGGCAGAAGTCGAAGAGGGAAGTGCAGAGGAACTCTGATGAGCTCTTGCATTCGTTATCTGAAGAATACCCCAGAGGAGCGACCCTAAATAGCCAGAAAAGGAGGCTTGGCTACCAAGAAAGGAGGTCTGGCTACCAAGAGAGATAAGAACCTATCAGAAGGGGTCTCTGACGTCACCTGCTGGCACTGGCCACTCAGAGCAGTCCAGTGTGCCCCCAACACCTCTGAATCCAAGATGGCGGAGGTCTGGGACACACTGGAGGAGCTCTGGGCACCTCCCCTGGGAGGTAAAGGTCAGGGGAGTGATCACTCCCCTTTCCTTTGTCCAGTTTTGCGCCAGAGCAGGGCTGGGGGATCCCTGAACCAGTGTAGAGTGGCTTATGCAGAGATGGGGACCATCTGTGCCCATCAAAGCATTTCCAGAGGATGGGGGAGGCTACTCCTCCCCAGCCCTTCATACCTATTTCCATAGGGAGAGGGTGTAACACCCTCTCTCAGAGGAAATCCTTTGTTCTGCCTTCCTGGGCTGGGGCTGCCCAGACCCCAGGAGGGCAGAATCCTGTCTGAGGGGTTGGCAGCTGCAGCAGCTGCAGTGGAAACCCCGGAAAGGCAGTTTGGCAGTACCCGGGTTCTGTGCTAGAGACCCGGGGGATCATGGCATTGGTATTGGGGTGACAATTCCATGATCTTAGACATGTTACATGGCCATGTTCGGAGTTACCATGGTGACGGAACACATAGGTAGTGACCTATGTGCAGTGCACGTGTGTAATGGTGTCCTCGCACTCACAAAGTTCGGGGAATTTGCCCAGAACGATGTGGGGGCACCTTGGCTAGTGCCAGGGTGCCCACACACTAAGTAACTTGCCACCTAGCCTTCACCAAGTGAGGGTTAGACATATAGGTGACTTATAAGTTAATTATGTGCAGTGAAAAATGGCTGTGAAATAACGTGGACGTTATTTCACTCAGGCTGCAGTGGCAGGCCTTTGTAAGAATTGTCTGAGCTCCCTATGGGTGGCAAAAGAAATGCTGCAGCCCATAGGGATCTCCTGGAACCCCAATACTCTGGGTACCTCAGTACCATATACAAGGGAATTATATGGGTGTACCAGTGTGCCAATGAGAATTGGTAAAATTAGTCACTAGCCTGCAGTGACAATTTTAGAAAGCAGAGAGAGCATAAACACTGAGGTTCTGGTTAGCAGAGCCTCAGTGATACAGTTAGGCACCACACAGGGAACACATACAGGGCATACACTATGAGCACTGGGGTCCTGCCTAGCAGAATCCCAGTGACACAAGGTCAAAAACAAACATACATACAGTGAAAATGGGGGTAACATGCCAGGCAAGATGGTACTTTCCTACACATATCCCCAACATCATTGGAGCAATTGATGGTACACATATTGCCTTTGTACCCCCCAGGAGAAATGAACAGGTGTTCAGAAATTGAAAGAGCTTTCACTCCATGAACGTGCAGATAGTGTACCTAGCGGACCAGTACATCTCCCATGTGAATGCAAAGTATCCAGGGTTGGTGCATGATGCCTTTATCCTGAGGAAAAGCAGCATCCCATATGTGATGGCTCAACTCCAGAGGCACCGGGTGTGGCTAATAGGTGAGCCCATGGTCCCCACCAAGTGTATGTTGGTATATGGGTGTGGGCTTGGCCCTAAGGGTGAGTTTGTGGCTAACAGGTATCCCTCGATATTTGTAGGTGACTCTGGTTACCCCAACCTCTCATGGCTACTGACCCTAGTGAGGAATGGCAGGACAAGGGCAGAGGAACGTTACATTGAGGTACATGGGCAAACATGAAGAATTATTGAGCGCACTTTTGGCCTCCTGAAGGCCAGGTTCAGGTGCCTCCATCTGACAGATGGATCCCTGTGCTACTCACCAAAGAAGGTGTGCCAGATCATCGTGGCATGCTGCATGTTGCACAACCTTGCCTTGAGATGCCAGGTGCCTTTTCTGCAGGAGGATGGGGCTGGTGATGGGCATGTGGAAGTGGTGGAGCCTGTGGACAGTGACGAAGATGAGGCAGTGGAGGAGGATGTGGACGACAGAGCAACTGTCATTCCACAGTACTTCCAGTAACACACAGGTAAGACACTGTAACTTCACCTTCCATTGCTGTTTTGTGTAGTGAATTTTCTCTGGCAGGCTGCTGTGCCCACTACTATGGCCACTTACTGTACCCTTTGATATGTCTATTCACAAATATTTGTGCCCTACTCTGACTCCTGGTGTATTGACTGCAGCACATTACAGGTCATACCTACATATACATAACTGTACAGTATAATTGCAATGTCTACAGACTGTAAAACGAATACATCCTTAATCATTTGACATACTCCATACTTGTAGTTTTTCAAGGGGTGTTTATTTAGATGCTGAGAAGTAAATGGGGATGTGCAATGGGCTCGGGTGCTGGTGGGGGAAGGTCCAGGATAGAGTCCAGTCTATTGGTATCACAGGTGCATTGTCCAATGGGGCATTGGAAGGGAAGCATGGAGGTTCAAGGTGGACAGGGTAACAGAGTGAGACACAAGGGTGAAAATTATGAGAGTCCTTTTTCCTGGTGGGAGTCTTGGCAATGTTCTCTGGCTTCTGCCTGGATCGCAGGGACCATTTGCGGGGTGGTTCTCCTTCTGCAGGGGGTATGGTGCTGGTGGCCTGTTTCTCCTGTGGCGGGGCCTCCTGTCCACTAGCGTCGGCGGAGGTGGAGGGCTGCTCATCAGTGTGGCTGGTGTCAGGGGCCCGTAGGGGTGCCACTGCCTCCCTTATGGTGTTGGCCATGCCAGCCACCACCCTTGCAATGGTGACCATGGTGGTATGGATGTCCTTCAAGTCTTCCCTGATCCCCAGGTACTGGCCCTCCTGCAGCCGCTGGGTCTCCTGCAACTTGTCCAGTATCTAGCCCATCGTCTCCTGGGTATGCTCCCGGGATCCCTGCAAGTGCCACGTGGAGCATCGGCTCCCTGGGCCAGTCCTCCCCCTGTCGCACAGCAGTCCTCCCACCTTCTCTGTTGTCCTGTGCCTCTGTCCCCTGAACAGTGTGTCCACTGCCACAGATCCCAGGTCCCTGCTCGTCCAATGTTTGTGGTGTGTCCTGAGAGTCCCTGTAGTGGTGGACACACTGCTGATTGACGTGTCCTGGGGACAGTGGTATGGGCCAGCTGGGTGGGTGCTGTGGTGGTGTTTCCTGAGGGGGAGAGTCAGTGGTGTTATGGGACTGTGCCTAGGCAACCATCCGTCCAGAGGTCCCTGATGGGCCAAGTTGGTGATCCTGATTCAGGCATGCAGAGTTGCTGTCATCACTGTGGGCCTCTTCAAGGGGGGGAGGACTGGATGTTGCTGGCACCTCCTCTCTGGTGACGTTGTGTGGGGGACCTGTGGGGAAGTAAATGCAGTGTTATAGTTTCTGCGTGTGCCATCTTGTGCATGAGTATGTTGCCCTCTATAGTTGATATTGCCATGGCAGATTAGCCTTAGTGTGATTTGTTATTTGGTGGGCTAGGTGATTGTCTTTAATGTGCATGCAGTGGTGATAGTTGTCCATGCAGGTCTGTGATTGGTGTCCATACATTGGTGGTACATGCAGGGCTTGGCATTGGGATGAGTGGGGTGTGCTGGTGGGGAGTATGTGAGGTGGTGGAGTTATGGGGGTTTGTGATAACATGCAGGTAGAGAGGTTGATAGTAATAGAGAATTGACTTACCAGAGTCCAGTCCTCCTGCTACTCCTGCCAGGCCCTCAGGGTGCATGATTGCCAAGACTTGCTCTTCCCACGTTGTTAGTTGTGGGGGAGTACAGCTATCTGTTGCCTTGCTGCCACAGAATGCACCTTCCCCTGTAGGTCGTTCCACCTCTTCCTGATGTCATCCCTTGTTCTGGGGTGCTGTCTCACGGCGTTGACCATGTCCACGATTCTCCGCCATAGCTCCATCTTCCTAGAAATTTATGTCTCCTGCACCTGTGATCTGAATATATGTGGCTATACCCGGATGATTTCCTCCACCATGGCCCTTACCTCTGGGAACCTGGGGTGTCTTTGTGGTGCCAAGGGTGTAGTGTGAGTGGTGTGTGTGAGGGTGTGGAGTGATGTGTTGGGGTGTGTGCTGTGAGGTGGGTGGATGGTGTATGGGTGATGGTGTTCTTTGGCTCTGGCTTTGTGGGTGCTCTTGGTGTCTCTCTCTCTCAGTAGTAAATATTTGAAAGTCGGAAAGGATTGTGGGTAATGTTTCTGTGTGTTTTATAGTGGCGTGGTTGTGTGGGAGTGGTGTGTGTACGTGTGTCAGGTGTGTGTAGTTTGACTTGTCCAATGTGGTGTAGTTTTGTTTGAGTGTGTGTATTTTGAGCACGGAAGTATGTACTGCCAATGGTTTACCGCGGTTGAATGTCCGCCGCGGTGATTCATGGGTCATAATGCTGTGTGCGTAGTTCTGTTGGCGTAATGGTGGGGGTTTTGGTACCGCCAGTTTATCACCGACCTTTGGGCTGGCAGACTTGTGTGTGTATCTGTATAGTGACAGAATTCTATGTGTGGGTCATAATACGGGTAGCGGTATATCGCCGCGGTCACGGTATGTTGGCAGCAGTCAGCATGGCAGTAAGCGGCACTTACCGCCGGGGTCATAATGACCCCCTTAGTTTTCTTGCAGTCTTTGTGTACATTAATCATGGAGGACAAGGTAGCAGAGGGCCTGCTTCACTGAGCATTTATTTATTTTATTTTACATCTGGGTATTTTTTTTTAAGTACTACCTGTCGCTGGTAGCCGTGTTAGAGAACTACGCTTATATGGGTATTTTTTGGGATCTACCTTCATAGTCAATTATGGTTCGTCAGTGGTAGGAGCTTTTATCCATGGCCTGCTCTTTGGTAGAACTGACACTCCCCTTTTTCCTTGGTCTTAGGTGGCCATGGCGCTAGGAGCCGGAGCAAAAGGTAAACACTTTCTGTAGTTTCCACAGTTGCTTTTCTCAGCAGTGCTTAATTTGTAAATAAAAACGTGCCGGAGTCCAAAGTTCTCCTTTGTAACAAGCTGCTGCAGCATTTAAATGTGGGAACACAGAATACTGAGGCAGCCTTTCCTAAAGAAATCTCAGGCCTCTTTAATCCATTTACAGCCACTCCCTGCCCCTCCAGCAAATTCTTGCAGCTTTCTGCATTCTCCCTTTCCTTTTTCTCTTCCCCCACCTTTCCCATATGTGTCTTTTGCTCGCAGCAAATGCCTGATGGGAAAACCTAAGTTCCGGCCCTCAAAAATTAGTGCTGGTGCCGTGTACCAAAATACCACCAGCTCAAACTAAGCACTGTCAGTACCTTAGAAGCAATTATGCTTTTGAGGGTCTTCGAGTGGGAAATAGGTCAACCATGTGATGTAATTGGCGGGGGCAAAGTGTTTGATGTCACATCTGTTACCTCTAGTATTTTGCTAAATGGACTTGCATGCCTACTGCTGTGTTTCTTGAGAGACAGATGCAGTTCTGTGACTGAAGAACCCATGTGCAAGTGGTGTAGGCAATATCAACTTTCAGTTACGGCAGTAGAGCTAGTGATTTTAGCCAAGAGAAACAAATCCACCCACGCTTTAGGTCATAACCAAAACGGAAGCTTGCAAGTACATGTACTTCAAAGTGGCATAGCAGCAGAAAATAATTGCTGTGCTATTCTGTGTACAAAAATCCTTGCTTTTGCTTCTCTTGTGGTATTTTACTAGTGCAAACAATATCGATATATCTTTTCATTGCAGGCATTTTCTCCAAATGGAGACATGCCCTGGGAGCAGACTGGGGCTGTGCTTTATTTTTGTACTAGTCTGAAAAAAAAACATTATTTCTATACACAGTCACGAAAAACCCAGAAGCCATTACTTTTTTCATCAGATACAATAGACAATGAAAATAATAGCTAGATGATAGCCGCAGAGGATTGGAGAAGAGTTTCGATTCCTCACAGTAAATGAAATCCCTTGTCAGTGTAGCTCAGTAGATTTATTTGTCACGCTAGTGAAGGGTGGCAAACACAGAACAAGCATTGGCAAAGCCAATAGGTCTCGGCAATACGAACGTTATAGGCTATGTCAATGTTAATGTCTATGGGGGTGATTCTGAGACTGGCGGGCGGCGGAGGCCGCCCGCCAGTCTTCCCCCGACAAAATACCGCTCCGCGGTCGCAAGACCGCTGAGGGTATTTTGAGATTTGCCCTGGGCTGGCAGGCGCCGCCAAAAGGCCGCCCGCCAGCCCAGGGCAAATCTACCTTCCCACGAGGACGCCGGCTCCGAATGGAGCCGGCGTAGTGGGAAGGTGCGACGGGTGCAGTTGCACCCGTCGCGTATTTCAGTGTCTGCTTTGCAGACACTGAAATACTTTGTGGGGCCCTCTTACGGGGGCCCCTGCAGTGCCCATGCCATTGGCATGGGCACTGCAGGGGCCCCCAGGGGCCCCGCGGCACCCCCTACCGCCATCCTGTTCCTGGCGGGAGACCCGCCAGGAACAGGATGGCGGTAGGGGGTGTCAGAATCTCCATGGCGGCGGAGCGCGCTCCGCCGCCATGGAGGATTCTCCCGAGCAGCGGAAAGTCGGCGGGAGACCGCCGACTTTCCGTTTCTGACCGCGGCTGAACCGCCGCGGTCAGAATGCTTGACGGAGCACCGCCAGCCTGTTGCCGGTGCTCCCGTGGTCAGTGACCCTGGCGGTCACCGACCGCCAGGGTCAGAATGACCCCCTATATGCGTTGTCAATGTGATGTCAGTGGTAATGGCACATCAGGGCTGCCATGCGCACTCATAGCCAGCTGAGACCTGACCTCCTGGCAGTGTCACCAGGGAAGCATTTAATCAACCCTTCAACCTTTCAAAAAACAATCTGTGCTCCAACAGTTACACATTTAGTTTTCTTGCATTCTTTGTGTACATGAATCACAGAGAACAAGGTAGCAGAGGGCCTGCTTTACTGAGCATTTATTTATTTCATATCTGGGTAATTTTGTAAAGTACTACATGTCGCTGGAAGCCATCTTAGAGAATTTTGCTAATATGGGTGTTCCTTGGGGTCTAACTTCGTAGTCAATTACGGATCGTCAGTGGTAGGAACTGTTATCCATGGCCTGCTCTGTGGTAGAATTGACAATCCCCTTCTTCCTTGGTCTTATGTGGCCATGAAGTTAGGAGCAGGAACAGAATGTAAACACTCTCTGTAGTTCCCACATGTTGCTTTCCTCGTGCACCCCAGCAGCAAATAAGCTTTTGAGGGTCTTGGGCAGCTAATAAGCATCTGAGGGTCCTAGAGCCTTTGATAATCATGTCAAAAAGTGGAAATGTATAAAGAAAAGATGCATAAGTAAACTGTTGCAATAGTCCAACTTGCTCATTGCTAGTGAAATCACTTCAGATGACCATGCAGAAGGGCAGTTGGTATGAAGGTATTGCAATATTCAGTAGGTACTATCTATCATCTAACTATCAGTGGTGGTGGATATGATGAAGGACTCTTGCCACATTGTAGTGATAAATGTTAGCCCTAAGTAGTGAGCTACCATATTATCAAGTTTTTGTTATTGACTTAAAAAATATACTCTACTTAAAATAGACTCTAGAATATCAAACACCATATATTATCATAGTAAATATATGTAGATATGTATATCTTAACTATTCCTAATTCCCTATCTACGAACCTTGAGGACACAGTAGCAGTCAGTATTCTGGATTCAGAAGTTTTGTAAGCTGATAAAAAGTCAATATTTTGGTAAACAACTCTCTTACCTTCCTGGCTGTCGGCAAAGTTGATAGAATGTGTGCGGAGAACAAATTGAGGTAAGGCAGAAAGGGGGAAGATGTTGACATGAGGAATGAATCTGGTTCAGAAAAGCACAGTAATAGTGGTCTTTGAACCAACATTTGTCTAGTGCATATTATGCACTTAGACATCCTGTAATGCAGGAGAGAGATAAAGGTGGGGAAGAGGCAATCAGCATAAAAGAAAACAAAAACCAAAGAAGATTATGTAGCTGAAGGAGGTAGTGCAAAGAATAAATAGGCGTCACATCATCTTGGCTTGGGGAACACACACTGATAGGGCAGTGGGGCATTCACAGAGAATGTCCACTGCTTCTCCCAAAAAATGTCCCCAGCAGAAAAAAGATATTCCGATTTGGTGAAATAACTTCTCGCTATAAAGGCAGCCTTTATCCAATGTGGACTCCTTATACTTGTAGCCCACTTTCAAGTAACTTTTCATACCAGCCACAGAAACTTTCAAGTGTTGGAATAGTAGACAACTCTGCTGGGCTTTCTTTTTTCAATATTTGATTTTTGCCTTACCTACATCCTAGCTCTGAAAATGCAATTGTTGATTCCTTCTCTAGGCGATATTCTGAATCAGAGAATTCCAGAACACTGACAAAATTATTGCTCCTCAAGCATTTTTTTCTGTAACTACCTCCAGATTTCTAGTGTGTATTCATCTAGAAGCCAAACTTTTTAATCTCCACAATCTAGAAAAACATTATCCTTGTTTTCAGATTAAGAACTCAAGCTATCTAATTTTTGTTCAAACCAAACTCTTAAGTCCGCCAAAAGAGGAGCTGGTATCCTGCAGGGGAAAATCCATGTACCGCTGTGTGCATGTCAGAAAAATTGTAGCAGCGCCTGTCCTGCAGATGAAACTTCGATGCAGTGTCTATCCCTCAGCTGCAAATTCGATGCACTGCCTTTTCTCAATGCGGACCCTTCACACAACGAGTTCGAATTTTCCATGCATCGACCCTGGGCGTCAAATCTTCAACATCGCAGCAAGGCCCTGAGGCTCTGTGTTCAAAAATCAACACATTGTTCTCCTGCAGGGAAAAGAATGGCCGCATCACCTACCCGGCAGGAAATAAAATCAGTGCACAGCCTCACTTGTAAATAATGAATCCACTCATCGCTTGCTTTTCTGATACAACACCTCTCCTGCAGCTTTATTATTGACGCATACCAGATACTTTATGCTAAAACAAAACATCCATTGATTCCTATGGATTAAGACTCTTTTAACTTTAAAAATTTATATCTTTTATTGTGTATGCTGGATTTTTGTTGTTTTGGTCTTGTTTTACTCTGATAAATGTTGCCTATTTTGCTAAACTGGTGTGGAGTACTTTTGTAGTGTTTTCACTGTGTTACTGTGTGTGTACAAATACTTTATACGTTGCCTGCGAGATAAGCCTCACTGCTCGTGCCAAGCTACCAAGGGGGTGAGCGGGGATTATCTTAGGTGTGTGACTCCCTTACCCTGACTAGAGTGAGGGTCGCTACTTGGACAGGGTATAAAGTGACTGCTATCTAGAGACCCCATTACTAACATCATGACTCATTAGTCACCGGACACAGACGTTTAAGTATCACTAAAGATCTAAATAGAAGGATGTTTTGGTAGTTTTCCCTTCACCACGTTGTCACAAGATGTATTAACTCCTGCAAACACAGTGCTCAAAATAAATCTGAAACACAAAGAAAGGCAGGATTATTATTGACAACCAAATTTTGGAAATCTCTGTTTTATAAACTTGGCATCTAAAGGGCAATACATTCTGGCTTCCACCCTCATGCTAAAGGGTAAACAGAAAGCTTAAATAGAACTCTAGAAGAGTTCTTAAGGTGCTACATACCCAAGACATACCCAAGACAACTGGAAATCACTTTTACCTGCAGCAGAATCTTCCTACAAAAAATAAGTTCAGAAGCTCATTGCCTTCCCTCCTTTATTTGTCTTCACACTTGAACTGTTCCAGACTCCTTGGAAATAGATGATTCCGTACTAGCCGCTCAAAAATTGCAGGAATGGTTAAAAAGAGTCTGAGGGAAATTAGAGGCTAATTGGCATGGGTGGCCAGCTCCTAATTGCAAAACAGGAAATAGAGTTTGGCTTTCCTGTACCAATTTACCTCATTCTGTCTGCAGGTCCAAATTCTCTCCTAGATATTATGGTCCTCTTGAAGTTTCTAATGTAATTAATCCTGTCAATGTACAACTCAAGCTTCTTCTTTCTTTGAGGGTTGATCCTTCCTTTCATGTTTCTCATTTTAAACCTTGTGCACAGGTGGCCTCACTCCTCTGTGGACTCCTGCCAAGCCTCATTCTGGTGTCCCCTCAGGAAGCAGCTGCATGCTATGGAGCAATTTTGTTTGAGTGGAGTCGACCAATCAGGTCGCGTGGAGCATTGTGTGAAGATTTTATTTTTTCATGCTCACATTTTAGAAACACTGAATGCAGAAGGAATTATATAATATTCCTATGGCACAATTAAATAATAATGAAATTATCATGCTCACATTGATGTTCTATTGTTTCTAAAGCATATATTTCATGTTTACCTGCCTTTATTGAATCTGTCATTTGTTTATTTCCCAATCCAAGATGACTGAACCACTTCTAGAATTATGTCACATCATGTTTAATACTGTTAAAAAGGCATCCATTTTGAGTCCAGTTGCATCATAATTGATTCAGCTACATTGCTCGCTCACTAGGCTCCATGGATACTCCCCATTCACGCTTCCTGCTTACTGTTTTGCTCTTTGCTTTGTTACCTGGCCTGATCAGCTAGAAGGTTTTTCTGGTCTCCAATTTTTTCCCTTCCTGCTGGATATTATTTCTGGAGCAAAATCATATTCTCCGTGTAAGCCTGGCATTTGATGTTGCCTCCAAAAATAGTAAGTTGTTCCCATGTATGAAGAAAACTCTCTACACGTTGTCAAGGAGATAAACTCTTAACAACAAATGTACATAAACCTGTGCAACCTATTGAAGGGTGCAAGCATGCACAGGTTCGGGTGTATACTATTGAGTGTGTGCATTGCATTGATTGAGCACTTACTGTGTTAGTACAAACATTTAGAAGGTTTTGTGCATGTGCCTTTTTCATGAAGACTAATAGGCTCTTCCATATGTTGTATTGTGCACATTATGAACTTTGAATTTTTTGTGAATTGGCCATTTTTCTGACTTTTCATACAGGCATATGCATTAATTTGAGCATAAAACATTTTGCTACTACTTGGGTCCCTCCATAAAGGGTGAATGAAGAGGTGAGAGTTGTGACCAGACCACAGGCTTGAACGTCACTATTAGAGTATTCTTGTTCTATTATTCGTGATCTTGTTCTTTCCATAGCTGTCAATACAGGAATGGCCTGGATGGGGCACAAAAATGCAGGTTTCCTCTAACAAGAGTGAACAGATTAATGGACTGCATGGGAATGGCCCGGCTATTATGTGTACATAGGGTTGATGTTTCGTTGCCAGGGTGGGTTAACAGACGTGCGTGAAGCCTAAATGTTCTGGGTACGTGAGTAAGCAGGTTAAGGAGTGCTGGAATGATGCCTCCTGATGCCATGAGCTGCACCCTTGTAATAGTCCTGCCTTGAAATGCCTCTTTCCCAATGACTCCCGATTGGGAAATCTTGGCTGAAGAGTTGTACTGGTGAACACTAAACCCTGCTGGCTGGTCGGTCCCTAGGGTTCCAGGAACAAAAAGCTGTGAATCCTTCAGTGACATGACCCCTTAGAATCTAGCAGGAGAATAGACAGGCTGGGTCACTACATAAGGCCAACAACCCTCCGAGTGTGTCTGGGGACCGAACAGCCACTTCATGGGTCCTGGGTGGGTGCAAGTGTGGGTCCCTGCTATGGTCTCCTGTAAAGCATCAAGCAGATAGATCCTTGGCCTAGAAGTCATTGCATTCCAATTCTACATAGCTTCGCCAAGAGGAGAAGAGCTACCTCTCACCTTGTGACCAGAGCCCGTCCTGTCCATATATAACAATGATCATCTCTGACAGGTGCTGGAAGCAGGTGAAGTGTGACCTGGGGAGCATGCATGAGGAATAATAACGTACCCTATGTTGCAGCCATATCCAGCTAGTATGTTTTTTGAATGTGTAACCCCCACCAGGGCTGCTGTGGATGTGACCCTCCTATTTGTGTACACGTAGGGTGAACGCACAGAGGGTTCTGAAGGTCTGGCCTGAAAGGAATGCCCAAAGCATTGCCGCAGCCAAATGACAGAGAATATTGCATCCACTAGATGTTACGCCTGGTAAAGGAGTTTGGCACATTGAGATCTTTTATTTATCTGTGCTCATTTCAGAGAAGGTTTAAAAGGAGTACCTGGACTGTCACAAAGTAGGTAGAGGCACTAGTTTGGGAATGGTCATTTGGGGGATACCTTACACAGGCACTTTTCAGTGCACGCGCCCGGTCTCAGAATAGGATCGCTCTCTGCTGTTCACACCAGAGGTAATGCCACCTTCCGTATTTCCTATGCGGAACAGAGAGCTAAGCTCTGCTCCGTGACTCTCATTACAACTACAGAGAATCCGGGGCATTAAGAGGCCACATCTGCAAATTCGATTCGTGTTTTATTTTACAGGCTAATACTTAATATCGAATATCATGTAAAATGCTTTGAATGCTTGATATCAAGTGTCCCTATTGTAGCATTAACATTCACCTCAGAGCATGTTATACGATATTGCCCCGAGGTAGGGACTTATGCTCTCGAATAGGTTATTGATTACAATGCCAACTCAGGTGATACCGAAACTCCTGCACCTGTGACTGTTGGCTCCTTTCACGACAAGTGACTTGTAGTATCTGTGTATGTCACAGTGTAACTCTGTTAGTCATTGAAAAGCTTAAAATTCAATAATACCCCGAAATTCTTTCGTACATTAAAGGGACTAATGTTACAAAGTTTTCGTTCAATGCAACTTCAGTCTCACCTACTCAGTTCACACCTCAGGGTACCATGGCAGCATTTTGTAAATGTTGCTATTGTCTTTTGTATTATTGTAATTTTATAGTTACTCAACTCACTGTAGAGTGAATGTAAGGCGTAGTGAACCACCACCACAAAAAGTCAAATAAATATACAAGAGAACATTCCAAAAGCAGCAGCATCAAGCTCATATGCAAATAACACAGGTCTAAAGGTCATATAGAAACCGTGTGCTGTAAGCCTAGTACAAGATGTACAATTCAGCATTCAACAACAAGCATTTGCAATCCAATGGGTCTCGCGTTTGCTTGAGTTAGAGCTATTAGCGTTGTAAACTCATAACCGTGCTTTTCTTGCCACATAAATTGAAAATATAAAGTAAAACAGTTTCACATAAGCTAGCCGATTCAAAGCGCCACGGCATGAGCGTGAAGGAGACACACAAAAGGAAAACGAAGTTCGCTCGCAGTCAAACATATCAGCAAAAGTGAAATTAGCCTTGTAACAGGGTAGATGTCTAAGGCGGTTCCCAAACCGCCCCAAGGAGGGACAAACATAAAGCATTTATCAATGCTAACAAAGGATTTTTGAAAGGCAAGCCCATGATCGAGCAAAAGGGATGGAAGTACGGTGGGCATGGCTAAATCAGAAAAGCAGTCGGGAAAAGCAGCTCTTGCGCGCTGCTATGCTCGACCTAAAAAATACAGCACCCAGTGCACCAAACACAACAGAACACACTGAATTCAGTTACACCATCCTCTTTTAAAACAATTGAACCATCTAAATTGATACCAATGGAACTTGTTTTTCTCCAGTAGGGCTGAGCATACACCACACTGTCAACCAACTACTGCAGTGCAAATGCTACTCACTTGGCATTGAGCACTCTGTATCTAAGTCACTGCACTTGGACTACTATATAATGTTCCATAGAACTTCACCTCTCTGCCTAACAAAATGCACATCTAACTCAATATACGGGGCAATGAGCAGTTGTCACCCTATAAAGAACTAAGTGGTCATGGAGTGAGTCTCCACACTCAGGGACAAACACAACCACGAGATAGACATTCCATTGCAGGGAAGAATCACACCTAGAAAGCCAGCACATATTGTCCCCAATGGATTAATAGTGCACCAGTGTTGTTCTCAACCCAACAAATAGCAAGAACACCATTGATTAATATGTGAAATAATAAGTGCCATGGCCCTTGTCAGGAGGCCACTGCAGCCTTTACCTCCCAATCTTGCTGCCAGTGCTGCCAATGCAAGGATCACCAAAACTGCTATGCATCACACTTCTCCAAGTGTGACATTTCAGACTATTCAAAGCCCCCACAGCTATAAGAATGGCTTGGGAGGGAGGGCTTCTTAAGGCGTTTTGAATTAGCAAACAACTGTTGTTGTGCTTGCCTGCAAATTATACAAACAGCACCACAGTGTGGCAGACTATCATAAGAGCTGGTGTTGCAAATTTAGTGTCCGTGCTAAGCACCTGAAACCATCGGCTCAAATTAAGCACTGAAGAAAACATCCTGACAAACAGCTGACCATAAAACATTAAACACAACATTAACTAGGCTCGGATTGGTATGCAATGCCAGATATGTAGATTAATGAATAATCCAGACAAACCACAATTCAGCAAAGTAATAAAACAGGCAGACAGTAACATGAAACAACATTAATGGATGTTAAAGTTAGGAGGGTAGTCCTACCACATTAGAAAATTAATGCAAATATAGGTAAACATCACCCTAGGGTAACATATTTTCATTAGATTGCCTTGGCTCTTTTTGACTATCTCCAACCTATGTGTTCCTCGTGCTCAAGTACACACTTCCAACACAGTCACAAATGCCCTGGGATGTAGTGGCCCCTTTGAAGAATGTCAAGTTGACACTTCAAAAGAGAGTAACCTAATGCCACACTCTAGAAATCCTCCAGTCTAAAAGCAATGCTGACTTGCGTCAATGAGCCTGGAGCCAGTCCTACTCCTCAGACACCAAACTCACATCCTGTATCCAACTCTGAGCACAGAAAAAACTAAATAGAACAGCAAAAAGTCTATTTTAGATTCAGTTTGTGACACTGCTAACTCTGCCAAATAACATTTCAGTGTCATCTGCGAAGTGCACTCCAGCATCACCTCCTCCACCTACTGCCATATGCAAGGAAATTTCAAATTTCTTCATCAAAATACTTGATTCTTTCAGGACAGATATTGCTAATCCCAACTATACAACTCATGCTCTGACTTTCACAGTAATTCCCCCTAAACGTGTGCCCATCCTACTCCACTGTTGATGGAATTTACCACTGTGATGAAGACCTTGAAAAGCTACTCTGTACAGCTACTAACTCTTGATCAATTGTAGACTACTCTTCTTGTCCCTTCCACAAAGAGCTTGTTATTTTGTTGCCTAATTGCAAGTTCTCATTAACCTTATGCTGTTTCAGGCATTGTTCCTGCACTCTTAAAATGTGTGGTGCTCTTGCCACTCACAGTAAAAGCTACTTCTAGATCGCTCGGTCCCATAGTTGCAGCAGCCGCCAAAGAGGAACACTTGTCCAGCTATTAACTCTAGACCTTATGATCCTCCATGATTGTAGATGGCCACTCTTCTCTTGTTTGGATGGACCAAAACGTTGCCTAGCAACTCATGCCATTGCTTCACAGCTAGTTAAACCTCAAAGGAGAGAGAAAACATGTTTTTCATAAATGCATGCCCTCATTATTGTTTTGTCTCATGCTTGCCTTCTATCTTGAATACTGCTCCTCTTCAAATATTAGGAACTTTTTTGTTACCTTAAATACTGATACAGGCCTAACTGTTCAAGTCAACTCTGCAGTTGGCAAGTATTTCATCCACGTCTGCTTCTCTTCCCCACTGCAGCAAACTTATTAACACCCTGATCTTCTCAAGATTCAGCATTACAGAAGCATTGCCTGATTTCATTCCTTCCTTTGGGATTGCAATGATTTCAAAATGGTGCCGTTGGACACAAATGCACTCCCACTTCTTGCCAGCTTTGCATTGGGTAATGGAATCCTTGAGCATTATTCACCACACTTTTGATCACCAATGATAACTGATCTTCATCTTTAGATTTCACTGCAAATACCATAAGAGGGTCCTCAGCTCCTCCTCTGACTGATTTATGGTCACTCTAGGTTCCAAAGATTTCACTGCTACAACCCTGCCAAAACCCTCTGCTCCTCCTCTGTCTTCCTACTGCACATGCCATGGTTCCCCAGAGTGTATCACTTTACGCCCTACATGAACCCTCTGGTCTTCCCCTGACTTCCACCTGCGCATCCCACGGTTCCACGGAGTCTACCACTACAGCCCTCTTCCTCTGGCTGCCTCCTGCTCACCCCAATGTTCCACTGATTCCACAGCTACAACCCTGCATGGACCCTCTGACCCTCCACTAACTGCTACTTGTAAACCACAAGCTACAAAAGATAAAGAGCTGCTAATCCTACCTTTGTGGTGCAGTACAAAAATTGTAACACCTCCTCTCAATTCTAATCTGTAACATTTGGGGTCTCCTAACTTTCTGCAAGAAAGTAAAAACTGTTCCACTATAAATGTTTTTGCTCTGTTGTTTTCTCCTCTGTCTTTAATATAAAACAAAGAGAAACTATTGTAATAATAACTATGGCGCTGCATACCGTGTTTCTAAGCACTGTGAAAAATACATAGTACTATTACTCATTTTAAAGGCACTCTGTTTACAACATCTGAACCTCTAACTCCTCCATCACTGCAGGTTCCAGCAAGGAGCATTTAGCTCACCAATCCATCCTTTAAACAGCTATTTCAACTAACCTCAAAGGAATCCACTTGTTGCAGCGAATTTTATTTGCTGATAAAATGATTTATTAAAATAGCCTGCAAAGCTTATGTTAAAATAAATATATCCTAAATGCAAATTTTGTAGTGAAGTCTTAATAGTTGATATTTTGTTCTTATGTTGACTACTGCTCCTTATTTCTCTCTGTCGACAACCAAAGGTCCATACAATCAATGTTGAGATTTGTTTACTGATTACATCAAGAGATCGAGATATAGAAAACCCCACTCCCGCACCATTTTATTGTTTACCAAAGTGATGCTCGGTGGGACTTTAAATGTGCATGTAAAATGTACACTAAAGTGAAATATAAACAAAGCACTGGAACAATCTCAGTATCAGTATGCAAAACTAAGGGGCATATTTACAAGAGAGTGGAGAATCAGCTCTGATGCGCCACTTTTCTTGCGTTGCCATGCACCCCCTAATGTGACCATGGTAACACTGTATTTACGTTCCAGTGCACCATGGTGCATGTTACCACAATAGTATCATAATTTATGATGCTATTGTGGCGCTTGGCTGGATTAGCGCCGCTAGTGCAGAAAAGCACAGGGAGGCTCAGAGGTTATTACAGCAGCGTCAATTTAATGCCTGCCTTGAGCAGGCATTAAAAAAGATGGAAAAATGGCATAGTAAAACCTTGTAAATTTGACTGCACCATTATTTTGGGCTTCTCTGAGTGGGTACGCCCCCCTTGCATACCTTATACCTGGCACAGGTATGATATGGCACAAGGGGTTATAAAGTGGTGCAATGCATATATTGCGCCACTTTGTAAATATGGCACACAGTGGGGGATTCCTTAACGCCTCCCTAGCGTAAAAAGAAAATGACGCTAGTGGTAAATATCCCCCTAAATGTCAGTGCAGAGAGGCTGAAAGAAAACCAAGAAGACTTTGGTTCTTTCTTCCCTGTGCCTCAGTTTTTTATTTGCTGAATGGGGAACTTGAGAAAGAAGAGCACTACATAAAACGTTTACAAATAGATGCAAATGAGAAACGCATTCTGTGATTTTCTCATGTATTTATTCTCTCTCTCACTCCATCCGTGACTTCTTTTCCCTGTGCACCCTCTCCCTTGAGTTTTCTGATGCTAACTCTCCATTTGCTTCAGTGGAGACTGCTGGCTACCTGCTTTAAAGTGTAAACACACTTTTAAGTACTTCAAAGGATCCTGCTAATTGGGAAACATTAACGGTACTGACTGTGATAATGGTGTGCTAATGACAACAAGGTGTACCTAACCGCTTGTGTTCTAGCCTTTGAGCGTCTGCTGTAGGCCTCAGGCTAGGGCGCATTTAGTAACATGGAACCCCATATTAGCTGAGTTCCAAGAACCCTTTGAAAGATGGATATGTAGAATTCACCTTGTGGCTAAGCAGTTTGAGCTCAAAGTCTTCGAAACTACAATTTCCCTGATTCTTTGAAGCCAACTGTGCCTACTCAAGTGTGTGTGGCCATCTTGAGTAGGCAGACACATTTAAGTAAATTGCAGCCAGCAAATGAATGCTAGTCAGCGTGTTCCCTGTAATGGAAATTGCATGAGATCTGTGACGCGTGCACCGAAGGCAGGAAGAGCAATGATAGTGAGAGAGCGTAGTTTAAATATTATATACATTAGAGGTGAAATGCTTATACTTAACAATGCTGCACTAATAATCATAAACTATTATTCATTTGAATGTTTTCTAAACATACTTATAAGTGTGAAGAAATTATTGTACACATATACTAATGTCGACTATAAGAAATAATTGCTTGCATTATGATTAATTGAATATGTTAACATCTACGAAGATTGCGTTTATTAGAATCCATAAGTCTTAAGTTAGCGTGAGCCGAAAACTTAGCTGTGTAGCTCGCATATTAAAGCATATTTTTCTGTTTCTCCAGTGTGCTGATTCGCAAAAGGCCATGACCCAGCATGTGTTCTTTTCTTTGTTTTATGTTGCAAGTTATGCCTTATTCCCATCCGCATGCTAGCTGCCTTAGTATAAGTTTTATACGTTTTGCAACAAATATTGAAACATCCAAGGACAATCGACCATGGAAAAGAGAACTTTTGACCCGAAGAACGTGCCAGAGAATGAAGTAACCCCGGATGTGCCACCTACGAAAAACATCAATTATGAAGACCAATCAAAGTGTTATAAATTATCGTGGGGTGACAATTGCATTACCTAATGTATAATTTGATAGACTAAAGATAGTGGGGTATAGCGATT
Source organism: Pleurodeles waltl (assembly GCF_031143425.1). Classification (NCBI taxonomy): domain Eukaryota; kingdom Metazoa; phylum Chordata; class Amphibia; order Caudata; family Salamandridae; genus Pleurodeles; species Pleurodeles waltl. Next base: position 185,066,253 of record NC_090447.1, read on the forward strand.
ATCCAATAGAATTTTGGGGGAATGTATTGTGAAAAAGGGATAAAAACCCATGACACAGAAGACTCAGGAGAACTAGGTAGGGAATGATATTGATTGCATCCAGAAACTCTGTCACTTTGTTTGGTGATTTGAGACCTAAAACCATCCTCATCTATAGACTGCCCCATTACACTTTTCCTCCTTATGAGGGAAGTGTCCCCTGTCCCTTAGACGAAATAGATTGACGGCGATCTAACTGATGTCCTGAAGACGAAGACTGATCCTGTATGCTGACTCATTCCGAGGAGGGTAATTATGACAATTGCTATCGTAATTTGTCTATCTGCTTTTCCTTTCTAGGTACCAACTGCTGTATTTTTGGATAGAGACCCTAGTTAGATGTTTTCTAAATTAGTGTTCTAAATTGTTTTGCATGAAGTCCAACATGCTGATGCTAATTAGTGGTTAGATTAGGCGTTCACCTTGACTGATGCAACAGACGTGACTGACTGTGTGCTATGCTGAACTAAGACGTATATGATGTTCTATGCACTCTGATCTGTGTATATCTTACATTGGTGCTTTATGTTTGTGATCTTTGCATTATCAAAATCTCGTCACAATTGCCATATCGTGACTATGCTCTTTTGCTTCTTGGTTTTGAGATTGATACTCTTATTATTAGATTGTAATCAATAGGGAATAAAATTCATAAAACTTCAATAAAGATGTGGTTATTCATGACTGAAAGGTCATGGTTGCGTCGACAGTTTAATCAATGTCTAAAGTAAAGTATATTCTGGTGATATATGTTGATAACATCATTGACATATTGCTTGACATATTGATTAGTTATCTCGTTCTACGGTGTCTCACCACTGGGTCAAAAGATTCATCGGCCTAAAACGAGTCCTGATGTGTGTAAAATTGACATAAAGGGACGCGTTAACAGTTTGGTAGTAGAGCGACGGTTTGGCCCTTGGGGGCCCTAGGATGGAGATTCATTGTTTAATTTGTTTTTCTGTGATAATGCAATTCGGAGGTATGATGGGTTTCTAAGTTCACCATGGCTTTCCCCGGGATCTCGGAGCCTGCCTAAATGAGTTGGGAATGTTCTCGGCGCCATAGAGTGTGTGGTTAGGGTCTCTGCGCTTGCCTAAGCTTATGCATTTTGCAGGTGTTTGTGAAAAATTTGTGTGTATTTAGGCCAAATTTAGTGTTGTTTAGTAGGAGTGGGCGTACTCCACAGTATGAGAGTAGGGAAGTCGGCGTACTTCATGTGAATGTAGCGCTTGTTGCTCAAAATTATCCACGTGGTTGGTTGTTGTGTACGGACCTGTCGAGGTCTAAGACTCCGGAGTATGAAGATAAATGTGGTTTATGTTGTAATCTGTGCGGTTTAATAGGTCAATCGGGCGTGGTTGGCAAATCGAGTTTGAGCTATAATGTGTGTATGAAAACTTCGATGGAGATTTGACAAATTCTAAAGTGCACTAGAAGGAGTCATTGACAAGTCGAGAGTAGAATTTTGCGGGTCGAATTCTGCTTGCGTATGCGGGAACTGATAAGGAGAGTAGCGGCTGAGGCTTCAAGTGAAATCTCTGTAAAGTTCTGAAGCGAATGTGTTACCCTTTCTGTAGTAAACCGACAGATTTGTGTTGTCATTTTAAGGTGCTCGCAATAATTTGCATTAGTTTGTGTGAGTTGTAGGGGTTTAGTGAGGAGCGGACAAGCCGCAAGACTTTGTCAGCTGCAGTGTGTGTGAGTGTGACGTCAGTGGTGCCGCGCTGAGATAGGTCAGATGTCGAGAGGGGTCGCGCACGGATTGGCTGCCGTGCGTGAGAGGCAATAGGTTGAGAAAGGCAGGTGAAGAGTGTCCTGGGAACTAAGCCATTTCTGATTAAATACAAGAAAAAAAAGAATTGCAAAAATGAATTTTCTTAAAGCATTCAAGAGCGCTCTAAAGGGAGATGTATATATTGTTGCAACCGATGGGGAACCTACACCTGAGGGTACTCCAGCTTATACAGTTATGGAAGAGAAAGGTGTTGCACCTTGTTTATGGATGAAACAGTGGCGCAAATTAACAGAGAAAGAGGGGTGTCTAGCGTTCCCAGAACATGGGACGTTTAACCCAAAGGTGCTAGAAAATTTAAGGTGGATGTTAAGTACGCAGAAACCACCTCCGAGACCGGCACAATATGAGGCTTTGGCGATTTGGAACTTGATGGCTCTTAAACATAGACAAGAAAGGTTTCAGAGAAGACTGAGAAGGGCAGAAAAATCATATGCAGAGGCTAGGTGGGACAATGAGAGCAAAATGTGGAGACGGGGTATTGTAGACGGGTTGAAGTTATTCCCAGCGATAACACAGGGAGAAGAAACGCAGGGAAAGAAAGCCTCCTGTAAAACCGACAAAGATTCAGGCAAATCTAAAGAAAATAAAAGATCCTGGGAAGAGGAAGATGATTCAGATGATGAGGAATTTATGGATAGGTTGTTACATGATCGTCCGCCACCATATGCGGTGAGCGACAGCGCTCCAAGTACCAGTCTAGATCTTGGGAACCAGACGCAGGAAAAGGGAGTTGCTGATACGGTACAGATTAGCGATACAGCTTTGACACAGAATGGTGACAGTGTACCCACTGCACCAGACTTGCCGATACAGTTACAGCCTCCACCGCAGATAAAGAGAATTTAACCTGATGTCCCAGTGCTTGAGACTACTACGAATCTGATAGTGTCGCCGGATCCGATATACACGAAGCCAAAGCTAATACAGATTCAATCGACTCCAAAATTAATGTCTCAACCACAACCACAGTTGATACCAGGGTATAACCCAATAGCAGGACCACCGATAGTACCTGTTCCGGGTACATTGGAACAGACCTATGGTGTTGAGGCTCCAAGAAGTCTGGGTCCAGGTCAGACGCCTGCTGCTATATCGCTACCCATTACTATTGGTCCCCCGTGCCATTATACGCACAAGGTAAAGCAGGGGTGTGCGACCAGGGAGTGATGACTCAGGAGGCGATAAGAGGAGGGTCTATGGGAACTCCACAGATAATGGCCCCTGGAGAGCAAGTAAATGAACCACCGAGGCCCTTAATGGTCCAGTGGGGGCACCTCTCGAAGCAATGCGTCAAGCAGGGCTGGGAGTTCTAACTCCACAAACCATGAGTACGAGTACCTCACATTCTCCAATGATACATGCAGGGAACATTTCACTGCAGGGTTTTACAGTTCAACAGTTAAATGAATGGTTAGAAAAAACTTATACTTCACAGAAGACTGCAGTGACTACAGTTGAACCTGAGAAAGAAAAACAAGACGAATACCTGAACTTTGTACGACTAGGGGCAGAAGCTGCCGAGTTAGTGGAAGGAACAATGGGAGTAAATAGATTGGAATCATACACAGAGGGAGAATTGAGATACTTGTGTCCCAAGATTACCAAGGAAGTAGGCAAAGTACATCAGAGATTAGCGAACTTAGCAGACAAATACAATATCGATATCGGAAACACTACGCATTTGAAAAGGAGTTACAGACTAGATTTTGACTCAAAAGATTTTGAACACATGAGATCTGCAGGCATGAAAGCACATCTGAGAGAACTGTTGCAGAGTGCACAAATTTGGGGTGCATTGGAGAAATGGGAAGGCCGATGGGCAAAGAAAAGAGATAAGGGAAAGGGAAAGGGTGATAGCCCAGGACCTAATCAAGCTAGAACCTCACCTGATTTGGAATCGGTAAAAATATTACCTATGAGAGAGACAGCTGGTGGTGTTTTAGTACATGTACCATGGACTAGAAGTGACATTCTATCCTTTACCAATGATTATCCCAGATTGAGAGAGAAACCGATCGAGTGGTATCAACAAACGGACAGGTTTGTGAAACTTGCAAAGTGTCTCTGGGAGGACTTGAATACTTTGTTTGAGATTATTGTTCCGCCTGATTTGTGGCTCGAGTGCAAGAGAGGGGTAGATTGGCCGACGAAGGAGCCGGCGAGAGATAAGGTGACCGGAGCACCTTCAGAAGAGGTGATGAAATATTATCATAAAGTGATTGAGGTTTTGAAACAAAAGGTGTCGCCGAAAGTGACTGATTGGCAGAAAATCGACCGGACCTCTCAAGAGGTTAAAGAGTCAATACATGCTTATTACGAGAGATTGTTAAAAGCGTTCAAACATTACAGTGGTACTGAGACTATCGAACCGAAAGACATGCACCACCTTGTGTTTAGATTCGTCGAAGGATTGAGACCAGAGGTTAGCCAAATGATTAAGAATCATTTGATTTGTTGGCAAGCTAAACCGATTGATGAGGTATTGCAGTATGCAAAGTACTGTAGTGATGAGATTGAGTTGAAGCAGAAAATGTTGAAGGAAAAGGTGATGGTGATGCAGATAAGGGCTGCAAAGGCTGGAATACAGGGAAATGGAGTTCAGCAGATGATACAGCAACAACCACAAATGAATGGCGTGTTTCAGGCACAGCCGAGAAGTAGAGGTCGAGGGTTTGTGAACCGTGGTTCGGACATGAATAACGTTGTTATTCAAAATGATGTTCAAGGAGCGAAAAAGATGTCACCATGTCACGCGTGCGGGGGCGTGGGGCACTGGAAGCAGAATGTCCAAATATGGTGCAGGATGGTGCAGTTCAGCAAAGCACTGATGTTGGTAACTTACAAAATTCACGAGGCCCAAAAATGAGACATCAAAACCCGAATTTCCAGGATAATCTGGTACAAATGCAAGGGGTACAGCCCATGCAGCAGATGCAAATGCCACGTTTCCAGTCAATACAAATGCAACCAGTACAACAGCAGATTCCTATGGTGCCTAGACAGCAAATTCAATTACCAATGGCTCCGATGGGACAGCAACAGGTGATGCTTCCTCAGCAGGTCACAGGTCAGGTAACGAATCAAAACAATACTGTACAACATTTTCCATTACGAGGAGAAAATGGCATGAATGAAGACTGGTCAGATGATAGTTCAGATAGTGAAGAGTGTAGGCTTGCAGCATCCCTAGAGGTAGATCAGAGAGGCCCATATGTAGAGGGAAAGGTGATGGGCTATAAGGTTTCATTCTTGGTTGACACAGGAGCTACACGCTCTACAGTTCGAAGTGCAGAAGTTCCAAGATGACCTCTCTCGGGGCGTACTATACGAGTGGTCGGAGTAGCAAATCGGTACTTGACTAACCCGATTACCGATCCGGTAAAAGTTGAAATTGGCAACTTCCAAAGGCTACATAGATTTGTTGTATGTGATTCAAGTCCAGTATCCCTACTGGGAAGGGACTTACTCTGTAAAACAAAATGTTCAGTTACATGTTCCAACAATGGAATTGAAGTACAGACAAATAGTGACGATGAGAGAGATGAAAGTCAAATTATAGAGGATGAAACAGGGACAAATGAAGACTACCCTTTGATTACTCTATTCCCAATGCATACTTTGATTGATCTACCTGTCGAATTACAAGGAACAGTAACAGAGAAAGTGTGGGATTTGATCGGGAAAGAAGTAGGATTAATAAAGGGAGTAGAACCAGTCAAAGTTCAGATAAAACCGAATGCAGTGTTTCCACAAGTGCCACAATATCTCATGACCCAAGACGTCCTCATTGAAGTATCACAAGTAATTGCAGACTTTCTCAGACAGGGAGTTCTGAAAGAAGTCTTGGGCAGTCCATGTAACTCTCCCATAATAGGTTTAAAGAAGTCCTGTGGAAAAGTTCGAATTGTGCAAGACTTGAGAAAAATAAATGAAATTGTGATAAAATGTTGTCCTGTGGTACCTAACCCAGCAGTAATAATGTTCCAGGTTCCCTATGATGCTGAATGGTTTACTGTAGTAGACCTATCACAAGCCTTCTTTTCGATACCTCTTCATGAGGACAGCCAATTTTTGTTCAGTTTCAAATTCCTGGATAAGGTGTACAGTTGGTGCAGAATTCCTCAAGGGTTTTCAGAGTCACCATCCATCTTTAATCAGATATTGAATAAGAATTTGGAACCTCTTGTGCTGCCTTTTAATTCAACTCTTGTGCAGTACATTGATGATTTGCTAATTGCATCTAAAACAAGAGACAGTTGCAAATACAATACCATTGCATTACTGAATCATCTGGGAAAGAATGGGCACAAGGTGTCACCCAGAAAGTTACAATATTGTCAGAAAGAAGTAAAATACTTGGGACATCTGATTGAGAAAGGGTCCAGAAGAATATCAAAGGAAAGAATAACAGCTGTTTTACAAATGAATCCCCCAACAACAAAAAGAGATGTCAGGATGTTTTTGGGAATGGTGGGCTACTGTCGCCAGTGGATACCCAACTTCTCAATCATTTCGAAACCCTTGATAAAATTGACAGGTAAAGAAATCAAGGATGAGCCATATACTATAACCCTATCAAAAGAAGAACTTGAGTCATTTTTGGAATTAAGAGAATGCATGTGCAGGGCACCAGCATTGGGAATGCCAGACTACGAGAAGCCTTTTCTGTTGTTTTGTCATGAACGTGATGCTTGTTCTTTGTCTGTCTTAACACAGGTCCACGGAGATACAAATCGCCCTGTAGCATATTTTTCAGCTACCTTGGACCCTGTCGCAGCAGCCTTACCGGGTTGTTTGCGTGCAGTTGCAGCAGTTGGTCAGAGCCTTTTACAATGTGAAGGCATAGTCATGGGATATCCTCTGACAGTAATGGTTCCACATTCAGTTGAAATTCTGTTGACATGAACTAATACGCAGCACATGACAAATGCACGTCTCACTAAGTATGAGACGATCATACTGGGGTCGCCTAATATCACTCTTAGAAGATGCACTGTACTGAACCCGGCAACTTTGCTTCCAAATGAAAACACTGAAATTAAAGATGGGGAAGAATTTGAACATGATTGTCTTGAGGTGACTGAGTTGTGCACCAAGCCTCGTCCAGATATTCAGGACACTCAATTGAAAGAAAATGACTGCATCATGTTTGTTAATGGGTCCTGTCTAAGAGATTCTGCAGGAACCCTGAGAGCTGGTTATGCGGAATGTACCATAACTGGTATTGTCAAAGCCTCCTGGCTCGAGAAAGTGTTTTCAGCACAAGTGGCAGAATTAATCGCCCTTACTAAGGCATGCCACGCAGCTGTAAATTTGAAAGTCACTATCTATACTGACAGCAGATACGGATTTGGAATTGTGCATGATTTTGGCCAACTTTGGTCACAGAGAGGTTTTATGACCTCCTCTGGTTCTCCTGTGAAAAACGGTGAACAAATAAGAGATTTGTTATACGCGATTCAGTTACCTCTCGGAATTGCCGTGGTGAAATGCAGTGCTCACATCAGATCACAAGATTTTGTGTCTATGGGAAACGGCTATGCAGATCAAGTCGCAAGCTTTTGTGCATTGAACTGTATATCGTTTAAGGAGCAATGGGAATTGTTACCACAAACTGAAAATGATACGTGTTTAAATCTAGCATTACGGGTGGTTGACACTTTAGATGAACTGAAAACATTACAAAGTTGTGCGAGCAAAGAAGAAAAACGCTCTTGGCAAAGAATGCAATGTGTACAAAGAGCTGATGACCTATGGGTTTCAGAGGAGGGAAAATTAGTCTTGCCAAATAGCCTCTTGTCACAGTTTGCCCGGCTTTATCATGGTCAGGCACATCTGGGAAGAGATGCCATGATCAGATCCTTTAAGATCGATTGGTTTAATCCAAAATTCAGACATGCCGCAGAAATCACTTGCCACAGGTGCATCATCTGTCAACGGGAAAGGAACTGTGGTAACTTTGAGCCACATTGGGAGAGCTGGAGGTCCATTCAACAAAATGCAAATGGATTTTATTGAAATGCCTGTTTGTGGAGGATTGAAGTACGTGTTGGTGATTGTGTGTGTTTTCAGTCATTGGATCGAGGCATATCCCACACGTAGGAATGATAGTCTTACAGTTGCAAAACCACTACTCAGGGAACTGATACCAAGATTCGGGTTTCCGGTTTCTATAGAATCGGATAGGGGTAGACACTTCGATAATGAGGTGATTAAACTTCTGTGTGCCGCACTCAACATTGAACAAAAGCTGCATTGTAGCTATCGTCCTGAAGCATCAGGATTAGTAGAGCAGATGAAAGTTACTTTGAAATCAAGGATGGCAAAAATGTGCACAGCAACCAATATGAAGTGGCCAGATGCCTTACCTCTTGTGCTGATGTCAATGAGAAACACCCCAGACAAAAAAACGGGACTGTCCCCCCATGAAATCCTCATGGGCAGAGCTATGAGATTACCAGCCGTACCTGCAAATGCACTAGTGAATATTACAGATGATATGGTGTTGGATTACTGCAAAGGTTTGGCTGACGTGATTCGCTCTTTTTCTCACCAGGTGGAAGCTAACACGTTGCCGCCGATTGGCGATCCAGGCCACTCTCTACAAGCCGGTGATTGGGTGGTTGTCAAGAAGCACGTGAGAAAATCGTGTCTAGAACCACGTTGGAAAGGGCCATATCAAGTAATATTGACTACTACTACTGCTGTGAAGTGTGCTGGGGTTCCCAACTGGATACATGCCAGTCACACGAAAAAGGTAACGTGTCCTGTTGAAGAGGAACTTGAAGTTTCCGGCACAGCAACTTTGGATGAAGAGGTCTCAGGGTCAGAGAACAGTCAAGAAGGAACTGAGATTACCGGAGGGCCCACTGAGAACGGCCTTGTCCCTCAAACAATCAATGAGTTCGAGAGGGGTGACAGAGTGCCTATCTCAGTAGAGGCAGCAGGAGAACTAAGTCAAGGAGAGGTTCTCCCAGAAGTAGACGGATACGGGTTAGAGCCTGAACAAAACTTAGAACCGGAAGAAGAAAGAGAAGGAGAAATTGTGGAGAGAAGTCAAAACGTGTCAGAATCTCCAGAACCAGTTGCAGATCCGTCAAGAGAAAACACCACATCACAAGAGGAGGGTGCTGTCCAACGTCCTGAAGGAAAACATCGAGAAAAGACCCATAGAGGCGACAATTGGCCAGACAAGCAACTCCTTAAAATAAGGGAGGTATCAAACGACACAATAATAGAAGAGAGTGATACTTCTCAAGCAGATGATCTGAGTGAAGGAGAACAACAAGGCGAACGAAGGTTAAAAAGAAAAAGAATCGCAAATAGAAGATATACAGGTCCTGAATGGGCGTACGCTACAACCTCTGAATGGCAACAAGAATTCCTAGCATTCTGCTTTGATCGAGAAGTACCAGGCCAATACTATGGTACCTGAATTAATCCGAGGGAAGCCTGGTTAAGTTTTGGAAAATTTTCAAACTGAGAAGAGACATTATAAAACTACCGGAAGTGACACTAAAAAACTGGATTGACTTTAAACCTGATCACGACAAGCTGCTAACCTGATTTGACAAAAGAGGTCCTGGAGTGAGTGAAGGCGCTGTAATATACACATACAAAAAAAAAAAAGAGTTTTTATTCTCAAGTTGATTGTTGATATGCTGTCCGATTCTATATAAACATGGCTTACAATAGAAATAGTAGCAAGGGAAGTAAGGTGTGTGGCTGGTTAGGTCTTATAATAGGTGTTGTGTGTGCAGTAATAATTGTGGGAGTGATTGTAGGAATGCCCTGGATAGAGAAAGAGACAATTAACGCTACTTCAAAACCTGAAACTACCACACTAACACCATGGGAGAGATTTGAGCAAGACGCAAGACACATGCATGAGGGAACTAATGCAAAAGGGGAACTCTCTACTAATGTCTTCTATCGCTTCCTGAATGAGCATGTGGAAACTATGGATGCGAAAGATTGTTATGTATGTACTAAAATTCCTTCATCTGTGCAGGAGGGAGTTACCTATCATAGTCTCCCTCTTACTTATGGAATTAGTTGCAGCTTGCTACTAACAAGATTCTATAATCAAGAGCATGTGCAATACTTTTATTCAAATTTAGATGTTGTGTTTTCTTTTGTGCCTGTGATTGAATTCTTAAATAAATTAGCTAAAGAGCACGATATAAAAATAGTTAGAGGATTCTTTGAGCCAACACTTACATTTGGAACTGCTTATGCACATCGCAACAATTTGACTTGCTTACTGTCACCTGTAGAGAAAAGCTTTCTAGATCACACAGACGATGGACGCAAAGGATTGAAAGAAAGGCTAGAAAAAGGATTAGAGAAACGTACCTATGCAAATGATTATGCTTATACTGCAATTAGGACACAAGGCAAATTAGCTATAGATGCATCACGTGTAGGTAGGCTTTGTATATATAGGCCGAAATTTGAACAGGATAATTTGTTTGTGGGTACGAGTGAGTGTAGGCATATGTTTTTGTTTCAAAGTAAATGGACCTTTATGTTGAATGGACAAGATCCAGCAATTCCTGGAATCTATTACATTTGCGGGCTAAATGCTTATTACCGTCTCCCTAAGGGATGGTATGGAACCTGTTATTTGGGGATAGTATTCCCAAAGATATACCAAATTGATGACTTAAAACAAATACCTAAGACGTCTGAATTACAACATCCCAGACAGAAACGAGAATCAGTGGCGGCTGTCATTGGTGATATATTTGGAGCTATAATCCCATCAGTAGGGGTTATCTTGAATTCTATGAAAATTCAAAAGTTGTCTACTATAGTGGATAACATGTTGACAAATTTTACAGGGGCTATACTCCTGATGGATACTGAACTTGCTGCAGAAAGAGCTATGACTCTTCAAAATCGGCTTGCTTTAGACATTCTTTTAGCTAAAAGTGGAGGGGTCTGCAAGATGCTCAATGAGCGTCATTGTTGCTCATTTATCCCGGATAACAGTAAGAAAATTAGAAGCATGCTTACTAACCTTACTAGAGATAGTACAGATTTGAAGGATTTGAAAGAACTTGGTGTTTGGGAGAAATTTGGAAAGGGAATTGCCCGAGTTGGAAGCTGGTTTACCAACATTTGGAATGGGGTACTTGCAAAAATTCTGATGGGTTTACTAATTGTTTTGGTTTGTCTATTAGGATTATGGGGGGCATGTAAAATTAATGAGAAAATAAAAAGAAATTGAACTAAAAGAACCAGAAACCAGAAGAACCAGAAACCAGAAATGAAGAGAGTGAAAGAGAGAAAATGTTCAATGAGATATGGGAAAGCTCACATAAAGGGCAAGATGTTGAAATGCGTATTATGCACCAGGTGAAAAATTAAGATCAAAGAAAGATTTGTGTGATGACGAGCGTAATCAGAGGAGGGACTGAGAGAGCGTAGTTTAAATATTATATACATTAGAGGTGAAATGCTTATACTTAACAATGCTGCACTAATAATCATAAACTATTATTCGTTTGAATGTTTTCTAAACATACTTCTAAGTGTGAAGAAATTATTGTACACATATACTAATGTTGACTATAAGAAATAATTGCTTGCATTATGATTAATTGACTATGTTAACACCTACGAAGATTGCGTTTATTAGAATCCATAAGTCTTAAGTTAGCGTGAGCCGAAAACTTAGCTGTGTAGCTCGCATATTAAAGCATATTTTTCTGTTTCTCCAGTGTGCTGATTCGCAAAAGGCCATGACCCAGCATGTGTTCTTTTCTTTGTTTTATGTTGCAAGTTATGTCTTATTCCCATCCGCATGCTAGCTGCCTTAGTATAAGTTTTATACGTTTTACAACAAATATTGAAACATCCAAGGACAATCGACCATGGAAAAGAGAACTTTTGACCCGAAGAACGTGCCAGAGAATGAAGTAACCCCAGATGTGCCACCTACGAAAAACGTCAATTATGAAGACCAATCAAAGTGTTATAAATTATCGTGGGGTGACAATTGCATTACCTAATGTATAATTTGATAGGCTAAAGATAGTGGGGTATAGCGATTATCCAATAGAATTTTGGGGGAATGTATTGTGAAAAAGGGATAAAAACCCATGACACAGAAGACTCAGGAGAACTAGGTAGGGAATGATATCGATTGCATCCAGAAACTCTGTCACTTTGTTTGGTGATTTGAGAACTAAAACCATCCTCATCTATAGACTGCCCCATTACACTTTTCCTCCTTATGAGGGAAGTGTCCCCCGTCCCTTAGACGAAATAGATTGACGGCGATCTAACTGATGTCCTGAAGACGAAGACTGATCCTGTATGCTGACTCATTCCGAGAAGGGTAATTATGACAATTGCTATCGTAATTTGTCTATCTGCTTTTCCTTTCTAGGTACCAACTGCTGTATTTTTGGATAGAGACCCTAGATGTTTTCTGAATTAGTGTTCTAAATTGTTTTGCATGAAGTCCAACATGCTGATGCTAATTAGTGGTTAGATTAGGCATTCACCTTGACTGATGCAACAGACGTGACTGACTTTGTGCTATGCTGAACTAAGACGTATATGATGTTCTATGCACTCTGATCTGTGTATATCTTACATTGGTGCTTTATGTTTGTGATCTTTGCATTATCAAAATCTCGTCACAATTGCCATATCGTGACTAAGCTCTTTTGCTTCTTGGTTTTGAGATTGATCCTCTTATTATTAGATTGTAATCAATAGGGAATAAAATTCATAAAACTTCAATAAAGGTGTGGTTATTCATGACTGAAAGGTCATGGTTGCGTCGACAGTTTAATCAATGTCTAAAGTAAAGTATATTGTGGTGATATATGTTGATAACATCATTGACATATTACTTGACATATTGATTAGTTATCTTGTTCTACGGTGTTTCACCATTGGGTCAAAAGATTCATCGGCATAAAACGAGTCCTGATGTGTGTAAAATTGACATAAAGGGATGCGTTAACAATAGCAACTTCACTTCCTCTTTCCGTCTAAGAGATTAGAATGCTGAGAGCTCCATTGAAGAGAATGAAGTGACTGAGGACCCATAATGCCTGGTACAGACGTCTCTTCCAACATTCCAATGTTTGTCTTTTCTCTTTCTTTTTTTAATTTATAACATTCTAGACCCAGAGGGGAAAGTTCTAATAGGCTTAAAAGTTTTGCCTCGGGTTATAACAGCTGTAAAAGACACTCACCCTGTTAACAACTGTTATTGCCCTCAGCAGCAGGCTGCAATGCTTAATTGTGCAGGTGGGTGAAGGACATTATGAGAGAAGAAATGAACTTGCTATATATGTTATTCACCTTCCTTTTGTCCTTTGGCCTCTGTTGTCAAATAACAACAGCAAAATCATGGCTGCTACTCAGACTGTCATTGTGTGACAACAGGAGCCACTAGAAAATGGAATGAAATGTGTAGATTTATATAGCACAGTTTATCACCCGTGAGACTATCCAGGTGCTGTCCAAGGGCACGGGGATATTAAGTGATTTTCCCAGAATCACAGGACATTGCACCGATACCAGAACCTAGATCCCCCAAACCTGTATCCTTAGCTCCCTAGGCGGTCACTCGTACCGCTGCACTACATCCTCTCCCTACTAGAAGATGAGGGAAGACAGCTCATGTCTTTAGTTTTCCAGTGATCATCCACAAGAAAAATAATAATAATAATAGTATTCAGTTTTGTTATTGACTTATTTCTAAGAACAGCTAACTTGGTGGGAGACAAAGATCTCACTATAAGATTGTTTTACAATAGTGTGTGAAGAATGAGCAGGCAAGGTGGTGAGGGAATTGCAGTTCAAGAAACTCTACTAGTAATTCGTGAAACAGGGATAAACCATTACAACTTGGACCATGCAGATAAAGGTTTCAGGAGCTTCATACACAACGTTAACATCAGATTTAGTGCTTTGAAAAATATCCAGAGACTTTTAGGCACAGATTTTGGTAATCAACTCCCTGCCATGTAAGACTAACATGATTTTTGTCGCTCAAGTGATGATTGTAAAGCATTGTTTGCTCACTTCTTGAAGCTATCCTGTCATTTAGTATGAGCTAAGTTAAATGTGTCATTTGTTAAAGTTTTATCCCCTGCTGTTCTTCTTTCCTTTTTATCCTAAAATATGTATTTCTGCTTGGTTTTATTTTTTCTTTTATCATTTTGTTACCATTATTGTGATAGCCTCAGTCATAATTGTTGTGTCTGTTTATTGAACCCCATTTTGCAACCCTATAGATTCAGTATTTGTAAATAAATAGGCTAATTTACAATACAGTTTGGGGTTTCCTACCTCATGGGTAACATGCAATATCTTGACTGTTTCGTTGAGCTCACTGGGGAATACTTTCCTGAAGTATATGAGAATAACAATATCCTACACTTTCTGAGATAACTACTGCTCTTCACTATCAATGTGCTTCCCCTGCCTCTCCCACTGCCCTATGTTGTCAGCTTGCTGCCCTTACCCCACCTGCCTGCCCTCTGTTGTCCATGTGCTGCCCAAGCCCCTGCCGCTTGCCCTACATTTTCCATGTGCTGAGCCTGCCCCTCCTGCCTGCCCTCCGTGGCCAGCGTCCTGCCCCTCTCACCTGCCCTCCATTGTCTGTGTGCTTTCCTTGTGCTCCTGCCTGCCCTCTGTGGTTATCTGGCTTCCAGTGCTACTCCCACTTGCCCTCTGTGGTCTGTGTGTTACCTCTGCCCCTACTGCCTAACCTTGGTGGTCTGCTTTCTGCCCCTGACCCTGATGCCTGCCCTCCATGGTATCTGTGCTGCTCCATCCCTCCGGCCTGTCCATCCGGGTCTCTTGTGCCACGTGTGCTCCTCCTGCCTGCCTTTGAAGGCCTTTGTGCTGCCCCTGCTGACTAATTTCTGTGGCCCGTTTGCTGCCCCTGCCCCTCCAGCCTACTCGCTTTGGTCAGCTTGCCTTCCCTACTCCTCCTGCCTGCACTCTGTGGTCCATGTGATGCCCCTGCTACTTCCACTTGCCCTCTGTTGTGCTGCCCCTGGCCCCTCGTACGCCCCCTATGGTCAGCTTGTTGCCACTCCCCTGTTGTGTGCTGTCCCCTCAGCCAGCCCTCCATAGTCCTTTTTGCTGCCCCTCCTGCCTGCCATTTGTGGTCAGATTGCTGCCCCTGCCCTTTATGGGATGTGTGCTGCCCGTGTTCCTGCAGCCTGCCCTACATGGTCTGTTGTGCTGCCCCTGTCCCTCCTGCCTGACCTCAGAGGTCAGTGTGCTGCCCCTGCCTCTGATGTTTTTTTAATTGAAGGCGTGGTAGATTCCTGAGAAAAGTCTCCCTGGGCCATTCAGAGGACCCCAATGTTTTTACAATCCCATTTTTAGTCTTCCACTTCTGATAAATATTAGAGCTGTGCCTAAAGAATTATAAAGAAGTGCCCCACAGCTGCCCTCATGCACTGTCTGGTGGCACAGATTATTCCCATTCATCCCTTGTGGACCCCAAAGTCCTTGGACTCAGAACAAAACCTCCGCACTGAGGACAATGCCAACTGACTGAGCCCTTGAGTGTGGGCCAAGATCCCTCACAGCCAGAATGTCGGGTAGCTGATGCATGAAAGAGGAAGATGGCGAGGGTGAAAGGAAACGTTGGTTTGTTTATTCAAATTAACCGCTATGGGTGCAAGTTCGGTTTCACTGCTTTACAAAACAACTGGAAATGGAATACAGAAAACAAACAGGTTTGCCTCCAATGGCAGCACATAAAAGGGCTTCCTGTTATGTTTACTATAGAAGAACGACAAAGTAGGTAGTCTTTGTTTACTTTGATTTCTCATGAACTAGAGCTTTTTCACTTCCCAAATTTTAGAAAATAAAAAGTCCCTGGCCCAGATTCACTAAAACTTTGCATTGTCTCAAAGTGACACAGATTGACACAAAGCAACACGTCTTGCAAGGGTATTTACTGTTCAGCACAAAAGGTATTAGGCACTGGAAAGGTGCCCTTTTCTCAGGGCAAAAACCCCTCTGCAATACTTAGTGTTGCTTTGCATAAGGGGCGTTATAACAAACTAGTAAGAAGGCCAGGCCTGGCTTTGCATCAAAGACTAACACGTCCTTAAAGAAGACATTAACAAGGGGAAATGTGTTTATTTCCCCAAAACCCATGCATTTCATTTGCGCTCCATTTGTGCTGCAGTGCACAACACACATGCAATGCACGGAATCCTTCAGGTTTTGTCTATACATAGGAATTTGTAATGGAACACACACAAAGCCTGAGCTAGGCATCACACATTCACCCCTAAACCAAGGTGCAGGCTGTTTGTGCGCCAGCACAGGGATGACAGAAGCTGTAGGCCATAGAACTCAGAGGCCTCCAGCAGGCCCTTGCCCCGACACCGGTCATACACAGACCGATACCTCATTTCGTTGGAAGAAGTTTTTATTTTATTTACTTTGTTAATATCCAAAACATACATATATTTATCATAGAAATTGGGAGGGCGCTTTTCCTAACTTACTATATGTTGCTCGCCACTGTGTTTTCCTGCTTGTGCAGTGCAGCACACAAAATTTGGTTGATGCGCCCTCTGTTTCACGAAAAGTCACAGTGAATGCCTGGAACAGGCTGCTAGCAGAATGTAGCAAAAGTCACCATCACGAAATGGTGTAAAGAAAGGCCGGGATTTTGAAAAAGGAAGAAGAGGTGATGAAAATGGAGGAAAACAAACCTAGAGAACAAGCATGGTCAGTTTACCAAGATTGCGGGTAGTAGGCTGACTCCATGTGCTTGGTGGTCCTTCTTCTAGCATGTGATAACCCTTTGAGATACAGCCAATGTGTATATGAATGTACCAGGCTGGTAAAAGAGGAAGGGAAATTACTCTGAGTTTTAAATTCATGCTTTTTTAAAAGTCTGATTTGTAGTGAAATCTGGCTTCTCTTAAGTGTCTATGACCTCATCGTTACTTAGCCCTGCAGCGAGTCATGCCTTCTTTCTTTCTTTGGTGTTAATTTGATTTATACATTGGTTTAGTGCTGGCTGAATATAGTGTGCATTAAAAGTGTTAAAAAGTAAAGAAATGTTGCCACTTCTCCACTTAAATCAATCCAACTGGATGCTTGCATTTTTATTCTTAGGGCCAACTGTTAGGCTACTTATAGATGTAATACTAACAGTGTTGTTCTGGATAAAATACACTCTGTGTGCAGATGATATGTTTGCATTGAACCAGTGGAAGAAGTATACCAATGTGTGGGGATCTCAATCAAGTGAATAACAGAATATGGGTGCAGGGATGAGGCGGACAAGGGAGAGACAAAGGAGGGTTTTCAGTCTACATGTTTGCCCTCGCAAACAGTCTATAAACTAACCAGGCCCCAGGTAGCATCATACATGACACTGGGCTATCTTCCAGGGGATATTAGGACAGACGCTCTACAGGGGAGAGGTAACTATGAGCTACATCAGCTCTCACACCCCATACAATCTTTAACAACATTATGGCTGCTTTGTTAGTCTTGCTTTGGGGTGATCGCACATGGTAGACAGTATGAGCAGCATGGCAGTGGTAGAAACAGGAAGACGCCTGTATAAAAGATTCATAAAATTTGAGTTGTGGTAAGCAAACCCCCTCTACAGTCAGACGCTGTAATTTACAGATCCCTCACTGTAGAGAATACATTCCCTCTTCATATCTATATTGATAAAGTTGTTTGCCTGAATATGTTTCAGGACTCATTACAGATCATATTTATGTTTTGATGATGTCGAGTATGTTGTGATCAGACACAATAGTTCAATGGCAATGTCATATTTGTCAGATCCATGATTATGTTATCTCTGACTTACAAGGATGTTTGCCGCTTGTCTTTCCCTGTGAAGGTTGATGTCTTTTCATCTGCATCCACAAGGCTGACAGTCTGTCGGCAGAAGCATGCTCGGGCTCCACTATCGGCTTACACTGTAGTCACAATCTCATTGCTTAACAGAGGCCCGATGGACTCTTTTGGAACGTTTTTAAAATAGATTTATACTTTAATACGAGGAAAGTTGAGTTTCCGTGAGTTATAATCGTGCCTGTAACTATCCTTGGTCCTTTCATATAAGACGCAGTACATTCCTCCACGACTAATCCTTGATTTTTACCCACATTGGCTGCTTGGCATGAGTACAAATCTAATTATTGTGTCATCTGCTGGCTTGTGATCAGACGGTCCATCTGCCTTCGTTTTATCCTCCTGCTGGAGCACGGCAGCCGATGCCCGAGATGTAATCCATCTCGCCGCTGAATGAAAGATGCTCTGTTTTGCTTTCTAGTCAGACTGAAAGACTGCAGTGTCAGTCAAAGGCCGGGGCAGACAGCGTGTCAGTTACGTCAATACTCGGATTACTTACCGATAGTATTCATTATGTTATGCTACACCGTGTCATGTCATGTTATTATAAGGAACGATTTGTCAGTTCCTTGGCCTCTTGACGCCTCTGTGGGTCCCGGAGTGCAGAGCATCTACAGCGAATTGTGGGTTTTCCCAATGCAGGAGGCCTACTAGGAGTGAGACAGACATGCCTTCCAACCTCCCTCAGATCCAGTTGAAGGTGCTCAGTCTAGTCTGCAGGTTCAGTGTTTTCACTGGTTAGGTCTCCTGGAAGGATGGTGTTGCAAATGGGTTCTGCTCATTTAGTCCAACAAGGCTTAGCTTTTTGCTTGTGATCACCCAGTTTATGACATTTATTGTGTGGGAGTTCCACTACCTGATTCTCACTCATGTATATTCATGGTAATTGGACTGAGCATGTGTACAGCTAGTGTCCGCCTTTTAAGAAAAGGCTTCTGTGGTGCAGCTAGGTACACTGAGCTACTTACACATGAGCACGTGCACACACTTGCGTGCAGGTATGTGGGCAGAGCGTGAGAGACTACTTTTGCACACAGCCTGGTAGTTGCACACATGCCTGTGGCAGTTTTCAAACTGCAAATTTGACTTGTCAAAATAACCCCCTTTGACATGCCTAAACCTTCCTTCTAAATTGTTATAATGTACCCTAAGCAGGCTCTAATGCCAATGGGGCTAGGTTCACTGTATTCAAATATAGGACGTGTAAAAGTGTAATGTTCCCCATGTCCTTACACTGAAAAAAAATAAACATTATTTCCACTGTTGCAAGTCTGTTAGCCTCCATAGGGAAACATTGGGCTACTTTGGTACATGTGCCATGCCTTTGGTTTGGCAACAGCCAGAAAAATACTTCAAGGACACTTTTAAATAGTTATTCAAAACCCAATTTAAAAATCAAAATCGTTTAAATAGTAAGCAAAATACACTTTTAAAAAGATACCCTTTTCTTGCTTAAAGGCTCTAGGGGGCCTTTCTGTAAGTACTGAACTTCCACCTGGTGGCTGCATTTCTCCACTGTAGTGAGGTGTAAATTGCTCCCAGGGCAGGGAAATATGCCTTGGGTGTGTGAGGTGTTATTCTTTCCTTGCTAGGACAGCCTGGGAGCTGTGCCCAGTAACTTGATTAACTTCAAATGAGCCTTCCCTGTCACAGACAGATGTAGTTAACACCAGGGCATGCCCCTCTTTTGTCCCTCTACTCAGACTGGCTGCAATCCCAGTGGGAGGGGGCTGGTTCCAGGATACTGGTTTAAAGTGCCCACAAAGTAAGGGTTGTTCATTTCCACAAACTGGGTAGGCACAGAAGCTATTCAAAGAGGAAGAAAGTTTCAGCTATGCTGGTTTAGGTAGAGAGGAGCATTTATTGTAGTAAGGCCGCCGGAAATGCTTCAAAAGTGGGTAGTATTAATCCTGGGAACATTTACCCAAATGGTTGGGGTGGTACTGGGAGTCTTATATACCCACAGGATTGTGCCAGGCATAACTGTGGCTTTCACAACACCCTGAGAGATGAAGGTCCTGGACCTTGAAAGCAACAACAGCAAAGTAATGGACAGGTGGAATCTGTGCCACCTGATGCACTGCAAAGATGGACTAAGGATTTTTCTCCAGCTAACTCCAGGGCTAGAGGAGTCTCTCCAGGGCCTTTGGTGCTGGTGCACTTATGGTCCCTGAGGACAAACTGGGGCCAGATTTGGACTCAACTTCCAGCCTGGATGCCCTGCAAAACAGCGGCAAGGCTGTGGGGCCTGGGAGTGCAAGCAGTAGGGTATCCTACTGGCTGGTTGTGGAGGTGCTGCACAAGATTGACCTGGTTGAAATGCTCCTGGTGTCTAGAGCTTGTCACTAGGAGCGCAAAAAGCCAAAGATCGTGACAATTGGCCCAAACAGCCCAAGTGATGCTCCATTAAAGATTTGACCTTTGACCCAAAAAACAAATAAACCAAGCGTGTGTGGCACTCCACAGAGATTCCTTCCAATTCCTCCAGGGAGGGTCAAGCCCCTGGAGGACGATGCAATGGTTTTGAAATTCAATAAATAATTTGCCCAGGGAGGGTGCATGCATGGTAGCCCCTCCCCAAAGCTATTCTTGGCCCCTGGTACCCCATTCCCTAGGGCCCGGTGTAATTACAGGTGCCCTGGGACACAATCCCCTGAGACACCAAAGAAAAGAGTGGAGCATTGCTATCCTCCAAACAGATGAGATGTTGCCTCTCTTCCCTGCACCTGTGACTGGGGGAGCAGGGGAGGCACAATGCAGCATCAGCCCACCTGTAAGCATGCAGGTGGGGAAATTAGCTAACTCACCTGTTTCTGCACTGTATTGGACCATGTTAGCTAGTTGGAGAGCCGGACAGGCAGTGCAGACTGGCTCCTCTCACTTTCCATTCCCCATCCTCCACAAGAGGCTTCTGGGTTCTCCAGGTGGGACCAGGGCCCATGCATCAAAATGCCTTACCACTGAGGTCACAAGAAATAAACCCAGCATCAGCGCTACTTATCAGATAATCACCAAATGACATAGGGAGCATCCCATGATGCTCCGTACAGGCTAATTTCAATACTATCTACGGTTCTGTGGTGGTCCAAAATGTGCATGGGCATCACCAATGAGTGGATTAAGTGTTGCGGGGGCAGTCACAAGGATTACAGCAGCCCACTTCCCCTTCCCCAAAAGTGATTTATGAAAACTAACCATAAGTTTCTGGGGCCTCCAAAAGTATGGCAAGGTTATAGTCATTTTCAAAGCACTCTGAACTGTTCGTTAGCTCTAGAGTGCAAGTACCCTCAGTGTTTAGTCCCATGGCTGTATTATGTGCTCTCAAAGGAGAACTATATCACATGTAATAGTTGTTTTCATTTTCAATGTTTTATTTATAATGCTTTATGGACAATGATTAATGGTGAGCATTGTTCAGTTTATATTAGGAATGAATGCATATGAATACACTACTTGATTCCATTTGTTTTAGTGTTGAATCTTAACATGTGGTTACTGTTTTATCAAGGTGGTCACCCGTAGACAAAGCCAGTAGGCCTTCGTTATTTAAAATGACCTCTCTTATATTGTGATGTTGCATCTGGTAAATGTGTTTTTTTGTGATAATGTGGTTCAGGACCCATTAGGGATGAATGTGATATAAGAGTGTCACCGAAGGTATCTTCATTTACCTGATGTCTATATTTGTAAATTAATGCACAGTATTTAGAAGTGTGTGTGTCGTAATGTTGCTTAAGTTAGGACACGAGCACATTCTTCAACTTATCTTGGCTTAGGCCTGCAGCTTGTGTCCTTTCATGTATATACATGGCATTTTATTCATTTTTATTTTTTTAGCAAATGCTTCATTTAGTGGAAGCTGTTTTTATTATTTTATCAGCTGCCCTTTCGTGCAGAGTTTTATTATTCTTTTCTTGCACATCATAGTCACTCCTTGCTTTCTCCAAAGCTGACTATGATAAGCTTATTAGTTACTGCCGGTACAAAGCGTTCATCATGTCTGAAACTCTTATACACCGAAATATGCTTGCTGTTATGGCAGGGCATTTTCTCAGAACACCTGATGTTTGATTATAAAACACCTCACTGCCCCTTTTACATTAGAGGGGCTTTCCAGCTATTGTCACTGACTGCTGCATGCCAACTTTGCAGTTTCAACAGAGATCGGACGCCTCCTATGCCCATATGTAGGAGGACTAGCAGTAGATCAACAGACCTATTCATTACTTACAACCACAGGTGTAGGGGATGGGTTCCTTCTGGGGGGCCTGCCATCCAGATTAGGGCTTACACTGCCATGCTCTTGCATAGAATATTAGTAGCGCAGGTAGGGATTCTAGAAACATTATTGTGACAGTATGATGGGACTTTTCCTATGTTTCACTTTCCTTCTCACTGTTTTGCTTTTATTATGTATTATCATCCTCATAATTGCAATACATGCATACTTACGTAGACACAGCTGATTCTATAAAATCTATTGACCTGCTTCTGTCTATCTTTGCCTTTATGAGACGTGTGGCTGAGAGAAAGGGGTAAGATCTGTTCCACCCTGGTTTCCCTGAGAAATCTAAGAAGTCATTGGAAAGGGCTGCCACAAATCACCATTACGCTTGGGTTCTGGTGAGGTGCTGCTAGCTGGCCGGAAGGGTTAGGCCGACAGTTGTCACATGGCACAGGATCAGACTCAGTCCCCTGTGCTTGGTGGTGTTGCTGCCCAAATCCAGAAGTATTGTTACTATAACGGGTGTCTATTTACGACCTGTGTAATAAATGTACTTTTCCTTTTCTAAAGAAAAAGCACTTACTAGGCAATACAATACGTTTTGGTGTTTGTTGTTGTGTGACAGTTTTGATTGCTAGTCTATACCACCTCCTCTGAGTAGGGCTAGGACTGGTGTACTTTGCTTTGCTTCCCTGATATTGTCAAGTGACATGATGGGGTACATAGTTCTCAGTAAGAAGATAATTGTGGACCTACTACTTGTGAAGTACTCACATCCATCACAACTACTAATCCAATGTCTTGCAGGTAGGCTCTTTCAATCTTCCGGTGAACTTGGATAAAGGCAATCAGAGGCATTTACAATTCTCGTTATTTTCTGAAGGGCTCTAAAGTGCTGAATAGGGAGAGGAGGGGTTGGTTTTTCAACTTTACACCAAACCTATGCAGATGTAAGTTAGTGCCCTTGGTGCACTGTGTTGGCATCATTCTAGTTCTATATCTCCCACGGTCTGCGCTTGTCAGTACTATGTTTACATGTCCTGATGTCTTCCTGTCCTCAGGCCTCCATTTACATGTACCTTCCCACCTAGGGTGCTCTATGTACTCTTATCTCCCTATGCCTGTCTCCCTGTCATTCAGTTTCCTTGCTAGAGGGCCTGTGTCTCTCTGCCCCAGCTCACGATGTCCCTATGATCCCTTTATCTGTGCACAAGAATGTTTCCCTTTGTCCCTTTCTCTGCCTCTTCCTCTCCCTTTTAAATCTCAACATTATGAGTTTTTTAAGGACAAGGTGGCCTATTAGTTTAACAGTAGGGTGCCTGTTAGCTTGATGAATGGGTAAGTATCGAATGTGCTTGTGGGACGATTTAACATAGTAGTAAGAGCCAGGACAAAAAATTAAAACTACTGCCACTCATATGCTGAGTTGTATGGTCATTATGTTTCTGATTCCAGTGCAATTTTTAATGATATGCTTTTGTAATGTATACACTTGCCTTGTTTCTAATAAAAAGATCTATTAAAAAAACAGAAAGTGAAACCACAGCAGTACAATCTTATGCTACTAATCAAAAGGTGTCAAAGCAAAATTAAAAGATGAACAGATATCTTATCACGTCCCTAGTGGTCTCCATTCCAAACCTTGTAATGCCACTTTCAGAGACCTTGCCTTTTCTGAATGATAACCCTCCCTTTACCAATGCCTCTTCTAGAACATAACCCTTCATGTGTACATACCTGTTCTGAAAAATACCAAACCTCTCAAAATCTGCCATTTTTGAGGGTCTGCACCCATTTCCCAATGCTGCTGTTATGCTGTGAGTCCTCACACTGACCACTATATTGAAGGACTCCGACCTCAAACATTGATATGCCTCTTAGGTGGTGCTTGTGTAGCCCCTGGAACCAAGCTACACCCAACTGAAGGGCCTCAATCAGGATGAAACCAGTCTAAGGTTGCTTGTGTTCTGGTTTATAGATGACCTGGATTAGCATATTGGGCTGAACTGTTCCCGTTGGAGCAGGAGCAATACTGATTTGCATATGGTTGGGTCTAATCTGAGGCACCACGGTGGGCAAAAGAACTATGGGTTGGAATGCTACCCTGAGGAACAGCCAGTGGTTAGACTTTTCGCACGAATCCTTCCATCACAGATTGTGTGATTCACGGCAACATACACCAACCTGTATTATTTTACGAATTCAAGTCCTGTTGGCTGCTGTCTGTTGTCATTCCTTCCCATTATCAATTGAAGTATTATTTGATAGTGAAATGGCCATTCTGTTGACATCTGAAATAAACGTCTTTCATAATTTTCAAGGTCTTCTTTGAATTTTCATATCACTCTCATTCTGTGTGAGATTTCAAAGCTCCTGCCAAAGCAAATGTCTTGTTCCTATAGCACAATCTTTCCGTACAAGTACTAAGGCCCTCATTACAACCCTGGCGGTAAATGCCACCCACCGCCGTGCTGACGTCCGCCAACATACCGTGACCACAGCGATATTCCGCTACGGGTTTTATGGCCCACACTGAGAAATCAGACACCCACACAAGTCCGCCAGACCAAAGGTCAGTGATAAATTGGCAGTACCAAAACCCACACCGCCACGCCAACAGGAATACGCCCACTGTATTAGGACCCACGAATCACCGCAGCCGTCTTTCAACCGCGGTAAACCATTGGCGGTACACACTGCTGCGCTCAAAATACACACACACACTTACAAAACACCACCACCTTGGACAATTCAAAATACACACACCTGACACACATACATACACCACACCCACAAACCACTATAAAACACACACCCACATTACCCACAACCCTTTCACTGAAAAAAAAGATTGCCAACACAGAGAGACACAAGCCAGGAGCACCCACTCAATCTGAGCCACAGAACACCATCACCCATACACCATCCACGCACCTCACAGCACACACCACATCACCCCACATATCACCCCAAACATCCTCACACATATCACTGACACCACATCCATGGCACCCCAAAGACACCCCAGGTTTTCAGAAAAGGAGCTAAGGGTCATGGTGGAGGAAATCATTTGGGTAGAGCCACAGCTATTCGGATCACAGGTGCAGCAGACGTCCATTGCAAGGAAGATGGAGCTATGGCGGAGGATCGTGGACAGGGTCAACGCCATGGGACAGCATCCAAGAACAAAGGATGACATCAGGAAGAGGTGGAACGACCTAGGGGGGAAGGTGCGTTCCATGGTTGCAAGACACCAGGTAGCTGTACAGAGGGCTGGCGGTGGACCCCCACCTCCTCCCCCACAACTAACAACATGGGAGGAGCAAGCTTGGCAATAATGCATCCTGAGGGTCTTGTAGGAGAAGCAGGAGGACTGGACTCTGGTAAGTCAAATCTTTACTACTATATCCCCCACCGTACCTGCATGCCATCACAACCTCCTACCCCTACACTCACCCCATCACTTCACCACCTCACATATACCCCACTATCACAACCCACCCATCCTAAAACCAAGCCCTGCATGTAACACCAATCGATGGACCCCTATCACAGACCTGCATGGACACCCATCACCACATCATGCCCATTAGAGAGAATCACCTAGCCCACAAAATCAACACACACACGAGCCTAATGCCAGGGCTATCCCAACCATCCATGGAAACAAACCCATGCACAAGATGTCACACGCAGATACAATAACACTGCATTTTCATCCCACGGGACCCCTACTCAACGTCACTGGAGAGGAGTTACCACCAACATCCAGTTCCCCCCCCAGAGGAGGCCCACATTGATGACAGCAGCTCTGCACGCTTGGATCACGATGACCAACCTGGCCCATTAGGGACCTCTGGACAGTCGGTTACCCTGCCACAGTCCCAACCCACCATACAGCCTCCCCCCTCAGGAAACACCAGCACAGCACCCACCCAGTGGGCCCATACCACTGTCCCCTGGACATGTCAATCAGCAGTGTGTCCACCAGTACAGGGACCCCAGCAACCCCACAAACACAGGACGATAAGGGACCTGGGGTCATTGGCAGTGGGCACACAGTTCAGGGGACAGAGGCACAGGACAACAGGGAAACTGGGAGGAATGCTGTGCGACAGGGGGAAGACAGGCCCAGGGAACTCACTCTCCAGGAGGCACTCTCCAACATTCTGGGAGCATACCACCATTACCAGGAGACCATGGGCCAGATTCTGTACAAGTTGCAGGAGACCCAGCGGCTGCAGGAGGGACAGTATCTGGGAAACAGGGAGGACCTTAAAAACATCTACACCATCCTGGTCACCATTGAAGGGGTGCTGGCAGACATGGGCACAACCATGAGGGAGGCAGTGGTGCAACAACGGGCCCCTGACACTAGCCACACCGAAGAACAGCCCTCCACCTCCGCCGGCGCTAGTGGACAGGAGTCCACGCCACAGGACCAACAGACCACCAGCACCCCACCCCCTGCAGAAGGAGAACAACCACGCAAACAGTCCCTACGATCCAGGCAGAAGTCAGAGAACATTGCCAAGACCCCCGCCAGGAAATAAGACTCCTGACTGTCACCCTTCTGTCCCACTCTGTCACCCTGTCCACCTTGAACTGCCATTGCTCCCCTTTCCATGCACCATTGGACAATGCACCTCTGATACCAAGAGACTAGACTCTAACTGGACATTCCTCCACCATCACCCCAGCCCATTGCACATCCCCCTCTACGTATGAGCACTTAAATAAACACCCTTGGAACAAATACAAATCTTGAGTCTGTCAAATGATTGAATTTTGTATTAGTACAACATTCTGAAAACATTGCAAGTCATATGTACAGTCATTTATACATTGGTATGACCTTTAGTGGGCAGCAGTAAACATACCAGGAGCCAGAGTTGTCCACAGAGATCTGAAAATAGAGATGCCAAAGGGTACAGTAAGTGGCCATAGACATAGGGAAATCAGGCTGCCATGTACAATCTCCAACAGAAAACTGAAATGTAAAGTGAAATTACAGTGTCTTACCTGTGTGTCACTGAAAGTCCTGCTGTATTATATTACTTTTGTTGTCCACATCTTCTTCCTCTGCCTCCTCTTCCTCACTGTCCACAGGCTCCACTGCTGCCACAAGACCATCTCCAGGCTCATCCTCCTGCAGAAAAGGCACATGGCGTCTCAAGGCCAGGTTGTGAAACAAGCAACATGCAACAATGATCTGGCACACCTTCTTGGGTGAGTACTACAGGGATCCACCTGTCAGATAGAGCCACCAGAACCTGGCCTTCAGGAGGCCAAAGGTTCTTTCAATTATCCTCCTTGTTCGCTCATGTGCCTCATTGTAACGTTACTCGGCCCTTGTCCTGGGATTCCTCACTGGGGTCAGTAGCCATCAGAGGTTGGGGTAACCAGAGTTACCTGCAAATATCCTCGAGGGATACCTGTTAGACACACACTAACCCTTAGGGACAACCCCATACCCAGACACCAACTTATACTGGGTGGGGACCTTGGGCTCACCTATCAGCCACACCCGGTGCCTCTGGAGTTGGCCCATCACATGTGGGATGCTGCTATTCCTCAAGATAAAGGCGTCATGCACAGAGCCAGGAAACTTGCCATTCACTGGGAGATGTACTGGTCCGCCAAACACACCATCTGCACATTCATAGAGTGATAGCTTTTTCTATTCCTGAACACTTGTTCATTTCTCCTGGGGGGGGTCAAATGATACATGTGTACCATCAATGGCACCAATGATGTTGGGGATATGTCCCAGGACATAAAAGTCAACTTTCAATGTGGCCAAATCCTCCACCTGGGGGAATACGATGTAGCTGCGCATGTTTTTCAGCAGGGCTGACAACACTCTGGTCAACACATTGGAGAACATTGGCTGAGACATCCCTGATGCCATGGCCACTGTTGTTTGGAAGGAACCACTTGCCAGGAAATGGAGCACTGACAGGACCTGCACTAGAGGGGGGATACCTGTGGGTTGGCGGATAGTCGACATCAGGTCTGGCTCAAATTGGGCACACAGTTCTTGGATTGTGGCCCGATCAAGTCTGTAGGTTAGGATAATTTGTCTGTCCTCCATACTCACAAGGTCCACCAGGGGTCTGTACTCCGGAGGATGTCGCCATCTCATATTCATCTTCAGCGGCTGAAGCCTATGGAGGAAAACAGTGAGCAGAGGGTCATATTCACACTTCAATTGAAATAATGATGCATCTTTTCCTTTACAGAACCTGTATGTGAATCTGAGAGTCAGTTCCTGTGCCAATGTCTGCTGTGATGCAGTTAGGTGCCATGGCCTGTGCCCCCCTGAAATGGTGGCTGCCTGACCTGTGAGGAGGGACAAGTGGAAATGAGGTAATTTCACTGGCGTTGTGCGCCATTGTAGTAGGCGGTCAACAACCGCCCGCAACTTCGCATTGGTTATCATCGGGCCCTATGGGTTCCAGGAGCCAATGGCGATATACGCCAGCGGTGACGGTATGCACCGCTGTGGACGTGACTGCCATTTTCTATCTGTGCACTCACTTGCTACCAGACCTTCAACAGGAGAGGACCTACACTGCAAGTGCTGCTGTGACCTGTGTCTGGAAGCGACAATGGCTCATGTATCCCCCGCCTTCACTGTGGAGGAGTTGGAGAAACTGGTGGATGGGGTCCTACCCCAGTACACGTTACTCTGTAGTGTAGCCATTTTTAATGTAGCTTTTGCGTGTTTGCTTAAAGCATTAGGCCTCTGTGCACCTTGCTCTAGATGCATTTTATTTAGCCTTGTACTGTTATTTTTCAATAACCAGTTTCACGGTCTTGTTTTATTTTCTTCTATCACACTGTTTAGCTTACTTCAGCACCGGAGTTCTCAAACAATACATTCTTGCTCGCTCTGTGCTTCAGTCAAGGATACAGTCTGGCACATTGCCGATAGACGTGGTAGAAGTTTAGTCTTTAGGGTTCGTAGAAAGTACACATTCTTATGTAGAGACGTTTCTTAGAACACCGGCGTGTTAGTTATAAAAACACTTCCTAGTCCTGGTACACGGAAGAGGGAGATTCCGACCAGGAACCCACGCCGAGACGCTGACTGCCTTGTTGCAGATGCTGATCCCGATCACAGGCCTTTGCTCAGGTATGAGGGTTGATGTCCTCCCGGGGGAACCTGAAAGGCAGGTTTAGAGCTTAACATGCTGTGCTCAAAATAGAACTTAGAAGGGAGAATGTAATCTAGTTGCACTATGATAGCGTTATTCTTATGTTTTACTCTCCTCGTTACTATTTCAATCTTACTGTGTTGTATGGTTCTGGTTATTGCCGCTCACGCCTTGTTATCTAAAATGCAGTTGTTTTATTAAACCAATCTTTAAAACTCAAACTACCTTTGTCATTTATATATGAGACCACACTGTGTATGAGAGAACTGGTTGGAATCTGAGTGACCACGACTTCCCTGGGAAGCACTAAGATGTCACGCGCTCTGCTGCCCAATTGTCTCTCCTTGTTGCGAGAGATGAGGCACTGCTAGTTAGCCGGAGCTCAACCTGGATTTGGGGTGACAAGAGTCCTTCGCCGTGGGTCAGACTTAGTCCCCCACACTGTGACCGATTTTGCCACCCAAAAATCCAGTAGTCTCATTAGGATAATGAGAGCCTATGCGACAACTCTATGGTCCTCCAGACAAACAGGTGAGTACACTGTGAGCATGATGCGTGGCCATGAATGTATGGATTACTGTGTGTGTAAGCCACATGTAGGGGACACTGAGGCTTCCTGGCCAGGGTGCTGCATATATGGTGGTCATTGTATGTGTAAGCCACATGTAGGGGACACTGAGGCTTCCTGGCCAGGGTGCTGCATATATGGTGGTCATTGTATGTGTGTCAGGGGATGGGAGGGATCTGTTGGGCCATGAGTGTGACGGTCTGGATGGTTAACTAATTCCCTTTTCTGCTGTCTTTTCCATGCAGGTCAGCACCCATCAGAGAAAGGGTATTTGGTGTGCCATCGCCAAGGAGGTGCGGACCCTGGGGGTCTTTGACAGGCAGAGCACCCATTGCCGCAAACGGTGGGAGGACCTGTGCCGCTGGTCAAGGAAGACGAAGGAGGGCCAGCTTGGGCTGGCCTCCCATTGAGGAAGGGGTGCCCGTCGTACCCTGACCCCCGATGTTCTGCATCCTGGCGGTGGCCTATCCGGAGTTGGATGGACGCTTGAAGGCATCACAGCAGCCACAAGGGGGTGAGTACAGATTCAGATTCAGGACTGTGCGCGCGTTAAGGTTTACCTGGGTGGGTGATGTGGGCTGTGGGTGCCCCTAGGCCAGGGCAAACATGACAGGATAGGTTCCTTGTTGGGCAGGCTCTGAAGCACTCCACCCCCAATAGTGTTAGTGGGCATCTACTACTGGGCAGGGTCCTCTGGGTTTCAGGTGTGCAGCTCATGGCGTTAGGCATTGTACCCCATGGGCTGGTGACTATCTTAGAAACTTGTAGTGAATGGCCTAGTGCATAGGGCTGCTCCCTGTGAGTTGTGTACGCCAACAGTAGTGTTGTTGCTGACATTGACCAAGTGTATCCTCTGTCTCTCCCCCCCTTTTTGTTTTGTCACCCTGTCCTTGTGCGCATTAGCATCATCTGGCAGAGGAGCAGAGACACCGGCGACGGAGGGAGCTGCATCCCACATGGGCCTGGAGGCCGAATCCACCGACAGTGAGGGCACCAGTGGGATGGAGGGCGAGGGGAGCACCACGACGGGGACAGGAGGGGTCACCACCAACAGCAACTCCTCCTCCGATGGAAGCTCACTGGCGGTGGCGGACACCTCTGTGCCCACCCCAACAACAGGTACAGCCGCCACCCCCCCTACCAGCAGCGCCCTCCCAGCAGCCCCTTAGCATATTTCCTGTGCCCTCTCACCCAGGAGGGTGGGCATCGCCTTCCCCCCAGGCACCTCAGGCCCTGCCCCAGTCATCCGTGCTGCCCTCAATGAGGAGGCTATTGACCTCCTGAGATCCCTCACTTTTGGGCAGTCAACCATACTGAATGCCATCCAGGGGGTCTAGAGGCATTTGCAAAAACAAATACATACCTGGAGGGCATTCACTCTGGTGTGGTGGCCCAACAGAGAGCATTTCAGGCTCGGGCCTCAGCACTGATGGCAGCCATTGTCCCTGTCTCTAGCCTCCCTCCTCCAACTTCCTCTACCCAGTCCCAATCCACTCAACCTATCCCAAGCACACCTTCAGACCAGCATTCACCCAAATCCCCACACAAAAGTGGCTCAGGCAAACATAAGCACCACACTTCATCTCACAGGCACTCACACAAGCACCATCCCCATGCAGACACCCCAACATCCCCTGCCTCCACTGTGTCCCCCTTCTCCTCGTCGTCCACTTCCCTCCCAGTAGCGTCTCCACTCACACCTGCATGCACTACATCCTCATCCACTACCTCCATCACCATCACGCCTATCAGTACACACCCCTCACTGGCAGTCATCACCCCCACATCCATGCACATGTCCCCTGTGTCCTCTCCTAGTGTGTCTGTGACCGCTCCTCCCAAAGTACACAAACGCAAGCACCAACCCACCCAACAGCCATCCACCTCACAACAGCATCCAGCCCATGCACCTGCACCCAAACTCTGCAGACAGACAGACACCTCCTACAACCACTTCCTCTTCCTCCACTCCCAAACCCTCTCCCTCTTCCCACCCCAGTGTCCCTAAGAAGCTTTTCCTGGCCAACATTGACCTCTTCTCTCCCCCTTCCCCCCGTCGTTCCCCTCAGGCCAGGGTGGCCAGAACCCAGTCCAGCACCTCAGCCACCAAATCGTTGTCCACTGTGGTTCCTGCAGCTATCAAAGGCTCAAAAGGGGCACCCGTCAGCCCAGCCAGTGTGCCACCAAGCCCTGCCAAGGCCAAAACCATTCTGCCACCTGGCAAGGTGAAGAGGGGGACAGGATCCGGCAAGGGGAAGGAGCCACAACCACCCAGCAGGGCCACCTCAAAGACTCCAGCTGCCAGACCCAACACCACCACCATCTGCCAAGGTGAGGAAAGGGCAGAAAACACCAGCCAAGGCACTTCAGCCGTCCGAGGCTGCAGGTGAAGGCCTAGTGGGTACCAGAACAACCGCCAGCACCACCACCTGCACCGTGGCCAGCACTGCCAGCAGCCCTGCCGCTAGCACCGCCGGAAGCCCCGCCACCTGACCGCCGCAAGCACCACTACTGTCAGCAGCAGCAGCACAGGGGGCAGCCGTCCGAGGCTGCAGGAGAAGGGCTAGAGCCTCCGTCCACCACTGGCAGCACCGGCACCTGCACCATGGCCAGCACCGCAACCTGCACCGCCGCTAGCACTGCTGCAGGCCCCGCTGCAAGCACCGCCACCTGCACCCCTGACAGTAGCACCACTACCAGCAGCAGCAGCCCCAGTGGGTAGCCGTCTGAGGCCGCAGGAGAAGGGCTGGAGCCTCCCTCCACCACTGGCAGCATCCCCATCAGCCCTGGCACTACCACCAGTTTGCAGCCGTCGCCGGATGGAGTCTAGCCCTGCCTCCATGGACTATCATGTAACCTGGTACCTGCAAATCTCGTGCCTCAGACACCCAGGTGAGGGACTGTGAACTGCCACACCCCAAGTGTTGCATCACTGGGCACAAAGGCCCCTCCAGAACCAGTGGAGATATGCATCCACTCACCCAATCCTTGGCAGGATGAAGCACACTGGTCACAATGCCCCCTCGAGAATCAGTGGAAGAAGGCATGTGGCCTTGCACTCTCCAGGACCAAGCAGTGGGCAACCCACCCACTAGAGACATTGTGGCTTTACACTCCCCAGGACCAAGCAGTGGGCAACCCACCCACTTGAGAGACTGTGGCTTTGCACTCCCCAGGACATTGCTGTGGGCAACCCACCCACTAGAGAGACTGTGGCTTTGCACTCCCCAGGACCAAGCAGTGGGCAACCCACCCACTTGAGAGACTGTGGCTTTGCACTCCCCAGGACATCGCTGTGGGAAACCCACCCACTTGAGAGACTGTGGCCTTGCACTCCCCAGGACATTGCTGTGGGCATGGAGCCCCCTCCAGGAGCAGTGGCGTTTTACCATCTTCTGGCTCAGGTGCACCCCCCTTCACCCTCCCCCTGAGGTGCCTGTGTGTTTTCGACCTGATGCCCCTGCAATGTTCTCTCCGTATTGAGACACGAGTCAAGTGTGGGCTTGGCCTATGAGTTTTGGCCCAGTGGCCCACGGACATTTTGAGTGGACAAAGTACCGCCTTATGTACATATTGTATATTTTTGTAAATACTGTATTTAAAATTCTTACGTATTTCTGACTATTTCTAATATATCACTGATTTGACTCTATTCCTTTTGTCCTTGTGTTCTTCCAGGGGGTTACAGGGTGTAAATGTAATGTTGATGCATGGATTTGTGTGTATGGTGCTGTGGGTGAGGGTGGGGGCGGGGGTGTGGCATGTTGCATGTGTGTGTCACTCTCTTTTTTCTCCCGCCTCCCCTGTGTACTAGGTGCAGTACTCACCGTGGTCGTCGCCGCCGCCGTTGGTACTCCTGGTAGATGAGGAGGTAGACAAGCATGGGAAGGATCTGCAGCTCGGGCTCCATGGCGTCCTGGTTCTTCGTTGAGTGTCGAGAGGTGAGTGGTTTCCCTTCCAAGTACTGTTTCCGCTGTGCTTTTGATGGCGTTGGTACCGCCCCAGAAAAGATGGCGTATGGGCGGGTTGTGATGGGGTGGGCGGTACATTGACTTCTGCCTGTCTGTTGGCGGTTACCGCTGCGGTGTTTGTTGCTACCGCTGTGGCGGTCGGAGTGTTAAAGTGGCTGTATATTTTGCCGGTTTTCGCCGTGGTCGCAATCCCATTTTTTTTTACCGCCGGCCTGTTGGCGGTATTACTGCCGCTTTAACACCGCCCGCCAGGGTTTTAATGAGGGCCTAAATGTCCAAACTCTCAATGTTCCTTATGTCTTGCATTGTTACTCATATTTGCTACTTCTTACCCCAACGTCTCCAGTCTGTTCAACTGATGATGAGATGACGAGCTTCCCAGGAGCCCATGGTATGCCTTCGAAGTCCATCAATATCCTCCTGTATTCCACTCCCCTGAGTGCTTTGCCCACTAAATTCACACAGCCCGGCATCCATTCGAGAAATGTGCTGAATACAGTAAACATCATGCATACCGATGAACATCTTCTGGCCATCACTTTGTCCACTTAAATCCCTCCTGTGAACTGTACTCATAGAGTGTAAAAGTCCTATAGATGAACTGAGATAAGACAAAAGCCTCAAATGTCATGATTCATCATCTGTGTGCCTCACCTTCTTCAACAGTTTATCTGCATTATTTTACAAATTAAGCACTGTAAGATACCATAAAATAAAATAACGCGTGTGGAAGCCTTGCTTCAATGCTGAGCATAGGAGCAAGGCTCGATACAGAGCTAACTTAAAGGAGAATAAATGAAACAGTCAATAAGGAAAACCTTCAGGACTTTATGAAAGAACAATTCAAAGGTACTACGGCTGGTGAGAGAGCTACCAGTATATTTTGGAGACACGCTGATAGAACAGGGCCCTAGTGGGAGAGCAATGACCCGGACTGTGGCTTTTGACGATAAGATAACAATGGCCAATGAAATCATAGCATTATTGAACAATAGCAAAACAAAATAGTATTTGCTAATTTCAATGTAATCTTTGGCTTTGAGAAACAGTTGTAATCAAACCACGCAACAGTAGTGCTTAAACAGAACCTCAGAAGTGCACAATCATTTGTGCCCCCTAGGAGCTGTAGTGTGCGACCATAGAGCAACCTGAAAAGACAGAGCAGTAGTGAGACACTTTGCAAGAAATGTTCATCAGCTCAGACCGTGCCAGAGAATTTAAAGTCAATTAGAAATATGGTGGCAAAGAGTTACCCTAAAACTAAAGAAAAGAGTGGAAAGAGGCAAGATCACTGCACACTTACAGAAACAGTGACGTCTCCAAGTCGAACGTTTGGTTAGGGATACATTGATGACCAATGTATTGTAAGGTGAAAAGCAAACGGCTGAGGAATTAAAATCCATGCAGGATCAAATATATTAATTGCAGAATAAACGAGGAGACCGAGAGAATCATGCGAAGCTCAGCGACATCGGAATCTGTAAGTGAAGGAAGAGGATACTTTAGTGACAGAATACAAGATATGGATCCCCCTTAACTGGTCGACGAAGGTGAAATGATAATGACAGACCAGAGGAGCCAGGTAACAGTTTAAGCAGGTCCTCGGCGGGACTGTAGGAGAGCCTGGCAAAGGTATGAAGGTCACAGCGATGAGACTGTGGGGGACATTCTCTTTAGGAAGCTAATAATTTATTTTTTCTTCCACTTATGTGGAAGCAGAACATTAAACCTCAAAACCTAAGACACCCCAAAACTAAGATCACCCCAAAATTTACCTTAGACAGTTCTGCTTCAACATTCTTGATCGTGCAATAAGAAACATCACCCTCATCAACATAAGTCCCAACATCAAATTAGCAGAGTAACTGTAACTAGGACAATTTAATAACGGAGTGCTAAATGAGAGTAAAAGTCAAAGGACTTTGTCACAAAAGCTCAAAAATCAGCCAGTACAAAAATAAAGTGAAATGCCATGAACACATAAATGCAGAGCAAATAACCAGAACTCAAAATAACTCCAAGTCCCAGATGCACAATAAAATCAATGGAGAACCAGAGAGCATCTCGGTGAAAAAGGCAGAAGTCTCTGAACAAATGGACAGAGTCTTGGGAGGAAATAACAAGCATTTGCAATGCAACGGGTCTCGCGTTTGCTCATGTTAGAGCTGATCGCGTTGTAAACTTTTAACCCAACTTTTCATCTATTGGCAAAAGTGCTTTTACGTACGTAACCTGAAAAAGTGAAATGAACTGTGTAAAGCGCTCGACTTCTGTCAAGCGAAATCGCGCTAGTAAAATAGAGAAAAAAAGTAGTCCACGAGCCGGACAGAAAACAGCGAGCCTCGCATGTTTTCTGTACTTGGTCGATGCGCTCAAGGAGGGCTAGCCCCCGGAAAAGGCATGACGTGAGCATGCCTTCGACTAATGAAAGCAAGCGGATTTTAGTAGTCAAGCCCACGAACCAATGGTTAACACTGACATGATGTCGACAGGGCTCCGAGCCCTTCTCTAATAACTAAAGAGTCTCGTTGCGATACGCATGCGTGCGCGCATGCAACACAGGCTCGACCCTAAAAATGTCTCTGGCTACCCCCACAAAATCAAGGGGTTCTTATACATACTTTCTGAATACAAAATGAGAAAAGATTGCAAACTCACAGTGGTATGGCTACTGATAACACATTTCGGACAAATCAGAATTTTAACTGTAACATAAAGCACAAAGCACTAACCCATTTTTACATGTCTCCAGCAGCTTGTATGCTGTTGTTGTCCAGAGATGCGGAACATCATGAAACACTTTATTGGCCAAAGACCCATTCACCAATGTTTTCTACTAGATCCACCTCACCAAGCTACAGTGGAAGGATCTTAAATTGGCTACTTTCAGAACAGGAAGAAGGACTGATTCACAGTACTTGCACTCAAAGGAAAATAACTAGCTATGTCACAGTGCTCTGCGAAGAGGCCGGGGAGAGATGACATTGAGGGGTCACTGACTGGAAGGGAGAATGAGCAGGACAGTTTGCACAGTACATCAGAACAGCATCCATATTAATACAAATGGTGACTTTATGGAGATGTGGCACAACAAAAGCACAGTTTTAAACACTTCTAAACGCCTCCTCAAACTTGTTTTAAGTGCAATATTATTAATTCAACATTTACAAATACAATTCAAATTAAAAATCATCAATTGTTGGGGATCCACCACCATGGGGAATTTAACATCGTGATTCCCACAACTTGCACGCTAAGATTCTCATGCCCACATAATCATGGTACAATCTAAGCCCCCCCAGCACTGGGTTACAGGGGATTATAGGATCTCAGCCCCCTCGCCACTGGTTAATGTACACAGTGGGGTAATTTGTATTGTGAATATGTTGCATAGTAGCTGGAAAAATGTGCTACTGTTGTTAACCCCTTCTGTGCCACGGACGCAGTGTTTACGTCCCGCGGCACGGTGTTCCTGTGCCGAGGACGTAACCATTACGTCCTTGGCCCAGAGCCCGGAGGGAGCTCTAACGCTCCCTCCATGGGGTTCCCACCACCCCCCCAAGGTGAGGATGGAAGGGGAAGACCCCCCTGTAATGACGTCGCGCGCTGACATCATTACCCACTGCTGGTCGCACTAGAAGCCATTTGCTTCCAGTGCGATCACAGGAGAAACAGGAGAGTTTCTCATCCGGTGGGTGGGGGGCTTGGGACAAAGAGGCACCGGGGGAAAGGAAAGGCTTTTCCTTTCCCCCGGTGTCTCTTTGAGCATTCCTGCTGCCCGATCTCATTGCGATCGGGCAGCAGGAATGCCCACCAGACAGCAGTGATTTTCTTTTTTGATTTTTAAAATGTTTACGCGTTTGGGAGCGGCCCCTTGGGCAAGGGTCTCTCCCATTTGGGGGCATGTTTATTGTGGCCATTTCTGCCCCCCTTGGGGGCAGATCAGCCTATTATTTTTAGGCCGATCTGCCCCCAGGGGGGGCAGAATCCCCTTGACGCCAGGGATTTTCTTTTTTGATGTTTGTAATGTTTTGCGTTGGGGAGCGGCCCCTTGGGCAAGAGTCGCCCCCATTTGGGGGCATGTTTCTTGTGACCATTTCTGCCCCCCTTGGGGGCAGATCAACCACTAGAACGCCATGGATTTTTTAAAATATGTTTATTTATGTGGGGGGCGTCCCCTTGAGCAAGGGCGCCACCCCCAAGGGGGGCATTGAACTGTTGGCCATTTCTGCCCCCCTTGGGGGCAGATGGGCCTATTTTGTTTAGGCCCATCTGCCCCCAAGGGGGAAAGAAGCCACGTAGGAACCAGGGATAGTGTGTGTGTGGTTTGTTTTTTGTTTGGGAGTGGGCCCTTGGGCAAGGGTCGCTCCCCCTGGGGACACACTACTAAAGGTATTTTGTGCCCTCCTTGAGGCAGATAGGCCTATTTTTAGTAGGCCCATCTGCCCCTATGGCAGAATCCACTTAGGCACCAATTTCTAAATGCTTGATGGTGGGACGTTTGTCAACTGACAAAGTATTTGCATTTGTGATAATTTGTTTACTCCTTGTTGTTATAGTTCAAAGCTTTTGCTTTCTTTACTGTGGCTCCTTGCGGTTTTGGCGGTGGTTGACCTGCGGTTTGCATAGTTGCATGTTTTAGGTAAGTAAAAACAATTTACTCCAAAGGAGTATTGTTGCCATGCATGAATGACATGTTTGTAGGTGGTGTACTAAATGCAGGTTTGTGTGAAATTGTCCTTAGATTTGTGCACAATGATATTTGTGTTGTCTTATTTCTAATTTGCTTTTCTTTCTTTCTTGTTAGTGGGATATCATTGGTGATTGCTGTGTCTGTGCAGAGTAGTTGCTGGTGATTCAAGCTTTTTCAGGCAAGTGAGCGGTATAGTTTTTGAGTTTATAACTCTTACTAATAAAGCTACACTTTATTACTTATCTTACTAAGTGCTGGTTGTTGGTGGTGCATTTGTCCAGTTAATTTTCGTAGGAAAGATCATGGCTAGCCACAGGATGACCGCTCAGCATGTGGTTGGTATGCTTTTTGAGTCATTGTCTGATCATGATTATGAGACAAACTCTGCATCTGAGGCAGAGGAGGAAGTGAGAGATTCTGGCAGTGAAGTTTCTGTCCAAGAGGAATCTTCTGATGAGGAAGCCACACTCAGTGCAGATGAAGGGCCTGTTTCAGAGGAGGACACTGATGTGCCATTAGTGCAGCAACCTGGGGCTGAAAGGTTTCCCGTTAGAAGACCTGAACGCTGGGTTGCCCCAAACATGGAGCAGCCAGAGTTGCCTGCCTTTACTGGTCTCCCGGGGTGTAGAGTCAATACTGAGAACTTTTTGACTGTCAATTTCTTTGAGTTATTTGTGGATGATGTGTTTTTGGAAGAGATTGTTGAGCAGACTAATTTGTATGCAGAGCAGTATTTGAGGGACAACGCTGCTAGACTTAGGCCGCACTCTAGAGCTGCTCAGTAGATTCCCACAAATTTGGAGGAGATGAAAAGGTTTTTAGGTTTGACTCTTTTGATGGGATTGATAAGGAAGCAGTCACTGGCTTCTTATTGGTCTACTAGTCCCTTGATCGCAACAGCTATATTTCCTGCAACAATGAGTCGTAATCAGTATTTGCTTCTTCTTAGGATGCTGCATTTTATTGACAATGCATTAGCCTTGCCACGAGATCACCCTGATTCTGACCGTCT
Organism: Pleurodeles waltl; assembly: GCF_031143425.1. Classification (NCBI taxonomy): domain Eukaryota; kingdom Metazoa; phylum Chordata; class Amphibia; order Caudata; family Salamandridae; genus Pleurodeles; species Pleurodeles waltl. The sequence continues at coordinate 185,105,604 of NC_090447.1, forward strand.
TTTTAAGATTAGGCCTGTCCTTGATCATTTTGTAGATCGGTTTTCAGAGGTCTATGTTCCAGGCAAAGAAATAGCTGTGGACGAGTCTTTTGTCCTTTTCAAGGGTCGTTTGGTTTTTAGGCAGTACATTCCTAGCAAGAGGGCACGATGTGGAATTAAATTGCATAGGCTGTCTGAAAGTAGTACAGGATATGTGTATAATTTCCATGTCTACACTGGTAGGGATTCCAGTATTGACCCCCCTAGTTGTCCTCCCACTTTTGGAGTTACTGAGAAAATTGTGTGGGAACTTGGTAGACGACTGTTCAACAAAGGTCACCATTTGTATGTAGATAACTTTTACACTGGAGTGCAGTTGTTCAAGGAATTGTTTAAAGTGGACACTTTTGCTTGTGGCACAATTCGTTGTAACTGGAAAGGCTATCCAAGGGAGCTTGTCTGTAAAAATCTTCAGAGGGGACAGTGCAGTGCCTTGCGGAATGATGAGCTGCTAGCTTTGAAGTTTTCAGACAGGAGGGATGTCTACATGCTAAGTACCATTCATGATGAAAGTACTTCCCCCGTGACTGTTTGGGGGTTAGGTTGCTGAAGTGCGCAAACCTGTGTGCATTTTAGATTATAATAATCACATGGGAGGTGTAGATAGAGTTGATCAAAGGTTGGAACCTTATACTGCTATTCGTAAGTCTTACGTTTGGTATAAGAAGTTAGTAATTCACCTCTTCCACTTAGCAACTTTTAATGCTTTTATTGTGTTTAAGGATAGGTCTCCAGTGTCAAAGATGACATTTGTGAAATTTCAGGAGTCAGTGATAGAGAGCATTATTGTGGTGGAACAGGCCAGAGTTCCTAGAGAAGCAGTGGTGGAGGATGTGGCTAGATTGAAAGATCGCCACTTTGCTGAGCACATTCCTCCCACACCCAAAAAAGACTTTCCAGCTAAGAAATGTAGAGTGTGTTTTCGAAGAGGTATCCGGAGGGAGACTCAAATGTACTACCCAGCTTGTCCTTCAAAGCCTGGGCTGTGTGTGGGTGGTTGTTTTAAGATGTACCACACCCAGAAGAATTACTGGGAACAACCATGAGTGTAAACTCATGTCTGTTTTGTATTTTCATGTGTTCAGTTTCATGGTTAGCATTTCTGTCATGTACTTAGTTAGAGCTTTTGTGTTTGTAGTTTTGTAATAATTTCTAGTTAGGGGTTTCATAGTTTAAAAAAAAAAAAAAAAGTGTTGCCATTGTGTGTGGAGTGGGGCTTGGATGAGGGTGTACATAGTGTACATATTGACTTGCTGTTGGCTACTGCACCACACTGCCAGCCAAACACCGGTCCACACACTCCCATCAGCTGGTGTGATTGTTGTATCAGGCATGTGGGCGTATGTAAGTGATGGGCCCTTGAGTGGCGCTGTCTGTCGATGCGAGTTTTGTAATGTGCTGGGCCCGTGGCTGGTGGCGTGAATGGTCTTGTGCATGTCATGTATGAAAGGTGTGTGAATGGACTGTAAAGTGGTTGGTGCCTTGCCGTGGCTTTACAGCTCACGAGCTGTGAGTCATTGGCTCAGTTTTTTGGCCTTTCAGTTATTAACAGTGCATTTCATTTTTTTGAAATCTCTTGTTAATAAAATTTGATCCACTGAACCATCACCAAATCCAACCAGTGTGTGTGGTAAAAATGACAAAACCTGCTCCGCTGTAATCAGGCGCCGCAGCACACCTGTGACACGCTAGGTGCCTCGGGTGGGACCCCGATGGTGAAGCATGCAACCAACTTGGTTGGTGGGTGAGGGGTCTTTTTCACATAACCTAAGTGTGTTTCTTTTCACAATTTTAGGGTTTGGCAGATCACAGACATATGTGGGCACATCAAAATGATATATTACAAAACTACCTGTGTTTGGGGGGGAGGAGGCACCTATGTTTTTGGTCCTGGGTGCGGCCTTCATCTAGAGAAACCTACCAAACCCAGATTTTTTTTTAAACTAGATACCCCAAGGAGTCCAGGGAGGTGTGGGTTGCATGGATCCCCCAACATTTTCTTACCCAGACTCCTCTGCAAACCTCAAAATTTGCTTAAAAAAGCATATTTTCCTGACTTTCGTTTGTACGATCACCGCTCCAGCACAAACGTCCTACTCCCCAGCGTTCCCCTCAGTCTCCCAAGTAAAATGACACCTCACTTGTGTGGGTCCCCAAAGCAGAGTCAGCCTAAAGATGTATAAAAGAAGAATATGTCCTTATCAACTCGATGTGCTATCCCCTCTATCTCTACAGGTTTTTGGCCTTATTCTGTTGCAGGCACCTGGCCCACCCACACAAGTGAGGTATCATTTTTTTCGGGAGACTTGGGGGCACGCTGGGTGGAAGGAAATTTGTGGCTCCTCTCAGATTCCAGAACTTTCTGTCACCAAAATGTGAAGAAAATGTGTTTCTTTAGCCAAATGTTAAGGTTTGCAAAGGATTCTGGGTAACAGAACCTGGTCAGAGCCTCACAAGTCACCCCATCTTGGATTCCCCTAGGTCTCTAGTTTTCAAAAATGCACAGGTTTGGTAGGTTGTCCTAGGTGCCGGCTGAGCTAGGGGCCAAAATCTACAGGTAGGCACTTTGCAAAAAACACCTTTGTTTTCTGTCAAAAAATGGGATGTGCCCACGTTGTGTTTTGGGGCATTTCCTGTTATGGGCGCTAGGCCTACCCACACAAGTGAGGTATCATTTTTATCGGGAGACTTGGGGGAACGCTGCATGGAAAGAAATTTGTGGCTCCTCTCAGATTCCAGAACTTTCTGTCACCCAAATGTGTTTTTTTAGTCAAATTTTGAGGTTTGCAAACGATTCTGGGTAACAGAACCTGGTCAGAGCCCCACAAGTCACCCCATCTTGGATTCCCCTAGGTCTCTAGTTTTAAAAAAAATGCACAGGTTTGGTAGGTTTCCCTAGGTGCCGGCTGAGCTAGATGCCAAAATCTACAGGTAGGCACTTTGCAAAAAACACCTCTGTTTTCTGTCAAAAAATGGGATGTGTCTACCTTGTGTTTTTGGGCATTTCCTGTCGCGGGCGCTAGGCCTACCCACACAAGTGAGGTATCATTTTTATCGGGAGACTTGGGGGAACGCTGGGTGGAAGGAAATTTGTGGCACCTCTCAGATTCGAGAACTCTCTGTTACCGAATTGTGAGGAAAAAGTGTTTTTTTAGCCAAATTTTGAGGTTTGCAAAGGATTCTGGGTAACAGAACCTGGTGAGAGCCCCACATGTCACCCCGTCCTGGATACCCCTAGGTCTCTAGTTTCCAAAAATGCACAGGTTTGGTAGGTTTCCCTAGGTGCCGGCTGAGCTAGAGGCCAAAATCCACAGGTAGGCACTTTGCAAAAAACACCTCTGTTTTCTTTGAGAAAATGTTATGTGCCCACTTTGTGTTTTGGGGAATTTCCTGTCGCGGGCACTAGGCCTACCCACACAAGTGAGGTACCATTTTTATCGGGAGACTTGGGGGAACGCTGGGTGGAAGGAAATTTGTGGCTCCTCTCAGATTCCAGAAGTTTCTGTCACCGAAATGTGAGGAAAAAGTATTTTTTAAGCCACATTTTGAGGTTTGCATAGTATTCTGGGTAACAGAACCTGGTGAGAGCCCCACAAGTCACCCCATCTTGGATTCCCCTAGGTCTCTAGTTTTCAAAAATGCACAGGTTTAGTAGGTTTCCCACAGGTGGCGGCTGAGCTAGAGGCCAAAATCCACAGGTAGGCACTTTGCAAAAAACACCTCTGTTTTCTTTGAGAAAATGTGATGTGTCCACTTTGTGTTTTGGGGCATTTCCTGTAACGGGCAGTAGGCCTACCCACACAAGTGAGGTACCATTTTTATCAGGAGACTTGGGGGAACGCTAGGTCGAAAGAAATTTGTGGCTCCTCTCAGATTCCAGAACTTTCTGTCACCGAAATGTGAGGAAAATGTGTTTTTTTAGGCAAATTTTGAGGTTTGCAAAGGATTCTGGGTAACAGAACCTGGTCAGAGCCCGACAAGTCACCCCATCTTGGATTCCCCTAGGTCTCTAGTTTTGAAAAATGCACAGGTTTGGTAGGTTTCCCTAGGTGCCGGCTGAGCTAGAGGCCAAAATCTACAAGTAGGCCCTTTATTAAAAAAACACCTCTGTTGTCTGTCAAAAAATGGGATGTGTCCACGTTGTGTTTTGGGGCATTTCCTGTCGCGGGCGCTAGGCCTACCCACACAAGTGAGATATCATTTTTATCGGGAGACTTGGGGGAACATAGAATAGCAAAACAAGTGTTATTGCCCCTTGTCTTTCTCTACATTTTTTCCTTCCAAGTATAAGAGAGTGTGTAAAAAAGACGTCTATTTGAGAAATGCCCTGTAATTCACATGCTAGTATGGGCACCCCGGAATTCAGAGATGTGCAAATAACCACTGCTCCTCAACACCTTATCTTGTGCCCATTTTGGAAATACATAGGTTTTCTTGATAGCTATTTTTCACTCTTTATATTTCAGCAAATTAATTGCTGTATACCCTGTATAGAATGAAAACCCACTGCAGGGTGCAGCTCATTTATTGGCTCTGGGTACCTAGGATTCTTGATGAACCTACAAGCCCTATATATCCCCGCAACCAAAAGAGTCCAGCAGACGTAGCAGTATATTGCTTTAAATAAATCTGACATTGCAGGAAAAAGTTACAGAGTAAAACGTAGAAACAAATTGCTGCTTTTTTACCTCAATTTCAATATGTTGTTTTTCAGTTGTATTTTCTGTAGGAAAAACTTGTAGGATCTACACAAATTACCCTTGCTGAATTCAAGATTTTGTCTACTTTTCAGAAATGTTTAGGTTTCTGGGATCCAGCATTGGGTTCATGCCCATTTCTGTCACTGACTGGAAGGAGGCTGAAAGCACAAAAAATCATAAAAATGGGGTATGTCCCAGTAAAATGCCAAAATTGTGTTGAAAAATTGGGTTTTCTGATTCAAGTCTGCCTGTTCCTGAAAGCTGGGAAGCTGGTGAATTTAGCACCGCAAACCCTTAGTTGATGCCATTTTCAGGGAAAAACTACAAGCCTCCTTCTGCAGCCCCTTTTTCCCATTTTGTTTTTTTTAAAAACGAAATTTTCACTGTATTTTGACTAACTTCTTGGCCTCCTTCTGGGGAACCCGCAAAGTCTGGGTACCTTTAGAATCCCTAGGATGTTGGGATAAAAAGGACACAAATTTGGCGTGGGTAGCTTATGTGAACAAAACGTTATGTGGGCCTATGCGCAAACTGCCCCAAATAGCCAAAAAAAGGCTCGGCACAGGAGGGGGAAAAGGCCTGGCAGCGAAGGGGTTATGTTGGCAGTAGCGTCTTTTCCAGTTTTATTTTGTCAACAGCATCTTCTCACACTGATACTCAAATGAGATTGACCCGTATTTGGGTACGGCGGAACTTGCAAACTCTCACGAGAGTTCAGCAAATCTTGGCTGCCATCTCGGGCGTCGCATTGTAATTTAAGCCATGCCAAAGCCTGACTCAGCACTTTTTCTCGAGTCATCAGGATAGACAGGTTCTTTTGTCTTACCTGAATCCGGAGCTGGACCACACCTGGGAACCCAGCATCTACAGCATCTTATCTGTTGTCTCTGAGCACTGCTGTGAGATTTAGCTTCCCTGAACACTGTCAATCTGCCATCACCACCTGGAAAAGAAAAGAAGAGATAAAGCAATAAGTAAGCGCGTGGAGTTAAGGTAAATGGGAAAAACCCTTTTTCATGACTGAAAGTTTAAACATAAGATCGATCAAAAGAAAAGGAACACGGGGTGTAAAACTGGATTAAGGTCTAGAGACTGAATATTTAAGATTGTTTTGCGCTCTACCAAATACATCCACAAAGAATGGGACAGCGGTGTGAGTCAACACTGCCTGAGCTACAAAATGTAATTTCTTAAAATCAAGAATTGTGAGTGTTAGACCTGTCAGCTCCTGGAGCGGTTTCCCCTGTCTTTTCAGCTTCTGCCCTCCTGTTTTGATCCTGTGCTGAAGTTTGTTTTTGATGGTTTTAGGACTCTGGGCACTTCACTGCTGACCAGTGCAAAAGTGCAAGTGCTCCTTGTGTAAATTGTATTGGTAATTGGTTTATCCATGATTGTCATATTTGATTTACTAGTAAGTCCCTAGTGTAGTGCACCATGTGTGCCCAGGGCCTGTAAATCAAATCCTACCAGTGAGCCTGCAGCACTGATTGTGCCACCCACATGAGTAGTTCTGTAAACATGCCTCAGACCTGCCACTGCAGTGTCTGTGTGTGCAGTTTTGAAGTGCCAGTTCGACCTGGCAAGTGCACCCACTTGCCAGGCCCAAACCTTCCCTTTTATTACATGCAAATCATCCCTAAGGTAGGCCCAAGGCAGCCCAATGGACAGGGTATAGTGCATTCAAAAGGCAGGACATGTACTGGTGTGTTTTACATGTCCTGATAGTGAAATACTGCTAAATTTGTTTTTCACTATTGCAAGCCCTGTCTCTCCCATAGTTTAACATGGAGATTGCCTTGTAATGTCCTTAAGTGTAATTTCCGATTGGGTGCAAATAGAGATATAGGCCCTCATTATGACTTTGGCGGTCAGAGGTGGAGGAGGCGGTCGCACCGCCGCGGGCCCGGCGGAGCAGACCACCATATTATGACCATGGTGGAGTTCCGACCGGAATACATCCAAGTTGCCGCTAGTCCCACCAGAGCGGACGGGCCGCTGCGGCCGGCAGTAGGCATCTCTAGACCGTCGGGGAGCATGTTTCCACCGACCATATTACGAGATTGCACACCACCAGGATTTCCGCTGTGGTTGCATTGCCACGAAAAGGAAACAGACCACATAAAAGGGGACACTCACTTTCAGGAACACAGGCGCGTTTGCAGCTGCCATGGAACCCGAACTTGAGGTCTTCCCAATGCTCCTGCTGGCCATACAACTCCAGAACCACCGACGAAGACACCAACCGTAAGTACACCCGCCTGGCACACATTGGAGGGAAGCACATTAGTATACACACACACAGTCACACACACACACACAACACACATACCCGGCACACCTAGCGAAGGCCACACACATACACAAACACCCGTAGCAGCACACACACAAACATACACACACACACAAACCACACACAACAAACGCACGTATGCAACACATACATGTGGAAGGAAAGCCAGAACAAGTATGTAACCCTGACACCAAGGGGTCCCTGGTGCAGATATATTGATGAGCAACGTCAAGAAAGCAGTAAACAATAAACAACAGAGGCCTAATGGAATGGAGAGGCAGGGAGATGGCAGAGTGATGTGTGAATGAATGTTGAGCTGGTGTGCAGGTGTGATGGAAGTGCTGCATGTGGGGGTGTTGACAGTTGTGCTGAGTGCACATGTGGTGTATGGGGTTCATGCATGGGGGTCTGCTATTGTGGTGACCATGGGAATGAGTGCACTTGTGGTAGGCTCTAGGAGTGATGATGTGGTGACTGCAGGCATGAGTGGTGTAGTGTCCGTGAGGGGAAAATTGGTGGGGGAGTTTGTGGAGGGAGTGGATGTTGTGTCTGCATCTGAATGTTGTGTGTGTGCATGACGGTGGTGTCTTTTGTGGTGTCTGTGTATGTCCTTGCGATCTGGGTCTGTTGATGTGGATGCATGTTGGTATGAAGGTGTGCCTTGGATGGGTGAGGGGAGAGGGATGTGGGATTGGAAACAGGTAGTTTGAGGGGGAGACGGAAGAGGAAGGAACACTGGCTGCCATCACTGTGGATGCCAGAGCCTGAAACGATCTCTGCAGGGCAGCCAGGGCACCGTGAATGCCTTCCAGGTAGGCATTCAACTGCTGCATCTGGGATGCCAGGCCCTGGATAGCATTCACAATGGTTGACTGCCCCACTGAGGTGGACCTCAGGAGGTCAATAGCCTCCTCATTGAGGGCAGCAGGGCTGACTGGGGCAAGGGCGGAGGTGCCTGCAGCGCAGAAGATGCCCACTCTCCTGGGTGAGCGGGTACAGGCAACTGGGTGGGGAGCTTCAGGGAGGGCGGTGCTGATAAGGGGGTGGCGGACAAGGATGGTGCTGGGATGGTCCCAGATGGGTCCGCCACCGCCAGGGAGCATCCATCGGAGGAGGAATCCAAAGATGTAGTTGTCCATCCTGTCTCCCCTGTGGCACTCCCCTAGTTTTCCATCCCACTGGTCCCCTCAGCTCTGCTGGCATCAGCCTCCTGGGACCCGTGGGATGCAGTTTCCCCACTCGCCGGTGTCCCTTCTATTTCACATGTTGATGCTGATGCACATGAAGACAGAGGTGGAGAAGAAGGGAGGGAGGGTGGCAGAGAAAGACAGGGTGCAATGGGTCATACATACAGAGTTACAACAACATCATCTGCTGCTCTGCCATGGCAGGCCATGCCCTCACCTATTCATGCCACAACAGTAGGACACCATGGGGGATACTACAGCCATGCTGATGGAAACTGCTAATGGTGGAACAGTAGCACTCATGTACTTGATGAGGGACAACCTAGTAAAACTTGCACAGTACCTGGCACATTCCCATGGTCGTGTGTGGAGCCATTTCCTGTACACCTTAATCAACATAATCCAGCATGGGGAGGTAACATGCCCACTAATCCATTGACAAATAGCACAGTGACATCTGGCCCCATTGTACCTGTCTATTCATACTGGCCGCTGATTGAGGACACACAAATTACCTCGCTCACAGTGGTAGGCTGATACTGATGGCAATGCTCTGACACCTCATTTGTACTGATGCTGATGCTAGAAGCTTGGATCTTCAACCTTGTTGAGGGTCACCACACAAATTCCAAATTGGAAGTAACTGCCCACATAAGTCACTGTCTGCATGGTATGGGCACACATCTATGACCCAATCCTGCCATGGTGGCTGATACCCATAGTCGGTGTGCTACTAACAATGACCTACCCTACATCATTCCACTAGTAGGTAACCCAAAGCTATACAGGCAGAATATCATTGAGGTGTCAGTGTATACTTACCCCCTTCTGGCTGCTGTGCTGCCCTCAAGCACCCATCCACCTCAGGGTAGGCCACCGTCAAAATGAGGTCCATTAGGCGGGTCAGGGTCTGACGGGCACCCCTCACTCATTGGGAGGACGTCCCCAGCTGGGCCTCTGCAGTCTTCTGGGCCCAGCATCTCAGGTGCTCCCACCATTTTCTGCAGTGGATGCTCTGCTGGGCATGGACCCCCAGGGTCCACATTTGCTTGACGATGGCACGTCAAATACCCTTCTTCTGATGGGCGCTGACCTGCATGGATGACACAGACAGAAGGACAAAGTCATGTAGAGTGGCATCACAGGGACATCAGTGGAAACCACACATCAGACACATCTCATGACCACACTCACGTATCATCATGCCACTAACGGTCAGACTCCTCACCTCTCTCCATGCATCCACTCCACCTGGCTCATCCCAACTCCTTTCATCCTCACACACCTCACAATTACACATGACAGTGACATGAGACTCACCTACTGCTCTGGTGCCCCATACAACTGTCCATACAGGGGTAGGACCTGTCTAAAAGCTTCTTCAGCTCTTCCTGGGTTAAGGTTAGGGCCCTATCACCTGCAGGATGTGGCATCTTGGCTTGGAGAGTCAGAACGCAGCAGCACATGCAGTGAAGGTCTTGCTTGCACGAGTGTCAGGAGTCAAGTGAGCTATGGAACACTAAATGGCTACCACGTATATGACCATCATCGCCGGCAGTGATCACCATTGGCCCCAGTCTCCCAAAGGCAACAATGTTATCCAATGAGGAGTTGCACTGTGGTTTAGACCGCCTACCACCATGACGTCTAACGCCGGCGGAATGAGATCACTTCCAACTGTCCTGTGCATACAGGACAACCAGCTGGCATTTTACATGCAATAAGTGAATAGTAGGTGAATTTTATGTGCGTCATGGATGATCTGTAGTGACTACTGCATAGATTGACAATGTTGGCACATTGCATACATCAACTTTTGGCTTTTCCTCTCTCCTATTCCCAGATTCAGTGCAATGGTGATGATGAGACATGCCCCTGTGTACCGGCCCCTAGTTGAGATGGCTACCCAGAAAGAGAGGCACATCATTCAGATGTATCATCTGAACCAACAGACCATCATGGAGCTGTGTAGCCAGTTGGCATCAGGTCTCGCAGGATGTTGGGATGGACGTCCTCACTTGCGTGTGGGTTCCTCAGCTACAGGTTGATGGGCGCTGGTGGTTTACAGGTCCTCTGGCAGGGTCCAATTCCACTAGCTGCCGCAGACGTGGAGGGGGATGGGTGGATTAGGGAGTGATGGGTGGTGGGGATGCATGCTGGGCATGAGTGGTTGGTGGCTGGGGAGTGTTGTTGACATACCAGAGTCGGGTCCTCCTATGATGATTCCAGTCAGGCCCTCAGGATTCATGATGTCCAAGACCTTCTCCTTCCTCGATGTGAACTCAGGGGGAGGAGATGGGACTCCACCACCAGTCTTGTGAATGGCAATCTGGTGCCTGGATGCCATGAAAGGCACCTTCCCCCGTAGGTCTTTCCACCTCTTCCTGATGTCCTTCCTTGTGCGTGGATGGGTGCCCACTGAGTTGACCCTGTCAACAATCCTCTGCCAGAACTCCATTTTCTTGGATATCGAGGTGTGCTGGACCTGAGCTTCAAACAATTGTGGCTCTACTCTAACGATTTCAACTACCACAACCCTCAATTTATCATCAGTGAAACGTGGGTGCTTCTGACGGGACATGGTGGCTGTGTTGTGGGTGGGGGGTGTTGTGTGTGTAGGGTGCAGTCTAGGGTAGTTGGTGGGGTGGGGGTGTTTGGTTGTGTATGCTGGTGGTATCTGGTGTATGTGTGCAGTGGCAATGTGTGTATTGTGTTGGTGGCGCAGTTGTGTGGTGTGTGATGTTTGGGAAGTGCGTTGGTGCCTATGGTTTAGACGTTTAGTGTCCTCCGTTGGTGTGCTCCTCGGTGTCTCTCTTGGTAGTTGTGGTTGCAAAGGATTGTGGGGCTGTATGAGGGTGTGTTATATAGTGAAATTCACAGGTGTGTGTCAGGTGTGGGGTATTCAGACTATTCAATGTGGTGACAGGTTCTGGTGGAGGTGATTTTTTTGGCAGCAGCGGTTTCCCGCCGCCAATGGTTACTGCTGTGCAAAGACCGCCATGCTGATTTGTGGGTCATAATATGGAGGGTGGGGTGTTGTTGGTATGGCGGTGCTGGTGGTGGGAACGTCTCTCTCCTGCAATCAGTCGGCCTGCCGATTTCTGATTTGTGGCTGTATTTGGGTGGTCTTCAGTTTGAGTCTCGTAATACAGCGGTCACTATCTTGCCATCACTGGCGGTCTTTTGGCGGCCGCCAGCACAGCGCTCTTCCACAAAGACCACCAAAGTCGTAATGAGGGGCATAGAGTTTGGGGTCTCTGAACACACAATTTAAAAATACAACTTTTGGTGAAATTGGTTTTTAGATTGTAAGTTCGAAAATGCTATTTTTAGAAAGTGGGCATTTTCTTGCTTAACCATTCTGTGCCTCTGCCTGCCTGTGCATATCCTGATGGATCTTCCTATGCTAGAGTGGTGGGAGGAACTGACACTTACATCTGAATAGGGTTCTGCCTGTCCTCATACAAAGCAGTCTCCAACCCCCTGTAGTGTATCTGGGGTCAGGACAAGGAAAAGCAGGGTCTTGTGCACTACAAAGAATTTCCTTTGAATTTTGCCTACTTCAAAGGCAGAAATGAGTATAAGTATTGGACCTCTGAGACCACAACTTCAGAACACTTATGGACTGAAGACATTCTGACAGGAAAAAGAACTGAATGCTGTACTAGGAACTGTCACTCTGCCTGTTGCTTTGTTGTGCTGGCCTGCTGCTTGCTGCTTCTGTCCTGGGAGTGAAAGAACTGGACTTTTCTTTCTGCATCCTGCTTCCCAAGGTTTTACAAGGGCTTGAACTGAGCTAGCCTCCTGTTAAGAAGTCTCAGGGACATGAAAGGCTTCATCGACCAGTACCTTGGCTCGTCTGCTGAGAGTCCTGACTTGCAGAGTGGTGTCAAATCCAGTTCCTGGGCCCTTGGAAGTGGACACTGGTGTCCTGCAGAAGAAAATCCATACATTGGAGAGCTGAGGCTGAAAATCGGCGTAACGTCTGTCTTGTGGCTGAAGAAATCAATGCATCGCCTGTTTTGTGGTGGAAGAATCGACGCAGCACCTGTAGGATCAATGCAGCGCCTGTTCTACCGCAGCTTCATCATCGCAGCTCATCTGGAATTTCCTTGCATTGTCCCTGGGTGTCACTTTCTCATTGACCCCGCACTGTAGTAAGGAACTGAGGCTGCGTGACCGGAAACCGAAGCATTGTCTCTCCTGCAAGAGAGAACAAATGCATCCCCTTCCCTGCCAGTAAAGAACCGACGCATTACCTCCCCTGTGCAGTAAGGAACCGATGCAATCCTTTGCTTTTCCGATGCATCACCTCTCCTGTGGCCCGCATCGTCTTTGCTTTTCACGCGTCGCAGGTACTGTGTGTTAAAAGGATACAACCATTGACTGGATTAAGACTCTTTTAAACCTTTAAAAAGTGATATCTTTACTTGTCTATGTTGGGTTTTTGTCATTTTAGTCTTGTTTTATTCAGATAAATATTGACAATTTTTGTAAACTGGTGTGGAGTACTTTTGTACTGTTACTGTGTGTGTGTGTACAAATACTATACACATTTCCTCTGATATAAGCCTGCGTGCTTGTGCCAAGCTACCAAGAAGGTGAGCAAGGGTTATCTTAGTTGTGTGGCTCCCTTATCCTGACTAGAGTGGGGGTCCCTAGTTGGACAGGGTGCAAACCACTGCCAACTAGAGACCCCATTTCTAACAGTGAGTAAGAATTCTAGCATGTTAAAAAAACATAGGGATTAATTTAGAGTTTGGCTGGTGGAGTTACTCCATCACAAACGTGACATATATCCCATCTGCCGTATTACAATTCCATAATATCCTAATGAAATCATAATAGCGAGGACAGGATACCCGTCACATTTGTGATGGAGTAACCAATCCCTCAAACTCTAAATCAGACCCTAAGCTTGTCAAAGAAAGGGAGATGTAATGTGATATTAAGTGAAATAGAACTATAGAATCTCTTTATTATTTTCATTTTACATAAGAGTATCAATGCAAGCTCTCTGGGAAAGCCCAGATGAGAGTCAGAGAAGTCATTTGATTCCTACATTCAAAAAGTACTGCTGCGCTAGTTGATTTTCAGATACTGAGATATAACAGAATTCCATACAGACCACTAGGTGGAAGAGAGGATGTGACAGGGAGGACAGAGAGTGTTGGGTTGGACCTTTATTATTTTGTGTCACTATTTCGCCACAAGGTTCGACAACAAAGTAAACTTCATGAGGATGAGTTCACAACATACCAGACCCTCAATGGACCAGCTCCACCTCCCTGAGATTAACCGATTTTCTGGTAGTTGCATCATTTCACTAGAGGAAAGGTAGGGCATAGAGAAGGTGGGTCCATATTGTCTCTGTGATTCCTCCATATGAGACCATACGTTAAGACTCGTATTGCTCAACCTGTTATCAATACTCAAAATGAGTTGTCATCCAAAGAGGGACATTTAAAATTAAAGCCAAGCACCTTTATAATTTTTAAAGCTTCAATGTGTTGCTGTTTAGAGAGAGGGCAGAAACACTGGGGAAGGTTGGTGAATGTCAAACAAGTGATGAAAGAAACAACAGTAACCCTAGAGACCAGAGGTGATTCCTTAGCAGACTCTTCCCATTTTATCCATTTCAAGGTACTATCCAGGGTCAGACTGGACTATAGAGCAATCAGGCAGTGCCTCAAGAGCTGTTCTGAAAGGTCAGTGTGTGGACCGTTTTCTTGGTTGTTTGCGGTCCTATTTTATGATCTATTGCACTGTTTTTTACTAGTGATTTCCTTGATATTGCCAAAAACATTGCCTGCAGCAAGCATAAATGCATGCAGTCCCCCATATCATGCAAAACACGAGGGGCATAAAGTATGGCGCTGGCTTGCATTATTCCAAAGCACCAGCCGGGCGCCAAATTTATGGAATGTGGCAAGCCGGCGCTCAGGTTAGGCTAGTGTCAGAAAAAATGACGTTAGGCGGGTGGTGGTACGGGTGAAGGAGGTTTTGCCTCAGAAAATGATGCTATGCTGGTTAGAGGCAAAAAAAACGCCTCTAACCAGCCTAGCGTCATTTTGCTGACACAAAACCATCCATACCACATGACTCCTGTCTTATATAAGACAGGAGTCATGCCCACCACCACAATGGCCAGCACAGGGGACCAGGGTCCCCTGGGCATGGCCATTGCACCCACTGCCATGCAGGGGGGGCCATGTCAGGTCTCCCAATGGTACTTAAAAATGTTTTACTATACTTACCTATACTTACCCTACTTTCCTAGGATGGGGTCCCCCATCCTCTGGTGTCCCTCTGGTGTGGGTGGGAGTGCTCCTGGGGCTTGGGGTGGGCACCTGTGGGCCCATTCCATGTTGTTTCACCATGGAAATGGGTCCACAGATCCCCTAACACCTGGTCTGACCCAGGCGTTAAATAATGGTGCAAAGCAAATTTTGCACAATTATTTAGCCCCTCCTCCCACCCATGCATCATTTTAGCACGGGGATAAATATGGCGCTATGAGGTAGGCACTAGTTTTTTAGATGAGAACACCTACTTTGCATCTCATTGACGCAAGGTAGGTGCATGCATCCAAATAATGGTGCTAACTCCAACATTTTGACGCTAGACGCCATACTAGATAGATCGGGGCAGGAGCTCAGGCATTCATAACAATTGTCTCCAAAACAGCAGAGGATTTAGATAATTTGATTCTACTAGATATATGGAGGGTGTTACACAGTGCGGATAGGTAATGCAACTTTTAATGACCTGCACATCACACCTACTCTAGGAATTATAGAATGCAGGTATCTAAGGATCTGCTATCAGCCATGGATATTGCTAACATATGATCCTTCACAATATCAGATCATGGCCAGGTCATGGTATACATAGAAATTCCTATAAGGTTCACAATGAGTGAGGGTGATGTCTAGGGAGACAGTTGCTACTAGATGCAGTAAACAGAGCAGAATATTTAAGATAGAATGACATGTCAGAGATGCTTAAACCTGTATTATGGAAAGCTTTAAAAGCAGCTTTAAGAGGGAAACTACCAGCTCTAATCATTGTAGACAAACTATGAAAGCTGCTCCAATCTTCAGTAGAGCAACGTAAAACAGGTGGAGGATGCCCTCAAAAAAAGGAATAGAGAAAAGACTTATAAACGTTGTCAAAGATCAAGAGTCAATTGAATGCACTTTTGGTTAATAGATCTAAAATGACCTTGATCTCTCTTAAAATAAAAGTGTATGAAACAGGCAATAAAGCCCAAATTTACTGGCCCATGCCTCGAAAGCCAAGATGAACTGCTCAACCACAGTGAGCCTATCCTATAGGGGGAAATCTTGGAAAATAAAGGGAGGGAAAGAATCAATTTTCCAAGAATTCCATGAATCCTTACGTGTGCAAGGTGCAGACTTGTTAAACAGAAGGCATGGGACCTCAACAAAACACCACTCTCAGTAATATCAGTAGGCTGGATAGCTACTCCCTTGGTTTCAATGGCGGGAAAATAAATTACTATATTGATAAAAGCGACTAAAACATTTAAAGCTTCAGGGACAGTTGTTTTACCCCAGAATTTTACAAGACTTTTGCATATGCTAGTTGCCACAATGGTGAAGGTGTTTTAGCATAGTGTGAACAATATGGGGGTGTCACACTGAGACTGGATGTTAGTGCTATTGCTTTTTATGCTGTGATTTGCTAAGGGTTGATGGTCTTTTTCATCGAAGTTTGTAGAGTTGCACTGCATATAGAGGGAAAGTGAACATTTTCAAGAAATTGAGAGCTTTGCCTAGTGACACTGTGAGAATGCCTGTCTGTTAAGGCAATGAGGGCCCTCCTCAGAGCACATCCATACATTACATGACAACCAATGTCGGTTTACACAAGTGTATTTTACTCAAACAGTGGAATAAGATCACTACGAATGAAGGCTCCTTGCAGTTTCCCCCACGTGGTACCTTTGATTTAAAAATAATCAAGAGCTTGAGGGTATTGGATGAGATGAAGCCCTCACCTAGCCCAACACAAAGCTTTAACTCATAAGAGATTGCCACAAATGTGAAGGAGAAATATCAGACTAAGACTAAAAAAAAAAGTTTGTGGAAGGAAGCAAAGTGGGATGCAGAACAGGAGGCATGGAGGAAAGATGTGATTGAGGAAGTCAGGATGTACCCTGTACTATCTAGTAGAGGAATGGGGAAAAAGAAAGCATGGTGGCCTGAAGCAAAATCCAATTGATTTAGTGACAGTAATTTAAGCAATGACTTTCAAGTTGACCTATTGGCATCTTGATCACCTCAGTATAGTTTTGTTCCACCCAAGGGAGTAAATTAACCAGCTGTAGGAATCAGGCTGCAGGAGGATCCCCGCCCATACTTGATTTGGGTGGGAGTGCACCTGCCAAGCAAAGCTTCCAGGAGGGAAATTTGCCCATTACAACAGCTTGGTCTGTTGTTGCACAAGGCCTGCCATCAATGTCTTGCAGTAATATTGTTGTCACTGCAGCTCCAGTTGTTCCCCAGTCTTACCAGTTCCTGTCACCCCAGGCATCAGTGCTTCCATAGAATTAGGAGCAAGACTTCCCATTGTGAGTGTACCTGTTGTAGGGGTTGACTGAAGTTCTGAGTCGACACCCGAGAGGATGAGAAGATCCCATTAAGGGTTAAAGGATGCTGTGAAAACAAAGGCAGATTTTGAAGTGCCCTTGATGGTAACATTGAAGTTAAAATGTATAAGTGGGTACAACAAGGAAGAACATCTATTTTTGTGTACATGTGAGGCTCATGAAGCTTTGCAGGGGATGGTTGCTGGATACGGGCTTCATTTATCTAAAACTTAAACACTGCAAAAAAACTTTCGAATGATCATGACTGAAGAGGGCCTTTCCAATATGTGAACATCTGAATTGAAATTGCGCTTGAGGGAGTTAGTTAGGAGCATCCAGAAAAGAAGTAATAACCAAAGGATCAATCAGTGGTGGGCTAATAAGTTGATAAAGAAGAGAAAGGACAGATACGCAGGAAGGCCAGAGAGTGAAACTAGCAAAAGTGACCTAGAAATTAGAACATATGCATTGAGGGAAGTTGTTGTGATCTTTTCACATTTACAAAATAACTACCTAAAACTGAGAGAAAACCCTGCCCTTTGATACACCCAGGTATCTTTGGGAATATCTGAATATTTTATTTGACATTGTAGTTCCTAATGATTTGTGAGCTGAGTGTAAAGTTTTTCTGTTCAATGGCCAAATACAGAGCCACTGGGAGATACCTGAATACATGCCCTGTTATTTGTGGTCATAGGCAAATATATGTACAAGTGATTAACTTCTTGAAAACTAAGGCTCCCCAGAGAGATATGGATTGAACATGTTGAGAACTACTCAGGAGTCAAAAAAGCCAGTGCCGACTTGCTACCAATGGCTGATGGAGGTCTTTTATTAGCATTGCTCAGTGGAAATCCCCGAACAAGGAAATCTCAGTAATTTTGTGTCACAGTTTGTTTTGGCTGGTGCCCTGAGATTAGCTTGCACATTCAGTAGAATGTAATTTGCTGGCAGTCAAAACGCCGTGATACACAAAGTTTTGCAGTAATGATTTGAAAGTGAAACAGAAAAAAATCAAAGAGAAATTCTTATTTGCCCAGACAGAGTTGGCTCAGAATAGATTTCAGAAAGGTTTGTATATGGCAAATGCTGATTCTGAAGTTGGTGCTTGAATGCAGGCAGTTGGATATCAAGTTGGGGGTTGGATGATTCAGGGCGTGAATTGTGTGCCACAAGATAGAGGTGAGTAGTGCCTGTTGATCCAAATTCGGGAATGAATATAGCCATGTCGAATAAAACAATGCTGTGTCATTATTTTAGCAAGTAGAGCCATTGGAATTTGGAGTGTAGGCCTAACCTGAATCATTTGTGGACTGATCGCCAATAGCCTAATCTGGATGTTGTGCCGGTATCTATCATAAAAATGCATGATCCCCAAATCCTAATATGCGTCAAGTCCTCTTGATGCAGCATAATCTGAATACCCTGAGATTTAAAATGAATCCGAACCCCAGAATTCAGCAGAGTCAGGGCCAGAGCTATCATACTTTCATGCAATGCAATGGAACAAAACTCCTTGCTGTGCTGTGGTGCTCTGTGTGAACAGGAGAGGGCAGGAATGTACCATATGTAACACTATATGGTGCATTCCTGTCCTTACGCCAACACAGGCATCCTTGTAGAAAGGTGCAAGGGTGCCTGCGTTGTAGGTAGGATTTCTTTTCTGCAGGAAGGTGTGTCTTCCTGCATAAAAACAATCCTCAGAGGAACTTTTCTCTTTCTAAGTGTGCTGCAGAAAGAGGAAACAGCAAGGAGAAATAAAGATATTTCTCCTTGTTGTGCAGCCCCTAGGAAGGGGTAGCATTTTGATGCATTTCGAGGTTTGCCTGTCTTGGTAAATCTGGGAGGTGTCAAAATCAATGGGTGGATGCGTGGAGACTTTAATTTAAATACTCAAAAACTAGCTGATGGGTTGTTTCCTGTCTTGACAAAAGATAACTTACTCCCTGACTTAAACAACTCTGTGTAGGAGGAAGTCAGGGATAACACAGGCAAAGACATTGTCCTGATCAAAGATGTCCTACCCATGAAGGTAGCGGGAAAACAAAATGCAAAGTATCCCTGAATGCCCCTTTATAACCTCTCACCAGAGGCAGTGGCTGGAATTACTCCTGTAATTGAATCCAAGTTAAGTCAAAGCATTCAACAAGACATTTAAGGGAGACCTTGTAGTTCTTCGACCATGGGCATACAGAAAAAGTGACGGGTCATGCAATACCTATGAAAGATAAATAATATTGTCTCTTATTGTCCTGTGGTACCAAATCTAGCTTTGATACCAGATCAAAAACCATGTGACGCTGAGTGGTTCATGGGCATCAACCTGTGCCAAGCATTCTTTTCCATCCCGTTGCATGAAGACAGACTTTTTGTGTTCCACTTCCAAAATAAAGTTCTGACATGGAGCTGATTTCCTCCAGGGGCTACAGAAAGCCCTTTAATCTTTTATCAGATATTGAAAAAGAATTTGGAGAGCCTGCTAGTTTCCATGCAACTCAATTCCAATTCAGTATATTAATGACCTGCTGGTAGCATCGACAACACAAGAAGCTTGCAGACAAGATTCCATTGCCCTGTTCAATCATTTGGCTGAAAATGGGCATAAAGTGTCCTCAATCAAGTTCCAGTACTGTTAGAAAGTCCTCTTTTTAGAACATCATATTGAGATGAAGCAAGAAAAGTGTCTCAAGAAATCACACCGTATTGCCAATGAATCTTTCCCAAAAGCAGAGGGAATTCAGACTATTTCTGTGAATGGTGGGCTACTATTGTCAGTCAGTTCACAGCTTTTCCCTAGCGGCAAAACCTCTACAGAGGCTTACACACAGGAATGAGTCTGATCTGTTAGCATGGTAAAACAAATGTAAGAATGCCTTCCTTGAGCTGAGAAAAAGCCTCAGCTGTGCCCCAGCTCTAGGAATGCCTGATTATGAAAACATTTCATATTATACTGTTCTGTGAGGGAAGGGTGCTCCCTGTCACTACCAACTCAGACGCATGGGAATTCCAAATGACCTCTTTCTTATTTCCATGCCACTCTTCATCTAGTAGCAATACCATTGCCAGATTGCTTGAAGACATTGGTGGCAGTTTAGTGTTGGCATTCATCAATGTGAGGGTATTATTATAATAATCATGGCCCCCCACTGTGTTGAAATCCTCCTTACCAGCACTTGAACTCACCTCATGAGCAACAGTTGATTAATTTAATGTGATTCGATTATCCTCGCTGCGAAGAACATCACTCTGCAGAGGTGCTCCTTTCTCAACCATGCCACATTGTTACTTTTACATATTACTGATGAGGCTGGTGATGAAGATGTAGACCATGTTTGATTGAATGTTACGGAATTGTAGACCAAGCCAAGACCCAACATTCAAGATGTCCCTCTGTAAGAACCTGATTACATGCTGTTTGTGGCTGGATCTGGCCTAAGAGATGAAAGAGGCATTATGAAAGCAGCCTATGCCGTTTGCACCTTATGCACTAAGATGTAGTGGAAGACTCCTGGTTGTGCAATGAGCACAGGTGGCTGAACTGATTGCTCTTACTAGAGCCTGCTGTTTCTCTGCCAATTTAAGAGTCACCATCTATACTGATAGCCATTACAGGTGTGGCATGCCCTATGATTTTGGGCAGTTATGGTCACAAAGGGGTTTAAGACCTCATCCAGATCTCCTATTAGGAATGGACAGCATGTCATGAGCCTGCTCGAAGCATTGCAGAAGTCAGCTAATATAGCAGTGGGGAAGTGTGCAGCACACAAGCGGGTAAATGATTTTGTAACCACTGGCAATGGATACACAGACAAGGTGGCCAGATACTGCATTCCAGGGTTTTGCACATTCAATGGGGATTATTCTGATGAATCAGAATATGACACTTCTATGAGCCTGTTGTTGACCATTGCTGATACGTAGGAAAAGGTTAAGGGTTAGCAGGAAGAAGACCCAGAAAGTGAACAGCAAAGGTGAATGAGAGCATGGTGTACAAAGAATAGGAACGAGGTTTTGGTCTCAGCAAATGGAAGCCCTGTCCTGACCAATACACTGTTGCCCCCTATGGCCTGACATTTTCATGATACCTCACACATAGGTCAAGATGTGATGGTTCATCTCTTTTGTACCTATTGGTTTCATCCCAGGTTCTGCAATTACACGAACTGAAAGAGTAACAATTTTATTAACATATTATCACATCATGCAGTTACACGAACTGCAACACTAACAATGTTATTAATATGATAACAGCACACCATGAAGTTACACAAACTGCAACACTAACAATTGTATTCATATAACAGCACATCATGCAGTTACACGAACTGCAACACTTACAACTGTATCAATATAACGATATACCGCTCTGAACTGCTGCCTGGTAAAAAGACTACTCAAGAAATCAGAAAACAAGTAATCTAGGTCTGGGTTAGGTGCAGTGCCCCGAGCGCATGCTTAGTCGAATACTTCAGCAAAAGAACATAAGAATAAAGACTTCTGGGGGACCATACATAAAGTAATCCTTCCAAACCCCAGGGAGGCCATGCTTAATACATCACTAACAAGATAGATATTGTAAATAGATTCGGAGCATTTGATTAAAAATGAATTATTAAATCATCAAAATGTTATGCTTTAGAGACATATTTTGCTTAAATATTTATGATCCATGGATGTTCACTTATAATAGAATCTCCAAATCTGTGTTTAGTACTTTAAGTTAGTGGTGTGTGGAAGTTTGGAAGGTTCCCATCCACTTTTGGACCAATGAGAGAGAGGGTGAGAGAGTTGCTAGGTTGACAGACTCATCCAACATGTTTTAAACACTTATCTTAGAATAACTGATTTCTCTATGTAAAATCTGGAGCAATGGTTTCAGCAATGATGGGACACTAATGTCTCAACAAAGTAATAGTTTTATATCGGAAATAGTTGAATATTTTCTATTGTGAACTTGCATTTACTGTTTTTAGGTCTTGTCTGCGGCTGCACATTCGCTGCATGAACTCTCGGTTGTGAGCTATATTACATAAAACAAGGAGCTTATATCCCACCCACTGCTCAGCATTCACTGGCTTCATTGTCACGTTTATTTACTGCCTTCTAACTGCCCATGCATGCTGGCTTCTCACTTCCTCTTCTTTTGGAAGGAGTATGGACCAAGTACTGATTGTGCTGAGATTGAGGCACTACTTTTATTCTTCTTCCCTGTCATCCTTTTTGAACCTCTTGCCATTTGTAGCTATGTTTTACTATGCTACACACACTTCAAAGAAGCCCTTCTATCCATTGAAATGGATGTTTATGGTGATAACAGATGTTCTCTGCTTTTACTATGACAATAGATGTTATTTGCTTCCAAATGTATTTTCACTAAGATATGGGCATGGGCGCAATTTTTTTCATTATAACAGGAGTTTTTTGCCAAATGTCATATGTTGTTTCTTATCATGCAAGGGGAGATTAACTGATCTGCTCAGAGTTGCAGGGGTGGTGTGCCTAGACGTAATGAGTATTGACAAAGATAATAGGTCTCACCTTTAAGACTATTGGATCTGCCATTTCTTTTTTGTTCATTCTATACAGCATGAGCACTGCTGACACTAGCAATGCATTGTAGCCATGCACCGCCGTGGACGTAACCGCCATTTTCTATCTGATCACTCACTTCCTACCTGACCTTCAACAGGAGAGGACCTACACTGCATGTGCTGCTGTGACCTGTGTCTGGAACCTACCATGACTCGTGTGACTGGGGAAAGGGCCCCTGCCATCACCTCAGCACAGTTGGAGCGACTGGTGGATGGGGTCCTACCCCAGTGCGGACTGCTTTATGGGCCTCTAGACCAACAGGTGAGTACACTGTGAGCACGATGCATGGGGCATGAATGCATGGAGTGGTGTGTGTGAAGGCCTCGTGCATGTGGGGTTGGTGGATGTCCCTGGGCGGCGGGCAGCTTGTGTGCTGGGCCCTGTGTGCGCAAAAGGCAATGTGAAGGGGTATGGTGAGCCATAAGTGTAACAGGCAGGATGATCTGACTGATACCTTTTCCTGTGTGTATTTCTCTGCAGGTCAGTGCCCATCAAAAGAAGGGTATATGGCGTGCCATCGCCAAGGACGTGGGAACCCTGAGGGGTCTAGGGCAGGCAGAGCACCCACTGTCGGAAACGGTGGGAGGACCTGAGACAATTAGCACGGAAGACGGCGGAGGCCCAGCTGGGGATGGCCTCCCAATGAAGAAAGGGGTGCCTGTCGAACCCTGACCAACCTGATGGCCCGCATACTGGCGGTGGCCTATCCGGAACTGGATGGGCGCTTGAGGGCATCACAAGAGCCACTAGGGAGTGACTACAGTTCCCATCATTACAACTTATGCATAGTATGGGGATACCCGGGTGGGGGATGTGTGTCAGTGGGTGCCCCTAGGCCAGGCCTGACATTGTAGAGTAGGTCCCATGTTGGGCAGTGTTCTTAAGTGATAATCCTGCCACCTAGCTTGTAGGCATCCACTACTGGTAAGGGCTGTGTGGGTCCCAGGTGTGCTGCAGTTGGCAGTATGTGCCCCTCCCCTTGCCCTGGTGGCTAGCATTATTACTGGTAGTGCATTGCATCGTGCTTAGGGCTGTTCCCTGTGTGTGACAGTGGTGTGTATGCCAACGATGGTGTTGGTGCAGCCATTGACTCAGTGTATCCTTTGTCTCCCCCCACCCCTTTTGTTTTGTCATCCTGTCCTTATGTGCATTAGCATCATCTGGCAGAGGAGCAGAGGCACCGGTGACAGAGGTAGCTGCATCCCACAGGACCAGGGAGGCACAGTCCACCGACGGTGATGGCACCAGTGGGACGGAGGGCGAAGGGAGCACCACAGCGGAGACTGGAGGGGACAGTTCTTCCACAGATACCTCCTCCGATGGAAGCTCCCTGGTGGTGGCAGACCCTTCAGTGACCACCCCAGCTACAGGTACAGCCGCCATCCCCCGTACAAGCACCACCCTCCCAGCAGCCCCTCAGCGAGCTGCCCGTGCCCAGGAGGGTGGGCATCTCCTTCGCCCCAGGCAGCTCAAATGCAACAGACAAATGCATTTCTGGAGGGCATTCACACTGGCTTGGCGGCCCAAAAGAGATCAATCCAAGCTCTGGCCTCCTCTCTGATGGCAGCCATTGTCCCTGTTTCCACCCTCCCCCTCCAACTTCCCCTTCCCAATCCCATTCCCCTCAACCCCAACCTATCCTAAGCACACAGGCAGACGAGCATGCACACAGGACAACACACAAAAGTGGCATAGGCAAACGCAAGCACCACACATCATCCCACAGGCACTCACACAAACACCATCCAGATGCAGACATACCAACATCCACTGACTCCACTGTGTCCCCCTCCTCCTCCTCCTCAATCTCCTTCCCAGTTGCATCTGCACTCACACCTGCCTGCACTACATCCTCATCCACTACTGCCATCACCACCACACCTAGCAGAACACACACCTCACTGGCAGACACCACCAGAACAGCCATGCATACGTCCCCTGTGTCCTCTGCCACTGTGTCTGCCCCCCCAAGGTACACAAACACAAACGCTCAGACACCCAACAGCCATCCACCTCACAACAGCATCCAGCCCATGCACCTGCACCCAAACACAGCAGACAGACACCTCCCACAACCACTCCCTCTTCCTCCACTCCCAAACGGTCTTCCTCTTCCCACCCTAATGTCCCTAAGAAGCTTTTCCTCTCCACCATTGACCTCTTCTCTACCCCTCACCCCCATCCTTTACGACTGGCTATGGTGGCAAAAACCCAGGCAAGCACCTCAGCCACCCAGTCCACGGACCCAGTAGTCTCCACACCCACTTGTGGTGGGAAAGGATCCAGGGCACCAGGCAGCCTCAAGGAAAGGGTGCCTGCCCCAAGTGCTGCCCCGAAGGGCATGGAGCCATCCCCTACTGCTGCCAGGAAGGGCAAGGAGCCATCCCCAGCTGCTGCCAGGAAGGGCAAGGAGCCTGCCCCAAGTGCTGCCAGGAAGGGCAAGGAGCCATCCCCAGCTGCTGCCAGGAAGGGCAAGGGATCTACACCAGCTGCTGCCAGGAAGGGTAAGGAGCCAGCACCAGAAGGCAGGAAGGACAAGGGGCCTAATGCGGGGACTTAGTCGGAGCCCCCACCACCAACCATGGCTGTGCTGCCATCCGAGGCTGCAGGGAATGGGCTGGAGCCTCCCCCCACCACCACCAGCAGCAGCACCACCACCACCAGCAGTGGGCAGTCATCCGAGGCTGCACTGGATGGGCTGGATTCTCCCCTCACCACCACCACCACCACAAGCAGCAACAGCACCACCACCAGCAGTGGGCAGCCGTCCGAGGTTGCAGGGGATGGGCTGGAGCCTCCCCCCACCACCAGCAGCAGCAGAACCACCACCAGCGGTGGGCAGCCGTCCGAGACTGCAAGGGATGGGCTGGAGCCTCCCCCCACCACCACCACCAGCAGCACCTCCACCACTGAGCAACCGTCACCGCCGGAAGATGGTCTGTAGTCCTGCCTCAATGGGCTGCTGTGCGCCTGCCCCCTGCAAATGCTGTGGGGATGACACACAGCTGAGAAACTGTGACCTTGCACTCCCCAGGACCAAGCACAGGGCATGTTGCCCCCTCCAGGACCCGTGGTGTTGTTCCATCTGCCAGCTGAGGTGCCCCCTCGTTCCCCGTCCCCCTGAGGTGCCTGCCTATTTTCCAACTGATGCCCCTGCAGTGTTTTCTCCGTGTTGCTGCAGGTGACAAGTGGGGCCTTGGACTTTGTCCTGTGCCCCACGCACATTAAGGACTGGGCAGTGTCCCTTGAACTGTACATATGTATATACTGTTAGATTGAATTTTCGTATTTCTACTGTATTTATATTATTACACTCACTTTCATCAATTCCTGTTGTACTTGCATTATTGTTGAGGGGTACGGGGTCAATATGCTTTATTACTGCATCTGAGTGTGTGTATGGTGTTGGGGGTGAGGGTGAGGGAGGTGTTGTGCGTGTGTGTGTCACTCTCTTTTCCCTCCCTCCCTCCTCTGTGTGCTAGGCGGCTGTACTCACTGTGGTCGTCTTTGCCGTCGTTGGTGTTCGTGGTGGAGCAGGACGTAGAAAATCATTGGGAAGATCTGAAGTTCAGGCGCCATGGCGGCATGCTTGTTCCTTGTGTCTCCAAAGGTGAGTCCCTTCCCTTCTGAGGTTTGTTTCCACCAGGCTTTTGATGTCGTTGGTACCGCCCCGGAAAAGGTGGTGGAGTCGTGTCTCTTGGTACATTGACTTCCGCCTGGCTGTAGGCGGCTACTGCCGTGGTGCCTGTTGTTTCAGCCCTGGCAGTCGGTGTGGTAAAGTGGCTGTCTATCTGAGTTCTATCTGCCACGGTCATAATTAGGCGGTAGTTACTGCCAGCATGTTTATCACAACCGCCAGGGTTGTAATGAGGACCTTAATATATTAAACATCATCCCCACAGTAAGATGCATATCCATATTGCAAATACGCCATTCAGAGGTCTCAGTTAGAGAAATCATTCCTCCCTATCTGTCCCCCCTTTATTCCATACTTTTTACGAAAGACCGGATACGGAAGTCTTTCTTCTCTCTCTACCGACCTTATTTCCCACTATGTTCTTATGAAATAAGTTTCTAGTACAAAAAGCATCATTCTCAATTATTGCTCACAAAAAATCCCTGCACAGCATCAACAGCTGTACTAAACTGTTTTAAACCTAGTAATAACACACCCATAGTTTTGTGGCAAAAACATGGACATCATGCGTTATTTTACTGAGCGCCCATGTTCTCGTTTTACATCTTCACAGTGAAGTCCAAGTCTTGAATTGCTCCAAAGTGTAGTGTGAAGTGTCCAACATCCAAGAGGAAGCTCAAAACTAAACAAAATAAATGAAGGTGTGAACAAAGTAGACTCTAGAATGGGGAAATCTGCCTGAGCCACCTAGCGAGGGCAGTAGCTAACACTGGTACGATAGGTGCAGTGACACCAGGGTCCAGAGCTCTAAGATGGGCACTGAACCCTGATAATTGCTATATTTGACAACCCCTACAGCTGTCAAAGGGGCCATTTTCCTTGCTTGCTCCAGGGTCCATGGCATCTTTGCTACGCCACTGTACTAAAGTGCCTTAACTTTGAGCTTTTGAAATGATTGATGAGTATAAGGGGGTCACAGAAAGTTTAATATAGTATCTTTGTGTGACAAGTCACTTTTCATAGAGAAGACTTGTTAGTACACACAATCACAGTGGAAAACACATATTGAGGGCACTGGGCTTTCTGGCACAGTCTGACTGCTGCAATCTTGTATATTCCATGATGATGCTACAGTGAAGGCGGCAAGCACTTTCAGCTCCTTAGGAGAGGAGAGTCATAAAAGAAGAAAAAGACCACATCATTCACCTCAAGTCAGAGGCTGGATGAGAATGCATGTTACAATGGTCAGGCAAAAAGGCAAGCAGCGGTTCTAGGCATCTATATGGTACTGTTCCCAGATAAAAGCCAATAAACTCAAATGAGAAAGAAGGAAATGGAGCACATCAAAAAAGGAACTCAGTCAACTTTGAGCTACAGGTGGTAGGCTCCTCAAAGCGAAACTGGAGATTGTAACAAGAGCTATGAGGTCTGTCTTTCTTCCAGGAGCTTCAAGCACCTTGAACCCTAATAAAACTGTGGATAGAGGTGAGTAGTATGTGCTTAGAAAAGGGTGCTGCAGTGATGTAGTATGGGAATCGTAGAGGCAAAGCACAGTGGGGAAACTTAAATTGTGGGTCCCTCAAACTTACAACTGTCTTACTGGGACTTGTCTAAAAGGGGGGTCTTCAGTGTCAGGGGTGGCTCTTGAGCACTGTGTAGTTTAGTCACATGAGGACTGGAAGAATGGCAGACCGCAGAGGGAGGACTGCCCAGATACCTGTAAGTTACCTAATTGTGGAGGCCACCACCCAAAGGAGAGGTCTAAAACATATAAGAGTTGGAAATGTAATCTAAACGATCATATTAATGATGCTGAGGCTTGTGATCAAACCACAGGAGATTACACTTGTGAAATATCATTCATGCTCTCATTACCTCTCGGCTTCACGATGCCACTGCCCTCTATTTGGACTGAAAGAGCATAACCTGACAGTGACACTATGCCTCTCAAAACGTGAGAACAAGGGGTGGTTATTATTTTGGGAATGTGTAAAATGAATTTTTAAACGTAGTGCACTGAAATATATCTTAAAAGTGCACATATGAATTTAATGTTTCATGTATGCCACTTTAATCTTCATTTGCAATAATCTTTATATTGTAGTATTTTAGAAATGTTATTCTTTATAATCATTTTATATTCGACAAGTATAATGTTGAAAATATATTAAACTGAAAGTATTTTTGTGTTTATTTTAGTTTGTTCAAGTGAAGGCAGAATTATTTTTGGGTGTTTTAATCTTCAGAGTAAGAGCTTGTTTTTCTTAAACTGCAGGTGCTGAAGTTAATAAGGAGCTCCTTGTGCACAAGAGATAAAACAGCATGAGAGAAGTTCTACAGGATGGAAGGAGTATCCTGGAATTGACAGGTATAGCTTTTGAAATTCTTGGATGCAAGGGTGTACCAAGGTAGAATGCCAAAGGCTTCAGAAGACTAAAGTGTCACTTATAAATGATTTGCGGTCTTGTTTTTCAAATGAGAGTTTTGGTTATGATGTCATCACACCTGGAAGAATTGAGATTTAAATGTGGTTTACTTGGTAAGAAATTCAGATTCGCTTTGTCCTTTGCTCAGAGTGGACCTTTTTGAGGCATAGACCTTATACTTTAATATCTATGTGGCTTTATGCAACCGCATCTCTCTTGAACAGAATCTTCTACAGTAGTACTGTTTGCTAACCTTTCTCAGATATTCTTTATGTCTTAGTATAGTTTAGGAGCTAGTTTCAATGGTTAAGCAAGAGAACTTAATTTTAGAATACAGACATCACATACTTTTCCTGATTTTCTGCATTGTTGCTTTTGAAGTCTTGGTATTTTATATGTTGCTTTAATTTAGTATTATGTGACACTTTAATTCTATATTGGTGATTTTGCATAGCTATACTATGGTTTTGAGACTCACCTATGTAACTTTGGCTTTGAGTCTGTAATAAAGTCCATTGAAATTTTAATCTGGACTCTGAGGTTTATTGTGTGACTATTGAGTTGCACTGTAATTGATTTGAATAATCTGGTAAAATTATCTCTTCACCCCTCGAACAGAGAAGAAAGATTCATTGGAACCCAGATAGAGAGATAGGGCCACGTGCTGGATCAAGACTTTCTGGCTTACCAGCTGAAGAGACTTCATTTGGTTCAGAATGCTGCTGCTACTCAGTTGCTATTGAAATGTTCCCAGAAGGACACATATCCACCATCATCATAAGGAGTTACACAGGCTGTCAATAAAGGAGGATGCAGTTTAAATGTGTGCTTTTGCCCCATAGAGCTTTCTTACAGACCGGGCCTGCATATCTAGGCAAGAGATTTACAACCTATTTTCTGGTGAGAACCCTTCGCTCCTCATGCACCCGTTTGGTTGTGCTTCCTTTAAAAAAAAAGAAAAAACAGGGTGCCACTTTTTTTTCCTACCTTGCCGCTATGGCCTGGAATGCTCGTCCCTCTCACCTACGTGCAATGCAGGATGAGCACTGTTTCAGGCAGAATTTGAAAACACAGCTATTTCTCTCTGCATTTCAGTAGGATGGTTTTTCTTTCATTGCAATGATGGTCAGTCTGCATAGTGCTGGGACACACTCTTGAGCAACCGTGCACTTTATAAATCCTTAAACATTAAACATTAAAATGATGCAACTAAAAGAATTGTTACCAAGTCTCTATCTGTCATTGTGGAAGTTTAGAAGATACAATTATCACAGCTTTGCTTACTAGATGAGGAAACATTTGTTTCAGCAAGGGAAAAATAAGCTCAAACTCATTCTGCTAAACTGTTCCATCTGTTTAATTAATCTTAACTATATTTTGTAAGGCACACTGTTTGTTACCACCTGTTGTGTACATTTTATTTTGCTCAAGAATATTCCAGAATGACAGATATGTAAAAACAAAAGTCTTGCCCATATTTACAAAGTCTCATTTACTAAATAATAAATAAATAAACCCAGGATTTGTAAAGCGCAACAATTCACCCGTGATGATCTCAAGGTGCTGAAGTGTACCCAAGGGGGAGATTTAGGCCCTCATTATGACATTGGCGGTAAGTGCCGCTTACCACCATGCTGACTGCCGCCAACATACCGCGACCGCAGCAGTATACCGCTACCCGTATTATGACCCACACATAGAAATCCGTCACTATACAGCCACACACACAAGTCCGCCAGCCCAAAGGTCAGTGATAAAACTGGCAGTACCAAAACCCAGATTAGGAACCACGAATCACCACTGCGGACATTCAACCGCTGTAAACCATTGGCAGCACGTACCGCGGCGCTCAAAATGCACACACACACATACAAAACAACACTACATTGGACTATTCAAACTACACACACCTGACACACATACACACACCACACCCACACACCACTATAAAACACACACCCACATTACCCACAACCCTTTACGACTACAAAACATTTACAACTGAGAGAGAGAGAGAGACACCCCAAGAGCACCCACAGAACCAGAGCCACAGAACACCATCACGCACACACCATCCACGCACCTCACAGCACACACTCTAACACATCACCCCACACACCCTCACACACACCACTCACACTACACCCATGGTACCACAAAGATACCCCAGGTTCTCAGAGGAGTAGCTAAGGGTCATGGTGGAGGAAATCATCTGGGTATAGCCACAGTTATTCGGATCACAGGTGCAGCAGACATCCATTGCAAGGAAGATGGAGCTATGGCGGAGAATCGTGGACAGGGTCAACGCTGTGGAACAGCACCCAAGAACAAGGGATGACATCAGGAAGAGGTGGAACGACCTATGAGAGAAGGTGTGTTCCGTGGTTGCAAGACACCAGATAGCTGTACATAGGACTGGCCGTGGACCCCCACCTCCTCCGCCACAACTAACAACATGGGAGGATCAAGTCTTAGCAATCATGCATCCTGAAGGCCTAGCAGGAGTAGCAGTTTTATTATCACCCCCTACCTACATGCCATCACATACCTCCACCCTTACCCTCACTCCCATCACTCCACCACCTCCCACACACCCCACCATCACAACCCGCCCCTCCCTCAACCAAGCCCAGAATGCAACACCAATGCATGGACTCCCATCAGAGACCTGCATGGACAACCATCACCACTGCATCACCAATGCAGACAATCACTTAGCCAATCAAATAACAACTCAGACTAAGGCCAATCTGCCATGGCAATATCAACCATAGAGGGCAACATACCCATGCACAAGATGTCACAGAAACAATAACACTGCATTTACATCCCCACTGGTCCCCCACACAACGTCACCGGAGAGGAGGTGTCAGCAACATCCAGTCCCCCCCAGAAGAGGCCCACAGTGATGACAGCAGCTCTGCACGCCTGGATCTGGATGACCAACCTGGCCCATCAGGGATCTCTGGACAGTTGGTTACCCAGGCACAGTCCCATACCACCACAGAGCCTCCCCCCTCAAGAAACACCACCACAGCACCCACCCAGCGGGCCCATTCCACTGTCCCCATGACGGGTCAATCAGCAGTGTGTCCGCCACTACAGGGACCCCAGGCAACCCCACAAACACAGGACGATTAGAGACCTGGGGTCAGTGGCAGTGGGCACACGGTTCAAGGGACAGAGGCACAGGACAACAGGGAAGCTGGGAGGACTGCTGTGTGACGGAGGAGGACAGGCCCAGGGAACCGACTCTCCACGAGGCACTCACCAACATCCTGGGAGCATACCACCATTCTCAGGAGACGATGAGCCAGATACTGGCCAAGTTGCAGGAGACCCAGCGGCTGCAGGAGGGACAGTACCTGGGGATCAGGGAGGACCTGAAGGACACCCACACCACCCTGGTCACCATTGCAGGGGTGCTAACAGACATGGCCAACACCATGAGGAAGGCAGTGGCACACCCACGGGCCCCTGACACTAGCCACACCGATAAACAGCCCTCCACCTCTGCTGACGCTAATGGACAGGAGGCCCGCCACAGGAACAACAGGCCACCAGCCTTCAGAAGGAGAACCACCCCGCAAACGGTTCCTGCGATCCATGCAGAAGGCAGAGAACATTGCCAAGACCCCCGCCAGGAAATAAGACTCTCCTGATTGTTTCCCTTGTGTCCCACTATGTCACCCTGTCCGCCTTGAACTGCCATTGCTCCAGTTCCTGTGCCCCATTGGACAATGCACCTGTGATACCAATAGACTGGACTTTATCCTGGACTTTCCTCCACCATCACCCAAGCCCATTGCACATCCCCATTTACTTCTCAGCACTGAAATAAGCACCCTTGGAAAAATACAAGTATGGAGTATGTCAAATGATTTAAGGATGTATTCGTTTATCAATCTGTAGACATTGCAAATAGACTGTACAGTTATGTATATATAGGTATGACCTGTAATGTGCTGCAGTCAATACACCAGGAGACTGAGTAGGGCACAAATATCTGCAGATAGACATGTTAAAGGGTACAGTAAGTGTCCATAGTAGCGGGAACAGCAGCCAGCCAGGGAAAATTCACTACACAAAACAGCAATGGAAGGTGAGGTTACAGTGTCTTACCTGTGTGTCACTGGAAGTACTCTCATATGATAGTTGTTCTGTTGTCCACATCCTCATCCTCTGCCTCCTCTACGTCACTGTCCACAGGCACCACCGCTGCCACACGCCCATCTCCAGCCTCATCCTCCTGCAGAAGAGGCACCTGGCGTCTCAAAGCTAGGTTGTGCAACATGCAACATGCCACGATGATCTGGCAGACCCTCTTTGGTGAGTAGCACAGGGATCCACCTGTCAGATGGAGGCACCTGAACCTGGTCTTCAGGAAGCCAAAGGTGTGCTCAATAATCATCCTTGTTCGCCCATGTGCCTCATTGTAACGTTCCTCTGCCCTTGTCCTGGCATTCCTCACTGGGGTCAGTAGCCATGAGAGGTTGGGGTAACCAGAGTCACCTGCAAATATTTAGGGATACCTGTTAGCCAGACACTCACTCTTAGGGCCAACCCCACACCCATATACCAACATACACTGGGTGGGGACCATGGGCTCACCTATTAGCCACAACCGGTGCCTCTGGAGTTGAGCCATCACTCATGGGGTGCTGCTATTTCTCAGGATATAGGCATCATGCACAGACCCAGGATACTTTGCATTCACATGGGAGATGTACTGGTCCGCCAGGCACTATCTGCACATTCATCGAGTGAAAGCTCTTTCTATTTCAGAACACCTGTTCATTTCTCCGGGGGTGGACAAAGGCAATATGTGTACCATCAGTTGCACCAATGATGTTGGGGATATGTCCCATTGCATAGAAGTCAGCATTCACTGTGGCCAAATCCTCCACCTGGGGGAAAATTATATAGCTGCGCATGTGTTTCATCAGGGCAGACAACACTCTGGTGAGCACGTTTGAGAACATAGGCTGTGACATCCCTGCTGGCATGGCCACTGTCACTTGGAAGGAGCCACTTGCCAAGAAATGTAGCACTGATAGGACTTGCACAAGAGGAGGGATCCCAGTGGGATGACGGATAGCTGAGTTCAGGTCTGGTTCCAATTGGGCACACAGCTCTTGGATTGTGGCCCTATCAAGTCTGTAGGTGAGGATGATGTGCCTGTCCTCCATTGTTGCCAAGTCCACCAGGGGTCTGTACACGGGTGTATGTCACCATCTCTTAATAATCCTCAGTGGTTGTACTCTAGGGGGAAAAACGGTGAGGAGCTGGTCATATTCAAACATATCCTCAGAGTAAAGTGCCTTGCATGTTGTGACAGAAACAGTATGTTAATGTGCAGTCCCGTAAATGTGCCTATGTCTGCTGTGATGCAGTTAGGTGCCATGGCCTGCCCCCCCTGAAATAGCGGCCGCCTGACCTGTGTGGAGGGACATGTGGAAATGAGGTAATTCCGCTGACATTGTGCGCCATTGCGGGAGGCGGCCGAGGACTGCCGTGCAACTCCTCATTGGGTATCATAGGGCCTTATGGGTTACAGAAGCCAATGGTGATGTACGCCGGCGGTGACGGTACGCACCCCCGCGGACGTGACGCCATTTTCTATCTGTTCACTCACTTGCTACCTGACCTTCAACATGAGAGGACCTCCACTGTAAGTGCTGCTGTGACCTGTGTCTGGAAGTGACCATGACTTGTGTCTCTGGGGAAAGGGCTCCAGCCTTCACTTCAGAGGAGTTGGAGAGACTGGTGGATGGTGTCCTACCCCAGTACCGTTTACTTTATAGTCCTCCAGACCAACAGGTGAGTACACTGTGAGCACGATGCATGGGGCATGAATGCATGGAGTGCTGTGTGTGTAGGCCTTGTGTAAGAGGGGATGGTTCTGGGGACCTGGGCAGAGTGCTGCATGTATGGTGGTCAATGTATGTGCATAAGGGGATGGGAGGGATATGGTGGGCCATGAGTGTAACTGGCTGGACGGTATGGCTGATTCCTTTTTCTATGTATCTTTCTCTGCAGGTCAGTGCCCATCAGAAAAAAGGTATTTGGCGTACCATCGCCAAGGACGTGCGGTCCCTGGGGTCCACGGCAGGCGGAGCACCCACTGTCACAAATGTTGGGAGGACCTGCGACGCTGGGCAAGGAAGACAGCGGAGGCCCAGCTGGGGATGACCCCCCTGATGTCCCGCATACTGGCGGTGGCCTATCCAGAGTTGGATGGGCACAGTAGCCACAAGGGGGTGAGTACAGTTTCCAATTTAGCAAATTGCGCGTGGTGGGGTGTTATCTGGGTGGGGGATGTGGGCCTGTGGGTGCCCCTAAGCCAGGACGAACATGGCAGGGAAGGTTCCATGTTGGACAGGGTCTGATGCACTCCAGCCCCAAACATGCTAGTGGGCATCTACTACTGGGCAGGGTCCTGTGGGTCTCAGGTATGCTGCTATTGGCGTTAGGCATTAATCTCCATGGCCTGGTGACTAGCATTGTAACTGGTAGTGCATGGCCTAGTGCATAGGGCTGTTCCCTGTGTGTTGTGTACGCCAACAGTGGTGTTGTTGCTGGCAGTGACCAAGTGTATCCTCTGTCTCTTCGCCCCCCTTTTTGTTTTGTCAC
Organism: Pleurodeles waltl; assembly: GCF_031143425.1. Lineage (NCBI taxonomy): Eukaryota > Metazoa > Chordata > Amphibia > Caudata > Salamandridae > Pleurodeles > Pleurodeles waltl. The sequence continues at coordinate 185,140,722 of NC_090447.1, forward strand.
CCTGTCCTTCTGTGCATTAGCATCATCTGGCGGAGGAGCAGAGGAACCGGCGACGGAGGGAGCTGCATCCCACATGGCCCATGAGGCTGAATCCACCAGCGGTGAGGGCACCAGTGGGACGGAGGGCAAGGGGAGCACCACAGAGGAGACTGGAGAGGACAGTGCAGACAGTGAGACCTCCTCCGAAGGAAGATCCCTGGTGGTGGCGGACACCTCTGTGCCCACCCCAACTACAGGTACAGCCGCCCTCCCAGCAGCCCCTCAGCGTGTTTCTCGTGCCCGCTCACCCAGGAGGGTGGGCATCTCCTTCGCCCCAGGCACCTCAGGCCCTGCCCCAGTCAGCCCTGCTCCCCTCAGTGAGGAGTCTATTGACCTCCTGCGATCCATCTCTGTTGGGCAGTCAACCATAGTGAATGCCATCCAGGGGCAGGCAGGGCATTTACAACAAACAAATGCATTCCTGGAGGGCATTCACTTTGGCGTGGCGGCCCAACAGAGATCATTCCAGGCTCTGGCCTCCTCCCTGATGGCAGCCATTGTTCATGTCTCTCGCCTCCCTCCTCCATCCAACTTCCTGTACCCAGTCCCATTCCCCTCAACCCCAGCCTATCCCAAGCACACCATCAAACCAGCATGCACCCAAGGCAACAAACAGGAGTGAATCAGGCAAACACAAGCACCACACTTCATCCCACAGGCACTCACACAAGCACCATCCAGATGCAGACACACCAACATCCACTGCCTCCACTGTGTTCCCCTCCTCCTGCTCCTCCCTCCCAGTAGCATCTCCACTCACACCTGCATGCACTACATCCACACCCACTGCCTCCATCACCATCACGCCTATCAGTACACGCGCCTCACTGGCATTCACCACCCCCACATCCATGCACACATCCCCTGTGTCCTCTCCCGCTGTGTTTGTGCCCCCTGCTCCCAAAGTACACAAACGCAAGCACTCAGACACCCAACAGCCATCCACCTCACAACAGAATCCAGCCCATGCACCTGCACCCAAACACAGCGGACAGACACCTCCTACCACCACTCCCTCTTCCTCCACTCCCAAACCTTCATCCTCTTCCCACCCCAGTGATCTGACACATAAGTCTCATTGCCCATTACAACCATCAGAGCATTCCATGAGCAGTAGTTTTGCACAAAGCAGTTGTGTTGCACTCGCTTCAACCTCAAAAGTTGATCCGCGTTGCTCAGGATCTTAGATTCTTTCTCATGAACTCTGCACAAAATAAATATCAACAGTACTCATTGACTCAACACTGAGTGCCTGCACTTCTTCAATTTCAAACCGAGAGCACCTGCACTTCGCAGCAGGGTGTAATCCTGTTAACGGGATAGTATCAGCACTTCTCATTAGCAAACATTAGCAAAGAATGTCATTTCTAACACTGACTGAACTTGTACAAAAGGCAGAAATTTAGACTACAACATGAATTATTATAACTGACGAGAAGTAGAGCCTGGCAGCAGCACCCGGACCTACACCATAAAGACATGCTGATGAATATGCAGAAGAAACAATGTATGCAATCAGGCTTTAGCAATAGTTCTCTCTTGAGTCACAGTATTCATGTTCTTTCATTCAGTCTCTTTTCCTACCAAATATAATGTGGGCACTGAAGCAAAGCTGTGTGTGACTAACATTTGGCACGTGCAGCCTCCATCTCACATATGTGTTTTCAACACACAATATTAACCTTGAAAAAAAGGGGGCTCCTGACAATGTGGGGCTTGCCTATTACATCAACACTGCACTCACAAACAATAGTACTCTTTCACTCAGCTCAAGATTTCAGTCACATAGCCCAGCAGAGATAAATAAGAGAGCCCATGGTAAAAAGAAAGGAATGACCACTGCCCATCCAAAAGATGTTCTGCACACAAAGCAGAGTGCTAGTTTCTGGCTCCCAGACCTTGCCAAAGACCCATGCTGTATTCCCTGATCCTGGGCTGTCGGATGCCTCTTTTCAGCCAAGAAACCTGCACATCCAACCTATCCTGATTGATCACCTTCATTGGCGTGGAAAGACTGGGACCAAAAAGAGACCTGGGAACCCCACAAAAAGTGGCCCAAATTCATGAGTAAAGACCATTCACAAAGCAATGCTAGGTTACTGACAGGGGACTAATTAGAGAAATGTTTTGCGAAGTTGGAATTTTAACGCTTGTAGGGTCAATAGCATTCAAGCCCGGAAATATTGCTGGTCTAAAAACTCTATTCCCTATGCAAATTTACCTAATATTAACAGCACTCTATCTCTTCCATTCTATGTCTTCCAACCTGTCTGCAGATGATCGCCCACTATTGCACCTCTGACTATAGTGGACAGATAATGGGGCACATTTACACATCTGTCAGTGGTGGCTCACCTTTATGGACATCTAGGCTGCATCCTCATTTTTTATTACACCAGGGGTGAATAATAACCTATTATTTACTATCTGTATAATAAAAAAGTAAATGAGCCTAGCTGCAGACTGAGGCAGTAAAGCTACCTGATGACTAGTGCAGGTACATAGAGAGCCATCAGAGAGACTGACCAGAGTCAGTGAAGTTTAGGCTTTGGTCTCACGGACAACCATGCCTTAGTGATTCTCCATCAGAGATGGACTGCAGCATCACCGATATATGGACCATTTAGGCTCAAGCCCTGTAGTGCCAAGGGCTCTCACCATATCCTTTCCCATCTCCTTATGGGGTGAGTTCAGGTCAGAGCCTAAGTGACACCACCCCATCCTCTGATGAGATGAAAGAGGGTGAGGAGAAAAAAAAGAAAATGTTTCTGGAGCCTATGTATCATTGTGTAGACCCCAGCTGTCAGTTAACTGCTTCAGTTTGTGAGGCTGAAAGAAGCTGTTTTGCTGCCTGGGGGTCTACCCTGCACCATCAGCTGCAGTAGGCCAGCACAGATATCTAAATGTAAATAAATTAGAAAACCCTCTGAAATGTTGCATGTAGGTGCTTTAGTTTGTGTTTTAAAGCTTTTTCTAAATGTGCAATTTTGAGTGACAAATAATTTGTGAATACTAATGATTGTATAATGAATATAGATCGAACAGATTAATTAATAATCTTACACTAAAAACAGTTATAATCTGATGTTTGGAAGTGTCTTTATTAATGAAATGTAGTTGTTCCTTATAGAAACACCATGGGGCATATTTATACTCTGTTTGCGCCGGATTTGCGTCGTTTTTTTTTACACAAATCCGACGCAAAGCTAACTCCATATTTATACTTTGGCGTTAGACCCGTCTAGCGCCAAAGATCTTGGAGTTTGCGTCATTTTTTAGCGTGGACACCTACCTTACGTTAATGATATGCAAGGTAGGCCTTCCCTTCCAAAAAATGACTCTAAGGCATGTGCGCCTTATTTAAACTCCCGTGCAAAAATGACGCACGAGAGTGGGCGGGCCTGAAAAAATGACGTCCAGCCGTTTTTGCCTCATTTTTTAACGCCTGGTCAGGGCAGGCGTTAAGGGACCTGTGGGCTCGGAAGGAGCCCAGAGGTGCCCTCCCATGCCCCCAGGGACACCCCCTGCCACCCTTGCCCACCCCAGGAGGACGCCCAAGGATGGAGGGACCCATCCCAGGGAACTTAAGGTAAGTTCAGGTAAGTAATTTTTTTTTTTTTTTTGTGGCATATGGGGCCTGATTTGTGCCCCCCTACATGCCACTATGCCCAATGACCATGCCCAGGGGACATAAGTCCCCTGGGCATGGCCATTGGGCAAGAGGGCATGACTCCTGTCTGTGCTAAGACAGGAGTCATTTCAATGGGGGTTGGGAGTCAAAAAAAATGGCGCAAATCGGGTTGAGGCCAATATTTTGCCTCAGACCTGACTTGCCCCATTTTTTGACGCCCAAGCTCCATTTTCCCCTATGCCGGCGCTGCCTGGTGTGGGTCATTTTTTTTTACGCACACCAGTCAGCTGCGCCGGCTAACGTCATTCAATAAATAAGGCGCCCGCATGGCGCTTTGGAATGGCGTTAGGCGGCGTTAACATTTTTGACGCACAACTGCGTTGGCGCAGTTGTGCGTCAAAAAGTATAAATATGGCCCCATGTTTCTGGTGTTTTCTACGTCTTGCTCCTGCTCATCCCCCCTCCCAACCAATGTCCCCCTGTGAGTCTTCTCTCCCAACAGTTTTTGCGGACCACTGGAAACCTGGACCCTGTGACGTAATTGTTAGTTTCCTTCAAGAACATGTACTGTAAATGAAACTATTCCATTGTGTAACATTCTGAAGGTCACTTCCACTGGAAGTTATGAATCAGGCTTGCTAGCACGTTAGTTTATAAATCTTTGTTTCATATTGTGCTGTAAATCTCTGGACTGCTGTTACCCTGGAAGCTAATGAAAGATTTGCTCTACCTAAGAAATGTGTTATGATAATTTTAATAACAATCATGATTCTGATTTGTCCAATGGTGTTATAGCTAATCATGTCATGCTATATTTTCAGTTTTTGCTTATTACTTATTCATAAAATGTGTATTAAAAACCCTAGTTTTGAGGGTGAGAGAGAGGGACTTTTCGTTTTCCTGACTATACTGTCCACTTAGACAAATATATTCCTGAACATTCATTAGCTAGGGTCTCTTTCGAGTGCTCTTATGATTTTGATGCCTATTGGGACTTAGAAAAATTCGGATTTCTGACCATGTGTGTTCATGGCCTTTACAGCAGTCCTCTGTCCTGCCTATTTTGAGATTTTTGTAATAAGCCTTTTTAACTTTTACTCATTTCGAAGTCAGTTATTGAGTTGTCCCAGTCACTACTTTGATTTACTCTGGTAATTACTTGGGTCAGATGTTGAGGAGGGTGGTGAATTACTTTCCTAGATCAAGCGTGCTAAAGCCGAGCAGCCAAAGATAAATTTTGGTGATCAAAATATTGGGGTACAGTAAAATATTGGGGTTTCGTTTATGTTTGTGTGTGTGTGTGTGTGTGAGAGAGAGTGAGAGAGAGAGGAGGAGTGAGAGAGAGAGAGATAGAGGGAGTGAGTAAGAATAAGTGACAATAAATAATAAAGTCATTGTATGTGGAATGAATGATAGTGAAAATAATTGAGACTACTTTCAATTTCACAGTGAGTGTCAGAGTGAGTAAGAGTGAGTCCAAATGACTGAGAGTGAAACTGCATAGAGGTGAGGAAGTTATTTCTTGGCATAATAATACCCAGGCAAAATGGCAGCACTGGCGCAGTGGAGTAATTCTTGACATACTGGAAACCTGTGTCAAAATATTGGTGCTGGCATACTGGACCTGATTCTTGCTATGAGAACAACGCATGGCAAAATGCTGACTCTGGCACTTTGGAAGTAGGTTTTGGCATAAGGGGTAACCAAGGCAAAATGCTGGCACATGTGGAAGTAATGTTTGGTATAATGGGAAACTATTGGATAATGCTGGCACTGACACACTAGAGGTATTTCGTGACATATCCATGGCAAAATGCTGGTAATCAAATGTGTGACACAATTCTTAGAATAAGCAATATGCTGGTGCTACCATACTGGACATAATTCAAGGAATAAGGAATACTGATGGCAAAATGATGGTGCTGGCACCCTAGTGGTAATGTTAGGCATATGGGACATCGTGTGGAAAAATACTGATCTTAACATGCTGGAAAAGATTCTTTCTTTGGGTAGTGCAGCCAAGGCATATTGGACAGGCAACCATGACAAAATGCTGGTTCTGACATGCTAGTGGTTATTTTTGGCATATGAGTCATCCTTCATATATGAATGTAGTCATTGGCAAACGTCTGGCACTGGCATGTTGTATATCATTCTTGCCGTAAGGATTACCCATGATATATGGGGAGACATCCTTGACAAAATGTCTCCAATGACATCCTAAAGGTAATTTTGACATGTGGGTCACATATTGTATATGGATACAGTTCATGGCAAATTTCTGGTATATTGAATGCAGTTCTGCCTAGTAACCAGGATCTTCATGTTGTTGTTAACTTCATTATTAGGATGAACTATTGGTCGGTATGCTCCACAGCTCAGGGGATCCTTCTCTGGTTTGAAAAATTCGGTTCTTACCACATCAAACACTGGGTGATGACCTATTTAGTTATATAATTTAGCCAGCCCTTATGGCAAGATAGTCTCAAATGCTTTGTAGAATGACATAGGAAAGCCATTGAGGCACAGCGCTTTATTCCATGGAATTGATTGGATAGCAAGAGCCACCTCTTGAGTAGTGTTAGGCATCTGTTGCTCCTGAGGAATCTCTGGATCAAGCATGGGGGGGGGGGGGTGAAACAGTGCAGCAACTGAGAATCTTGAGCATGTGGGTCTACCTCTAGTCTAGCCTATAATTTGGTGTAATACTCAGTGACCCTCTATAGATTGTCGGGCGTATCCAACACAACCAGACCATCAGGGTGCTTTCAGCTTTAGCACAAAGTTAGAAGTCTTAAAAGCATACAGTGTAAAGGGTAAAATATAATCACCCTTACCTCCTTTCTCATAATATCTCTGCCCCCTATAAAGCATTTTTGTGGCTGTCTCACTTATTAAGATATGTTCTAATTATCCCTCTGCTTTACATAGGAATTGGAAGGTGCAGATGACACAGTTGTTCTTGTGATGCTATTCAACTAAACGTATCATGGACTTAGGCTTCTGATTCCTCACTTTCAATAGCTTCTGAAATGTGACCGTGTGTGAAATGAGTTCACCACTCAGGACTGCTTTTGCTGCATCTCATAGCATGGCGGTGCAAAGTTCACCAGTATTGTTCTCTAAAAATTGTTGATGAATGGCATTTGCTATTAAAGTTCTAAGGTAGATGTCTTTAAAGGGTTTCCGTTCAAACTCCATCATGTCAGTATAATTGGAGGACTAGGTTTCCCAAGGCTCAAAGACAGCATTACTGGAGAGTGATCTGAAAGAGTCCCCAAACTCTGATAGCAACATTGTCTAGTAAGATGGATATTGGTCAGGAAAAAATATATTCTATAATGCATTTTATGTCCTCAGGAATAAAAGGTGTCATCTTTTTAACAAACATGTAACAGGCGCCAGGACTTGAGAAGGCCAAATGTTTTGAATCGTTCCAACAGCGCTTGAGGTGTAGCAAAAGCGGTCTGCCTTAGGATGGACCTATCTGGAGTGTCATGTAAAACTTCATTAAAATTACACCTATAATCAGTAGCCCAAGTGAAAATAGAGCTATGAGGGTGAACAACAACCAATAAAACTCATTTGTGTCTTAATTTGGGCCATATTTTGAAAACAAGGTAAGTTTGTTACCAGGATATTACCACATATACCAACCATTCTGCCCACCTGGTAGAAGAGAGCCAATTCGAAATAGCAATGCCCTCCTCAGTAATACGGATGTGCCTTGAGTCTTATTAGGTGCATGGAAGTGATATTGGCAAGGGAACCAGAATGATTTAAGGTGTGTTTTTTGCAATAGTACTGAGCTACTTTCCTGATTGTGTAAGTACTTTAGAATTGGTCACCTGATGACTGGGGAAAGCAAACATTAAACGTTCAGAGTTATCACTTTAATATTAACCATCAGGGACCAGAGGACAGCCACCACAGTTACCACTGATATTTTTCATGATTGTTGTGGATGACATAGCGACAGCATTCTGACCAAAATACACTGGGAGGACGACTGAGTCGTGTTTCACTTAAAACCTTCAGCTGAATGCTCTTGGTGAGTGCCCATCCTGTTGTGAGTGCAGCCACATGAACCATTGCTTACCAGTAAACTTCACTACCCCGATTAAGGGCCTTCTCATCCAGTCATTGCAATATGAGGGACGCGGACGACCTCCCTCATACTGTAATCACTGGGACAAGGTGGGGGTAATGGAGGTTGTTTTGCTTAATGCAATAGGTAGAATTTATGGCTTTTTAAAAGCCACACAGCCATTCCTCCTTGCAAGCTCTTGAGGGAAATGGTTTGCTACTCTTCATGAGGTTGCTCACACTCCATGTCCAGATAGTGACTTTCTAGCTTAACTGTTCTTTACCGGTTACATTATTTCCAGCTTTTGAAACTGTGGGTGAAAAAGCAAAAGTATTTTCTTCTCACAGAAATTCTTTTATTTTAATCTTTGTTGATGGGTGGTCTTGTGATTTTAAAAGACGTCAACATACTCACCTCGTCAATTTTCTCTGTGCTTACAGTGTATCAGGATAATACAAATCTTAGATGAAAATGTTCAGACTATCTAAGCCAAAATGAGGATTGGATCACCGTACACACGCTCATTTTCCAGATCTTCAAGTTGATGAATTCAGTCCCTAATAAACGTTTGTGGGAAGGTCTTCATCCATGGCCATTTGAACGACTCCTGGGCATCTGGAACACAATTTTTTTTATCATAATCAATCACTTCTCACAGAAGAGCTTAAGAGGTGATGGTTAATTTACTTTCTTGTCCCTTTAATGTCAAAAGTAAAGATGTTATTGCTCTTGTGACTTTTTTAACCAACTTGCATCTTGTTTCTGTGCTAATATTGCAGGGCTTAGAGAATGCCATAAAAGCATCAACTGAGGAACGGTGCTTTCCAACTTATCATCAATTCATTGTGGCATGTTCATCCATATTTCTCTGTCTCAGTCACTGTCATGGCTGGCATTCCGGCCATGGCATACGGATGGCTGATTTAGAACTGTGTAGTACTTTGTCTGAGATATACATCACTTATCTGGTTGTATTTTCATGAATAAAGTATTGCAATTTTGAGTCTTATTAAGGTGGGCTGTATGAGAAAGAAAAGTATGTTTGGTGGCAGAGAAAGGAAAAGTTTAATGAGGGTACTCATATCCCATCTGAAGTTCTTAAATTGCGTATCCCAGACTGCTGAAGATCGGTCAAAGGGAAGCTGAGGCTGCTCCGTCTTCAGGGTTCCTGGCGAACATGCCGTTTGGTTCTGCCACTAGAGATGGATCCACTGTATGCTACATCCTTGGCCCTGGCTTCCAAACTCCAGCTTTCATGAGTTATCTGTTTGTAGGTGGCCAGATGTGCTTTTTTCCACACAGCATCTGGTTTCGCTCATAGCAAGGTCCTGGTTTTTGCAGATAAGTTCTTTTGTGTGCTAGTAGGCATTGAGCAAATGCGCAGAGAACCTTGAACTTGATCCGTGCATGGATACTGGGAGCCAGTGGAGCATGTTGTCTCTTCCGCCACAGATTCAGACTATGGTGGTGGTCTGAAGTTGGAGCCCTTGCAGTCAATCTCAATCTGGTTTGTTTGGCACCCAGTGTGGGTGATGTTAAACTAGTTCAAATGTGTCGCTGCCAGGGCTCAGATGAACCCGGAGGTCATACTTGGTGCTTAATTTGAGCCAGTGGTAGCCAGTGGGGGCACCAGCACTTATTTTTGAGGACCAGTACTTATTTTTCCACATCAGGCATTTAGTGATAGCAAGAGAAGGAGAAACACAGAAAACGAAATACAGATGTTGAGAAAGACAGAAAAACCTTCACAAAAGGAGAAAGGAGGACCCTGCAAGTAAAATAAGGTGGGGGCGCTTGGCAGTGGCTTAAAGAAGACTGAGGTGAATTGAAGGCTACACAGCTTTGTTATTCGGGGTGCTACATTAGTTGCACCGCCTCTGGTTTCTGAGAAGAGCTTTGGGCACCAGCACTTTTCCATTTACAAATTAAGCACTGGTCATACTGAAGGAATGGGCACATTTCACAAAGCAGGGAAGGCTCCAAGCTGATATCCTTCAAAAACACATTGACGTTTTAAATCAATTTTTGTTTCACAGCTGTCCATAATAAACAAGACTAACAGTGCAGTCAGATACACACATTTTTACTTGGGTTGACACCTGAACATTTTTTTATCAGTCTGTATTTTTAAAATTACTGGCAACCATAATCTGCACCAAAGAACCGCCTGAGACGGCCGGCCAAACACACATGTGCATTTAAGTGCGCCCTCTTCTCATCCCCCCTTCCACCTCCTGTGACCCAGCCCTCCCAACCCTCCCTCAACCTTGCTGCTAGCTGAGCCAGCAGCTGAAAGATTAAACAATAATTATATATTGTTTTATCTTTCAGCTCCTGGCTTAGCCAGGGGGGCGATGCTCCTTTGTCATTGCCCCTTGCTATGTGCATTTGTCCTCAAAGGTGCAAAATGTTAAAAATACAATAATTGACACAAATATCGAGCTATAAAAACTAGTCAAAACAAAAGGTGATCTTTTTTTAGAAGGTCAGCTGTCAGATGATTCAATTGAATGATTTTAAAAGCAGCAATAAGGGGTTTTATTTGCTATCCATACCAAACATTTAATGATGCCATAAGCGTTTTGTGGAAATGCATCGAGTGTTGTATTACACCTGACCGCCTGAATTACTACAGATAATACAATTAAATCTATTCATTTAGTATTGTAGTTAAGTGATGAGAAAACATGGACAATTTATCTAAAACTCAATGTGGGCAGTGCATAAAATACTAATGTTCCCAGACATGGAAAGAATGCCAGAGAAGTTTTGAAGAAAAATAGACTCCAGAATCACCTGCTCCTGAAATAACTAAACAATACATAGAATATTTTTGTTTAATGTGGATGTTTTGATTGATGAACCAGCTGCCCTGGCCTCTTTAAAGCATGCTCTTGCTTGCTGCTGCTCTACACTATAGAATTCATATTCTTCCTTCTATTAAGGGTGACATGGCTCCATTTCCTACCTCATAAGAGCTATTTCTACATCTCACCCTAGAATTTCTAATCTTGTTTTCTCTTTCACTAGGCTCTGCACAACTATCACAACTGAAAACTGTTTAAGTGATACTTTTTGGAATGTGAAACCTAGAGCCAGATTTACCAGTTTGTCGCGCAGTACAGCAGCCGCAAATGCAGTGCTGCGTGAGAAGGAGAGAGCAGGATTTTGCAGAAATATGGCACTCTCCTCATCTCTCCCTAACGCCGGCGCAGAAATGTGCGGCTGTGGGCCACAGACGCACCTTTCCACCATAGTGCAAGGGTGTCTCCGTGAGTTTAGCATAGGTTTTGTACTCGAAGGACACCCTTCTAGTACAGAATACTATACTTAGACTAACTTTAAACATGTTCCCACTTTTTATGTGTGCTGTGCTGTGCAGTGCAGTACACGCACAAACTGGGAAAATAAAGGAGAAAAAGAGCATTTCTCCCTCATACCACCTATCTGAAATGGACGCTATTTTCTGATTGTAAACCTTGTCTGCTTTTTTAAGTAAATAGGGCTTAGTGTCAGAAACCTTAGGTGGTTGCATGGGAACGCCAATGCACCACACATGGTCCGCCCCCTTGGGGCTAAGTAATACAAAGCAGCACTATGCGCAGCTTTGCGCTGCTTTCGGGTGAATTTCCAGTGCTAGTTTAACACTGAAAAGTAAATTAGTGAAAAAAGATTTGGCATCGTTTTGTGTCACTTTTGTGCCCTATTAACTGTCTCTCTGGTGCGTCGCCCTCTGATGAAACAGTTATTCTGGCTAGAGGAAGCAATATTCTTTCTTTAGCCAGTGGCACATTTTGTGGGATTACCATCTACCATACTGTGCCACACGACTAACTGATCAGCTGTCTTTACCAAAGCCATAGTAAACCCCACAGGAGCGCACTGAATCAGTTCTTTTTCTCCTCACAAATTTCTCTAGGTAAAACCTTGCACAATTGGTGCTGCAAAGACATAAGATTCGAAGTTTTGTAATAATGTGGAAAAATGCAGTGTTACCCTGCATTCCCTTCTGCAGAAACTCAGGCTGGAGAGGTAATGTTGCATCAGGGAAACTTACTACTCTGCTATCGGTATTTCCTGAGACACTATTACCTCTCGGTGGCCTGATTTAAGAGGCCCTAGCGCCACCTTAGCGCCGATATAGTGCAATTTTTTTTTGCGCTAAGGTGGCGCTAAAGTGGCTTTTTACACATGCCATATTACATTTTGTAACCACTTCCGTCACATTATGCCTGCGCCAGGCATAATATATACAAGGGGGCATTCCCCAGTTAGGGGGGGGGCTGAAAAAATGGCGCAAGGAAATCTATGAGATTTCCTTGCACCATTTTTTCTGCACTTTTAACGCCTGATTAGAGCAGGCGTTAAAATGGGCACACTATTGTTTACAATGGTCCCCTGCTTACTCTGCAGGAGTAGCGCCAAAAGTTTGGTGCTACTCCTGCAGAGTACATCAATAGTATCAGGAATTGTGACGCTACTGTCCCCTACCCTGCGCCATGGTGCACCATATTTTAAATACGGCGCACACATGGTGGCGGTAGGAGGTTGCTAAGGGGGCGCAAGGACAGTGGCGCTGCACTGGGTGCAGCACCACTTTTCTTAAATCAGCCACAGGGTTTCTTTGTCTGAGGCAATTAGGGCCATTATATTTATGGATTATTACACACTTCATTATTATGACATCCGCGACCGCTGTACATTCTGATCTGCACATGTAAAGCACCCAGAGGACCACTCTGACTGCGTTCATGTATATAGAACGTGAAATTAACAAAAAGTAAAAGGAGCCCCTCAGTGCACACCTTGGTGCAATCTGACGAGCGCGTGCTCGGGGAGGGGGCAGGAGGGGCTGCAGGGGTAGTGGGAGGACAGAAGGCGGGAGGGGGGCTCATCAGCCTCCACAAATCCAGGCTGGCTGCACAACCTCACATCGCCCCACTCCAGAGGTATCAAGGCTGCAGACTCTGAGGCGAGTGGGCACGCAGGTTTGGGATGAACATGAAAGTAAACTGCCTACGCTCGTGGGAGTCTGCCTGCACGGTGGGTGTTGCCTGAAGGTGGAACAAACACTTTTCGCCAGTCTTTCTTCGACGCATGCTGACTGCCACAGCCCACGTCTCCTCCATCAGGGCTTGCTTTCTTTGTCGCGGAATGGCTGGCTGCCATTCCCACGGCTGAGTAGTAGAAAAGTGCAGCATCTGGGTTTTAATGTACAAAATCCGCAATTGGCTTGCCTGTGCCTTTTGTTGTCGGGATTTGCTACCGCTGTTTAAGTTTAGGCACTACAAAAAGGGCCTGAGTCACTGTGTTCTAGAGGAAAGTAACATTGGTATTCAGAGCCGCCAGAAAAGCCTTCGGACGAGAAATGCTCGAAAGGAGCACATGGGATGTTATAGGCCGCATGTGCAAATGCTGAAAGATACCTGTAAGTGTGTAGCAGTATACTTCTGCTTTTTTCCAGACAATTATGTAGTATGTATTTTGTATCATTCTTGGCGCAGGATCATGCGGTAATCTGGGCTTTTAAAACCACCGTGGTGTGGCGTGGTTTCATTACCACAATAGGTTACAACACCACCAATGACCTAAAAAACCTTAGGGCCTGATTTAGATCCCGGCAGATTGGAATAATCCCGTTCTGGGAGTATTACCCGTAATATGGCGGGCGGGATATCCGTCGACCCGATTTAGATATCGGCGGAGCGAATACTCAGTCACAAATGTAAGGGGCATCGCGTCTGCTGTAGGATCCCCATAGGATAGAAAAGGATCATAATTCAGCGGATGGGATACCCGTCACGTTTGTGGCGCAGTATTCCCCTCTGCCGACATCTAAATGTAAATCTACTATTACTTTACACACTATAGTGAGGCAACTAAAGTTGGTGCACTGCCTCGCTGGAAGGGAAAGAAGTTCTACAAGGACATGGTGCTGTTGCTCTCTTTCCAGGTGCGGAAGCACTTTCTGATATCCTAGCGCCACTCCTTTTCATCCTAGTATAAAGATGCCTGCGTGAGTCAAGCACAGGTTTTGTACTGGAAGGATATCTATTCAGTACAAAATACTATACTTACACAGGGGCGTAGCTCCAGGGGGGTGTTTGGGGTGTTATAACCCCTTGATAAATGTATTTTCTGATGAATATTTGGATACAGCTGCTTTGAGTAGGATATGGTGAAGAGTCTGTCGGATTTCGCCTGGGATTTGTGCATGCACACACTGACAAAAATACACACTCTCCCTCTCTGTTTTGAAATCCCTCAAAATACTGGTTATTTTACAAAATATTGTGTTTCTTTCATTTAGTACTCTTATCAATCTGCATTCCGATCTCTTTCCACTGCTCCTTAAGTCCCTCTCATGCACCCTGCTTGTCGTATAATTAAATTTAATATCATATGCCAGCATGCTTGTTGGAAAATATGAAGCTCACACCCCTCCAATCTTACTGACCAAGCTACGCCCCTGTGCTTACACTTACTTTCAGTCGCTTCCTAAATTAGTTAGAAAAGAAAACATTTCTCCTGCTTTTCAACCGCCTTAAGGAGGCATGAGTTTTCTAGTAATGTCTACAAATGTTAGAAGAGAGGGTTTTGTGGGTGGTTTCATGGGAATGTTCGTGTACTACCAATGAGGCTGCCCCCTTCACGCAAAGTAGCTCAAAGCTGCTACTTTGCATTACTTTAGGGAACTTTCCAATTCAAAACAAATCCCAAACTATCGCTTCGTCGCAGTATGCACTACTTTTGGTGACTTTGCACCAATAAAAAGTATTGATAAATCTGTCCCCTAATGTGAACCTTTGCACCTATTTGCTTCATGTCCCTGGATAATTGTAACTTGGACTTTGTTGAATTGTTACCAAATTTTGGGGATTAGTGCCTTGCAGCCACTGAAGCAGAAGAAGAATTGGAAGCCATTTGAGAACCACAGTGATTCTCGACAGAGGTGCATGCTTCAGTCAGCTTTTTTCTTTTGGAAAGGACCTACACAATTACCTGCAAATTGTTGAATCTTCTTAAGTACGATCCTTATTATTTATTGCGTTCACAGTGTTCCTCTTGTCTTAGCTTTTCATCGCAAATTCATTAACATACACTCTTTTATCAAATTAAAACCCTGGATATACTTTTTTCTCGGCCACCCGCAGGAAGCATGTCCCCTAGAGTTATTTTTTTACATCTCTTAGTTTGACTCATGGAGCACAGATTAAGAAATTTCCACGAGTTAAATCAGATCATAGTCCACTAATTATGGAAATTTCGTCACTCAGCGGGGTAAAGTCAGAGCAGGTATCGTCATTTGAAAGAAGTTTACTAAATGATCAGGATTAAATTGGCCATATGAATATGTGGATCCCTGAGTTTTTAACATGCAGTTGGGGTAGCACAACTCCGAATATAGTATGGGATGGGTTTAAGGCCAGCATTAGGGGAGAGACTTTTAGTTCAAACTTGAATCGCCAAAAGTCGCAAACTCAGTTGTGGCAAGATCTGTATGGAGAACAAGGTAAAGTAAAAGCTTGGTTAATTGTGGCTGTGCGGAGGGGGCGAAACTAACTGAAATTCAGCAAAGGCTTGTACAGATTAAATCAACCAGTAATGATATCTCGGCATGGAAAGTGGCTAGAAGGACATGGCTCATAAGAAGCAATGCTATGAATACAGTGAGTGTGTGGGGCACCTGCTTGAAGAATGGATCACTGAAGTCAGAGATAGGAGGGGCATGAGGTATTCCGTGTGTTTTATGCAGCACTGTATGGTGCTGGGGAAATAAATGAGGAAACTGATTTGAAGGAATACCTAAATCTAATTTCTGAATGATAAATTAGTCCAGAGGATTGGGATTCTTTAGAAGCCCCGTCAATAAAAATGAGATTTACACAGCTCTCATGAACCTCCCTTCAGGTAACGCAGTGGGGTAGATAAATACCCATTAGAATTTAAAACAAATATGTTTTTCATCTCTGGGTGATGAAATGGCAGAGATCTTCTTGGAGGCCCAAAGAGGTCAGCACATACCTGAATCTTGGGCTTTGATGAATATAGGAGTTTCTCAAAAAGGGAAAGCGCCTCCAAGACCCTGGGTCACACAGGCATAGCACTTTAATAAATAGTGATACTAAGGTCTATTCTAAAGTTCTAGCCACAAGGCTAAGCCATAATATTGGAAAGCTGATCTCTCCGAGACAACATGGTTTTATACCAGGGAGGGGAACTACCAACCATATCTTTTGGGGCATTAGTCTGTTTGATGCAGCAGCAGAATCAGAAGGCCCAATTGCTCTTGCCCTGTTGGATGCTGAAAAAGCATTCAACAGGGTAACTTGGAACTATCTCTGGGCAGTCATGAGATGGTATAGATTTGGGGAGAGCTTCATAAGAGCAATTCAAACAGTGTATACAAATGCCACTACTGAACTTCAGATCATGGCGGGGCCCATCCAAATCTATTCCAATTATGAGAGGAACAGGCAGGGGTACCCCTGTTCTCCTTTACTGTTTGCCCTATATATAGATCCTCTGATCAGAAAATTGGAAGCCAATGTCCTAATCAAACCTATGTGATTTCCTGGTAATAGCACTAAGGTCCTGGCTTGTGCCAATAATATTGCAATTGTGATGCCGGACCCAGGGGCATCAATGCTGGAGATAGAAAGGGAGCCATCGACTTCGGGAAGATATCTGTGAATTTCCTGGACAGAACAAGATTTTTCAACTCATGTAGTGGAAACATCTGTTTACTTGGGAGTTGGCATAGAGGCAGATTTAGAACAGGTGGTTGGGTCTGATCTGATGCCAGTATTTTACAAGGCTAAAGGGGATCTACGGAGGATGGCCGAAGTAACGTAATCAAGGTGGTATTTATACCCCTCTATATCTTTAGGGCCAGTCCACTTGAATTTGAAACTCGATGTTTTAAAATGATGGAAGATATATTGAGTAGTTTCATATGATCATATGTTAAAACTAGAAGTGCTCTCAGACATGTGATGTTACCCAGAGATCGAGAGGGATGCGCAGTCCCCAACTTTAAGTATTATCAGTGGGCTGCAGCTCTACAAAATATGAAATTCCTTATTGATGGAAATGAGGGAGAATGTCAATTGAGTGAGAGTATTGCCTCTATATATGAGTTATTAATTGGAGAAGGTTCTAAGAGTGGCTTCTTAAAGATTACTGAGCCAAGCTGTTTTAAGAAAGTCAGATCCAAGACACTCTTGGAAGTAAGATCTGGACTGTTGTGAAAAAAATTGCTATCAGGAGATTTAGTTACTATGCTCCAGTATGATGGTCTTGTATCCTACCTTCGATATTCTCTGACTGACACTGTTCTGGTTAGGAGATAAGGGGGCTCAAGACACTTGAGGATTTTTTTGTTGGGTGTAGACTTGCATCTCTTGATGAGTTGAAGACAGACTTTGGGATTGATAAGAGATCATTTTTTAATGTATCTTCAGGTCCAGGACTTTTTGTTAAAGAAAGGAGGGGGACTGAACAAACTCTGATGAAGATTCTGTGTAATAGCTCAGAGTGTACAATTATCCAAATCTTTAATCCCTTGGGCTCCCTTATGTCCGGTGATCTACCAAAACATGTGGGCAAGTGGAAGCAGAAGCTTGATATCACAGAATGGAGGTTTTATGAATCTTTGCAGTTGGGCCACAGTATATTGGTGTCAGCAGGATTACATGTGCAACATTTTAATACGCTTTTTGATGTATATTATACTCTGGCAAAAAGTGCTAAGGGAGGAGAGAAGGCAGGTATTCTCTGTCTGGTGCATATGTTTAGTACCTGCCCAGCACTGGATCGGGTGAAGATGGAAAATAGCTAAATTTCAGGAAACCTCATTATCCTTGGAAATAATCTTAACTCCCCCAGTTAATGCCGCTGGTAATACATAATAATATGGTTGCTAAGCCAGGGCAGCTCCTTGTGTTTATTGCAATTGCTGTCATCCATATCTGCATAGCTTCTACATGGCTTGACCCACTCCCCCCACGTTCCATGCAATTGCTATCAATGTACAATTTAGAAAGCAACTTGCATTCTCGGAAAGAGAAGATTGCCAGAAAAAGGAGGAATCAGATTTGGGCCCCTTTCAAGAGGTGGGTTGGAAGCATGTCTACCTAAATGTGTGGCTCAGTGAGGGATATTTCGACATGGGCTTGTCTGGGTGTTCAGGGGATCTAAGCACCTTAGTGATTTCTGAAATACTGTATGCGCTTTAACTCTTCAGACTGCCCTTATCCCTCTCCTTAAGTCTTGAGTAATGTTTGATTATTATTCATGGCAATCTAGAATTCTGTCATGGGATGATAAAATTATGTTTTAGCAGCTCATGGGAAAAGAAGGTCTGCAGTGTCTCGGTATGACGTGGATAATGTCTGATACTGACTAGCACCTTTTGCACTTTGTTTTATAAAACTCATGTTGCTCTGAAAAATGGAATATCTAATGAAATTAATGACTATTGCTTTCACCTTTGATAAATTATAACTATTCTGGATCACTGAAATGTGATATGTGTACTGTAATATCCCCCTCTTGTGCTTATAATGCAATTTGTAATAAAAATAACAACTCAGGTATAGAGTGGCACTTTAAAGAGCACTCAGGCCCTCATTTAGAATTTGGCAGGTGGCAGAGGCCGTCCGCCAAACTCTTTCGGACGGAAAACCGCCACTCAGGTTCTCCGCCCGCTGGCCCTATGTTGAGATTCCCGCTAGGCCAGCGGGAAACTCACCACAAAATTGATGCCAGCTCGTAATCGAGTCGGCGGCAATGTGGCAGTGCGTCGGGTGCAACATCACCCATCGCGCTTTTCGCTACCCGTAATTCTGGGACAGAAAAGCGTGACAGGGCTATCCATTGGGGCCCCTGCACTGCCCATGCCAAAGCATGGAACTGCGTACAAAAGCCACCGGAGAGGGGACTCGTAATCCCCAGAGCAGCGCTGCTTGCAGGGCTGCCATGGTGGATTAAGACTGCTGGCACCGCCAGGCCGTCAGCCTTTCAAAATATGGCGGGCCGGTGGTCCGAATGTGGTGCTTTCGCCACGGTCGTAAGGTGGAGGCTGGACCGCCAATTTGGCGACGGTCCGACCCCACAGCGAGTGTGGCAGTCTTAAGACCGCCACACTTGTAATGAGAGCCTCAGTGTCTTTGAAAAATCAAAGTTTATGCTCCCAAATATAATGAGGTTATTTAGAGTTCAGCAAATCCAGGACACTTGCCAAAAACTGGGGCATGTGTTGTCCACCACATATAGCCATCTATACATTCTAAATTGGTTGGGTAGGACACCCTTCAATTTTTAGTGAATGTTCTGCATCTTTCAAACTTTAGGAAATCCCCATAGTGTTTATATGCTAGATGCTGGGGGCCATATTTATCATTTTTTCACGCAACCAAATGCAGCGGGACACCTTGCTGTGCTGCGCTACTTGAAAGGGATAGGGCTGTAATGCTCCATATCTATCAAGATGTGGTGCATTCTTACTCTCCCCTTGCACTTGCGAACCTGTGTCTGCCTAGTTCCAACACAGGCACCCTTGCACAATGGTGCACCATGGTGCAAGGGTGTCTGCGTTACAGGCAGGATTGTTTTTGTGTAGGAAAGGACACCTTCCTCCACAAAAACAATCTTCAAGGCTTTTTCTCTCTCTACCTGTGCTGCTGCATGTAAACACATGGAAAGAAAACAAGCATTTTCAATGCAACGGGTCTCGCATTTGCTCGAGTTAGAGCTATTAGTGTTGTAAAGAAAAAAAACGCAGCGCAATCGCATTATGAAAAATGCAGCGCGACCGTGCTGCGTCAAAAATAAACAGATAAAATAGTTCGGACACCATGCTGAAAACATTGAGCCTCATATGTTTTTAGTAGTTTACCGGTGCTGTGTAGGTGGGCTAAACACCAGGAAAGGCATGGCGTATGCATGCCTTTCACAAATGAATACAAGCAGATTTGAAAAGGCAAGCCCACAAACCAATGTAAGTGACTGACGTGACATGGGCGTGGTTGGAAGCCTAAAGAGAGATTACAGAATGGGACAGAGCGCTTTGCGCTCACCCATAAAAACGAAGAGAAATACAAAATATTTTTCCTTCTTACGCCTTTCCTGAGCAGGCGTAGCATTTTGATGCACGCCCAGGTCTACCATTCATGATAAATTTAGGAATGCACCAAAATCAATGGGTGGATACTTGGGAAGACTCCACCTATGGAACACATCCCTAGGGCAGAGTAATGCAAGGCAGTGACTTGCATTGCCATGCGTAACTCCAGATTTGCCAAGCACCACAAGGCCACAAAAGGTTGCCTTGTGTGGCTTGGGAAATCTCATCTAGGTTTTGCGTCACTCCTGCCTTGCCTTACTGGGTGCAACGACTATGCAAACGTTTCAGAAGTATGTCCCACCGATTTTCTATAATGTCTGTGCTTGGATGACGTCCAAGGAGGACAGGAATCTTTGGTTTTAATACAATGCACAAGCAAGCCTAAATTAATAAGATATGGTGCTAGGCCAAAAGAAAACAGTGTAGCAACCTTGCTACGATAAGTCTGAACTTCAGTATCAAAGCTCTGGGTGCCACACTGAACAGCTCAGTAGTCTGTCCCAACTGCTGCATTCCAGTTAAAATAGGAATTTGTTTTAACCAAAAAAATCATACAACCGGTTGTAGTCTGGAATATCATGTAGGAAATAATGCATTACCTTAGTATTGTAGCCAAAATCTCAAGGACAAAAATACTAAAAGGTGAGTACATATAGGGAAGAAATAGATGTACTATTCATAACTCCACAACTATGTGCATTGATGAAATGCACATCATCAAGGTATTTAGCTGTTTAGTTGGATATGTAAGATCTATACATACTTACCTATCAATATTTTTGTCCTGGATATTTTGGCTACAGTATTAAGGTATAATGATGTACCCTACTCAGTGTTCTTGATACAATGTCATATAAACAATTAGGGTACCACCCATGTAAAGTCAATGGTGATGTTTTAGAGTGCCAAGAGTCTTGGCTATCATGGGCCAGCTGATAGGTATCTGGCTTGGCCACAACACAGTTCAATACAGAGACCAGTGAAGGGCCTAACTCGCCTCAAGTTTTTTTTGAACGATTTTATTTTGGGCACATAAAAACTTACAGTAAACATAATGTTGTGGAGCTGGTAATAAAATCACATGAATAATATGTATATCAAAATCACTCAATGTTCAAAATGTTTGAGAATGTTTGCTGGACATTGCACAGTGATGGGTGAAGGGCTTGGTCCACTGCCAATGCATGATTTATGTATGTATTCATTGAAAAAAACAAAAGTGAAGGTGATGTTATACCTAGGTGTTGGAATGAGGCATGAGCTAACATTCAAAAATCCCACAGCCATTGAAATACACCAGTTATAGTTTAATGAAAAAAGCTATAACTCCCACCCAACCATGCACTGGCCATGGGCCAAGGCCTAGGCCTATATCTGTTGTTGTGCAAATGCTCAAAACACATTCTCGACCCTTTGTGTTTCCAATCTTAGGATGTCATAAGTTGTGTAATATATGCAAGTTAGTGCAGGCCAGTACCAACTAGCACGGGCTCCAGGGGCAGGACTGTGTTATTACAACTTCTCCTATAGAAGCTGTTGTCTAGTGATTGATGACTTACCTGCTATCCTGTTGGTGATGCCCTATGGTGACTGTGTGGTCAAACCACCAGTAGTAATTCCACAACTCCGGGAGCACCTGCCTCATTGTTAGACATATTGGAAGCCAGAGACTGATCTGTATAACAATGTTCTCATGGAAATCAAGCCCTTTCCCATCACAGTGCTATCTCCCTACTGTAGATTAGGTGAGCAATGTGTTTGGAGCTTTGAGTTAGTGCTGCAGAGCACACAATGTCAGAGCAGCTTCTTGCTTGTCTTAATCTGAGTGATTTATGTGGTGCGCATCTGTGTGTCATCTCCTTGACACCTGATAAGGTGTGGGAATGTTCCTGAGAATTCTATTCACCCGCATGTATGGGGGAACACAGACCCCATCTCTTCCAAAGGACACCCACTGCCCCCTCTGCTTCTATGAGTTGGTTGGAATATTCTGACCCCTGTGTAAACCCCAGCATGGATGGGTATAGGAATTCCGAGTGGGGTAATAACAGGGTAAAAGTTATGGTATTTTCAGTACAATGCATTTTGGTGGCATCCCAAAAACTTGTAATAGGTGCTATTTATCATACCCGATCAATGACATATACCAGAGCATTATTGTTTATCAATTGCACCTGTATTCTGACAAACCCAGAATCAGGGCCACTGTATTGAACCAGAAGATACTGTGATCAGCGACTATTTCCTGAGTCCAGTTTGCTTGACAGTAATTGTAGGCATACAACTAGGTTGCCCAGGCCTGTAAATCAAATGCTTCTAGTGGGCCTGCAGCACTGATTGTTCACCCACATAAGTAGCCCTGTAAACATGTCTCAGACCTGACACTGCAGTATCTGTGTGTGTATTTTGGAACTGCAAGGGTACCCACTTGCCAGGGCCAAACCTTACCTTTTATTACAAGTAAGTCACCCCTAAGGTAGGCCCTATGTAGCCCCCTGGGCAGGGTGCAGTGTATTTAAAAGGTAGGATATGTACTGGTGTATTTTACATGTCCTGATAGTGAAATACTGCCAAATTCATTTTTCACTATTGCAAGGCCTATCTCCCCCATAGGGTAAGATGGGGACTACCTTTAAATATCTTTTAAGTGCAGTTTCCCATTCGGAGCAGATAGAGATGTGGAGTTTGGGGTCTCTGAACTTATAATTACAAAATACATCTTTTGGTGAAGTTGTTTTTTGAATTATCTGTTTCAAAATACCAGTTTTAGAAAGTGGGCAATTTCTTACTTAATCATTCTGTGACTCTGCCTGCCTGCGTAATCCATGTCAGGGTCAGACTGACAGTCGGGCTGTTTGTGAATTCCCCCTAGACAGTGGCACAAAGGTAGCTGAGGTGTGTCCTGCATATCCTGATGAGTCGTCAGGGCTAGAGTGGTGAGGGAGGATCTGACACCTGCAACTGAAAGGGCTGTGCCTGTCCTCACACAATGCAGTCTCCAACCCCCTAGTATGTGTCTGGGGCCAGGCCTGGGCAAGGTAGGCTCTTGTAAACAAAAGAGACTTTCTTTTGATGTTTGTCTACTACAAAGTCTGAAATGGGCATAAGTAGTCGACCCAAAACCTCAGACTTAGAACACTTCTGGATGAAGAGGAACCTCTACCAAAGAGAACAGCTGAAGAGCTGGAGGAGTAGTACTGCCCCTTTGGTCTGTGTGCTTTGCTGGGTTGGTCTGCAGTTGCTGCTCTACCTTCAAGAGGACAAAGACTGGACTGTGCTGTGTATCCTGCCTGTGACGTTTCTCCAAGGGCTTGAAGTAGAACTTGCCTCCTGTTGAAAGTCTCAGGGAGCTCAAGGACTTCAAGTCCATCTTCCTATAGCCCTGGGAGCTATGTGTTTTGTGCTGCAACAGAAAAAAACCACCTCAATGCCATGAACAATGCTGCTGCCTGCACCATGACCTAACGCCGCCACATGGAGCCATGCCTTGCTTCGCACCGCAACCCTGGTCTCACCACCATCACCACCTGGCGCTGCCACCAAGCCATTGCTTGCACCGTGACCTGTGGGCCCTGCACTCCGCCTCGCCTTGCTGACACCACAGCATTGGTATCCCTAACGATGCTGCTCTACGTTGACACAGATGCCACTGCCTACACCCTGGACTGAGGACACTGCTCCTGAGGTACAAGAAGCACCGTCCCATCACGCATCACAGCCCTGGTCCACTAACTCCAGCGCCATTGACTCCAGTGTCATCAACAGACATCCATGCCTGCACCACGACCCATGGGCGCCACACGGAGCCCACCCCACGTCGTACCGCCACTTTGGGCCTACGGATGATAGCACTTCAGCAAAGATGATGCTGCTTCCTTCACCGCGACTTAGAGGTACTGCACATTGCTCCGCCCCGCTTCACACCGCAGTCCAGGTCTAACTGACGCTGAAGGATGCCATGACCGAGCCGCTGCCTGCACCGTGACCTGTGGGCACTGCATGTCGCATTGTCCTGCTTCGCACCACAGCCCGACAGCATCAACGCCAGCACCCCTGAATTTGTCATCAGCCCGGTGTTTGATCTGTGACATTTTTCTCGTCTTGGTCTTGTTTTACACAGATAAATATTGACTATTTTTCTAAAATTGCTGTGATGTCCTTTTGTAGTGTTTTCACTGTATTACTGTGTGTTATTGCAATTGCTTTACACATTGCTTCTGATAAGCCTGACTGCTTGTGCTAAGCTACCAAGGGGGTAAGCAGGGGTTATCTGAGCTGGGTATCTCCCTTACCCTAACTAGAGTGTGGGTCCCTACTTGGACAGGGTGTAAACCAACTGCCAACTAGAGACCCCATTTACCAACAAGCACCAAGAACATCTATATCCACTCTGAGCAGCTTTATATCTCAGAAGTCTGGTTGTATGAACCTTGACATCGGGACAAATGCGGGTGTCCCACCTGTCCTTGTTCTTGCCCCAGGTGGGTTTTCAAATTGAAAAAGTCCCTTATAGCTCAGATTTGATGATTAATGAGACAATTGAGACCATGCCCTTGAGTGGGGTGGGGGCCAACAAAGAAATTGCAGAAGAACGGCCAAACTTTGTTGTTGGCAATGCCTTAAGTGATCCCATAATGTGAGAGGGGGTGGTGAACTGCAACTTCTCCTCCACTATTTTGTCCTACTTTGGAAATGGTAGTGTTAATTGTGATGCTGAGAGGTTAATGTTAGAAGGGAACATATAAGGAAATAAGGAAAGGTGTAACATTTAGAGTCGGGTTAGGAGGAGTGACTGATCAGGGGCCCGGGCTAGGCAATCAGTGGATATATTGCTGGATAGTAAAATACAGACCAAGCCCCCTAGAATTAATTTTGTCACTCAAAATGTTGTGTTTGTTTTCACCCTCAGATATCTCACCTAATATAGCCTCTAAAAGGGCCTTTACTGAGAGATTGTCAGAGAGAATTGGTCATGCAGGTCCTTCTCACCCAATGAGTCATTTGGCAATGCATAACTGTTCAGAAAATTTCCTGGAGTTTTCAATTCTAAATTTCTCACTTTAATGCAGACCACATTTGAGGGCATTTTGAATGCTCTGGTGCTAGTGAATACACATCAGGCAAAGCAGATTTCCCTCCTACAGAGTATTAGGACTGCATTTGCAGTGACTCCTAAGTTTTCAAAGGTCTCAAGTAAACTCAGAGACAACTTTTGAGGAAGATCACAATGAGATTGTAATAAGTAAGAAATAAATGTGTTCCTCTTTTGGGAACAGGGTGTATATATCAAGGGTAAAAAGGGCTTTACGATTCTCATCATATTTTAGATTTCAAATATGCTAAAACAGCAATTATTTAAATTTTTAATGCCAAGGTAAAGAGGGGGATGATTCTAACACAATCCGATAAAGGGAAAAACACTGCATCCAGCATGCACAAGTTTCGTAGGTGACATAGCCATAGTGTTTCATTAAATTTTACTGGCAAACTAGCTGAGAAAACTGCTTCAAAAAATTAGGACCACAGGTCTTTAAGGCAATATACAGTTGCTAAGTCTGGCTCTTTCTCTAAGCATGAGCAAATGCAGCCTTTCTCAGTCACTAGTAGTAAGAGTAAGAGAGTAGATGTAGAAGAATGAAAAAATAATGAAGGAAGGAAAAATGTGGATCAAAGCAACCAGCCCAGAGGCATAAACAAAAAGACTTTGGACTTCATTATGAGCGTGGCAGTCTATAGAACGCCACACTCGTGTGGCGGTCCGGACTGCTGACAAACATTACAACCCTGGCAGTGGGACTGCCAGTGAACTGCCAGCTCCGCCAGGATCTTGGATCCCAGTGGTCTGGCGGTGGCAGAGGTCCTAATCCACCAGGGCAGTGCTGCAAGCAGCCCTGGGGATTACGACCTTGTTCTCCATCAGTGGTAGCACTGCCAAGAGTTTGAGTTTGAGTTCAAAAGTTTGTAAAGTGCATTGCTACCCTGGGGCATCCCAGCGCTGAAGTACGTGAAGAGTCCAAGGAAGAAAAGAAAAGAAAGGATTAGGTCAGGGAGTTGCCAGCAAAAAGAATAGTTTTTAATTTCTTCCTAAATAGGAGTTTGGAATCCTCGTGTCGAAGCTGAAGAGGAAGGGAGTTCCATAGCCGAGCGGCTTTCACAGTGAAGGAGTTCCCTCCCCAAGATTTCTTAGTTCGCGCTATAAGTACTTGGCGGGAGGAAGATGAGTGCAAAAGTCTGGGCGGAGTGTAGATAGAAAAAGAACATCAGAGAAAAAAGGGGTCTCTATCATGTAGGGCTTTATGGACCAGACATAGGGGGTCATTCCGACCCTGGCGGTCTATGATCGCCATGGTGGAGGGTGGCGGAAGCACCGCCAACAGGCTGGCGGTGCTTCCTGGGATATTCTGACCGCGGCGGTAAAGCCGCGGTCAGAAAAGGGGAACCAGCGGTTTCCCGCCGGTTTTCCCCTGGCCCAGGGAATCCGCCATGGCGGCGCTGCTTGCAGCACCGCCATGGGGATTCCGACCCCCTCCCCGCCAGCCTGTTTCTGGCGGTGTCCACAGCCAGAACCAGGATGGCGGGAACGGGTGCCGTGGGGCCCCTGGGGGCCCCTGCACTACGCATGCCACTGGCATGGGCAGTGCAGGGGGCCCCTAACAGGGCCCCACAAAGATTTTCACTGTCTGCTTTGCAGACAGTGAAAATCGCGACGGGTGCCACTGCACCCGTCGCACCCCTGCAACACCGCCGGCTCCATTCGGAGCCGGCTTCCTCGTTGCAGGGGCTTTCCCGCTGGGCCAGCGGATGGCCTTTTGGCAGTCGCCCGCCGGCCCAGCAGGAAAGTTGGAATGACCGCGGTGCGGTCATTCGGCGGTGACCGCCATAGTGATTGGATAAGTTGTTTTATAGGCAGCCAATGAAGCTTTACAAGCACCGGCTTAGCAGAGAGCTTCCTAGATAGATTGGTGAGCAGTCTAGCTGCGGCATTCTGCACCACTTGAAGTTTCTTTATAACGTAGTCTGGTGAGCTAAGGAACAAGGAATTGCCATAGTCAAGGCAGGACAGAATCAGCGCCTGAACAAGGATCCTTTTAGCCCTGGGTGGAAGAAGAATCAAAATCTTCCTAAGGGATCTCAAAAGGCCAAAGCACATAGATGAGAGCTTTTTGGACTGGATTTCCATAGTAAGTCAGGGCTCGAGCCAAAAGCCAAGGCTCTTGATGTGGGTATTTGGAAAAGGGAGGTTATTAAAAGCCTCTGAGTGAGACATTGAAGGAAAAGCACGAGGGTCGTTACCTATAATCATAACTTCGGATTTCCCATCATTAAATTTCAGTTTAGATGAGTTCATCCAATTAGTAATATCTGCAAGACAGCCAGAGAGACTGGAGGAGGGGGACTGCTTAATGCTGGAAAGGGATACAAGTAATTGAGTATCATCAGCATAGGTAACCACAGAAAGATTATATGGGGAGATGACCTTAGCCAGAGAGGATAGGTAAACATTAAATAGAGTCGGACTCAGAGAGGAACCCTGAGGAACTCCGCAAGTTAGTGGATAAATATCAGACAGAAAAGAATGGTCTAAGACTTGAAAAGATCTTTCTGTGAGAAAAGAAAAGAGCCACAACAAAGCAGTGCCTCCTATCCCCATCTTGGAGAGTCTGTGGAAAAGAAGGTTATGGTCAACAGTGTCAAATGCTGCGCTCAGATCAAGTAATATAATAGCGGCATGGTCCCCTTGATCCAGAAGTTGCCTAGCAGAGCTCTAAAACCCATCTGATAGGGATCCAAAAGTTTCTGGTTCTCCAGGTGACTTGTCAGCTGAAGATTAACATGTTTTTCCAGAACTTTAGATAGGATGGGGAGAAGAGCAATTGGCCTATAGTTATCTAGTGAGACGGGGTCCAAATTGGGTTTTTTGAGGAGGGGTTTAATGATAGCCTGTTTAAGAGATAAAGGCAAAAAGCCTGAGGATAGAGAGTGGTTTAAAATTTTTGTCAAAGGGGGAACAATAATATCTGAGGCTAATAGCAAAATGGAAGAAGGGGCCGGATCAAGGGGGGAACCAGACTTAGGGCCTGATTATGACCCTGGCGGACGGCGGAGGCCGTCCGCCAAGGTACCGCCGCTGAATGACCGCACCGCGGTCAAAAGACCGCGGCGGCCATTTAGACATTTCCTCTGGGCCGGCGGGCGCTCTCCAAAAGAGCGCCCGCCGGCCCAGAGGAAATGCCCCTGCAACGAGGACGCCGGCTCAGAATTGAGCCGGCGGAGTTGCAGGGGTGCGACGGGTGCAGTTGCACCCGTCGCGTATTTCAGTGTCTGCTTAGCAGACACTGAAATACTTTGCGGGGCCCCCAAGGGCCCCGCGGCACCCCCTACCGCCATCCTGTTCCTGGCGGGCGAACCGCCAGGAACAGGATGGCGGTAGGGGGTGTCAGAATCCCCCATGGCGGTGCAGCAAGCTGCGCCGCCATGGGGGATTCTAAGGGCAGCGGTAAACCGGCGGGAGACCGCCGGTTTGCCTCTTCTGACCGCGGCCGAACCGTCGCGGTCAGAATGCCCTGCGGGGCACCGCCGGCCTGTCGGGGGTGCTCCCGCCGACCCTGGCCCCGGCGGTCTTAGACCGCCGGGGTCAGAATGACCCCCTTGATGTTACGAAGAAAATTAATAACCAGGGTGTCTGTAAGGGATTGAAAATCATTTAGAATAATACCTAGGGAGGCCACATCGGTTAACTGGAGGTCCATGGGTTCTGACAGAGCAGGCGAGGAAAATGAAGAATACATTTTAATAATTTTATCCCGAAATTGGGTGGCAAATAAATTGCTCTGTTTAATGGATGCTTCTATAGGGGAGTCACTTTGAGGGGCCAACGTTAATTCCTTGAAAATCTGGAAAATCGCTTTATGTGAATTGGAGGATTCTTCTATTTTCATACTGTAGTATGTCGTCTGGGCTGTTTTAATATTCTGGTGATAAAGTCTAATGGCTTGCCTGTAGGCTACTTTAGAGGATAGACTATAGTCCTTTCTCCAGATTCTTTCAAGCTTTTTGCAGTCTTTTTTAAGTTGCAACAGAGAAGGTGACAACCATGGGTTGGATTTATGGGTAGGCTTTTTTAATCTAGTCTTAATGGGTAGGACAGAGTCTAAAAAAGTAGAGATCCAGTTGTTAAATGAATCGACAGTGGTCAAAGAAGCGTGAGAAAAGGTATTGAGCGCTTTCTGCCAATCTGTGAGGGCTAACTTGGACCAAATACATCCGGATGTTTTAGTCTTAATACAAGGCTCCAAAGTGTAGTTGTAGGAAAGAGAGAAGGACATGAGATAATGATCTGTCCAAATAAGGGGCAAAGGGGTAAAAATCCTAAAAACAGGTACATTACTAAAAATAAGATCAATAGTATGCCCTTTAGAATGAGTGGGGGCTGTGGAATATTGTATCAAATTCAAGGCTGTTAGGGAGGCTAACAGAGATTTGGCGGCTGGACAGTCAACATTCTCCAAGTGTATATTAAAATCCCAGAGAATGGTCAGGTTGGAAGATTTACAGATAAGACTGGCTGCGACATCAGGTAGGGATTCTAAAAAATTAACACAGGAACCAGGGGGACGGTAAAGAAGAATGCCTGAAAAAGTGAAAGTAAGCAATATATATAAGGAAAAAGTCATGCTTTCACAACCTGAGATATCCAATGGTGAGGTAGCACATTTAATTGCCGTCTTATAAATGATAGCGATACCACCCCCCCTTATGAGGGGCCTATCCACATGTCTTATGGAATAGGAAGATGGTAAAGATCAACAAATATCAACAGATGAATGATCTGTGAGCCATGTTTCAGTAAGGAAAAGCACATCCGGTTGGAGGTCTGTTAATAATGAATAAATATGTAAAGAATGTGCTGGAAGAGAACGGCAGTTAAGCAGAAACATTTTGCCCAGTTGCTGAAAGGGGTCCATTGGAATTTGGGAAATAATAGGCTGAGAGGGATTTGTGAGGGGAAGGGGATCAGGAGACTTCCCAGGGCAAATAAAACATGATGAAATGTTACTAACGCTCAGAGTGTTAAAAGGACAATTACCAGTCCTGTGGGATTTTAAGGGCGGTGGAGATAAAGGGGGATGAGTGGGCATCTCAAATTCCAAAGGAGCAGCATTTCTGGGCTCTGGGCTCATCAGGGCGCGCGGCCGGCGCACAGCAGGCTTTAAATCCCCCATCTGGGGAAGCCTGAAGAGTGAGTCAGGTAGCGGCTAGACCGCTAACCAAAATGGCGGCCGCTGAATGGCCCAGTAGAAACAAAGTAAGGGTAAAAATAGAGACTGCCGGCCATCTGAACACGGGTGCCGGCGGCTCCAATAACAAAAAGAAACTGCTCAAAAAAGAATTCTGCCCCCCAAAAAAGTAACCCACAAAGCCCAAATCCTATAAAGTTTAAAAACGCTAAAAGATAAAAGCACAATTATTATTAAAAAAGAAAGAGCCTCGAGGACCACATACCTAAACGCGGCCGGCGAACAGGAGGCTTTAAATCACCCATCCGGGGAAGCCTGAAGAGTGAGTCAGATAGCGGCTAGACCGCTCACCAAAATGGCGGCCGCTGAATGACCCAGTAGAAACAAAGTAAGGGTAAAAATGGAGACTGCCGGCCCACTGAACATGGGTGCCGGCGGCTCCAATAACAAAAAGAAACTGCCCAAAAAACAATTCTGCCCCCCCAAAAAAGTAACCCACAAAGCCCAAATCCAATAAAGTTTAAAAACGCTAAAAGATAAAAGCACAATTATTATTAAAATACAAAGAGCCTCGAGGACCACGTACCATGAAGAGGCTGGCGGAGAACAGGTGCAGGTGCTTTACAGACAGAGTAGCATGTTTCCCGCTAGGCCAGTGGGCGAAAACTTAAGGTACCACCTGCCAAACTAGCAGGAAACCCATAATAGCTCTTGTGAGGAGGTCGTTGCTTAGGCGGCTACCCAGTCGGGAGTTTGGCGGATGGAGATTTCAGTCTGCCAAACTCGTAATCAACCCCTTTTTTTTAAAGTAACAAATAAAGGGATGAGACACACTAAGAAAATTATCTCTCCCAATCGCTCAAAGCTACTTGCAGTTTTTAAAAGGGTCCCCAGGTTAGATGGGATTTTGCTCTGGGGACCTCAATTTGGTGGCTTTTAGGTTGTTATAAGAATCTGACAAGAGTTGACTAGTTTTCCAGCACAGTATTCAATAAAACTATTGAAAGAAGTGGCAACTTAATCAACCAAGGGGTAATGCTATGATAAGATCCAGGCCATATTGAAGTATGTGATGACATCTCAAGATTCCCACTTACCAACGTGCCATTTATAAATACAAATATAACAAACAAGACATTGTTAAGTCCTCATGGTGGTCTTGTTCCTATTCAACTTGGTCTATCCCATCTGGTGAGGCCGCAACAGGTTTCAAGTCCCTACTATCCATTGGGTAGAAGTGGGAAATTAAACCCCATAATAACAATTATGTTTGCCAATGGAGAAGTGGAGAGAACCCTCGCCCAAGAGCAGAGGCGATAATATAAACATAATAAAGGTGGCTGGGTGAATGATTGAAATAGAGAGGAGGGACACCAGGCAAACTAAGCCTAGGCATCCACAACTTTTACAATTTTTGTATGGAAAATTCATGAGTATAATTCACTGAAGGAATCAAATGTTTTTAGCTCAGTTCTACAGGATTGCTTAGTTTTGTGCTGCCAGAGACTTGGTTGCTGGAGAGCCTTTTGGCGGATGGGTTTATTGTAATAAGTAAGTGTAGAAATCCCCAAGTGTCCTTTGTTTGAGCCACAAGAGGGCTGCTGACTCATGTTTCAATTCTAACTGTTAAGCAAGTTACTCATATAGAGACAACATGTACCCATAGCTTGTTCAATCATGCTGACAAACGCTGTTACTGCTGATGACTTGTTAATATGTCTAAATGTTTATATCCCCCTAAGTGTTTGACATTGAATTAATGATGCTGGAACAGGATCTAACATTGATTTACTGTTTCATTCCATCTGCAAAGATCATTTTAGCAGGAGACTTCAATTTAAGAGTCCCTCTTAGTATTTTGATGAGTGTTTATAGAATAAGTTGCTACGGTATTCGATCCACCTTATGCCTTATAAAGGAACCTTCTACATAGGTAACACTATTTGCATTAGACCTGGCTCAGTTCAATGTAGTCAGTCTTAGTGGGTGCTTTCCGAATGACAGTCTGGTGAGACAAATCATTAAGTATGGTAGGAATGGAAGTTCTATTGACTATATATTTTCTTCTGTAGAGTATTTTGGTGATGTGTGTTCCTTTGAGGTATGATACCTAGGACTGAGTGACCACTTTCCAATGGAACTGAGTATCTTGCAGGATCCCTTTCCTAGTAGAGAGGAGACGGTTGATTTCCCCCTGGTATATAATTAAAAAATAAGGGTTTCTATTGCTGAAGATAAATTATGCAAATTAGAAAAAATTTAAATTAAGGTAATCTTATGTCAGCAGATGGAAAAGGGAATCGAGTGCTAGGAGCTTATGATAATGGAAGTTCAGTCTTTTCTTAAAGCCGAAATAGCTGTAGGAAAATTGCAAACAGTGTGGTTTGATGAAAAATCCGCTCTATATGATGGGCAGGTAATCAAGCAAAAAAATTGTTTTCCCTAGTTTGGGAGGGCACGTCCCAGACTAGTGTGTGTACCCAGAAAAGAAAGGCATTTTATGAGAGTAATTAAAGCAAAATACAGGATGCATCTGCAAAGAGCAATTCCCGTTTATTCTGGCAGTAGGTGAATAATGTCCACCAAAAATCTCTGTCAAAATTAGAAGTTCAGGTCTACGAGGCGCAGTGGGAAGTATTTATTATGGATTTGTATAAGATGTCAGATAAAATGAAAGAAGCGACAATGTTATAGATCAATCGGATTGTTCAAATGTTCTCCTGATTCATGAAATAGGCACATAGCAAAAAAATATATACTGTTGTCACGGGCAGGTGGCCCAGATGGGTTACCAGGAATACTCTATAGGGAAAGCTCATTGTCATAGGCTAATGTTTTAAGACCCTTTTTTGAATGGGTGTCAAAGCATGGTGTAATACCAGATTCCTTGGGAGGGGCTATAATTAAACCAATTTATAAAAAGGGAGCCGATGAGGACTCTGTTAATTATCGGCTTGTATCCCTGCTCGATTTGCCGTCTAAGATCTGTGACCAAATACTACTGACATCTCTAAAGGCCTGGGCCTTTGGTAGGGGTTGCATTCCAAAAGAGCAAAAGAGGTAAGGCCGGGCTATTTATTCCACAGGTGATTACTGTTTTGCCTTATGGGGTACTGTGCAGAGCAATTGGGTCAGGAGGAAAACTATGTTGTTGTTCTGTGGATTTCAAGGCAGCCTTTGATAGTTAACTGTGGGCTCCTGTGGGATAAGTTGGCATGTTGGGGAATTTACCAAGGTCTTTTAAAAATGATACAGAGACTGCATGAGAATAACTGGGTAGAGGTTGGTTGATTTGAATGGCCTAGGCTCACTAACAGATAAAATCACTATGAATAACAGCCTAAGGGAAGGTTGTGTGCTATCCTCCTTGCTTTTTTGCCTTTCCATTGTGGATCTTCCTGAGATGCTATGCAGTTCAAATTCCTTCACTACAAAAATAGGTGGGGTGCATATACATGGTCTGATATATGCTGATGACTTTATCCCCATGGACTGCACCCAGATAGGGTTGAAGTGAAAGTTAGAAACCCCACACACTTATCGCAGAAAGAACTCCCCCAGAGTAGACATGGAGAAAACTAAAACTTTGATTTTTTCAAAGCAAAAGGTGGAGTTCGCTAGAGCAAGTTGAAGAGTATAAATATTTTTTTGCTTGGAACCTGAGGTAGGACAGTCATGCGAAGAGGGTAAAAGCTAGGCTCCTAATTATGAAAACTGAGAAGGTTCAACCTGAGGTATGGTGGTCTCTCAGTAGAGCTGTTAAAGAAGGCGGCAATAGGGAAATGAATAACTCAGTCTGTTTATGGAGCAGCGTTGTGGCTTTCGGTCACCATGTTCACTGGGACTCGCTGGAGGTCCCTTGTTTAAGGGCCCTACTGGACCTCCCGGCAAGCCCAATGATACAGGCTGTCAGGCTAGAGTTATCTCTTGCCTCTTGAACGTTGTTGGCCAGGTCACATGTGGGTAGATTTGTGCATGGCCTAATGCATTAAGTTAATAATGACAAATTTTCTTGTGCATGGATGCAAGACATTGGGCAGTCCATGATTCAGGTGTTGAGAACCTTTTCAGTGTCAGTGGAAAAAATGGTGGGGGAGGGGCTCCTCAGTATACCTCTGTCTGAAAACAGCTTCTGGGCAAATGCCCCAAAGAGGCTACTTAAGGAAAAAGTCATATTAGCCTCTGAAATAGCTGACAAGCATTACCTAGTGTCCAAAAGGTCAGTGGCCCATTCTCTCGTGTTTTTAGGAACACAGAAAGGTCCAGGGAGGCTGGTTGAGATGTACTGTGCTTCGAAGATGGCTGGAGAATTTTGAGTGATAGTGGCTACTGTTTCTGCTGTTTGAAAATGAAGTATTCTGTTGTACATTTTTTGTTAGATTGTACCCTCTTTCTATATGAAAGAAAAAATATCTTACATCTCCTTTTCTTAAGGCATGGCGTTTTATTACATAGCGAAGCACTCTGCACCTTATTTGCAATGAACCAGTCTGATTTTGTGGTGCCAATTGCTCGATTCATTCAACTCATTCAAAAATGAAAATTTTAAAGGTGTGTATTTATTGATGTAGTTTATATGCAAAGGGTGATCTATGGTATCGGAGCACAAATATAATTTTTATGGGGCTTCTTAATTTTTTAATCTGAATTAATGACTAATTATGTAAAACCTTGTTTCTAAAGCGTGTTTTACTGCTTATTGAGTTGCAGTGAGTATGCTTATTTACCTATTTTGAAAAATAACGAAATTATAATGTAGGTGTTTGAGAGGTTACTAGTATGGGTATATCTTTATTTGTTTATAAAGGAATTAATTTGAATTTATTTGTATTGCAAAGATATTGCAATGTGTATATTTCTATGAGATATGTCTTGAAAATAAATATATATTGATTGATTAAACATGTGCAAAATGACCTCAGAGGAATATAAAAAGATTGCAATTCTCTCCTGAGACGAAAGCAGGAGTAAGTTGGATTTGTTATATTGGATCATCTATGAATAACACTTATAGGGCCAGATGTAGCAAAATGCTAATTTGCGACTTGCAAATTGCGAGTCCCTGCAACTCGCAATTTGCAACTCGCAAATTGGTATGCAGTACGGTGTCTCAGACACCGACTGCGACTCGCTATGGGGTCGCAATGACCCACCTCATTAATATTCATGAGGTGGGTCGCTAATTGCGGCCCCATAGCGAGTCTAGGCACTCGCAAACATGGAGGCCTGCTGTCGTCAGCAGACCTCCATGTTCGTGACTGCTTTAAATAAAGAAGTTTTTTTTTTTTTAAGTGTAGCCCGTTTTCCTTAAAGGAAAACGAGCTGCACTTAAAAAAAAAACCGAAACCTTTAGTTTCGTTTTTTTTTCAGGGCAGGTAGTGGTCCCTTGGACCACTACCTACCCTGAAAAAATATTTGTGGGTCCATTCACAAAGTGGAAGGGGTCCCATGGGGACCCCTTCCATTTGCGAGTGGGTTACCATCCACTTGGAGTGGATGGTAACTGCGACACCATTTGCGACCGCATATGCGGTCGCAAATGGTATTGCATACCACTCAGAATCGCAAATAGGAAGGGAACACCCCTTCCTATTTGAGATTCTGAAATGCATATTGCGAGTCGGTACCGACTCGCAATATGCATTTCTGCATTGGGAAACGCGAATAGCGAGTCGCAAACGGCAATTTTTGCCGTTTGCGACTCGCTATTTGTTTCCTGCATCTGGCCCATAATTATCTATTTCCTTTACTAATTATTTTGAGAACATTAGAATGAAAAGGTAATTGTGTTTTTTATGCTCTGAGCAGGCGTTAAAAGTGCAGAAAAAAATGGTGCAAGAAAATCTCTTAGATTTCCTACTGCATTTTTGGGCCCCACTAACGGGGGAATGCCCCCCTTGCATACATTATGCCTGGCATAGGCGCTGGACGAATGCCACTTTAGCGCCACCTTAGTGTAAAAACTATGACGCTATGGCGGCAACAAGGTAGTGCTCTCGGCTCCTAAATCTGCCCCTAAGTTTCCCAGGACTCTCAAGTCTTGATGTTTGTTGAATTATATTTTTGTCTTCATGGGCTATCCAGTAGCATTATTTCTGCGAGAAGTACTCAACATCTTTCTCCTATTTGGAAAGCTCTGTGGAAGGCCACAATATACTAAACACAGTTTGCAATGTTTATTTTGATTTTACTGCAGTGGAAGACAAGATAATTGGGTCTCCTGCTTACCCATTGCAGAACTTTCCTATAATAATGCAATTATTTTTCACATTTTAAATGTATGTGAAGTGTTTATCTAAGGGTGTTTCTTCTCTTTCTCTTCAGATTGAGCCTTTGGTTCCAGCAGTGACTGGTTATGTAAATCAGTTACAGAAACTGGGACAACCTGTTTCTAAGCGGTTAATTTGTTTAAAGTTTAAAATGAAGAAACATGCTTACAAGCCAACATCAATTTTTCTCTTTTTGTTCTTTGAGTCAAGGTTTGGCTGTCTTCCTGATTTCTTCTAGTTCATATCTTTGCCAGTCAAATTTCCACCATGATTCTTTTGCGAATTTCTTACTATGCATCAGATCAATCCTGTGGCCTTCCGGTTGAAATGACCATATTCTTGAAAAATTTATTCTGTCTGTGATTCAACTGAATTGAAGCCTTATGTTCAAGAAGCTTATCATTAGGTCCCATCAGAATCACCATCAAATATACTTATACAGAAAGGGCTTTCTTCCATGAATAAGTGTAACTTACTCCTTGATCTTCAAGAGGACATCCAGAACATAAAGGTCAAGAAGTTTATAACTATCAGATTTTAGAGGTCATCTTAATTTCTTCACTGGAAATACTATCCATCAGGGGAATATGCTTCTTCAGTTCATGAACCCTAGCTGGCTTGCTATTTATTTCAAACACCTTCTGATAAACCTGGAACTTAAAGAGGGGACGTTCTATCAAATCTATGCCCAGGGCTTACCATTGACTCCCCATGATGAGGGGAAGACTGGGTACACACCATTCCTTCAGATGATGTGTTTCTGTTCACCCTATTCAGAATGTACCAGGGCATCCTCGAGGCCTGGAGGATGCACAAAGGTTCTGTGATCATGATTATCTGGAGGGTTATTCCACAATCAGTTTGTGGCATTAGTTGGTGTAGGTAGCAATGGTGCTGTGAAATTGAAAGCTGGATGTCAACTTAGTTTTCTTCTTTGCATGTGAAGCCAATGGCATTATTTTGAAGGAAGAGGCATGGTCAATCCTATGATCTAGCCTTTCTAAGATGACGAATGGTCTAGAGAATGCTATTGGAGCATCTGAATGCCAGATGAGGCATTAGTCTTTCCTCAATGTTAAATCTTACTTGAATCATATATAACGGGGGCAATCACAAGAGGAAGATGTGTTGCAGCATATTTGTTCCATCTTTTTTATTGTGTTTATCACCCACTTGTTCTCTGTTTCTGTACTTGACTTTCACTTTTTGAAGGTGGATTCTCATGGATTCTTTTTGTGGATTCTTTGGCCTTCCTCATTTCTCTTAATGGTGTCAAGGGTAGTTTGGTGAGAGATAGAGCTACTGCAATGTAAATCTTAATCTTCAATGAACACTATCAGATTTTGTTTACCAAAGAGGTTTTTTAACATAGTGTTTTCCTTGTAAATGGGACTGTCTTATAAAGACATGTGACACCTTTCACATGTGTTTTACTATGCAGGATGGCCTTGTGACTGCTAGGAGGATTTCCACAAATTAGAGATGTTATTTCAAGACCTATTTGGAAGCATTTTATAAATGCTTTTGACGAGGCATATTATAAATGTATCACTACTCTTGTCTAAGAACAAACAATTGTTTTACCCTGCTTGCTATCTAACTGTGTAAGCTGTTTCCTACTGAATGCCAGTATTGTTGCTTGAACCTATGTGGTTAGTCTAGCTAGGCTGCTCAAGGCTTGTGATTATGAGATTTAAATAACCTTTGTTTCTTCACCTTGATCCTCCTAAGGGGTTTCATAAGGTGACTAATAATTTACCTGGAAGAGACAGTGTGGAAATATGAAGTCAAGAAAGATTCTATGAACATTTTGCACCAGCACTGGTCAAGCCAGTACATCTAGCTTTAGTGTGCAAACATATGTAAACAAAGAGAATCACAAATGATGTTTACATGAAGTGCATGCAAAGCCTGCACTGTATATTTTGAAGAAGGTTTAACAATAAGCCTTGCAAGCAACTGTGTGTTAAACCAGATCTAAAAATGGTAGTTCAAGTGATGATGCATAATCATATTTTTTTAACTATCTGTTATGAATGTATCTCTTAAGCCAATTTTTAGGACATTTTTCTGAAAAATTCATTTCAAACACAGTTCTCTCTATGTTCTCTAGAAGGTATGGTAGCCTGAATATCCCTAGGAAGGGTATGGATTTCCTGGTATCCAACAAATGTATTG
The DNA here is from genome assembly GCF_031143425.1 of Pleurodeles waltl. Lineage (NCBI taxonomy): Eukaryota > Metazoa > Chordata > Amphibia > Caudata > Salamandridae > Pleurodeles > Pleurodeles waltl. The sequence goes on from NC_090447.1 coordinate 185,179,291, forward strand.
TGACCCAGTCAGTCAGCCTGGAGCTGTACACCTTGCACACCTGTGAAATCATCCACAAAGATCCTCCCTGAGCGCAACCCTCTTCAATGTATACATGTTCCCTCTAGCCAGCATCAACTGCTCTCAAGACATTTACATACTGTCGTACGTCGATGACACGCAACTCATTCTCTCCCTCATGAACAAGATGGATCAAGTTCAATGTCTGCATAACTGAAATCACCCACTGGCTGAAGACCAACAATCTGAAGCTGAGGACCGTCAAGACCACAATTGTGACCTTTGGGAAGAGTAGTTCACCGTGGGATTCCACCTGGTGGTCAACAGAGCTATGGCCGACATCCACCCCCTCTAGCCACGCCAAGAACCTCTGGACTTTCATCAAATGCAAACTCAGCTCGACCACCCAAGTCAGTGCCATTATTGCCTCATGCTTCCATACCCCAAAGATGCTGAGGAAAAATTTCAAATGACTCCTAATCAGCACGTGGAAAACTGTCAGGCATGCCCTTATCACAAACAAGCTGGACTACAGGAATGCACGGTATGCTGGGATCAACAAAAACTCTCCAGAAGGCTGCAGCCTATTCAGAACACAGCTGCCAGAATCACTTTCAACTTCCCAGATTGCACTCTTATCACTCCACCCACATATGAGCCTCCTCCTGCCTTCTTGAATTCCCAAAAAAACTGAAGACCTGGCTTCTTGAGTAGTCCTAGAAGGCCCTTGATTTGGCATCACACATGCCTGCTTAGTGCCAGGTTACCCTCCTGGGTGATAGTGCACTCTTCAAATCTGCATAACATAACATAACTTATATTTGTTATATTTTATTAGTCTCTATCAGAACCTTTGTATTTTTACCTACATTTTATGAAACTTGAGCTGTAAAATGTGGAACTTGGCCCTCTATATTTCATAATTATCTTCTGTGATAGAAGTTGAAATGCCCATGATCTCTCCCAAAGCCAAGTAGGGATTGATCCCTTTATTCATATGGTCAAATTTGAAGCAGATATTTACATGGCACCACTTTCAAAGTTCTTTAACCCCTTCTGTGCCGCGGACGTAGTGGTTACGTCCCGCGGCACAGTGCTGCTGTGCCGAGGACGTAACCACTACGTCCTCGGCACACAGCCCAGAGGGAGCGCTCTCGCTCCCTCTGTGTGCTTCCGCCCCACCCCCCAAAGTCAGGGATGGAAGGGGAAGCCCTTCCCCTTCCACCCCGACCTCCCCACCCCCCCATAATGACGTCAGCGCGCGATCGCGCGCTGACTTCATTATGGGATCCTCGCCGCACAGGAAGCCATTTGCCTCCTGTGCGGCGACGATAGAAGAGGTGAGTTCCTCTTCCCGGTGGGTGGGGGGTTGAGGCACCGGGGAAAAGGAAAGGCTTTTTTTATTGTTGTTACCTGTTTTTGGCACGCGGAGAGCGGCCCCTTGGGCAAGGGTCGCTCCCCTTTAGGGGGCAATTACTACGGCCATTTCTGCCCCCCTTGGGGGCAGATTGGCTACTTTTCAGCCAGATCTGCCCCCAAGGGGGGCAGAAAACACTAGATCACCAGGGATTTTTTTTTTTTTTTTGCATTTATGTGTTGGGGGGTGCCCCCTTGGGCAAGGGGCGCCCCCCCAAGGGGGCAGAGAACTGTTGGCCTTTTCTGCCCCCCTTGGGGGCAGATCGGCCTATTTTTTTTAGGTCAGCCACTTAGGCACCAGGGATTGTGTGTGTAGTGGATGGGGGGGCGCCCCCTTGGGCAAGGGTCGCTCCCCTTTGGGGGGCATGTATTTTAGGGCCATTTCTGCCCCCCTTGAGGGCAGACTGGCTACTTTTTAGCCAGATCTGCCCCCAAGGGGGGCAGAAAACACTAGATCACCAGGGATTTATAATTTGTTTTGCATTTATGTGTTGGGGGTGCCCCCTTGGGCAAGGGGCGCCCCCCCCAAGGGGGCAGAGAACTGTCGGCCTTTTCTGCCCCCCTTGGGGGCAGATCGGCCTATTTTTTTTAGGTCCATCTGCCCCCAAGGGGGGCAGAAGCCACTTAGGCACCAGGGATTGTGTGTGTAGTGGATGGGGGGGCGCCCCCTTGGGCAAGGGTCGCTCCCCTTTGGGGGGCATGTATTTTAGGGCCATTTCTGCCCCCCTTGAGGGCAGATTGGCTACTTTTTAGCCAGATCTGCCCCCAAGGGGGGCAGAAAACACTAGATCACCAGGTTTTTTATTTTTATGTGTATTTATGTGGGGGGGGTGCCCCCTTGGGCAAGGGGCGCCCCCTCCAAGGGGGCAGAGAACGGTTGGCCTTTCCTGCCCCCCTTGGGGGCAAATCGGCCAATTTCTTTTAGGTCCATCTGCCCCCAAGGGGGGCAGAAGCCACTTAGGCACCAGGGATTGTGTGTGTAGTGGATGGGGGGGGGCGCCCCCTTGGGCAAGGGTCACTCCCCTTTGGGGGGCATGTCTTTTAGGGCCATTTCTTCCCCCCTTGAGGGCAGATCAGCCTATTATTTTTAGTCTGATCTGCCCCAAGGGGGCAGAAACCACTAGAACGCCAGGGATTTTTTAAAATTTGTTTATTTTTGTGGGGGGGCGTCCCCTTGGTCACGGGGCACCCCCCCAAGGGGGCCATTGACCTGTTGGCCATTTCTACACCCCCTGGGGGCAGATGGGCCTATTTTTTTAGACCCACCTTCCCCCAAGGGGGGCAGAAGCCATGTAGACACCAGGGATAGTGTGTGTGTGTGTGTTAGTGGATGGGGGGGGGGGCCTTGGGCAAGGGTCGCCCCCCCACTTTGGGGGCACATGTACCCAGGCCATTTCTGCACTCCTTAGAGACAGATCAGCCTATTATTTTTAGGCTGGTCTGCCCCCAAGGGGGGCAGAAACCACGAGAACGCCAGGGATTTTTTTTTATTTGTTTATTTTTGTGGGGGGGCGTCCCCTTGGTCACGGGCGCCCCCCCAAGGGGGGCATTGACCTGTTGGCCATTTCTACACCCCCTGGGGGCAGATGGGCCTATTTTTTTAGACCCACCTGCCCCCAAGGGGGGCAGAAGCCATGTAGACACCAGGGATAGTGTGTGTGTGTGTTAGTGGATGAGGGGGGGGCCTTGGGCAAGGGTCGCCCCCCCACTTTGGGGGCACATGTACCCAGGCCATTTCTGCACCCCTTGGAGACAGATCAGCCTATTATTTTTAGGCTGGTCTGCCCCCAAGGGGGGCAGAAACCACTAGAACGCCAGGGATTTTTTTTTATTTGTTTATTTTTGTGGGGGGGCGTCCCCTTGGTCACGGGGCGCCCCCCCAAGGGGGCCATTGACCTGTTGGCCATTTCTACAACCCCTGGGGGCAGATGGGCCTATTTTTTAGACCCACCTGCCCCCAAGGGGGGCAGAAGCCATGTAGACACCAGGGATAGTGTGTGTGTGTGTGTGTTAGTGGATGGGGGGGGGCCTTGGGCAAGGGTCGCCCCCCCACTTTGGGGGCACATGTACCCAGGCCATTTCTGCACCCCTTGGAGACAGATCAGCCTATTATTTTTAGGCTGGTCTGCCCCCAAGGGGGGCAGAAACCACTAGAACGCCAGGGATTTTTTTTTATTTGTTTATTTTTGTGGGGGGGCGTCCCCTTGGTCACGGGGCGCCGCCCCAAGGGGGGCATTGACCTGTTGGCCATTTCTACACCCCCTGGGGGCAGATGGGCCTATTTTTTTAGACCCACCTGCCCCCAAGGGGGGCAGAAGCCATGTAGACACCAGGGATAGTGTGTGTGTGTGTGTGTTAGTGGATGGGGGGGGGGCCTTGGGCAAGGGTCGCCCCCCCACTTTGGGGGCACATGTACCCAGGCCATTTCTGCACCCCTTGGAGACAGATCAGCCTATTATTTTTAGGCTGGTCTGCCCCCAAGGGGGGCAGAAACCACTAGAACGCCAGGGATTTTTTTTTATTTGTTTATTTTTGTGGGGGGGGTGTCCCCTTGGTCACGGGGCACCCCCCCAAGGGGGCCATTGACCTGTTGGCCATTTCTACAACCCCTGGGGGCAGATGGGCCTATTTTTTAGACCCACCTGCCCCCAAGGGGGGCAGAAGCCATGTAGACACCAGGGATAGTGTGTGTGTGTGTTAGTGGATGGGGGGGGGGGGCCTTGGGCAAGGGTCGCCCCCCCACTTTGGGGGCACATGTACCCAGGCCATTTCTGCACCACTTGGAGACAGATCAGCCTATTATTTTTAGGTTGGTCTGTCCCCAAGGGGGGCAGAAACCACTAGAACGCCAGGGATTTTTTTTTATTTGTTTATTTTTGTGGGGGGGCGTCCCCTTGGTCACGGGGCGCTCCCCCAAGGGGGCCATTGACCTGTTGGCCATTTCTACACCCCCTGGGGGCAGATGGGCCTATTTTTTTAGACCCACCTGCCCCCAAGGGGGGCAGAAGCCATGTAGACACCAGGGATAGTGTGTGTGTGTGTGTGTTAGTGGATGGGGGGGGGGCCTTGGGCAAGGGTCGCCCCCCCACTTTGGGGGCACATGTACCCAGGCCATTTCTGCACCCCTTGGAGACAGATCAGCCTATTATTTTTAGGCTGGTCTGCCCCCAAGGGGGGCAGAAACCACTAGAACGCCAGGGATTTTTTTTTATTTGTTTATTTTTGTGGGGGGGCGTCCCCTTGGTCACGGTGCGCCCCCCCAAGGGGGGCATTGACCTGTTGGCCATTTCTACACCCCCTGGGGGCAGATGGGCCTATTTTTTTAGACCCACCTGCCCCCAAGGGGGGCAGAAGCCATGTAGACACCAGGGATAGTGTGTGTGTGTGTGTGTGTTAGTGGATGGGGGGGGGCCTTGGGCAAGGGTCGCCCCCCCACTTTGGGGGCACATGTACCCAGGCCATTTCTGCACCCCTTGGAGACAGATCAGCCTATTATTTTTAGGCTGGTCTGCCCCCAAGGGGGGCAGAAACAACTAGAACACCAGGGATTTTTTTAAATTTGTTTATTTTTGTGGGGGGGCGTCCCCTTGGTCACGGGACGCCCCCCCAAGGGGGGCATTGACCTGTTGGCCATTTCTACACCCCCTGGGGGCAGATGGGCCTATTTTTTTAGACCCACCTGCCCCCAAGGGGGGCAGAAGCCATGTAGACACCAGGGATAGTGTGTGTGTGTGTTAGTGGATGGGGGGGGGCCTTGGGCAAGGGTCGCCCCCCCACTTTGGGGGCACATGTACCCAGGCCATTTCTGCACCCCTTGGAGACAGATCAGCCTATTATTTTTAGGCTGGTCTGCCCCCAAGGGGGGCAGAAACCACTAGAACGCCAGTGATTTTTTTTTATTTGTTTATTTTTGTGTGGGGGCGTCCCCTTGGTCACGGGGCGCCCCCCCAAGGGGGCCATTGACCTGTTGGCCATTTCTACACCCCCTGGGGGCAGATGGGCCTATTTTTTTAGACCCACCTGCCCCCAAGGGGGGCAGAAGCCATGTAGACACCAGGGATAGTGTGTGTGTGTGTGTTAGTGGATGGGGGGGGGGCCTTGGGCAAGGGTCGCCCCCCCACTTTGGGGGCACATGTACCCAGGCCATTTCTGCACCCCTTGGAGACAGATCAGCCTATTATTTTTAGGCTGGTCTGCCCCCAAGGGGGGCAGAAACCACTAGAACGCCAGGGATTTTTTTTTATTTGTTTATTTTTGTGGGGGGGCGTCCCCTTAGTGACGGGGCGCCCCCCCCCAAGGGGGGCATTGACCTGTTGGCCATTTCTACACCCCCTGGGGGCAGATGGGCCTATTTTTTTAGACCCACCTGCCCCCAAGGGGGGCAGAAGCCATGTAGACACCAGGGATAGTGTGTGTGTGTGTGTGTGTGTTAGTGGATGGGGGGGGGCCTTGGGCAAGGGTCGCCCCCCCACTTTGGGGGCACATGTACCCAGGCCATTTCTGCACCCCTTGGAGACAGATCAGCCTATTATTTTTAGGCTGGTCTGCCCCCAAGGGGGGCAGAAACCACTAGAACGCCAGTTTTTTTTTTTTATTTGGTTTTTTTTGTGGGGGGGTGTCCCCTTGGTCACGGGGCGCCCCCCCCAAGGGGGGCATTGAGCTGTTGGCCATTTCTACACCCCTTGGGGGCAGATGGGCCTATTTTGTTAGGCCCACCTGCCCCCAAGGGGGGCAGAAGCCACTTAGACACCAGGGATAGTGTGTGTGTGTGTTAGTGGATGGGGGGGTGCCTTGTGCAAGGGTCACCCCCCACTTTGGGGGCACATGTACCCAGGCCATTTCTGCACCCCTTGGAGACAGATCAGCCTATTATTTTTAGGCTGGTCTGCCCCCAAGGGGGGCAGAAAACACTAGATCACCAGGGATTTATATTGGTATGTGCATTTATGTGTGGGGGGGTGCCCCCATGGGCAAGGGCGCCCCCCCCAAGGGGGCAGAGAACTGTTGGCCTTTTCTGCCCCCCTTGGGGGCAGATCGGCCTATTTTTGTTAGGTCCATCTGCCCCCAAGGGGGGCAGAAGCCATGTAGACACCAGGGATAGTGTGTGTGTGTTAGTGGATGGGGGGGGGGCCTTGGGCAAGGGTCGCTCCCCTTTGGGGGGCATGTCTGTTAGGGCCATTTCTGCCCCCCTTGAGGGCAGATCAGCCTATTATTTTTAGGCTGATCTGCCCCAAGGGGGGCAGAAACCACTAGAACGCCAGGGATTTTTTTTTATGTGTTTATTATTGTGGGGGGGCATCCCCTTGGTCACGGGGTGACCCCCCAAGGGGGGCATTGACCTGTTGGCCATTTCTACACCCCCTGGGGGCAGATGGGCCTATTATGTTAGGCCCACCTGCCCCCAAGGGGGGCAGAAGCCACTTAGACACCAGGGATAGTGTGTGTGTGTGTGTGTGTTAGTGGATGGGGGGGGCCTTGGGCAAGGGTCGCCCCCCACTTTGGGGGCACATGTACCCAGGCCATTTCTGCACCCCTTGGAGACAGATCAGCCTATTATTTTTAGGTTGGTCTGTCCCCAAGGGGGGCAGAAACCACTAGAACGCCAGGGATTTTTTTTATTTGTTTATTTTTGTGGGGGGCGTCCCCTTGGTCACGGGGCGCCCCCCCCCAAGGGGGGCATTGACCTGTTGCCCATTTCTACACCCCCTGGGGGCAGATGGGCCTATTTTGTTAGGCCCACCTGCCCCCAAGGCGGGTAGAAGCCACTTAGGCACCAGGGATAGTGTGTGTGTGTGTTAGTGGATGGGGGGGGGCCTTGGGCAAGGGTCGCCCCCCCACTTTGGGGGCACATGTACCCAGGCCATTTCTGCACCCCTTGGAGACAGATCAGCCTATTATTTTTAGGCTGGTCTGCCCCCAAGGGGGGCAGAAACCACTAGAACGCCAGTGATTTTTTTTTATTTGTTTATTTTTGTGTGGGGGCGTCCCCTTGGTCACGGGGCGCCCCCCCAAGGGGGCCATTGACCTGTTGGCCATTTCTACACCCCCTGGGGGCAGATGGGCCTATTTTTTTAGACCCACCTGCCCCCAAGGGGGGCAGAAGCCATGTAGACACCAGGGATAGTGTGTGTGTGTGTGTTAGTGGATGGGGGGGGGGCCTTGGGCAAGGGTCGCCCCCCCACTTTGGGGGCACATGTACCCAGGCCATTTCTGCACCCCTTGGAGACAGATCAGCCTATTATTTTTAGGCTGGTCTGCCCCCAAGGGGGGCAGAAACCACTAGAACGCCAGGGATTTTTTTTTATTTGTTTATTTTTGTGGGGGGGCGTCCCCTTAGTGACGGGGCGCCCCCCCCCAAGGGGGGCATTGACCTGTTGGCCATTTCTACACCCCCTGGGGGCAGATGGGCCTATTTTTTTAGACCCACCTGCCCCCAAGGGGGGCAGAAGCCATGTAGACACCAGGGATAGTGTGTGTGTGTGTGTGTGTGTTAGTGGATGGGGGGGGGCCTTGGGCAAGGGTCGCCCCCCCACTTTGGGGGCACATGTACCCAGGCCATTTCTGCACCCCTTGGAGACAGATCAGCCTATTATTTTTAGGCTGGTCTGCCCCCAAGGGGGGCAGAAACCACTAGAACGCCAGGTTTTTTTTTTTATTTGGTTTTTTTTGTGGGGGGGTGTCCCCTTGGTCACGGGGCGCCCCCCCCAAGGGGGGCATTGAGCTGTTGGCCATTTCTACACCCCTTGGGGGCAGATGGGCCTATTTTGTTAGGCCCACCTGCCCCCAAGGGGGGCAGAAGCCACTTAGACACCAGGGATAGTGTGTGTGTGTGTTAGTGGATGGGGGGGTGCCTTGCGCAAGGGTCACCCCCCACTTTGGGGGCACATGTACCCAGGCCATTTCTGCACCCCTTGGAGACAGATCAGCCTATTATTTTTAGGCTGGTCTGCCCCCAAGGGGGGCAGAAAACACTAGATCACCAGGGATTTATATTGGTATGTGCATTTATGTGTGGGGGGGTGCCCCCATGGGCAAGGGCGCCCCCCCCAAGGGGGCAGAGAACTGTTGGCCTTTTCTGCCCCCCTTGGGGGCAGATCGGCCTATTTTTGTTAGGTCCATCTGCCCCCAAGGGGGGCAGAAGCCATGTAGACACCAGGGATAGTGTGTGTGTGTTAGTGGATGGGGGGGGGGCCTTGGGCAAGGGTCGCTCCCCTTTGGGGGGCATGTCTGTTAGGGCCATTTCTGCCCCCCTTGAGGGCAGATCAGCCTATTATTTTTAGGCTGATCTGCCCCAAGGGGGGCAGAAACCACTAGAACGCCAGGGATTTTTTTTTATGTGTTTATTATTGTGGGGGGGCATCCCCTTGGTCACGGGGTGACCCCCCAAGGGGGGCATTGACCTGTTGGCCATTTCTACACCCCCTGGGGGCAGATGGGCCTATTATGTTAGGCCCACCTGCCCCCAAGGGGGGCAGAAGCCACTTAGACACCAGGGATAGTGTGTGTGTGTGTGTGTGTTAGTGGATGGGGGGGGCCTTGGGCAAGGGTCGCCCCCCACTTTGGGGGCACATGTACCCAGGCCATTTCTGCACCCCTTGGAGACAGATCAGCCTATTATTTTTAGGTTGGTCTGTCCCCAAGGGGGGCAGAAACCACTAGAACGCCAGGGATTTTTTTTATTTGTTTATTTTTGTGGGGGGCGTCCCCTTGGTCACGGGGCGCCCCCCCCCAAGGGGGGCATTGACCTGTTGCCCATTTCTACACCCCCTGGGGGCAGATGGGCCTATTTTGTTAGGCCCACCTGCCCCCAAGGCGGGTAGAAGCCACTTAGGCACCAGGGATAGTGTTGTGTGTGTTTTTTTTTTTTTTTTGAGGGCTGTCCCCTTTGGCAAGGGTCGCTCTCCATGGGGACACACTACTAAAGGTATTTTCTGGCTTCCTTGGGGTAGACAGGCCTATTTTATTAGTAGGCCCATCTGCCCCTATGGCAGAATCCACTTAGGCACCAATTTCTAAATGTTTGATGGTGGGGTGTTTGTCAACTGAAGAAGTCTTTGCATTTGTGATAAAAAATGTTTTCCTCCTTTTTGTTCTAGTTCAAAGCTTTTGCTTTATTTGCTGTGGCTCCTTGCGGTTTTGGCGGTGGTTGACCTGCAGTTTGCACAGTTGCATGTTTTAGGTAAGTAAAAACAATTTTCTCCAAAGGAGTATTGTTGCCATGCATGAATGACATGTTTGTAGGGGGTGTACTAAATGCAGGATTGTGTGTGAAATTGTCCTTAGGTTTGTGCACAATGATATTTGTTTTGTCTTATTTCTAATTTGCCTTTCTTTCTTTATTTTTAGTGGGATATCATTGGTGATTGCTGTGTAGTAGCTGGTGAATCAAGCTTTTTCAGGCAAGTGAGCGGTATAGTTTTTGAGTTTATAACTCTTACTAACAAAGCTACACTTTGTTACTTGTCTTACACAGTGCTGGTTGTTGGTGGTGAATTTGTCCAGTTAATTTTAGCAGGAGAGACCATGGCTAGCCGCAGGATGACCGCTCAGCAGGTGGTTGGTATGCTTTTTGAGTCACAGTCTGATCATGACTATGAGACGGACTCTGCATCTGAGGCAGAGGAGGAAGTCAGAGATTCTGGCAGTGATGTTTCTCTTGGAGGGGAATCTTCTGATGATGAAGGCACACTCAGTGCAGATGAAGGGCCTGTTTTAGAGGAGGACATTGATGTGGCAATAGTGCAGCAACCTGGGGCTGAAAGGTTTCCCGTTATAAGACCTGATGTCTGTGTTGCCCCAAACATGGAGCAGCCAGAGTTGCCTGCCTTTACTGGTCTCCCGGGGTGTAACGACAATACAGAGAACTTTATGCCTATCAATTTCTTTGAGTTATTCATGGATGATGTGTTTTTGGAAGAGATTGTTGAGCAGACTAATTTGTATGCGGAGCAGCATTTGAGGGACAACGCTGCTAGACTTAGGCCACACTCTAGAGCTGCCCAGTGGATTCCCACAAATTTGGAGGAGTTAAAAAAGTTTTGGGGTTTGACTTTTTTGATGGGGTTGATAAGGAAGCCGTCACTGGCTTCTTATTGGTCTACTAGTCCCTTGATGGCAACAGCTATATTTCCAGCGACCATGAGTCGTAATCGGTATTTGCTTCTTCTTAGGATGCTGCATTTTGTTGACAATGCTTTAGCCTTGCCACGTGATCACCCAGATTCTGACCGTCTTTTTAAGATTAGGCCTGTCCTTGATCATTTTGTAGATCGGTTTTCGGAGGTCTATGTTCCAGGCAAAGAGTTAAGTGTGGAGGAGTCTTTGGTTCTCTTCAAGGGTCGTTTGGTTTTTAGGCAGTACATTCCTAGCAAAAGGGCACGATATGGAATTAAATTGTATATGCTGTCTGAAAGTAGGACAGGATATGTGTATAGTTTCCGTGTGTACACTGGTAGGGATTCCAATATTGACCCCCCTGGTTGTCCTCCCACTTTTGGAGTTACTGAGAAAATTGTGTGGGATCTTGGTAGACGACTGTTCAACAAAGGTCACCATTTGTATGTAGATAACTTCTACACTGGTGTGCAATTGTTCAAGGAATTGTTTAGAGTGGACACAGTTGCTTGTGGCACAATCCGTTCTAACCGGAAAGGCTATCCAAGGGAGCTTGTCTGTAAAAAACTTGAGAGAGGACAGTGCTCTGCCTTGCGGAACGAGGAGCTGCTAGCTTTGAAATTTTCAGACAAGAGGGATGTCTACATGCTAAGTACCATCCATGATGAGAGTACTTCCCCTGTGACTGTTTGGGGCCAGGTTGCTGAAGTGCGCAAACCTGTGTGCATTTTAGATTATAATAAGCACATGGGAGGTGTAGATACAGTTGACCAGAGGTTGGAACCTTATACTGCTATTCGTAAGTCTTACGTTTGGTATAAGAAGTTAGCACTTCACCTCTTCCACCTAGCAACCTTCAATGCTTTTATTGTGTTTAGGGATAGGTCTCCAGAGTCAAAGATGACATTTGTGAAATTTCAGGAGTCAGTGATAGAGAGCCTTATTGTGGTGGAACAGGCCAGAGTTCCTAGAGGAGCAGAGGTGGAGGATGTGGCTAGATTGAAAGATCGCCACTTTGCTGAGCACATTCCTCCCACACCCAAAAAAGACTTTCCAGCTAAGAAATGTAGAGTGTGTTTTCGAAGAGGTATCCGGAGGGAGACTCGAATGTACTGCCCAGATTGTCCTTCAAAGCCTGGGCTGTGTGTCGGTGCTTGTTTTAAGAATTACCACACCCAGAAGAATTTCTGGGAACAACCATGAGTGTAAACTCATGTCTGTTTTGTATTTTCATGTGTTTAGTTTCATGGTTAGCATTTCTGTCATGTTCTTAGTTAGAGCTTTTGTGTTTGTAGTTTTGTAATTCTTTCTACTTAGTTAGGGGTTCCTCTGTTAAAAAAAATAAAAAAATGATGCCATTGTGGGTGGAGTGGGGCTTGGCTGAGAGTGTACATATTGACTTGCTGTTGGCTACTGCAACACACTGCCAGCCAAACACCAGTCCACACACTCCAATCAGCTGGTGTGATTGTTGTATCAGGCATGTGGGCGTATGTAAGTGATGGGCCCTTGAGTGGCGCTGTCTGTCGATGTGAGTGTTGTAATGTGCTGGGCCCGTGGCTGGCGGTGTGAATGGCCTTGTGTGTGTCATGTATGAAAGTTGTGTGAATGGACTGTAAAGCGGTTGGTGCCTTGTCGCGGCTTTACAGCTCACGAGCTGTGAGTCATTGGTTCAGTTTTTTGCCTTTCAGTTACTAACAGTGCATTTCATTTTTGTGAAAGCTCTTGTTAGTAAAATTTGATCCACTGAACCATCACTCACCCTCGTGCCAAATCCAACCAGTATGTGTGGTAAAAATGACAAAACCTGCTACGCTGTAATCAGGCGTCGCAGCACACCTGTGACACGCTAGGTGCCTCAGGTGGGACCCCAATGATGAAGCATGCCACCAACTTGGTTGGTGGGTGAGGGGTCTTTTTCACATAACCTAACTGTGTTTCTTTTCAAAATTTTAGTGTTTGGCACATCACGGATGTATGTGGGCACATCAAAACGATATATTACAAAACTACCTGTGTTTGGGGGGGAGAGGGCACCTATGTTTTTGGTCCTGTGTGCGGCCTTCATCTAGGGAAACCTACCAAACCCAGACATTTTATAAAACTAGACACCCCAAGGAGTCCAGGGAGGTGTGGCTTGCGTGGATCCCCCAACATTTTCTTACCCAGACTCCTCTGTAAACCTCAAAATGTGCTTAAAAAAGCATATTTTCCTTACTTTTCTTCGTAGGATCACCACTCCAGCACAAAATTCCTACTCCCCAGTGTTCCCCTCAGCCTCCCAAGTAAAATGACACCTCACTTATGTGGGTCCCCAAAGCAGAGTCAGTCTAAAGATGTATAAAAGAATATGTCCTTATAAACTTGCTGTGCTTTCCCCTCTATCTCTACAAGTTTTGGCCCTTATTCTGTTGCAGGCACCTGGCCCACCCACACAAGTGAGGTATCATTTTTATCGGGAGACTTGGGGGAACGCTGGGTGGAAGGAAATTTGTGGCTCCACTCAGATTCCAGAACTTTCTGTCACCGAAATGTGTGGAAAATGTGTTTTTTTTAGACAGAATTTGAGGTTTGCAAAGGATTCTGGGTAACAGAACCTAGTCCGAGCCACACAAGTCACCCCATCTTGGATTCCCCTAGGTCTCTAGTTTTCAGAAATGCACAGGTTTGGTAGGTTTCCCTAGGTGGCGGCTGAGCTACAGGCCAAAATCTACAGGTAGGCACTTTGCAAAAAACACCTCTGTTTTCCTTCACAAATTTGGATGTGTCCACGTTGCGGTTTGGGGCGTTTCCTGTCGCGGGCGCTAGGCCTACCCACACAAGTGAGGTATCATTTTTATCAGGAGACGTGGGGGAACGCTGGGTGGAAGGAAATTTGTGGCTCCTCTCAGATTCCAGAACTTTCTGCCACAGAAATGTGAGGAACATGTGTTTTTTTAGCCAAATTTTGAGGTTTGCAAAGGATTCTGGGTAACAGAACCTGGTCCGAGCCACACAAGTCACCCCATCTTGGATTCCCGTAGGTCTCTAGTTTTCAGAAATGCACAGGTTTGGTAGGTTTCCCTAGGTGGCGGCTTAGCTACAGGCCAAAATCTACAGGTAGGCACTTTGCAAAAAACACCTCTGTTTTCCTTCACCAATTTGGCTGTGTCCACGTTGCGCTTTGGGGCATTTCCTGTCACGGGCGCTAGGCCTACCCACACAAGTGAGGTATCATTTTTATCGGGAGACATGGGGGAATGCTGGGTGGAAGGAAATTCGTGGCTCCTCTCAGATTCCAGAACTTTCTGCCACAGAAATGTGAGGAACATGTGTTTTTTTAGCCAAATTTTGAGGTTTGCAAAGGATTCTGGGTAACAGAACCTGGTCCGAGCCACACAAGTCACCCCATCTTGGATTCCCGTAGGTCTCTAGTTTTCAGAAATGCACAGGTTTGGTAGGTTTCCCTAGGTGGCGGCTGAGCTACAGGCCAAAATCTGCAGGTAGGCACTTTGCTAAAAACAGGTCTGTTTTCTGTGATGTGTCCACGTTGCGCTTTGGGGCATTTCCTGTCACGGGCGCTAGGCCTACCCACACAAGTGAGGTATCATTTTTATCGAGAGACGTGGGGGAACGCTGGGTGGAAGGAAATTCGTGGCTCCTCTCAGATTCCAGAACTTTCTGCCACAGAAATGTGAGGAACATGTGTTTTTTTAGCCAAATTTTGAGGTTTGCAAAGGATTCTGGGTAACAGAACCTGGTCCGAGCCACACAAGTCACCCCATCTTGGATTCCCCTAGGTCTCTAGTTTTCAGAAATGCACAGGTTTGGTAGGTTTCCCTAGGTGGCGGCTGAGCTACAGGCCAAAATCTGCAGGTAGGCACTTTGCTAAAAAAAGGTCTGTTTTCTGTAATGTGTCCACGTTGCGCTTTGGGGCATTTCCTGTCACGGGCGCTAGGCCTACCCACACAAGTGAGGTATCATTTTTATCGAGAGACGTGGGGGAACGCTGGGTGGAAGGAAATTCGTGGCTCCTCTCAGATTCCAGAACTTTCTGCCACAGAAATGTGAGGAACATGTGTTTTTTTAGCCAAATTTTGAGGTTTGCAAAGGATTCTGGGTAACAGAACCTGGTCCGAGCCACACAAGTCACCCCATCTTGGATTCCCGTAGGTCTCTAGTTTTCAGAGATGCACAGGTTTGGTAGGTTTCCCTAGGTGGCGGCTGAGCTACAGGCCAAAATCTACATGTAGGCACTTTGCAAAAAACACCTCTGTTTTCCTTCACCAATTTGGCTGTGTCCACGTTGCGCTTTGGGGCATTTCCTGTCACGGGCGCTAGGCCTACCCACACAAGTGAGGTATCATTTTTATCGGGAGACATGGGGGAATGCTGGGTGGAAGGAAATTCGTGGCTCCTCTCAGATTCCAGAACTTTCTGCCACAGAAATGTGAGGAACATGTGTTTTTTTAGCCACATTTTGAGGTTTGCAAAGGATTCTGGGTAACAGAACCTGGTCCGAGCCACACAAGTCACCCCATCTTGGATTCCCCTAGGTCTCTAGTTTTCAGAAATGCACAGGTTTGGTAGGTTTCCCTAGGTGGCGGATGAGCTACAGGCCAAAATCTACAGGTAGGCACTTTGCAAAAAACACCTCTGTTTTCCTTCACCAATTTGGCTGTGTCCACGTTGCGCTTTGGGGCATTTCCTGTCACGGGCGCTAGGCCTACCCACACAAGTCAGGTATCATTTTTATCGGGAGACGTGGGGGAACGCTGGGTGGAAGGAAATTCGTGGCTCCTCTCAGATTCCAGAACTTTGTGCCACAGAAATGTGAGGAACATGTGTTTTTTTAGCCAAATTTTGAGGTTTGCAAAGGATTCTGGGTAACAGAACCTGGTCCGAGCCACACAAGTCACCCCATCTTGGATTCCCCTAGGTCTCTAGTTTTCAGAAATGCACAGGTTTGGTAGGTTTCCCTAGGTGGCGGCTGAGCTACAGGCCAAAATCTGCAGGTAGGCACTTTGCTAAAAACAGGTCTGTTTTCTGTGATGTGTCCACGTTGCGCTTTGGGGCATTTCCTGTCACGGGCGCTAGGCCTACACACACAAGTGAGGTATCATTTTTATCGGGAGACGTGGGGGAACGCTGGGTAGAAGGAAATTCGTGGCTCCTCTCAGATTCCAGAACTTTCTGCCACAGAAATGTGAGGAACATGTGTTTTTTTAGCCAAATTTTGAGGTTTGCAAAGGATTCTGGGTAACAGAACCTGGTCCGAGCCACACAAGTCACCCCATCGTGGATTCCCCTAGGTCTCTAGTTTTCAGAAATGCACAGGTTTGGTAGGTTTCCCTAGGTGGCGGCTGAGCTACAGGCCAAAATCTGCAGGTAGCACTTTGCTAAAAACAGGTCTGTTTTCTGTGATGTGTCCACGTTGCGCTTTGGGGCATTTCCTGTCACGGGCGCTAGGCCTACCCACACAAGTGAGGTATCATTTTTATCGGGAGACGTGGGGGAACGCTGGGTGGAAGGAAATTCGTGGCTCCTCTCAGATTCCAGAACTTTCTGCCACAGAAATGTGAGGAACATGTGTTTTTTTAGCCAAATTTTGAGGTTTGCAAAGGATTCTGGGTAACAGAACCTAGTCCGAGCCACACAAGTCACCCCATCTTGGATTCCCCTAGGTCTCTAGTTTTCAGAAATGCACAGGTTTGGTAGGTTTCCCTAGGTGGCGGCTGAGCTACAGGCCAAAATCTACAGGTAGACACTTTGCAAAAAACACCTCTGTTTTCCTTCACCAATTTGGCTGTGTCCACGTTGCGCTTTGGGGCATTTCCTGTCACGGGCGCTAGGCCTACCCACACAAGTGAGGTATCATTTTTATCGGGAGACGTGGGGGAACCCTGGGTGGAAGGAAATTCGTGGCTCCTCTCAGATTCCAGAACTTTCTGCCACAGAAATGTGAGGAACATGTGTTTTTTTAGCCAAAATTTGAGGTTTGCAAAGGATTCTGGGTAACAGAACCTGGTCCGAGCCACACAAGTCACCCCATGTTGGATTCCCCTAGGTCTCTAGTTTTCAGAAATGCACAGGTTTGGTAGGCTTCCCTAGGTGGCGGCTGAGCTACAGGCCAAAATCTACAGGTAGGCACTTTGCAAAAAACACCTCTGTTTTCCTTCACCAATTTGGCTGTGTCCACGTTGCGCTTTGGGGCATTTCCTGTCACGGGCGCTAGGCCTACCCACACAAGTCAGGTATCATTTTTATCGGGAGACGTGGGGGAACGCTGGGTGGAAGGAAATTCGTGGCTTCTCTCAGATTCCAGAACTTTCTGCCACAGAAATGTGAGGAACATGTGTTTTTTTAGCCAAATTTTGAGGTTTGCAAAGGATTCTGGGTAACAGAACCTGGTCCGAGCCACACAAGTCACCCCATCTTGGATTCCCCTAGGTCTCTAGTTTTCAGAAATGCACAGGTTTGGTAGGTTTCCCTAGGTGGCGGCTGAGCTACAGGCCAAAATCTGCAGGTAGGCACTTTGCTAAAAACAGGTCTGTTTTCTGTGATGTGTCCACGTTGCGCTTTGGGGCATTTCCTGTCACGGGCGCTAGGCCTACCTACACAAGTGAGGTATCATTTTTATCGGGAGACGTGGGGGAACGCTGGGTAGAAGGAAATTCGTGGCTCCTCTCAGATTCCAGAACTTTCTGCCACAGAAATGTGAGGAACATGTGTTTTTTTAGCCAAATTTTGAGGTTTGCAAAGGATTCTGGGTAACAGAACCTGGTCCGAGCCACACAAGTCACCCCATCTTGGATTCCCCTAGGTCTCTAGTTTTCAGAAATGCACAGGTTTGGTAGGTTTCCCTAGGTGGCGGCTGAGCTACAGGCCAAAATCTGCAGGTAGGCACTTTGCTAAAAACAGGTCTGTTTTCTGTGATGTGTCCACGTTGCGCTTTGGGGCATTTCCTGTCACGGGCGCTAGGCCTACCCACACAAGTGAGGTATCATTTTTATCGGGAGACGTGGGGGAACGCTGGGTGGAAGGAAATTCGTGGCTCCTCTCAGATTCCAGAACTTTCTGCCACAGAAATGTGAGGAACATGTGTTTTTTTAGCCACATTTTGAGGTTTGCAAAGGATTCTGGGTAACAGAACCTGGTCCGAGCCACACAAGTCACCCCATCTTGGATTCCCCTAGGTCTCTAGTTTTCAGAAATGCACAGGTTTGGTAGGTTTCCCTAGGTGGCGGCTGAGCTATAGGCCAAAATCTACAGGTAGGCACTTTGCAAAAAACACCTCTGTTTTCCTTCACCAATTTGGCTGTGTCCACGTTGCGCTTTGGGGCGTTTCCTGTCACGGGCGCTAGGCCTACCCACACAAGTGAGGTATCATTTTTATCGGGAGACGTCGGGGAACGCTGGGTGGAAGGAAATTCGTGGCTCCTCTCAGATTCCAGAACTTTCTGCCACAGAAATGTTAGGAACATGTGCTTTTTTAGCCACATTTTGAGGTTTGCAAAGGATTCTGGGTAACAGAACCTGGTCCGAGCCACACAAGTCACCCCATCTTGGATTCCCCTAGGTCTCTAGTTTTCAGAAATGCACAGGTTTGGTAGGTTTCCCTAGGTGGCGTCTGAGCTACAGGCCAAAATCTACAGGTAGGCACTTTGCAAAAAACACCTCTGTTTTCCTTCACCAATTTGGCTGTGTCCACGTTGCGCTTTGGGGCGTTTCCTGTCGCGGGCGCTAGTCCTACCCACACAAGTGAGGTATCATTTTTATCGGGAGACGTGGGGGAACGCTGGGTGGAAGGAAATTCGTGGCTCCTCTCAGATTCCAGAACTTTCTGCCACATAAATGTTAGGAACATGTGTTTTTTTACCCAAATTTTGAGGTTTGCAAAGGATTCTGGGTAACAGAACCTGGTCCGAGCCACACAAGTCACCCCATCTTGGATTCCCCTATGTCTCTAGTTTTCAGAAATGCACAGGTTTGGTATGTTTCCCTAGGTGGCGGCTGAGCTACAGGTTAAAATCTGCAGGTAGGCACTTTGCTAAAAACAGGTCTGTTTTCTGTGATGTGTCCACGTTGCGCTTTGGGGCATTTCCTGTCACGGGCGCTAGGCCTACCCACACAAGTGAGGTATCATTTTTATCGGGAGACGTGGGGGAACGCTGGGTGGAAGGAAATTCGTGGCTCCTCTCAGATTCCAGAACTTTCTGCCACAGAAATGTGAGGAACATGTGTTTTTTTAGCCACATTTTGAGGTTTGCAAAGGATTCTGGGTAACAGAACCTGGTCCGAGCCACACAAGTCACCCCATCTTGGATTCCCCTAGGTCTCTAGTTTTCAGAAATGCACAGGTTTGGTAGGTTTCCCTAGGTGGCGGCTGAGCTACAGGCCAAAATCTACAGGTAGGCACTTTGCAAAAAACACCTCTGTTTTCCTTCACCAATTTGGCTGTGTCCACGTTGCGCTTTGGGGCATTTCCTGTCACGGGCGCTAGGCCTACCCACACAAGTGAGGTATCATTTTTATCGGGAGACGTGGGGGAACGCTGGGTGGAAGGAAATTCGTGGCTCCTCTCAGATTCCAGAACTTTCTGCCACAGAAATGTGAGGAACATGTGTTTTTTTAGCCACATTTTGAGGTTTGCAAAGGATTCTGGGTAACAGAACCTGGTCCGAGCCACACAAGTCACCCCATCTTGGATTCCCCTAGGTCTCTAGTTTTCAGAAATGCACAGGTTTGGTAGGTTTCCCTAGGTGGCGGCTGAGCTACAGGCCAAAATCTACAGGTAGGCACTTTGCAAAAAACACCTCTGTTTTCCTTCACCAATTTGGCTGTGTCCACGTTGCGCTTTGGGGCATTTCCTGTCACGGGCGCTAGGCCTACCCACACAAGTGAGGTATCATTTTTATCGGGAGACGTGGGGGAACGCTGGGTGGAAGGAAATTCGTGGCTCCTCTCAGATTCCAGAACTTTCTGCCACAGAAATGTGAGGAACATGTGTTTTTTTAGCCAAATTTTGAGGTTTGCAAAGGATTCTGGGTAACAGAACGTGGTCCGAGCCACACAAGTCACCCCATCTTGGATTCCCCTAGGTCTCTAGTTTTCAGAAATGCACAGGTTTGGTAGGTTTCCCTAGGTGGCGGCTGAGCTACAGGCCAAAATCTGCAGGTAGGCACTTTGCTAAAAACTGGTCTGTTTTCTGTGATGTGTCCACGTTGCGCTTTGGGGCATTTCCTGTCACGGGCGCTAGGCCTACCCACACAAGTGAGGTATCATTTTTATCGGGAGACGTGGGGGAACGCTGGGTGGAAGGAAATTCGTGGCTCCTCTCAGATTCCAGAACTTTCTGCCACAGAAATGTGAGGAACATGTGTTTTTTTAGCCACATTTTGAGGTTTGCAAAGGATTCTGGGTAACAGAACCTGGTCCGAGCCACACAATTCACCCCATCTTGGATTCCCCTAGGTCTCTAGTTTTCAGAAATGCACAGGTTTGGTAGGTTTCCCTAGGTGGCGGCTGAGCTACAGGCCAAAATCTACAGGTAGGCACTTTGCAAAAAACACCTCTGTTTTCCTTCACCAATTTGGCTGTGTCCACGTTGCGCTTTGGGGCATTTCCTGTCACGGGCGCTAGGCCTACCCACACAAGTGAGGTATAATTTTTATCGGGAGACGTGGGGGAACGCTGGGTGGAAGGAAATTCGTGGCTCCTCTCAGATTCCAGAACTTTCTGCCACAGAAATGTGAGGAACATGTGTTTTTTTAGCCAAATTTTGAGGTTTGCAAAGGATTCTGGGTAACAGAACCTGGTCCGAGCCACACAAGTCACCCCATCTTGGATTCCCCTAGGTCTCTAGTTTTCAGAAATGCACAGGTTTGGTAGGTTTCTCTAGGTGGCGGCTGAGCTACAAGCCAAAATCTACAGGTAGGCACTTTGCAAAAAACACCTCTGTTTTCCTTCACAAATTTGGATGTGTCAGGTTGCGGTTTGGGGCGCTTCCTGTCGCGGGGGCTAGGCCTACCCACACAAGTGAGGTATCATTTTTATCGGGAGATGTGGGGGAACGCTGGGTGGAAGGAAATTCGTGGCTCCTCTCAGATTCCAGAACTTTCTGCCACAGAAATGTTAGGAACATGTGTTTTTTTAGCCAAATTTTGAGGTTTGCAAAGGATTCTGGGTAACAGAACCTGGTCCGAGCCACACAAGTCACCCCATCTTGGATTCCCCTAGGTCTCTAGTTTTCAGAAATGCACAGGTTTGGTAGGTTTCCCTAGGTGGCGTCTGAGCTACAGGCCAAAATCTACAGGTAGGTACTTTGCAAAAAACACCTCTGTTTTCCTTCACCAATTTGGCTGTGTCCACGTTGCGCTTTGGGGCGTTTCCTGTCGCGGGCGCTAGGCCTACCCACACAAGTGAGGTATCATTTTTATCGGGAGACGTGGGGGAACGCTGGGTGGAAGGAAATTCGTGGCTCCTCTCAGATTCCAGAACTTTCTGCCACAGAAATGTTAGGAACATGTGTTTTTTTAGCCAAATTTTGAGGTTTGCAAAGGATTCTGGGTAACAGAACCTGGTCCGAGCCACACAAGTCACCCCATCTTGGATTCCCCTAGGTCTCTAGTTTTCAGAAATGCACAGGTTTGGTAGGTTTCCCTAGGTGGCGTCTGAGCTACAGGCCAAAATCTACAGGTAGGTACTTTGCAAAAAACACCTCTGTTTTCCTTCACCAATTTGGCTGTGTCCACGTTGCGCTTTGGGGCATTTCCTGTCACGGGCGCTAGGCCTACCCACACAAGTCAGGTATCATTTTTATCGGGAGACGTGGGGGAACGCTGGGTGGAAGGAAATTCGTGGCTCCTCTCAGATTCCAGAACTTTCTGCCACAGAAATGTGAGGAACATGTGTTTTTTTAGCCAAATTTTGAGGTTTGCAAAGGATTCTGGGTAACAGAACCTGGTCCGAGCCACACAAGTCACCCCATCTTGGATTCCCCTAGGTCTCTAGTTTTCAGAAATGCACAGGTTTGGTAGGTTTCCCTAGGTGGCGGCTGAGCTACAGGCCAAAATCTGCAGGTAGGCACTTTGCTAAAAACAGGTCTGTTTTCTGTGATGTGTCCACGTTGCGCTTTGGGGCATTTCCTGTCACGGGCGCTAGGCCTACCCACACAAGTGAGGTATCATTTTTATCGGGAGACGTGGGGGAACGCTGGGTAGAAGGAAATTCGTGGCTCCTCTCAGATTCCAGAACTTTCTGCCACAGAAATGTGAGGAACATGTGTTTTTTTAGCCAAATTTTGAGGTTTGCAAAGGATTCTGGGTAACAGAACCTGGTCCGAGCCACACAAGTCACCCCATCTTGGATTCCCCTAGGTCTCTAGTTTTCAGAAATGCACAGGTTTGGTAGGTTTCCCTAGGTGGCGGCTGAGCTACAGGCCAAAATCTGCAGGTAGGCACTTTGCTAAAAACAGGTCTGTTTTCTGTGATGTGTCCACGTTGCGCTTTGGGGCATTTCCTGTCACGGGCGCTAGGCCTACCCACACAAGTGAGGTATCATTTTTATCGGGAGACGTGGGGGAACGCTGGGTGGAAGGAAATTCGTGGCTCCTCTCAGATTACAGAACTTTCTGCCACAGAAATGTGAGGAACATGTGTTTTTTTAGCCACATTTTGAGGTTTGCAAAGGATTCTGGGTAACAGAACCTGGTCCGAGCCACACAAGTCACCCCATCTTGGATTCCCCTAGGTCTCTAGTTTTCAGAAATGCACAGGTTTGGTAGGTTTCCCTAGGTGGCGGCTGAGCTATAGGCCAAAATCTACAGGTAGGCACTTTGCAAAAAACACCTCTGTTTTCCTTCACCAATTTGGCTGTGTCCACGTTGCGGTTTGGGGCGTTTCCTGTCGCGGGCGCTAGGACTACCCACACAAGTGAGGTATCATTTTTATCGGGAGACGTGGGGGAACGCTGGGTGGAAGGAAATTCGTGGCTCCTCTCAGATTCCAGAACTTTCTGCCACAGAAATGTTAGGAACATGTGCTTTTTTAGCCAAATTTTGAGGTTTGCAAAGGATTCTGGGTAACAGATCCTGGTCCGAGCCACACAAGTCACCCCATCTTGGATTCCCCTAGGTCTCTAGTTTTCAGAAATGCACAGGTTTGGTAGGTTTCCCTAGGTGGCGTCTGAGCTACAGGCCAAAATCTACAGGTAGGCACTTTGCAAAAAACACCTCTGTTTTCCTTCACCAATTTGGCTGTGTCCACGTTGCGCTTTGGGGCGTTTCCTGTCGCGGGCGCTAGGCCTACCCACACAAGTGAGGTATCATTTTTATCGGGAGACGTGGGGGAACGCTGGGTGGAAGGAAATTCGTGGCTCCTCTCAGATTCCAGAACTTTCTGCCACATAAATGTTAGGAACATGTGTTTTTTTAGCCAAATTTTGAGGTTTGCAAAGGATTCTGGGTAACAGAACCTGGTCCGAGCCACACAAGTCACCCCATCTTGGATTCCCCTAGGTCTCTAGTTTTCAGAAATGCACAGGTTTGGTAGGTTTCCCTAGGTGGCGGCTGAGCTACAGGTTAAAATCTGCAGGTAGGCACTTTGCTAAAAACAGGTCTGTTTTCTGTGATGTGTCCACGTTGCGCTTTGGGGCATTTCCTGTCACGGGCGCTAGGCCTACCCACACAAGTGAGGTATCATTTTTATCGGGAGACGTGGGGGAACGCTGGGTGGAAGGAAATTCGTGGCTCCTCTCAGATTCCAGAACTTTCTGCCACAGAAATGTGAGGAACATGTGTTTTTTTAGCCACATTTTGAGGTTTGCAAAGGATTCTGGGTAACAGAACCTGGTCCGAGCCACACAAGTCACCCCATCTTGGATTCCCCTAGGTCTCTAGTTTTCAGAAATGCACAGGTTTGGTAGGTTTCCCTAGGTGGCGGCTGAGCTACAGGCCAAAATCTGCAGGTAGGCACTTTGCTAAAAACAGGTCTGTTTTCTGTGATGTGTCCACGTTGCGCTTTGGGGCATTTCCTGTCACGGGCGCTAGGCCTACCCACACAAGTGAGGTATCATTTTTATCGGGAGACGTGGGGGAACGCTGGGTGGAAGGAAATTCGTGGCTCCTCTCAGATTCCAGAACTTTCTGCCACAGAAATGTGAGGAACATGTGTTTTTTTAGCCACATTTTGAGGTTTGCAAAGGATTCTAGGTAACAGAACCTGGTCCGAGCCACACAATTCACCCTATCTTGGATTCCCCTAGGTCTCTAGTTTTCAGAAATGCACAGGTTTGGTAGGTTTCCCTAGGTGGCGGCTGAGCTACAGGCCAAAATCTACAGGTAGGCACTTTGCAAAAAACACCTCTGTTTTCCTTCACCAATTTGGCTGTGTCCACGTTGCGCTTTGGGGCATTTCCTGTCACGGGCGCTAGGCCTACCCACACAAGTCAGGTATCATTTTTATCGGGAGACGTGGGGGAACGCTGGGTGGAAGGAAATTCGTGGCTCCTCTCAGATTCCAGAACTTTCTGCCACAGAAATGTGAGGAACATGTGTTTTTTTAGCCAAATTTTGAGGTTTGCAAAGGATTCTGGGTAACAGAACCTGGTCCGAGCCACACAAGTCACCCCATCTTGGATTCCCCTAGGTCTCTAGTTTTCAGAAATGCACAGGTTTGGTAGGTTTCCCTAGGTGGCGTCTGAGCTACAGGCCAAAATCTACAGGTAGGTACTTTGCAAAAAACACCTCTGTTTTCCTTCACCAATTTGGCTGTGTCCACGTTGCGATTTGGGGCGTTTCCTGTCGCGGGCGCTAGGCCTACCCACACAAGTGAGGTATCATTTTTATCGGGAGACGTGGGGGAACGCTGGGTGGAAGGAAATTCGTGGCTCCTCTCAGATTCCAGAACTTTCTGCCACAGAAATGTTAGGAACATGTGTTTTTTTAGCCAAATTTTGAGGTTTGCAAAGGATTCTGGGTAACAGAACCTGGTCCGAGCCACACAAGTCGCCCCATCTTGGATTCCCCTAGGTCTCTAGTTTTCAGAAATGCACAGGTTTGGTAGGTTTCCCTAGGTGGCGTCTGAGCTACAGGCCAAAATCTACAGGTAGGTACTTTGCAAAAAACACCTCTGTTTTCCTTCACCAATTTGGCTGTGTCCACGTTGCGCTTTGGGGCGTTTCCTGTCGCGGGCGCTAGGCCTACCCACACAAGTGAGGTATCATTTTTATCGGGAGACGTGGGGGAACGCTGGGTGGAAGGAAATTCGTGGCTCCTCTCAGATTCCAGAACTTTCTGCCACAGAAATGTTAGGAACATGTGTTTTTTTAGCCAAATTTTGAGGTTTGCAAAGGATTCTGGGTAACAGAACCTGGTCCGAGCCACACAAGTCACCCCATCCTGGATTCCCCTAGGTCTCTAGTTTTCAGAAATGCACAGGTTTGGTAGGTTTCCCTAGGTGGCGGCTGAGCTACAGGCCAAAATCTACAGGTAGGCACTTTGCAAAAAACACCTCTGTTTTCCTTCACCAATTTGGCTGTGTCCACGTTGCGCTTTGGGGCATTTCCTGTCACGGGCGCTAGGCCTACCCACACAAGTCAGGTATCATTTTTATCGGGAGACGTGGGGGAACGCTGGGTGGAAGGAAATTCGTGGCTCCTCTCAGATTCCAGAACTTTCTGCCACAGAAATGTGAGGAACATGTGTTTTTTTAGCCACATTTTGAGGTTTGCAAAGGATTCTGGGTAACAGAACCTGGTCCGAGCCACACAAGTCACCCCATCTTGGATTCCCCTAGGTCTCTAGTTTTCAGAAATGCACAGGTTTGGTAGGTTTCCCTAGGTGGCGGCTGAGCTACAGGCCAAAATCTGCAGGTAGGCACTTTGATAAAAACAGGTCTGTTTTCTGTGATGTGTCCACGTTGCGCTTTGGGGCATTTCCTGTCACGGGCGCTAGGCCTACCCACACAAGTGAGGTATCATTTTTATCGGGAGACGTGGGGGAACGCTGGGTGGAAGGAAATTCGTGGCTCCTCTCAGATTCCAGAACTTTCTGCCACAGAAATGTTAGGAACATGTGTTTTTTTAGCCAAATTTTGAGGTTTGCAAAGGATTCTGGGTAACAGAACCTGGTCCGAGCCACACAAGTCACCCCATCCTGGATTCCCCTAGGTCTCTAGTTTTCAGAAATGCACAGGTTTGGTAGGTTTCTCTAGGTGGCGGCTGAGCTACAAGCCAAAATCTACAGGTAGGCACTTTGCAAAAAACACCTCTGTTTTCCTTCACAAATTTGGATGTGTCCAGGTTGCGGTTTGGGGCGTTTCCTGTCGCGGGCGCTAGGCCTACCCACACAAGTGAGGTATCATTTTTATCGGGAGATGTGGGGGAACGCTGGGTGGAAGGAAATTCGTGGCTCCTCTCAGATTCCAGAACTTTCTGCCACAGAAATGTTAGGAACATGTGTTTTTTTAGCCAAATTTTGAGGTTTGCAAAGGATTCTGGGTAACAGAACCTGGTCCGAGCCACACAAGTCACCCCATCTTGGATTCCCCTAGGTCTCTAGTTTTCAGAAATGCACAGGTTTGGTAGGTTTCCCTAGGTGGCGTCTGAGCTACAGGCCAAAATCTACAGGTAGGTACTTTGCAAAAAACACCTCTGTTTTCCTTCACCAATATGGCTGTGTCCACGTTGCACTTTGGGGCATTTCCTGTCACGGGCGCTAGGCCTACCCACACAAGTCAGGTATCATTTTTATCGGGAGACGTGGGGGAACGCTGGGTGGAAGGAAATTCGTGGCTCCTCTCAGATTCCAGAACTTTCTGCCACAGAAATGTGAGGAACATGTGTTTTTTTAGCCAAATTTTGAGGTTTGCAAAGGATTCTGGGTAACAGAACCTGGTCCGAGCCACACAAGTCACCCCATCTTGGATTCCCCTAGGTCTCTAGTTTTCAGAAATGCACAGGTTTGGTAGGTTTCCCTAGGTGGCGGCTGAGCTACAGGCCAAAATCTGCAGGTAGGCACTTTGCTAAAAACAGGTCTGTTTTCTGTGATGTGTCCACGTTGCGCTTTGGGGCATTTCCTGTCACGGGCGCTAGGCCTACCCACACAAGTGAGGTATCATTTTTATCGGGAGACATGGGGGAACGCTGGGTAGAAGGAAATTCGTGGCTCCTCTCAGATTCCAGAACTTTCTGCCACAGAAATGTGAGGAACATGTGTTTTTTTAGCCAAATTTTGAGGTTTGCAAAGGATTCTGGGTAACAGAACGTGGTCCGAGCCACACAAGTCACCCCATCTTGGATTCCCCTAGGTCTCTAGTTTTCAGAAATGCACAGGTTTGGTAGGTTTCCCTAGGTGGCGGCTGAGCTACAGGCCAAAATCTGCAGGTAGGCACTTTGCTAAAAACTGGTCTGTTTTCTGTGATGTGTCCACGTTGCGCTTTGGGGCATTTCCTGTCACGGGCGCTAGGCCTACCCACACAAGTGAGGTATCATTTTTATCGGGAGACGTGGGGGAACGCTGGGTGGAAGGAAATTCGTGGCTCCTCTCAGATTCCAGAACTTTCTGCCACAGAAATGTGAGGAACATGTGTTTTTTTAGCCACATTTTGAGGTTTGCAAAGGATTCTGGGTAACAGAACCTGGTCCGAGCCACACAATTCACCCCATCTTGGATTCCCCTAGGTCTCTAGTTTTCAGAAATGCACAGGTTTGGTAGGTTTCCCTAGGTGGCGGCTGAGCTACAGGCCAAAATCTACAGGTAGGCACTTTGCAAAAAACACCTCTGTTTTCCTTCACCAATTTGGCTGTGTCCACGTTGCGCTTTGGGGCATTTCCTGTCACGGGCGCTAGGCCTACCCACACAAGTGAGGTATAATTTTTATCGGGAGACGTGGGGGAACGCTGGGTGGAAGGAAATTCGTGGCTCCTCTCAGATTCCAGAACTTTCTGCCACAGAAATGTGAGGAACATGTGTTTTTTTAGCCAAATTTTGAGGTTTGCAAAGGATTCTGGGTAACAGAACCTGGTCCGAGCCACACAAGTCACCCCATCTTGGATTCCCCTAGGTCTCTAGTTTTCAGAAATGCACAGGTTTGGTAGGTTTCTCTAGGTGGCGGCTGAGCTACAAGCCAAAATCTACAGGTAGGCACTTTGCAAAAAACACCTCTGTTTTCCTTCACAAATTTGGATGTGTCAGGTTGCGGTTTGGGGCGCTTCCTGTCGCGGGGGCTAGGCCTACCCACACAAGTGAGGTATCATTTTTATCGGGAGATGTGGGGGAACGCTGGGTGGAAGGAAATTCGTGGCTCCTCTCAGATTCCAGAACTTTCTGCCACAGAAATGTTAGGAACATGTGTTTTTTTAGCCAAATTTTGAGGTTTGCAAAGGATTCTGGGTAACAGAACCTGGTCCGAGCCACACAAGTCACCCCATCTTGGATTCCCCTAGGTCTCTAGTTTTCAGAAATGCACAGGTTTGGTAGGTTTCCCTAGGTGGCGTCTGAGCTACAGGCCAAAATCTACAGGTAGGTACTTTGCAAAAAACACCTCTGTTTTCCTTCACCAATTTGGCTGTGTCCACGTTGCGCTTTGGGGCGTTTCCTGTCGCGGGCGCTAGGCCTACCCACACAAGTGAGGTATCATTTTTATCGGGAGACGTGGGGGAACGCTGGGTGGAAGGAAATTCGTGGCTCCTCTCAGATTCCAGAACTTTCTGCCACAGAAATGTTAGGAACATGTGTTTTTTTAGCCAAATTTTGAGGTTTGCAAAGGATTCTGGGTAACAGAACCTGGTCCGAGCCACACAAGTCACCCCATCTTGGATTCCCCTAGGTCTCTAGTTTTCAGAAATGCACAGGTTTGGTAGGTTTCCCTAGGTGGCGTCTGAGCTACAGGCCAAAATCTACAGGTAGGTACTTTGCAAAAAACACCTCTGTTTTCCTTCACCAATTTGGCTGTGTCCACGTTGCGCTTTGGGGCATTTCCTGTCACGGGCGCTAGGCCTACCCACACAAGTCAGGTATCATTTTTATCGGGAGACGTGGGGGAACGCTGGGTGGAAGGAAATTCGTGGCTCCTCTCAGATTCCAGAACTTTCTGCCACAGAAATGTGAGGAACATGTGTTTTTTTAGCCAAATTTTGAGGTTTGCAAAGGATTCTGGGTAACAGAACCTGGTCCGAGCCACACAAGTCACCCCATCTTGGATTCCCCTAGGTCTCTAGTTTTCAGAAATGCACAGGTTTGGTAGGTTTCCCTAGGTGGCGGCTGAGCTACAGGCCAAAATCTGCAGGTAGGCACTTTGCTAAAAACAGGTCTGTTTTCTGTGATGTGTCCACGTTGCGCTTTGGGGCATTTCCTGTCACGGGCGCTAGGCCTACCCACACAAGTGAGGTATCATTTTTATCGGGAGACGTGGGGGAACGCTGGGTAGAAGGAAATTCGTGGCTCCTCTCAGATTCCAGAACTTTCTGCCACAGAAATGTGAGGAACATGTGTTTTTTTAGCCAAATTTTGAGGTTTGCAAAGGATTCTGGGTAACAGAACCTGGTCCGAGCCACACAAGTCACCCCATCTTGGATTCCCCTAGGTCTCTAGTTTTCAGAAATGCACAGGTTTGGTAGGTTTCCCTAGGTGGCGGCTGAGCTACAGGCCAAAATCTGCAGGTAGGCACTTTGCTAAAAACAGGTCTGTTTTCTGTGATGTGTCCACGTTGCGCTTTGGGGCATTTCCTGTCACGGGCGCTAGGCCTACCCACACAAGTGAGGTATCATTTTTATCGGGAGACGTGGGGGAACGCTGGGTGGAAGGAAATTCGTGGCTCCTCTCAGATTACAGAACTTTCTGCCACAGAAATGTGAGGAACATGTGTTTTTTTAGCCACATTTTGAGGTTTGCAAAGGATTCTGGGTAACAGAACCTGGTCCGAGCCACACAAGTCACCCCATCTTGGATTCCCCTAGGTCTCTAGTTTTCAGAAATGCACAGGTTTGGTAGGTTTCCCTAGGTGGCGGCTGAGCTATAGGCCAAAATCTACAGGTAGGCACTTTGCAAAAAACACCTCTGTTTTCCTTCACCAATTTGGCTGTGTCCACGTTGCGGTTTGGGGCGTTTCCTGTCGCGGGCGCTAGGACTACCCACACAAGTGAGGTATCATTTTTATCGGGAGACGTGGGGGAACGCTGGGTGGAAGGAAATTCGTGGCTCCTCTCAGATTCCAGAACTTTCTGCCACAGAAATGTTAGGAACATGTGCTTTTTTAGCCAAATTTTGAGGTTTGCAAAGGATTCTGGGTAACAGATCCTGGTCCGAGCCACACAAGTCACCCCATCTTGGATTCCCCTAGGTCTCTAGTTTTCAGAAATGCACAGGTTTGGTAGGTTTCCCTAGGTGGCGTCTGAGCTACAGGCCAAAATCTACAGGTAGGCACTTTGCAAAAAACACCTCTGTTTTCCTTCACCAATTTGGCTGTGTCCACGTTGCGCTTTGGGGCGTTTCCTGTCGCGGGCGCTAGGCCTACCCACACAAGTGAGGTATCATTTTTATCGGGAGACGTGGGGGAACGCTGGGTGGAAGGAAATTCGTGGCTCCTCTCAGATTCCAGAACTTTCTGCCACATAAATGTTAGGAACATGTGTTTTTTTAGCCAAATTTTGAGGTTTGCAAAGGATTCTGGGTAACAGAACCTGGTCCGAGCCACACAAGTCACCCCATCTTGGATTCCCCTAGGTCTCTAGTTTTCAGAAATGCACAGGTTTGGTAGGTTTCCCTAGGTGGCGGCTGAGCTACAGGTTAAAATCTGCAGGTAGGCACTTTGCTAAAAACAGGTCTGTTTTCTGTGATGTGTCCACGTTGCGCTTTGGGGCATTTCCTGTCACGGGCGCTAGGCCTACCCACACAAGTGAGGTATCATTTTTATCGGGAGACGTGGGGGAACGCTGGGTGGAAGGAAATTCGTGGCTCCTCTCAGATTCCAGAACTTTCTGCCACAGAAATGTGAGGAACATGTGTTTTTTTAGCCACATTTTGAGGTTTGCAAAGGATTCTGGGTAACAGAACCTGGTCCGAGCCACACAAGTCACCCCATCTTGGATTCCCCTAGGTCTCTAGTTTTCAGAAATGCACAGGTTTGGTAGGTTTCCCTAGGTGGCGGCTGAGCTACAGGCCAAAATCTGCAGGTAGGCACTTTGCTAAAAACAGGTCTGTTTTCTGTGATGTGTCCACGTTGCGCTTTGGGGCATTTCCTGTCACGGGCGCTAGGCCTACCCACACAAGTGAGGTATCATTTTTATCGGGAGACGTGGGGGAACGCTGGGTGGAAGGAAATTCGTGGCTCCTCTCAGATTCCAGAACTTTCTGCCACAGAAATGTGAGGAACATGTGTTTTTTTAGCCACATTTTGAGGTTTGCAAAGGATTCTAGGTAACAGAACCTGGTCCGAGCCACACAATTCACCCCATCTTGGATTCCCCTAGGTCTCTAGTTTTCAGAAATGCACAGGTTTGGTAGGTTTCCCTAGGTGGCGGCTGAGCTACAGGCCAAAATCTACAGGTAGGCACTTTGCAAAAAACACCTCTGTTTTCCTTCACCAATTTGGCTGTGTCCACGTTGCGCTTTGGGGCATTTCCTGTCACGGGCGCTAGGCCTACCCACACAAGTCAGGTATCATTTTTATCGGGAGACGTGGGGGAACGCTGGGTGGAAGGAAATTCGTGGCTCCTCTCAGATTCCAGAACTTTCTGCCACAGAAATGTGAGGAACATGTGTTTTTTTAGCCAAATTTTGAGGTTTGCAAAGGATTCTGGGTAACAGAACCTGGTCCGAGCCACACAAGTCACCCCATCTTGGATTCCCCTAGGTCTCTAGTTTTCAGAAATGCACAGGTTTGGTAGGTTTCCCTAGGTGGCGTCTGAGCTACAGGCCAAAATCTACAGGTAGGTACTTTGCAAAAAACACCTCTGTTTTCCTTCACCAATTTGGCTGTGTCCACGTTGCGCTTTGGGGCGTTTCCTGTCGCGGGCGCTAGGCCTACCCACACAAGTGAGGTATCATTTTTATCGGGAGACGTGGGGGAACGCTGGGTGGAAGGAAATTCGTGGCTCCTCTCAGATTCCAGAACTTTCTGCCACAGAAATGTTAGGAACATGTGTTTTTTTAGCCAAATTTTGAGGTTTGCAAAGGATTCTGGGTAACAGAACCTGGTCCGAGCCACACAAGTCGCCCCATCTTGGATTCCCCTAGGTCTCTAGTTTTCAGAAATGCACAGGTTTGGTAGGTTTCCCTAGGTGGCGTCTGAGCTACAGGCCAAAATCTACAGGTAGGTACTTTGCAAAAAACACCTCTGTTTTCCTTCACCAATTTGGCTGTGTCCACGTTGCGCTTTGGGGCGTTTCCTGTCGCGGGCGCTAGGCCTACCCACACAAGTGAGGTATCATTTTTATCGGGAGACGTGGGGGAACGCTGGGTGGAAGGAAATTCGTGGCTCCTCTCAGATTCCAGAACTTTCTGCCACAGAAATGTTAGGAACATGTGTTTTTTTAGCCAAATTTTGAGGTTTGCAAAGGATTCTGGGTAACAGAACCTGGTCCGAGCCACACAAGTCACCCCATCCTGGATTCCCCTAGGTCTCTAGTTTTCAGAAATGCACAGGTTTGGTAGGTTTCCCTAGGTGGCGGCTGAGCTACAGGCCAAAATCTACAGGTAGGCACTTTGCAAAAAACACCTCTGTTTTCCTTCACCAATTTGGCTGTGTCCACGTTGCGCTTTGGGGCATTTCCTGTCACGGGCGCTAGGCCTACCCACACAAGTCAGGTATCATTTTTATCGGGAGACGTGGGGGAACGCTGGGTGGAAGGAAATTCGTGGCTCCTCTCAGATTCCAGAACTTTCTGCCACAGAAATGTGAGGAACATGTGTTTTTTTAGCCACATTTTGAGGTTTGCAAAGGATTCTGGGTAACAGAACCTGGTCCGAGCCACACAAGTCACCCCATCTTGGATTCCCCTAGGTCTCTAGTTTTCAGAAATGCACAGGTTTGGTAGGTTTCCCTAGGTGGCGGCTGAGCTACAGGCCAAAATCTGCAGGTAGGCACTTTGATAAAAACAGGTCTGTTTTCTGTGATGTGTCCACGTTGCGCTTTGGGGCATTTCCTGTCACGGGCGCTAGGCCTACCCACACAAGTGAGGTATCATTTTTATCGGGAGACGTGGGGGAACGCTGGGTGGAAGGAAATTCGTGGCTCCTCTCAGATTCCAGAACTTTCTGCCACAGAAATGTTAGGAACATGTGTTTTTTTAGCCAAATTTTGAGGTTTGCAAAGGATTCTGGGTAACAGAACCTGGTCCGAGCCACACAAGTCACCCCATCCTGGATTCCCCTAGGTCTCTAGTTTTCAGAAATGCACAGGTTTGGTAGGTTTCTCTAGGTGGCGGCTGAGCTACAAGCCAAAATCTACAGGTAGGCACTTTGCAAAAAACACCTCTGTTTTCCTTCACAAATTTGGATGTGTCCAGGTTGCGGTTTGGGGCGTTTCCTGTCGCGGGCGCTAGGCCTACCCACACAAGTGAGGTATCATTTTTATCGGGAGATGTGGGGGAACGCTGGGTGGAAGGAAATTCGTGGCTCCTCTCAGATTCCAGAACTTTCTGCCACAGAAATGTTAGGAACATGTGTTTTTTTAGCCAAATTTTGAGGTTTGCAAAGGATTCTGGGTAACAGAACCTGGTCCGAGCCACACAAGTCACCCCATCTTGGATTCCCCTAGGTCTCTAGTTTTCAGAAATGCACAGGTTTGGTAGGTTTCCCTAGGTGGCGTCTGAGCTACAGGCCAAAATCTACAGGTAGGTACTTTGCAAAAAACACCTCTGTTTTCCTTCACCAATATGGCTGTGTCCACGTTGCACTTTGGGGCATTTCCTGTCACGGGCGCTAGGCCTACCCACACAAGTCAGGTATCATTTTTATCGGGAGACGTGGGGGAACGCTGGGTGGAAGGAAATTCGTGGCTCCTCTCAGATTCCAGAACTTTCTGCCACAGAAATGTGAGGAACATGTGTTTTTTTAGCCAAATTTTGAGGTTTGCAAAGGATTCTGGGTAACAGAACCTGGTCCGAGCCACACAAGTCACCCCATCTTGGATTCCCCTAGGTCTCTAGTTTTCAGAAATGCACAGGTTTGGTAGGTTTCCCTAGGTGGCGGCTGAGCTACAGGCCAAAATCTGCAGGTAGGCACTTTGCTAAAAACAGGTCTGTTTTCTGTGATGTGTCCACGTTGCGCTTTGGGGCATTTCCTGTCACGGGCGCTAGGCCTACCCACACAAGTGAGGTATCATTTTTATCGGGAGACATGGGGGAACGCTGGGTAGAAGGAAATTCGTGGCTCCTCTCAGATTCCAGAACTTTCTGCCACAGAAATGTGAGGAACATGTGTTTTTTTAGCCAAATTTTGAGGTTTGCAAAGGATTCTGGGTAACAGAACCTGGTCCGAGCCACACAAGTCACCCCATCTTGGATTCCCCTAGGTCTCTAGTTTTCAGAAATGCACAGGTTTGGTAGGTTTCCCTAGGTGGCGGCTGAGCTACAGGCCAAAATCTGCAGGTAGGCACTTTGCTAAAAACAGGTCTGTTTTCTGTGATGTGTCCACGTTGCGCTTTGGGGCATTTCCTGTCACGGGCGCTAGGCCTACCCACACAAGTGAGGTATCATTTTTATCGGGAGACGTGGGGGAACGCTGGGTGGAAGGAAATTCGTGGCTCCTCTCAGATTCCAGAACTTTCTGCCACAGAAATGTGAGGAACATGTGTTTTTTTAGCCAAATTTTGAGGTTTGCAAAGGATTCTGGGTAACAGAACCTGGTCCGAGCCACACAAGTCACCCCATCTTGGATTCCCCTAGGTCTCTAGTTTTCAGAAATGCACAGGTTTGGTAGGTTTCCCTAGGTGGCGGCTGAGCTACAGGCCAAAATCTGCAGGTAGGCACTTTGCTAAAAACAGGTCTGTTTTCTGTGATGTGTCCACGTTGCGCTTTGGGGCATTTCCTGTCACGGGCGCTAGGCCTACCCACACAAGTGAGGTATCATTTTTATCGGGAGACGTGGGGGAACGCTGGGTGGAAGGAAATTCGTGGCTCCTCTCAGATTCCAGAACTTTCTGCCACAGAAATGTGAGGAACATGTGTTTTTTTAGCCAAATTTTGAGGTTTGCAAAGGATTCTGGGTAACAGAACCTGGTCCGAGCCACACAAGTCACCCCATCTTGGATTCCCCTAGGTCTCTAGTTTTCAGAAATGCACAGGTTTGGTAGGTTTCCCTAGGTGGCGGCTGAGCTACAGGCCAAAATCTGCAGGTAGGCACTTTGCTAAAAACAGGTCTGTTTTCTGTGATGTGTCCACGTTGCGCTTTGGGGCATTTCCTGTCACGGGCGCTAGGCCTACCCACACAAGTGAGGTATCATTTTTATCGGGAGACGTGGGGGAACGCTGGGTGGAAGGAAATTCGTGGCTCCTCTCAGATTCCAGAACTTTCTGCCACAGAAATGTGAGGAACATGTGTTTTTTTAGCCACATTTTGAGGTTTGCAAAGGATTCTGGGTAACAGAACCTGGTCCGAGCCACACAAGTCACCCCATCTTGGATTCCCCTAGGTCTCTAGTTTTCAGAAATGCACAGGTTTGGTAGGTTTCCCTAGGTGGCGGCTGAGCTATAGGCCAAAATCTACAGGTAGGCACTTTGCAAAAAACACCTCTGTTTTCCTTCACCAATTTGGCTGTGTCCACGTTGCGCTTTGGGGCGTTTCCTGTCACGGGCGCTAGGCCTACCCACACAAGTGAGGTATCATTTTTATCGGGAGACGTCGGGGAACGCTGGGTGGAAGGAAATTCGTGGCTCCTCTCAGATTCCAGAACTTTCTGCCACAGAAATGTGAGGAACATGTGTTTTTTTAGCCACATTTTGAGGTTTGCAAAGGATTCTGGGTAACAGAACCTGGTCCGAGCCACACAAGTCACCCCATCTTGGATTCCCCTAGGTCTCTAGTTTTCAGAAATGCACAGGTTTGGTAGGTTTCCCTAGGTGGCGGCTGAGCTACAAGCCAAAATCTACAGGTAGGTACTTTGCAAAAAACACCTCTGTTTTCCTTCACAAATTTGGATGTGTCCCCGTTGCGGTTTGGGGCGTTTCCTGTCGCGGGCGCTAGGACTACCCACACAAGTGAGGTATCATTTTTATCGGGAGACGTGGGGGAACGCTGGGTGGAAGGAAATTCGTGGCTCCTCTCAGATTCCAGAACTTTCTGCCACAGAAATGTGAGGAACATGTGTTTTTTTAGCCAAATTTTGAGGTTTGCAAAGGATTCTGGGTAACAGAACCTGGTCCGAGCCACACAAGTCACCCCATCTTGGATTCCCCTAGGTCTCTAGTTTTCAGAAATGCACAGGTTTGGCAGGTTTCCCTAGGTGGCGGCTGAGCTACAGGCCAAAATCTGCAGGTAGGCACTTTGCTAAAAACAGGTCTGTTTTCTGTGATGTGTCCACGTTGCGCTTTGGGGCATTTCCTGTCACGGGCGCTAGGCCTACACACACAAGTGAGGTATCATTTTTATCTGGAGACGTGGGGGAACGCTGGGTAGAAGGAAATTCGTGGCTCCTCTCAGATTCCAGAACTTTCTGCCACAGAAATGTGAGGAACATGTGTTTTTTTAGCCAAATTTTGAGGTTTGCAAAGGATTCTGGGTAACAGAACCTGGTCCGAGCCACACAAGTCACCCCATCGTGGATTCCCCTAGGTCTCTAGTTTTCAGAAATGCACAGGTTTGGTAGGTTTCCCTAGGTGGCGGCTGAGCTACAGGCCAAAATCTGCAGGTAGGCACTTTGCTAAAAACAGGTCTGTTTTCTGTGATGTGTCCACGTTGCGCTTTGGGGCATTTCCTGTCACGGGCGCTAGGCCTACCCACACAAGTGAGGTATCATTTTTATCGGGAGACGTGGGGGAACGCTGGGTGGAAGGAAATTCGTGGCTCCTCTCAGATTCCAGAACTTTCTGCCACAGAAATGTGAGGAACATGTGTTTTTTTAGCCAAATTTTGAGGTTTGCAAAGGATTCTGGGTAACAGAACCTAGTCCGAGCCACACAAGTCACCCCATCTTGGATTCCCCTAGGTCTCTAGTTTTCAGAAATGCACAGGTTTGGTAGGTTTCCCTAGGTGGCGGCTGAGCTACAGGCCAAAATCTACAGGTAGACACTTTGCAAAAAACACCTCTGTTTTCCTTCACCAATTTGGCTGTGTCCACGTTGCGCTTTGGGGCATTTCCTGTCACGGGCGCTAGGCCTACCCACACAAGTGAGGTATCATTTTTATCGGGAGACGTGGGGGAACGCTGGGTGGAAGGAAATTCGTGGCTCCTCTCAGATTCCAGAACTTTCTGCCACAGAAATGTGAGGAACATGTGTTTTTTTAGCCAAAATTTGAGGTTTGCAAAGGATTCTGGGTAACAGAACCTGGTCCGAGCCACACAAGTCACCCCATGTTGGATTCCCCTAGGTCTCTAGTTTTCAGAAATGCACAGGTTTGGTAGGCTTCCCTAGGTGGCGGCTGAGCTACAGGCCAAAATCTACAGGTAGGCACTTTGCAAAAAACACCTCTGTTTTCCTTCACCAATTTGGCTGTGTCCACGTTGCGCTTTGGGGCATTTCCTGTCACGGGCGCTAGGCCTACCCACACAAGTCAGGTATCATTTTTATCGGGAGACGTGGGGGAACGCTGGGTGGAAGGAAATTCGTGGCTCCTCTCAGATTCCAGAACTTTCTGCCACAGAAATGTGAGGAACATGTGTTTTTTTAGCCAAATTTTGAGGTTTGCAAACGATTCTGGGTAACAGAACCTGGTCCGAGCCACACAAGTCACCCCATCTTGGATTCCCCTAGGTCTCTAGTTTTCAGAAATGCACAGGTTTGGTAGGTTTCCCTAGGTGGCGGCTGAGCTACAGGCCAAAATCTGCAGGTAGGCACTTTGCTAAAAACAGGTCTGTTTTCTGTGATGTGTCCACGTTGCGCTTTGGGGCATTTCCTGTCACGGGCGCTAGGCCTACCTACACAAGTGAGGTATAATTTTTATCGGGAGACGTGGGGGAACGCTGGGTAGAAGGAAATTCGTGGCTCCTCTCAGATTCCAGAACTTTCTGCCACAGAAATGTGAGGAACATGTGTTTTTTTAGCCAAATTTTGAGGTTTGCAAAGGATTCTGGGTAACAGAACCTGGTCCGAGCCACACAAGTCACCCCATCTTGGATTCCCCTAGGTCTCTAGTTTTCAGAAATGCACAGGTTTGGTAGGTTTCCCTAGGTGGCGGCTGAGCTACAGGCCAAAATCTGCAGGTAGGCACTTTGCTAAAAACAGGTCTGTTTTCTGTGATGTGTCCACGTTGCGCTTTGGGGCATTTCCTGTCACGGGCGCTAGGCCTACCCACACAAGTGAGGTATCATTTTTATCGGGAGACGTGGGGGAACGCTGGGTGGAAGGAAATTCGTGGCTCCTCTCAGATTCCAGAACTTTCTGCCACAGAAATGTGAGGAACATGTGTTTTTTTAGCCACATTTTGAGGTTTGCAAAGGATTCTGGGTAACAGAACCTGGTCCGAGCCACACAAGTCACCCCATCTTGGATTCCCCTAGGTCTCTAGTTTTCAGAAATGCACAGGTTTGGTAGGTTTCCCTAGGTGGCGGCTGAGCTATAGGCCAAAATCTACAGGTAGGCACTTTGCAAAAAACACCTCTGTTTTCCTTCACCAATTTGGCTGTGTCCACGTTGCGCTTTGGGGCGTTTCCTGTCACGGGCGCTAGGCCTACCCACACAAGTGAGGTATCATTTTTATCGGGAGACGTCGGGGAACGCTGGGTGGAAGGAAATTCGTGGCTCCTCTCAGATTCCAGAACTTTCTGCCACAGAAATGTGAAGAACATGTGATTTTTTAGCCACATTTTGAGGTTTGCAAAGGATTCTGGGTAACAGAACCTGGTCCGAGCCACACAAGTCACCCCATCTTGGATTCCCCTAGGTCTCTAGTTTTCAGAAATGCACAGGTTTGGTAGGTTTCCCTAGGTGGCGGCTGAGCTACAAGCCAAAATCTACAGGTAGGTACTTTGCAAAAAACACCTCTGTTTTCCTTCACAAATTTGGATGTGTCCCCGTTGCGGTTTGGGGCGTTTCCTGTCGCGGGCGCTAGGACTACCCACACAAGTGAGGTATCATTTTTATCGGGAGACGTGGGGGAACGCTGGGTGGAAGGAAATTCGTGGCTCCTCTCAGATTCCAGAACTTTCTGCCACAGAAATGTGAGGAACATGTGTTTTTTTAGCCAAATTTTGAGGTTTGCAAAGGATTCTGGGTAACAGAACCTGGTCCGAGCCACACAAGTCACCCCATCTTGGATTCCCCTAGGTCTCTAGTTTTCAGAAATGCACAGGTTTGGTAGGTTTCCCTAGGTGGCGGCTGAGCTACAGGCCAAAATCTGCAGGTAGGCACTTTGCTAAAAACAGGTCTGTTTTCTGTGATGTGTCCACGTTGCGCTTTGGGGCATTTCCTGTCACGGGCGCTAGGCCTACCCACACAAGTGAGGTATCATTTTTATCGGGAGACGTGGGGGAACGCTGGGTAGAAGGAAATTCGTGGCTCCTCTCAGATTCCAGAACTTTCTGCCACAGAAATGTGAGGAACATGTGTTTTTTTAGCCAAATTTTGAGGTTTGCAAAGGATTCTGGGTAACAGAACCTGGTCCGAGCCACACAAGTCACCCCATCTTGGATTCCCCTAGGTCTCTAGTTTTCAGAAATGCACAGGTTTGGTAGGTTTCCCTAGGTGGCGGCTGAGCTACAGGCCAAAATCTGCAGGTAGGCACTTTGCTAAAAACAGGTCTGTTTTCTGTGATGTGTCCACGTTGCGCTTTGGGGCATTTCCTGTCACGGGCGCTAGGCCTACCCACACAAGTGAGGTATCATTTTTATCGGGAGACGTGGGGGAACGCTGGGTGGAAGGAAATTCGTGGCTCCTCTCAGATTCCAGAACTTTCTGCCACAGAAATGTGAGGAACATGTGTTTTTTTAGCCACATTTTGAGGTTGCAAAGGATTCTGGGTAACAGAACCTGGTCCGAGCCACACAAGTCACCCCATCTTGGATTCCCCTAGGTCTCTAGTTTTCAGAAATGCACAGGTTTGGTAGGTTTCCCTAGGTGGCGGCTGAGCTATAGGCCAAAATCTACAGGTAGGCACTTTGCAAAAAACACCTCTGTTTTCCTTCACCAATTTGGCTGTGTCCACGTTGCGGTTTGGGGCGTTTCCTGTCGCGGGCGCTAGGACTACCCACACAAGTGAGGTATCATTTTTATCGGGAGACGTGGGGGAACGCTGGGTGGAAGGAAATTCGTGGCTCCTCTCAGATTCCAGAACTTTCTGCCACAGAAATGTTAGGAACATGTGCTTTTTTTGCCAAATTTTGAGGTTTGCAAAGGATTCTGGGTAACAGATCCTGGTCCGAGCCACACAAGTCACCCCATCTTGGATTCCCCTAGGTCTCTAGTTTTCAGAAATGCACAGGTTTGGTAGGTTTCCCTAGGTGGCGTCTGAGCTACAGGCCAAAATCTACAGGTAGGCACTTTGCAAAAAACACCTCTGTTTTCCTTCACCAATTTGGCTGTGTCCACGTTGCGCTTTGGGGCGTTTCCTGTCGCGGGCGCTAGGCCTACCCACACAAGTGAGGTATCATTTTTATCGGGAGACGTGGGGGAACGCTGGGTGGAAGGAAATTCGTGGCTCCTCTCAGATTCCAGAACTTTCTGCCACATAAATGTTAGGAACATGTGTTTTTTTAGCCAAATTTTGAGGTTTGCAAAGGATTCTGGGTAACAGAACCTGGTCCGAGCCACACAAGTCACCCCATCTTGGATTCCCCTAGGTCTCTAGTTTTCAGAAATGCACAGGTTTGGTAGGTTTCCCTAGGTGGCGGCTGAGCTACAGGTTAAAATCTGCAGGTAGGCACTTTGCTAAAAACAGGTCTGTTTTCTGTGATGTGTCCACGTTGCGCTTTGGGGCATTTCCTGTCACGGGCGCTAGGCCTACCCACACAAGTGAGGTATCATTTTTATCGGGAGACGTGGGGGAACGCTGGGTGGAAGGAAATTCGTGGCTCCTCTCAGATTCCAGAACTTTCTGCCACAGAAATGTGAGGAACATGTGTTTTTTTAGCCACATTTTGAGGTTTGCAAAGGATTCTGGGTAACAGAACCTGGTCCGAGCCACACAAGTCACCCCATCTTGGATTCCCCTAGGTCTCTAGTTTTCAGAAATGCACAGGTTTGGTAGGTTTCCCTAGGTGGCGGCTGAGCTACAGGCCAAAATCTGCAGGTAGGCACTTTGCTAAAAACAGGTCTGTTTTCTGTCATGTGTCCACGTTGCGCTTTGGGGCATTTCCTGTCACGGGCGCTAGGCCTACCCACACAAGTGAGGTATCATTTTTATCGGGAGACGTGGGGGAACGCTGGGTGGAAGGAAATTCGTGGCTCCTCTCAGATTCCAGAACTTTCTGCCACAGAAATGTGAGGAACATGTGTTTTTTTAGCCACATTTTGAGGTTTGCAAAGGATTCTAGGTAACAGAACCTGGTCCGAGCCACACAATTCACCCCATCTTGGATTCCCCTAGGTCTCTAGTTTTCAGAAATGCACAGGTTTGGTAGGTTTCCCTAGGTGGCGGCTGAGCTACAGGCCAAAATCTACAGGTAGGCACTTTGCAAAAAACACCTCTGTTTTCCTTCACCAATTTGGCTGTGTCCACGTTGCGCTTTGGGGCATTTCCTGTCACGGGCGCTAGGCCTACCCACACAAGTCAGGTATCATTTTTATCGGGAGACGTGGGGGAACGCTGGGTGGAAGGAAATTCGTGGCTCCTCTCAGATTCCAGAACTTTCTGCCACAGAAATGTGAGGAACATGTGTTTTTTTAGCCAAATTTTGAGGTTTGCAAAGGATTCTGGGTAACAGAACCTGGTCCGAGCCACACAAGTCACCCCATCTTGGATTCCCCTAGGTCTCTAGTTTTCAGAAATGCACAGGTTTGGTAGGTTTCCCTAGGTGGCGGCTGAGCTACAGGCCAAAATCTGCAGGTAGGCACTTTGCTAAAAACAGGTCTGTTTTCTGTGATGTGTCCACGTTGCGCTTTGGGGCATTTCCTGTCACGGGCGCTAGGCCTACCCACACAAGTGAGGTATCATTTTTATCGGGAGACGTGGGGGAACGCTGGGTGGAAGGAAATTCGTGGCTCCTCTCAGATTCCAGAACTTTCTGCCACAGAAATGTGA
This sequence comes from Pleurodeles waltl, assembly GCF_031143425.1. NCBI lineage: Eukaryota > Metazoa > Chordata > Amphibia > Caudata > Salamandridae > Pleurodeles > Pleurodeles waltl. Next base: position 185,221,133 of record NC_090447.1, read on the forward strand.
GGAACATGTGTTTTTTTAGCCACATTTTGAGGTTTGCAAAGGATTCTGGGTAACAGAACCTGGTCCGAGCCACACAAGTCACCCCATCTTGGATTCCCCTAGGTCTCTAGTTTTCAGAAATGCACAGGTTTGGTAGGTTTCCCTAGGTGGCGGCTGAGCTATAGGCCAAAATCTACAGGTAGGCACTTTGCAAAAAACACCTCTGTTTTCCTTCACCAATTTGGCTGTGTCCACGTTGCGCTTTGGGGCGTTTCCTGTCACGGGCGCTAGGCCTACCCACACAAGTGAGGTATCATTTTTATCGGGAGACGTCGGGGAACGCTGGGTGGAAGGAAATTCGTGGCTCCTCTCAGATTCCAGAACTTTCTGCCACAGAAATGTGAGGAACATGTGTTTTTTTAGCCACATTTTGAGGTTTGCAAAGGATTCTGGGTAACAGAACCTGGTCCGAGCCACACAAGTCACCCCATCTTGGATTCCCCTAGGTCTCTAGTTTTCAGAAATGCACAGGTTTGGTAGGTTTCCCTAGGTGGCGGCTGAGCTACAAGCCAAAATCTACAGGTAGGTACTTTGCAAAAAACACCTCTGTTTTCCTTCACAAATTTGGATGTGTCCCCGTTGCGGTTTGGGGCGTTTCCTGTCGCGGGCGCTAGGACTACCCACACAAGTGAGGTATCATTTTTATCGGGAGACGTGGGGGAACGCTGGGTGGAAGGAAATTCGTGGCTCCTCTCAGATTCCAGAACTTTCTGCCACAGAAATGTGAGGAACATGTGTTTTTTTAGCCAAATTTTGAGGTTTGCAAAGGATTCTGGGTAACAGAACCTGGTCCGAGCCACACAAGTCACCCCATCTTGGATTCCCCTAGGTCTCTAGTTTTCAGAAATGCACAGGTTTGGCAGGTTTCCCTAGGTGGCGGCTGAGCTACAGGCCAAAATCTGCAGGTAGGCACTTTGCTAAAAACAGGTCTGTTTTCTGTGATGTGTCCACGTTGCGCTTTGGGGCATTTCCTGTCACGGGCGCTAGGCCTACACACACAAGTGAGGTATCATTTTTATCTGGAGACGTGGGGGAACGCTGGGTAGAAGGAAATTCGTGGCTCCTCTCAGATTCCAGAACTTTCTGCCACAGAAATGTGAGGAACATGTGTTTTTTTAGCCAAATTTTGAGGTTTGCAAAGGATTCTGGGTAACAGAACCTGGTCCGAGCCACACAAGTCACCCCATCGTGGATTCCCCTAGGTCTCTAGTTTTCAGAAATGCACAGGTTTGGTAGGTTTCCCTAGGTGGCGGCTGAGCTACAGTCCAAAATCTGCAGGTAGGCACTTTGCTAAAAACAGGTCTGTTTTCTGTGATGTGTCCACGTTGCGCTTTGGGGCATTTCCTGTCACGGGCGCTAGGCCTACCCACACAAGTGAGGTATCATTTTTATCGGGAGACGTGGGGGAACGCTGGGTGGAAGGAAATTCGTGGCTCCTCTCAGATTCCAGAACTTTCTGCCACAGAAATGTGAGGAACATGTGTTTTTTTAGCCAAATTTTGAGGTTTGCAAAGGATTCTGGGTAACAGAACCTAGTCCGAGCCACACAAGTCACCCCATCTTGGATTCCCCTAGGTCTCTAGTTTTCAGAAATGCACAGGTTTGGTAGGTTTCCCTAGGTGGCGGCTGAGCTACAGGCCAAAATCTACAGGTAGACACTTTGCAAAAAACACCTCTGTTTTCCTTCACCAATTTGGCTGTGTCCACGTTGCGCTTTGGGGCATTTCCTGTCACGGGCGCTAGGCCTACCCACACAAGTGAGGTATCATTTTTATCGGGAGACGTGGGGGAACGCTGGGTGGAAGGAAATTCGTGGCTCCTCTCAGATTCCAGAACTTTCTGCCACAGAAATGTGAGGAACATGTGTTTTTTTAGCCAAAATTTGAGGTTTGCAAAGGATTCTGGGTAACAGAACCTGGTCCGAGCCACACAAGTCACCCCATGTTGGATTCCCCTAGGTCTCTAGTTTTCAGAAATGCACAGGTTTGGTAGGCTTCCCTAGGTGGCGGCTGAGCTACAGGCCAAAATCTACAGGTAGGCACTTTGCAAAAAACACCTCTGTTTTCCTTCACCAATTTGGCTGTGTCCACGTTGCGCTTTGGGGCATTTCCTGTCACGGGCGCTAGGCCTACCCACACAAGTCAGGTATCATTTTTATCGGGAGACGTGGGGGAACGCTGGGTGGAAGGAAATTCGTGGCTCCTCTCAGATTCCAGAACTTTCTGCCACAGAAATGTGAGGAACATGTGTTTTTTTAGCCAAATTTTGAGGTTTGCAAACGATTCTGGGTAACAGAACCTGGTCCGAGCCACACAAGTCACCCCATCTTGGATTCCCCTAGGTCTCTAGTTTTCAGAAATGCACAGGTTTGGTAGGTTTCCCTAGGTGGCGGCTGAGCTACAGGCCAAAATCTGCAGGTAGGCACTTTGCTAAAAACAGGTCTGTTTTCTGTGATGTGTCCACGTTGCGCTTTGGGGCATTTCCTGTCACGGGCGCTAGGCCTACCTACACAAGTGAGGTATAATTTTTATCGGGAGACGTGGGGGAACGCTGGGTAGAAGGAAATTCGTGGCTCCTCTCAGATTCCAGAACTTTCTGCCACAGAAATGTGAGGAACATGTGTTTTTTTAGCCAAATTTTGAGGTTTGCAAAGGATTCTGGGTAACAGAACCTGGTCCGAGCCACACAAGTCACCCCATCTTGGATTCCCCTAGGTCTCTAGTTTTCAGAAATGCACAGGTTTGGTAGGTTTCCCTAGGTGGCGGCTGAGCTACAGGCCAAAATCTGCAGGTAGGCACTTTGCTAAAAACAGGTCTGTTTTCTGTGATGTGTCCACGTTGCGCTTTGGGGCATTTCCTGTCACGGGCGCTAGGCCTACCCACACAAGTGAGGTATCATTTTTATCGGGAGACGTGGGGGAACGCTGGGTGGAAGGAAATTCGTGGCTCCTCTCAGATTCCAGAACTTTCTGCCACAGAAATGTGAGGAACATGTGTTTTTTTAGCCACATTTTGAGGTTTGCAAAGGATTCTGGGTAACAGAACCTGGTCCGAGCCACACAAGTCACCCCATCTTGGATTCCCCTAGGTCTCTAGTTTTCAGAAATGCACAGGTTTGGTAGGTTTCCCTAGGTGGCGGCTGAGCTATAGGCCAAAATCTACAGGTAGGCACTTTGCAAAAAACACCTCTGTTTTCCTTCACCAATTTGGCTGTGTCCACGTTGCGCTTTGGGGCGTTTCCTGTCACGGGCGCTAGGCCTACCCACACAAGTGAGGTATCATTTTTATCGGGAGACGTCGGGGAACGCTGGGTGGAAGGAAATTCGTGGCTCCTCTCAGATTCCAGAACTTTCTGCCACAGAAATGTGAAGAACATGTGATTTTTTAGCCACATTTTGAGGTTTGCAAAGGATTCTGGGTAACAGAACCTGGTCCGAGCCACACAAGTCACCCCATCTTGGATTCCCCTAGGTCTCTAGTTTTCAGAAATGCACAGGTTTGGTAGGTTTCCCTAGGTGGCGGCTGAGCTACAAGCCAAAATCTACAGGTAGGTACTTTGCAAAAAACACCTCTGTTTTCCTTCACAAATTTGGATGTGTCCCCGTTGCGGTTTGGGGCGTTTCCTGTCGCGGGCGCTAGGACTACCCACACAAGTGAGGTATCATTTTTATCGGGAGACGTGGGGGAACGCTGGGTGGAAGGAAATTCGTGGCTCCTCTCAGATTCCAGAACTTTCTGCCACAGAAATGTGAGGAACATGTGTTTTTTTAGCCAAATTTTGAGGTTTGCAAAGGATTCTGGGTAACAGAACCTGGTCCGAGCCACACAAGTCACCCCATCTTGGATTCCCCTAGGTCTCTAGTTTTCAGAAATGCACAGGTTTGGTAGGTTTCCCTAGGTGGCGGCTGAGCTACAGGCCAAAATCTGCAGGTAGGCACTTTGCTAAAAACAGGTCTGTTTTCTGTGATGTGTCCACGTTGCGCTTTGGGGCATTTCCTGTCACGGGCGCTAGGCCTACCCACACAAGTGAGGTATCATTTTTATCGGGAGACGTGGGGGAACGCTGGGTAGAAGGAAATTCGTGGCTCCTCTCAGATTCCAGAACTTTCTGCCACAGAAATGTGAGGAACATGTGTTTTTTTAGCCAAATTTTGAGGTTTGCAAAGGATTCTGGGTAACAGAACCTGGTCCGAGCCACACAAGTCACCCCATCTTGGATTCCCCTAGGTCTCTAGTTTTCAGAAATGCACAGGTTTGGTAGGTTTCCCTAGGTGGCGGCTGAGCTACAGGCCAAAATCTGCAGGTAGGCACTTTGCTAAAAACAGGTCTGTTTTCTGTGATGTGTCCACGTTGCGCTTTGGGGCATTTCCTGTCACGGGCGCTAGGCCTACCCACACAAGTGAGGTATCATTTTTATCGGGAGACGTGGGGGAACGCTGGGTGGAAGGAAATTCGTGGCTCCTCTCAGATTCCAGAACTTTCTGCCACAGAAATGTGAGGAACATGTGTTTTTTTAGCCACATTTTGAGGTTGCAAAGGATTCTGGGTAACAGAACCTGGTCCGAGCCACACAAGTCACCCCATCTTGGATTCCCCTAGGTCTCTAGTTTTCAGAAATGCACAGGTTTGGTAGGTTTCCCTAGGTGGCGGCTGAGCTATAGGCCAAAATCTACAGGTAGGCACTTTGCAAAAAACACCTCTGTTTTCCTTCACCAATTTGGCTGTGTCCACGTTGCGGTTTGGGGCGTTTCCTGTCGCGGGCGCTAGGACTACCCACACAAGTGAGGTATCATTTTTATCGGGAGACGTGGGGGAACGCTGGGTGGAAGGAAATTCGTGGCTCCTCTCAGATTCCAGAACTTTCTGCCACAGAAATGTTAGGAACATGTGCTTTTTTTGCCAAATTTTGAGGTTTGCAAAGGATTCTGGGTAACAGATCCTGGTCCGAGCCACACAAGTCACCCCATCTTGGATTCCCCTAGGTCTCTAGTTTTCAGAAATGCACAGGTTTGGTAGGTTTCCCTAGGTGGCGTCTGAGCTACAGGCCAAAATCTACAGGTAGGCACTTTGCAAAAAACACCTCTGTTTTCCTTCACCAATTTGGCTGTGTCCACGTTGCGCTTTGGGGCGTTTCCTGTCGCGGGCGCTAGGCCTACCCACACAAGTGAGGTATCATTTTTATCGGGAGACGTGGGGGAACGCTGGGTGGAAGGAAATTCGTGGCTCCTCTCAGATTCCAGAACTTTCTGCCACATAAATGTTAGGAACATGTGTTTTTTTAGCCAAATTTTGAGGTTTGCAAAGGATTCTGGGTAACAGAACCTGGTCCGAGCCACACAAGTCACCCCATCTTGGATTCCCCTAGGTCTCTAGTTTTCAGAAATGCACAGGTTTGGTAGGTTTCCCTAGGTGGCGGCTGAGCTACAGGTTAAAATCTGCAGGTAGGCACTTTGCTAAAAACAGGTCTGTTTTCTGTGATGTGTCCACGTTGCGCTTTGGGGCATTTCCTGTCACGGGCGCTAGGCCTACCCACACAAGTGAGGTATCATTTTTATCGGGAGACGTGGGGGAACGCTGGGTGGAAGGAAATTCGTGGCTCCTCTCAGATTCCAGAACTTTCTGCCACAGAAATGTGAGGAACATGTGTTTTTTTAGCCACATTTTGAGGTTTGCAAAGGATTCTGGGTAACAGAACCTGGTCCGAGCCACACAAGTCACCCCATCTTGGATTCCCCTAGGTCTCTAGTTTTCAGAAATGCACAGGTTTGGTAGGTTTCCCTAGGTGGCGGCTGAGCTACAGGCCAAAATCTGCAGGTAGGCACTTTGCTAAAAACAGGTCTGTTTTCTGTCATGTGTCCACGTTGCGCTTTGGGGCATTTCCTGTCACGGGCGCTAGGCCTACCCACACAAGTGAGGTATCATTTTTATCGGGAGACGTGGGGGAACGCTGGGTGGAAGGAAATTCGTGGCTCCTCTCAGATTCCAGAACTTTCTGCCACAGAAATGTGAGGAACATGTGTTTTTTTAGCCACATTTTGAGGTTTGCAAAGGATTCTAGGTAACAGAACCTGGTCCGAGCCACACAATTCACCCCATCTTGGATTCCCCTAGGTCTCTAGTTTTCAGAAATGCACAGGTTTGGTAGGTTTCCCTAGGTGGCGGCTGAGCTACAGGCCAAAATCTACAGGTAGGCACTTTGCAAAAAACACCTCTGTTTTCCTTCACCAATTTGGCTGTGTCCACGTTGCGCTTTGGGGCATTTCCTGTCACGGGCGCTAGGCCTACCCACACAAGTCAGGTATCATTTTTATCGGGAGACGTGGGGGAACGCTGGGTGGAAGGAAATTCGTGGCTCCTCTCAGATTCCAGAACTTTCTGCCACAGAAATGTGAGGAACATGTGTTTTTTTAGCCAAATTTTGAGGTTTGCAAAGGATTCTGGGTAACAGAACCTGGTCCGAGCCACACAAGTCACCCCATCTTGGATTCCCCTAGGTCTCTAGTTTTCAGAAATGCACAGGTTTGGTAGGTTTCCCTAGGTGGCGTCTGAGCTACAGGCCAAAATCTACAGGTAGGTACTTTGCAAAAAACACCTCTGTTTTCCTTCACCAATTTGGCTGTGTCCACGTTGCGCTTTGGGGCGTTTCCTGTCGCGGGCGCTAGGCCTACCCACACAAGTGAGGTATCATTTTTATCGGGAGACGTGGGGGAACGCTGGGTGGAAGGAAATTTGTGGCTCCTCTCAGATTCCAGAACTTTCTGCCACAGAAATGTTAGGAACATGTGTTTTTTTAGCCAAATTTTGAGGTTTGCAAAGGATTCTGGGTAACAGAACCTGGTCCGAGCCACACAAGTCGCCCCATCTTGGATTCCCCTAGGTCTCTAGTTTTCAGAAATGCACAGGTTTGGTAGGTTTCCCTAGGTGGCGTCTGAGCTACAGGCCAAAATCTACAGGTAGGTACTTTGCAAAAAACACCTCTGTTTTCCTTCACCAATTTGGCTGTGTCCACGTTGCGCTTTGGGGCGTTTCCTGTCGCGGGCGCTAGGCCTACCCACACAAGTGAGGTATCATTTATATCGGTAGACGTGGGGGAACGCTGGGTGGAAGGAAATTCGTGGCTCCTCTCAGATTCCAGAACTTTCTGCCACAGAAATGTTAGGAACATGTGTTTTTTTAGCCAAATTTTGAGGTTTGCAAAGGATTCTGGGTAACAGAACCTGGTCCGAGCCACACAAGTCACCCCATCCTGGATTCCCCTAGGTCTCTAGTTTTCAGAAATGCACAGGTTTGGTAGGTTTCCCTAGGTGGCGGCTGAGCTACAGGCCAAAATCTACAGGTAGGCACTTTGCAAAAAACACCTCTGTTTTCCTTCACCAATTTGGCTGTGTCCACGTTGCGCTTTGGGGCATTTCCTGTCACGGGCGCTAGGCCTACCCACACAAGTCAGGTATCATTTTTATCGGGAGACGTGGGGGAACGCTGGGTGGAAGGAAATTCGTGGCTCCTCTCAGATTCCAGAACTTTCTGCCACAGAAATGTTAGGAACATGTGTTTTTTTAGCCAAATTTTGAGGTTTGCAAAGGATTCTGGGTAACAGAACCTGGTCCGAGCCACACAAGTCACCCCATCCTGGATTCCCCTAGGTCTCTAGTTTTCAGAAATGCACAGGTTTGGTAGGTTTCCCTAGGTGGCGGCTGAGCTACAGGCCAAAATCTACAGGTAGGCACTTTGCAAAAAACACCTCTGTTTTCCTTCACCAATTTGGCTGTGTCCACGTTGCGCTTTGGGGCATTTCCTGTCACGGGCGCTAGGCCTACCCACACAAGTCAGGTATCATTTTTATCGGGAGACGTGGGGGAACGCTGGGTGGAAGGAAATTCGTGGCTCCTCTCAGATTCCAGAACTTTCTGCCACAGAAATGTGAGGAACATGTGTTTTTTTAGCCAAATTTTGAGGTTTGCAAAGGATTCTGGGTAACAGAACCTGGTCCGAGCCACACAAGTCACCCCATCTTGGATTCCCCTAGGTCTCTAGTTTTCAGAAATGCACAGGTTTGGTAGGTTTCCCTAGGTGGCGGCTGAGCTACAGGCCAAAATCTACAGGTAGGCACTTTGCAAAAAACACCTCTGTTTTCCTTCACCAATTTGGCTGTGTCCACGTTGCGCTTTGGGGCATTTCCTGTCACGGGCGCTAGGCCTACCCACACAAGTGAGGTATCATTTTTATCGGGAGACGTGGGGGAACGCTGGGTGGAAGGAAATTCGTGGCTCCTCTCAGATTCCAGAACTTTCTGCCACAGAAATGTGAGGAACATGTGTTTTTTTAGCCAAATTTTGAGGTTTGCAAAGGATTCTGGGTAACAGAACCTGGTCCGAGCCACACAAGTCACCTCATCTTGGATTCCCCTAGGTCTCTAGTTTTCAGAAATGCACAGGTTTGGTAGGTTTCCCTAGGTGGCGGCTGAGCTACAGGCCAAAATCTGCAGGTAGGCACTTTGCTAAAAACAGGTCTGTTTTCTGTGATGTGTCCACGTTGCGCTTTGGGGCATTTCCTGTCACGGGCGCTAGGCCTACCCACACAAGTGAGGTATCATTTTTATCGGGAGACGTGGGGGAACGCTGGGTGGAAGGAAATTCGTGGCTCCTCTCAGATTCCAGAACTTTCTGCCACAGAAATGTGAGGAACATGTGTTTTTTTAGCCACATTTTGAGGTTTGCAAACGATTCTGGGTAACAGAACCTGGTCCGAGCCACACAATTCACCCCATCTTGGATTCCCCTAGGTCTCTAGTTTTCAGAAATGCACAGGTTTGGTAGGTTTCCCTAGGTGGCGGCTGAGCTACAGGCCAAAATCTACAGGTAGGCACTTTGCAAAAAACACCTCTGTTTTCCTTCACCAATTTGGCTGTGTCCACGTTGCGCTTTGGGGCATTTCCTGTCACGGGCGCTAGGCCTACCCACACAAGTCAGGTATCATTTTTATCGGGAGACGTGGGGGAACGCTGGGTGGAAGGAAATTCGTGGCTCCTCTCAGATTCCAGAACTTTCTGCCACAGAAATGTGAGGAACATGTGTTTTTTTAGCCAAATTTTGAGGTTTGCAAAGGATTCTGGGTAACAGAACCTGGTCCGAGCCACACAAGTCACCCCATCTTGGATTCCCCTAGGTCTCTAGTTTTCAGAAATGCACAGGTTTGGTAGGTTTCTCTAGGTGGCGGCTGAGCTACAAGCCAAAATCTACAGGTAGGCACTTTGCAAAAAACACCTCTGTTTTCCTTCACAAATTTGGATGTGTCCAGGTTGCGGTTTGGGGCGTTTCCTGTCGCGGGCGCTAGGCCTACCCACACAAGTGAGGTATCATTTTTATCGGGAGATGTGGGGGAACGCTGGGTGGAAGGAAATTCGTGGCTCCTCTCAGATTCCAGAACTTTCTGCCACAGAAATGTTAGGAACATGTGTTTTTTTAGCCAAATTTTGAGGTTTGCAAAGGATTCTGGGTAACAGAACCTGGTCCGAGCCACACAAGTCACCCCATCTTGGATTCCCCTAGGTCTCTAGTTTTCAGAAATGCACAGGTTTGGTAGGTTTCCCTAGGTGGCGTCTGAGCTACAGGCCAAAATCTACAGGTAGGTACTTTGCAAAAAACACCTCTGTTTTCCTTCACCAATTTGGCTGTGTCCACGTTGCGCTTTGGGGCATTTCCTGTCACGGGCGCTAGGCCTACCCACACAAGTCAGGTATCATTTTTATCGGGAGACGTGGGGGAACGCTGGGTGGAAGGAAATTCGTGGCTCCTCTCAGATTCCAGAACTTTCTGCCACAGAAATGTGAGGAACATGTGTTTTTTTAGCCAAATTTTGAGGTTTGCAAAGGATTCTGGGTAACAGAACCTGGTCCGAGCCACACAAGTCACCCCATCTTGGATTCCCCTAGGTCTCTAGTTTTCAGAAATGCACAGGTTTGGTAGGTTTCCCTAGGTGGCGGCTGAGCTACAGGCCAAAATCTGCAGGTAGGCACTTTGCTAAAAACAGGTCTGTTTTCTGTGATGTGTCCACGTTGCGCTTTGGGGCATTTCCTGTCACGGGCGCTAGGCCTACCCACACAAGTGAGGTATCATTTTTATCGGGAGACATGGGGGAACGCTGGGTAGAAGGAAATTCGTGGCTCCTCTCAGATTCCAGAACTTTCTGCCACAGAAATGTGAGGAACATGTGTTTTTTTAGCCAAATTTTGAGGTTTGCAAAGGATTCTGGGTAACAGAACCTGGTCCGAGCCACACAAGTCACCCTATCTTGGATTCCCCTAGGTCTCTAGTTTTCAGAAATGCACAGGTTTGGTAGGTTTCCCTAGGTGGCGGCTGAGCTACAGGCCAAAATCTGCAGGTAGGCACTTTGCTAAAAACAGGTCTGTTTTCTGTGATGTGTCCACGTTGCGCTTTGGGGCATTTCCTGTCACGGGCGCTAGGCCTACCCACACAAGTGAGGTATCATTTTTATCGGGAGACGTGGGGGAACGCTGGGTGGAAGGAAATTCGTGGCTCCTCTCAGATTCCAGAACTTTCTGCCACAGAAATGTGAGGAACATGTGTTTTTTTAGCCAAATTTTGAGGTTTGCAAAGGATTCTGGGTAACAGAACCTGGTCCGAGCCACACAAGTCACCCCATCTTGGATTCCCCTAGGTCTCTAGTTTTCAGAAATGCACAGGTTTGGTAGGTTTCCCTAGGTGGCGGCTGAGCTACAGGCCAAAATCTGCAGGTAGGCACTTTGCTAAAAACAGGTCTGTTTTCTGTGATGTGTCCACGTTGCGCTTTGGGGCATTTCCTGTCACGGGCGCTAGGCCTACCCACACAAGTGAGGTATCATTTTTATCGGGAGACGTGGGGGAACGCTGGGTGGAAGGAAATTCGTGGCTCCTCTCAGATTCCAGAACTTTCTGCCACAGAAATGTGAGGAACATGTGTTTTTTTAGCCAAATTTTGAGGTTTGCAAAGGATTCTGGGTAACAGAACCTGGTCCGAGCCACACAAGTCACCCCATCTTGGATTCCCCTAGGTCTCTAGTTTTCAGAAATGCACAGGTTTGGTAGGTTTCCCTAGGTGGCGGCTGAGCTACAGGCCAAAATCTGCAGGTAGGCACTTTGCTAAAAACAGGTCTGTTTTCTGTGATGTGTCCACGTTGCGCTTTGGGGCATTTCCTGTCACGGGCGCTAGGCCTACCCACACAAGTGAGGTATCATTTTTATCGGGAGACGTGGGGGAACGCTGGGTGGAAGGAAATTCGTGGCTCCTCTCAGATTCCAGAACTTTCTGCCACAGAAATGTGAGGAACATGTGTTTTTTTAGCCACATTTTGAGGTTTGCAAAGGATTCTGGGTAACAGAACCTGGTCCGAGCCACACAAGTCACCCCATCTTGGATTCCCCTAGGTCTCTAGTTTTCAGAAATGCACAGGTTTGGTAGGTTTCCCTAGGTGGCGGCTGAGCTATAGGCCAAAATCTACAGGTAGGCACTTTGCAAAAAACACCTCTGTTTTCCTTCACCAATTTGGCTGTGTCCACGTTGCGCTTTGGGGCGTTTCCTGTCACGGGCGCTAGGCCTACCCACACAAGTGAGGTATCATTTTTATCGGGAGACGTCGGGGAACGCTGGGTGGAAGGAAATTCGTGGCTCCTCTCAGATTCCAGAACTTTCTGCCACAGAAATGTGAGGAACATGTGTTTTTTTAGCCACATTTTGAGGTTTGCAAAGGATTCTGGGTAACAGAACCTGGTCCGAGCCACACAAGTCACCCCATCTTGGATTCCCCTAGGTCTCTAGTTTTCAGAAATGCACAGGTTTGGTAGGTTTCCCTAGGTGGCGGCTGAGCTACAAGCCAAAATCTACAGGTAGGTACTTTGCAAAAAACACCTCTGTTTTCCTTCACAAATTTGGATGTGTCCCCGTTGCGGTTTGGGGCGTTTCCTGTCGCGGGCGCTAGGACTACCCACACAAGTGAGGTATCATTTTTATCGGGAGACGTGGGGGAACGCTGGGTGGAAGGAAATTCGTGGCTCCTCTCAGATTCCAGAACTTTCTGCCACAGAAATGTGAGGAACATGTGTTTTTTTAGCCAAATTTTGAGGTTTGCAAAGGATTCTGGGTAACAGAACCTGGTCCGAGCCACACAAGTCACCCCATGTTGGATTCCCCTAGGTCTCTAGTTTTCAGAAATGCACAGGTTTGGCAGGTTTCCCTAGGTGGCGGCTGAGCTACAGGCCAAAATCTGCAGGTAGGCACTTTGCTAAAAACAGGTCTGTTTTCTGTGATGTGTCCACGTTGCGCTTTGGGGCATTTCCTGTCACGGGCGCTAGGCCTACACACACAAGTGAGGTATCATTTTTATCTGGAGACGTGGGGGAACGCTGGGTAGAAGGAAATTCGTGGCTCCTCTCAGATTCCAGAACTTTCTGCCACAGAAATGTGAGGAACATGTGTTTTTTTAGCCAAATTTTGAGGTTTGCAAAGGATTCTGGGTAACAGAACCTGGTCCGAGCCACACAAGTCCCCCCATCGTGGATTCCCCTAGGTCTCTAGTTTTCAGAAATGCACAGGTTTGGTAGGTTTCCCTAGGTGGCGGCTGAGCTACAGGCCAAAATCTGCAGGTAGGCACTTTGCTAAAAACAGGTCTGTTTTCTGTGATGTGTCCACGTTGCGCTTTGGGGCATTTCCTGTCACGGGCGCTAGGCCTACCCACACAAGTGAGGTATCATTTTTATCGGGAGACGTGGGGGAACGCTGGGTGGAAGGAAATTCGTGGCTCCTCTCAGATTCCAGAACTTTCTGCCACAGAAATGTGAGGAACATGTGTTTTTTTAGCCAAATTTTGAGGTTTGCAAAGGATTCTGGGTAACAGAACCTAGTCCGAGCCACACAAGTCACCCCATCTTGGATTCCCCTAGGTCTCTAGTTTTCAGAAATGCACAGGTTTGGTAGGTTTCCCTAGGTGGCGGCTGAGCTACAGGCCAAAATCTACAGGTAGACACTTTGCAAAAAACACCTCTGTTTTCCTTCACCAATTTGGCTGTGTCCACGTTGCGCTTTGGGGCATTTCCTGTCACGGGCGCTAGGCCTACCCACACAAGTGAGGTATCATTTTTATCGGGAGACGTGGGGGAACGCTGGGTGGAAGGAAATTCGTGGCTCCTCTCAGATTCCAGAACTTTCTGCCACAGAAATGTGAGGAACATGTGTTTTTTTAGCCAAAATTTGAGGTTTGCAAAGGATTCTGGGTAACAGAACCTGGTCCGAGCCACACAAGTCACCCCATGTTGGATTCCCCTAGGTCTCTAGTTTTCAGAAATGCACAGGTTTGGTAGGCTTCCCTAGGTGGCGGCTGAGCTACAGGCCAAAATCTACAGGTAGGCACTTTGCAAAAAACACCTCTGTTTTCCTTCACCAATTTGGCTGTGTCCACGTTGCGCTTTGGGGCATTTCCTGTCACGGGCGCTAGGCCTACCCACACAAGTCAGGTATCATTTTTATCGGGAGACGTGGGGGAACGCTGGGTGGAAGGAAATTCGTGGCTCCTCTCAGATTCCAGAACTTTCTGCCACAGAAATGTGAGGAACATGTGTTTTTTTAGCCAAATTTTGAGGTTTGCAAAGGATTCTGGGTAACAGAACCTGGTCCGAGCCACACAAGTGACCCCATCTTGGATTCCCCTAGGTCTCTAGTTTTCAGAAATGCACAGGTTTGGTAGGTTTCCCTAGGTGGCGGCTGAGCTACAGGCCAAAATCTGCAGGTAGGCACTTTGCTAAAAACAGGTCTGTTTTCTGTGATGTGTCCACGTTGCGCTTTGGGGCATTTCCTGTCACGGGCGCTAGGCCTACCTACACAAGTGAGGTATAATTTTTATCGGGAGACGTGGGGGAACGCTGGGTAGAAGGAAATTCGTGGCTCCTCTTAGATTCCAGAACTTTCTGCCACAGAAATGTGAGGAACATGTGTTTTTTTAGCCAAATTTTGAGGTTTGCAAAGGATTCTGGGTAACAGAACCTGGTCCGAGCCACACAAGTCACCCCATCTTGGATTCCCCTAGGTCTCTAGTTTTCAGAAATGCACAGGTTTGGTAGGTTTCCCTAGGTGGCGGCTGAGCTACAGGCCAAAATCTGCAGGTAGGCACTTTGCTAAAAACAGGTCTGTTTTCTGTGATGTGTCCACGTTGCGCTTTGGGGCATTTCCTGTCACGGGCGCTAGGCCTACCCACACAAGTGAGGTATCATTTTTATCGGGAGACGTGGGGGAACGCTGGGTGGAAGGAAATTCGTGGCTCCTCTCAGATTCCAGAACTTTCTGCCACAGAAATGTGAGGAACATGTGTTTTTTTAGCCACATTTTGAGGTTTGCAAAGGATTCTGGGTAACAGAACCTGGTCCGAGCCACACAAGTCACCCCATCTTGGATTCCCCTAGGTCTCTAGTTTTCAGAAATGCACAGGTTTGGTAGGTTTCCCTAGGTGGCGGCTGAGCTATAGGCCAAAATCTACAGGTAGGCACTTTGCAAAAAACACCTCTGTTTTCCTTCACCAATTTGACTGTGTCCACGTTGCGCTTTGGGGCGTTTCCTGTCACGGGCGCTAGGCCTACCCACACAAGTGAGGTATCATTTTTATCGGGAGACGTCGGGGAACGCTGGGTGGAAGGAAATTCGTGGCTCCTCTCAGATTCCAGAACTTTCTGCCACAGAAATGTGAGGAACATGTGTTTTTTTAGCCACATTTTGAGGTTTGCAAAGGATTCTGGGTAACAGAACCTGGTCCGAGCCACACAAGTCACCCCATCTTGGATTCCCCTAGGTCTCTAGTTTTCAGAAATGCACAGGTTTGGTAGGTTTCCCTAGGTGGCGGCTGAGCTACAAGCCAAAATCTACAGGTAGGTACTTTGCAAAAAACACCTCTGTTTTCCTTCACAAATTTGGATGTGTCCCCGTTGCGGTTTGGGGCGTTTCCTGTCGCGGGCGCTAGGACTACCCACACAAGTGAGGTATCATTTTTATCGGGAGACGTGGGGGAACGCTGGGTGGAAGGAAATTCGTGGCTCCTCTCAGATTCCAGAACTTTCTGCCACAGAAATGTGAGGAACATGTGTTTTTTTAGCCAAATTTTGAGGTTTGCAAAGGATTCTGGGTAACAGAACCTGGTCCGAGCCACACAAGTCACCCCATCTTGGATTCCCCTAGGTCTCTAGTTTTCAGAAATGCACAGGTTTGGTAGGTTTCCCTAGGTGGCGGCTGAGCTACAGGCCAAAATCTGCAGGTAGGCACTTTGCTAAAAACAGGTCTGTTTTCTGTGATGTGTCCACGTTGCGCTTTGGGGCATTTCCTGTCACGGGCGCTAGGCCTACACACACAAGTGAGGTATCATTTTTATCGGGAGACGTGGGGGAACGCTGGGTAGAAGGAAATTCGTGGCTCCTCTCAGATTCCAGAACTTTCTGCCACAGAAATGTGAGGAACATGTGTTTTTTTAGCCAAATTTTGAGGTTTGCAAAGGATTCTGGGTAACAGAACCTGGTCCGAGCCACACAAGTCACCCCATCGTGGATTCCCCTAGGTCTCTAGTTTTCAGAAATGCACAGGTTTGGTAGGTTTCCCTAGGTGGCGGCTGAGCTACAGGCCAAAATCTGCAGGTAGGCACTTTGCTAAAAACAGGTCTGTTTTCTGTGATGTGTCCACGTTGCGCTTTGGGGCATTTCCTGTCACGGGCGCTAGGCCTACCCACACAAGTGAGGTATCATTTTTATCGGGAGACGTGGGGGAACGCTGGGTGGAAGGAAATTCGTGGCTCCTCTCAGATTCCAGAACTTTCTGCCACAGAAATGTGAGGAACATGTGTTTTTTTAGCCAAATTTTGAGGTTTGCAAAGGATTCTGGGTAACAGAACCTAGTCCGAGCCACACAAGTCACCCCATCTTGGATTCCCCTAGGTCTCTAGTTTTCAGAAATGCACAGGTTTGGTAGGTTTCCCTAGGTGGCGGCTGAGCTACAGGCCAAAATCTACAGGTAGACACTTTGCAAAAAACACCTCTGTTTTCCTTCACCAATTTGGCTGTGTCCACGTTGCGCTTTGGGGCATTTCCTGTCACGGGCGCTAGGCCTACCCACACAAGTGAGGTATCATTTTTATCGGGAGACGTGGGGGAACGCTGGGTGGAAGGAAATTCGTGGCTCCTCTCAGATTCCAGAACTTTCTGCCACAGAAATGTGAGGAACATGTGTTTTTTTAGCCAAAATGTGATGTTTGCAAAGGATTCTGGGTAACAGAACCTGGTCCGAGCCACACAAGTCACCCCATGTTGGATTCCCCTAGGTCTCTAGTTTTCAGAAATGCACAGGTTTGGTAGGCTTCCCTAGGTGGCGGCTGAGCTACAGGCCAAAATCTACAGGTAGGCACTTTGCAAAAAACACCTCTGTTTTCCTTCACCAATTTGGCTGTGTCCACGTTGCGCTTTGGGGCATTTCCTGTCACGGGCGCTAGGCCTACCCACACAAGTCAGGTATCATTTTTATCGGGAGACGTGGGGGAACGCTGGGTGGAAGGAAATTCGTGGCTCCTCTCAGATTCCAGAACTTTCTGCCACAGAAATGTGAGTAACATGTGTTTTTTTAGCCAAATTTTGAGGTTTGCAAAGGATTCTGGGTAACAGAACCTGGTCCGAGCCACACAAGTCACCCCATCTTGGATTCCCCTAGGTCTCTAGTTTTCAGAAATGCACAGGTTTGGTAGGTTTCCCTAGGTGGCGGCTGAGCTACAGGCCAAAATCTGCAGGTAGGCACTTTGCTAAAAACAGGTCTGTTTTCTGTGATGTGTCCACGTTGCGCTTTGGGGCATTTCCTGTCACGGGCGCTAGGCCTACCTACACAAGTGAGGTATCATTTTTATCGGGAGACGTGGGGGAACGCTGGGTAGAAGGAAATTCGTGGCTCCTCTCAGATTCCAGAACTTTCTGCCACAGAAATGTGAGGAACATGTGTTTTTTTAGCCAAATTTTGAGGTTTGCAAAGGATTCTGGGTAACAGAACCTGGTCCGAGCCACACAAGTCACCCCATCTTGGATTCCCCTAGGTCTCTAGTTTTCAGAAATGCACAGGTTTGGTAGGTTTCCCTAGGTGGCGGCTGAGCTACAGGCCAAAATCTGCAGGTAGGCACTTTGCTAAAAACAGGTCTGTTTTCTGTGATGTGTCCACGTTGCGCTTTGGGGCATTTCCTGTCACGGGCGCTAGGCCTACCCACACAAGTGAGGTATCATTTTTATCGGGAGACGTGGGGGAACGCTGGGTGGAAGGAAATTCGTGGCTCCTCTCAGATTCCAGAACTTTCTGCCACAGAAATGTGAGGAACATGTGTTTTTTTAGCCACATTTTGAGGTTTGCAAAGGATTCTGGGTAACAGAACCTGGTCCGAGCCACACAAGTCACCCCATCTTGGATTCCCCTAGGTCTCTAGTTTTCAGAAATGCACAGGTTTGGTAGGTTTCCCTAGGTGGCGGCTGAGCTATAGGCCAAAATCTACAGGTAGGCACTTTGCAAAAAACACCTCTGTTTTCCTTCACCAATTTGGCTGTGTCCACGTTGCGCTTTGGGGCGTTTCCTGTCACGGGCGCTAGGCCTACCCACACAAGTGAGGTATCATTTTTATCGGGAGACGTCGGGGAACGCTGGGTGGAAGGAAATTCGTGGCTCCTCTCAGATTCCAGAACTTTCTGCCACAGAAATGTGAGGAACATGTGTTTTTTTAGCCACATTTTGAGGTTTGCAAAGGATTCTGGGTAACAGAACCTGGTCCGAGCCACACAAGTCACCCCATCTTGGATTCCCCTAGGTCTCTAGTTTTCAGAAATGCACAGGTTTGGTAGGTTTCCCTAGGTGGCGGCTGAGCTACAAGCCAAAATCTACAGGTAGGTACTTTGCAAAAAACACCTCTGTTTTCCTTCACAAATTTGGATGTGTCTCCGTTGCGGTTTGGGGCGTTTCCTGTCGCGGGCGCTAGGACTACCCACACAAGTGAGGTATCATTTTTATCGGGAGACGTGGGGGAACGCTGGGTGGAAGGAAATTCGTGGCTCCTCTCAGATTCCAGAACTTTCTGCCACAGAAATGTGAGGAACATGTGTTTTTTTAGCCAAATTTTGAGGTTTGCAAAGGATTCTGGGTAACAGAACCTGGTCCGACCCACACAAGTCACCCCATCTTGGATTCCCCTAGGTCTCTAGTTTTCAGAAATGCACAGGTTTGGTAGGTTTCCCTAGGTGGCGGCTGAGCTACAGGCCAAAATCTGCAGGTAGGCACTTTGCTAAAAACAGGTCTGTTTTCTGTGATGTGTCCACGTTGCGCTTTGGGGCATTTCCTGTCACGGGCGCTAGGCCTACCTACACAAGTGAGGTATCATTTTTATCGGGAGACGTGGGGGAACGCTGGGTAGAAGGAAATTCGTGGCTCCTCTCAGATTCCAGAACTTTCTGCCACAGAAATGTGAGGAACATGTGTTTTTTTAGCCAAATTTTGAGGTTTGCAAAGGATTCTGGGTAACAGAACCTGGTCCGAGCCACACAAGTCACCCCATCTTGGATTCCCCTAGGTCTCTAGTTTTCAGAAATGCACAGGTTTGGTAGGTTTCCCTAGGTGGCGGCTGAGCTACAGGCCAAAATCTGCAGGTAGGCACTTTGCTAAAAACAGGTCTGTTTTCTGTGATGTGTCCACGTTGCGCTTTGGGGCATTTCCTGTCACGGGCGCTAGGCCTACCCACACAAGTGAGGTATCATTTTTAACGGGAGACGTGGGGGAACGCTGGGTGGAAGGAAATTCGTGGCTCCTCTCAGATTCCAGAACTTTCTGCCACAGAAATGTGAGGAACATGTGTTTTTTTAGCCACATTTTGAGGTTTGCAAAGGATTCTGGGTAACAGAACCTGGTCCGAGCCACACAAGTCACCCCATCTTGGATTCCCCTAGGTCTCTAGTTTTCAGAAATGCACAGGTTTGGTATGTTTCCCTAGGTGGCGGCTGAGCTACAGGTTAAAATCTGCAGGTAGGCACTTTGCTAAAAACAGGTCTGTTTTCTGTGATGTGTCCACGTTGCGCTTTGGGGCATTTCCTGTCACGGGCGCTAGGCCTACCCACACAAGTGAGGTATCATTTTTATCGGGAGACGTGGGGGAACGCTGGGTGGAAGGAAATTCGTGGCTCCTCTCAGATTCCAGAACTTTCTGCCACAGAAATGTGAGGAACATGTGTTTTTTTAGCCACATTTTGAGGTTTGCAAAGGATTCTGGGTAACAGAACCTGGTCCGAGCCACACAAGTCACCCCATCTTGGATTCCCCTAGGTCTCTAGTTTTCAGAAATGCACAGGTTTGGTAGGTTTCCCTAGGTGGCGGCTGAGCTACAGGCCAAAATCTACAGGTAGGCACTTTGCAAAAAACACCTCTGTTTTCCTTCACCAATTTGGCTGGGTCCACGTTGCGCTTTGGGGCATTTCCTGTCACGGGCGCTAGGCCTACCCACACAAGTGAGGTATCATTTTTATCGGGAGACGTGGGGGAACGCTGGGTGGAAGGAAATTCGTGGCTCCTCTCAGATTCCAGAACTTTCTGCCACAGAAATGTGAGGAACATGTGTTTTTTTAGCCACATTTTGAGGTTTGCAAAGGATTCTGGGTAACAGAACCTGGTCCGAGCCACACAAGTCACCCCATCTTGGATTCCCCTAGGTCTCTAGTTTTCAGAAATGCACAGGTTTGGTAGGTTTCCCTAGGTGGCGGCTGAGCTACAGGCCAAAATCTACAGGTAGGCACTTTGCAAAAAACACCTCTGTTTTCCTTCACCAATTTGGCTGTGTCCACGTTGCGCTTTGGGGCATTTCCTGTCACGGGCGCTAGGCCTACCCACACAAGTGAGGTATCATTTTTATCGGGAGACGTGGGGGAACGCTGGGTGGAAGGAAATTCGTGGCTCCTCTCAGATTCCAGAACTTTCTGCCACAGAAATGTGAGGAACATGTGTTTTTTTAGCCAAATTTTGAGGTTTGCAAAGGATTCTGGGTAACAGAACGTGGTCCGAGCCACACAAGTCACCCCATCTTGGATTCCCCTAGGTCTCTAGTTTTCAGAAATGCACAGGTTTGGTAGGTTTCCCTAGGTGGCGGCTGAGCTACAGGCCAAAATCTGCAGGTAGGCACTTTGCTAAAAACAGGTCTGTTTTCTGTGATGTGTCCACGTTGCGCTTTGGGGCATTTCCTGTCACGGGCGCTAGGCCTACCCACACAAGTGAGGTATCATTTTTATCGGGAGACGTCGGGGAACGCTGGGTGGAAGGAAATTCGTGGCTCCTCTCAGATTCCAGAACTTTCTGCCACAGAAATGTGAGGAACATGTGTTTTTTTAGCCACATTTTGAGGTTTGCAAAGGATTCTGGGTAACAGAACCTGGTCCGAGCCACACAATTCACCCCATCTTGGATTCCCCTAGGTCTCTAGTTTTCAGAAATGCACAGGTTTGGTAGGTTTCCCTAGGTGGCGGCTGAGCTACAGGCCAAAATCTACAGGTAGGCACTTTGCAAAAAACACCTCTGTTTTCCTTCACCAATTTGGCTGTGTCCACGTTGCGCTTTGGGGCATTTCCTGTCACGGGCGCTAGGCCTACCCACACAAGTGAGGTATCATTTTTATCGGGAGACGTGGGGGAACGCTGGGTGGAAGGAAATTCGTGGCTCCTCTCAGATTCCAGAACTTTCTGCCACAGAAATGTGAGGAACATGTGTTTTTTTAGCCAAATTTTGAGGTTTGCAAAGGATTCTGGGTAACAGAACCTGGTCCGAGCCACACAAGTCACCCCATCTTGGATTCCCCTAGGTCTCTAGTTTTCAGAAATGCACAGGTTTGGTAGGTTTCCCTAGGTGGCGGCTGAGCTACAGGCCAAAATCTACAGGTAGGCACTTTGCAAAAAACACCTCTGTTTTCCTTCACCAATTTGGCTGTGTCCACGTTGCGCTTTGGGGCATTTCCTGTCACGGGCGCTAGGCCTACCCACACAAGTGAGGTATCATTTTTATCGGGAGACGTGGGGGAACGCTGGGTGGAAGGAAATTCGTGGCTCCTCTCAGATTCCAGAACTTTCTGCCACAGAAATGTGAGGAACATGTGTTTTTTTAGCCAAATTTTGAGGTTTGCAAAGGATTCTGGGTAACAGAACCTGGTCCGAGCCACACAAGTCACCCCATCTTGGATTCCCCTAGGTCTCTAGTTTTCAGAAATGCACAGGTTTGGTAGGTTTCCCTAGGTGGCGGCTGAGCTACAGGCCAAAATCTGCAGGTAGGCACTTTGCTAAAAACAGGTCTGTTTTCTGTGATGTGTCCACGTTGCGCTTTGGGGCATTTCCTGTCACGGGCGCTAGGCCTACACACACAAGTGAGGTATCATTTTTATCGGGAGACGTGGGGGAACGCTGGGTAGAAGGAAATTCGTGGCTCCTCTCAGATTCCAGAACTTTCTGCCACAGAAATGTGAGGAACATGTGTTTTTTTAGCCAAATTTTGAGGTTTGCAAAGGATTCTGGGTAACAGAACCTGGTCCGAGCCACACAAGTCACCCCATCGTGGATTCCCCTAGGTCTCTAGTTTTCAGAAATGCACAGGTTTGGTAGGTTTCCCTAGGTGGCGGCTGAGCTACAGGCCAAAATCTGCAGGTAGGCACTTTGCTAAAAACAGGTCTGTTTTCTGTGATGTGTCCACGTTGCGCTTTGGGGCATTTCCTGTCACGGGCGCTAGGCCTACCCACACAAGTGAGGTATCATTTTTATCGGGAGACGTGGGGGAACGCTGGGTGGAAGGAAATTCGTGGCTCCTCTCAGATTCCAGAACTTTCTGCCACAGAAATGTGAGGAACATGTGTTTTTTTAGCCAAATTTTGAGGTTTGCAAAGTATTCTGGGTAACAGAACCTAGTCCGAGCCACACAAGTCACCCCATCTTGGATTCCCCTAGGTCTCTAGTTTTCAGAAATGCACAGGTTTGGTAGGTTTCCCTAGGTGGCGGCTGAGCTACAGGCCAAAATCTACAGGTAGACACTTTGCAAAAAACACCTCTGTTTTCCTTCACCAATTTGGCTGTGTCCACGTTGCGCTTTGGGGCATTTCCTGTCACGGGCGCTAGGCCTACCCACACAAGTGAGGTATCATTTTTATCGGGAGACGTGGGGGAACGCTGGGTGGAAGGAAATTCGTGGCTCCTCTCAGATTCCAGAACTTTCTGCCACAGAAATGTGAGGAACATGTGTTTTTTTAGCCAAAATTTGAGGTTTGCAAAGGATTCTGGGTAACAGAACCTGGTCCGAGCCACACAAGTCACCCCATGTTGGATTCCCCTAGGTCTCTAGTTTTCAGAAATGCACAGGTTTGGTAGGCTTCCCTAGGTGGCGGCTGAGCTACAGGCCAAAATCTACAGGTAGGCACTTTGCAAAAAACACCTCTGTTTTCCTTCACCAATTTGGCTGTGTCCACGTTGCGCTTTGGGGCATTTCCTGTCACGGGCGCTAGGCCTACCCACACAAGTCAGGTATCATTTTTATCGGGAGACGTGGGGGAACGCTGGGTGGAAGGAAATTCGTGGCTCCTCTCAGATTCCAGAACTTTCTGCCACAGAAATGTGAGGAACATGTGTTTTTTTAGCCAAATTTTGAGGTTTGCAAAGGATTCTGGGTAACAGAACCTGGTCCGAGCCACACAAGTCACCCCATCTTGGATTCCCCTAGGTCTCTAGTTTTCAGAAATGCACAGGTTTGGTAGGTTTCCCTAGGTGGCGGCTGAGCTACAGGCCAAAATCTGCAGGTAGGCACTTTGCTAAAAACAGGTCTGTTTTCTGTGATGTGTCCATGTTGCGCTTTGGGGCATTTCCTGTCACGGGCGCTAGGCCTACCTACACAAGTGAGGTATCATTTTTATCGGGAGACGTGGGGGAACGCTGGGTAGAAGGAAATTCGTGGCTCCTCTCAGATTCCAGAACTTTCTGCCACAGAAATGTGAGGAACATGTGTTTTTTTAGCCAAATTTTGAGGTTTGCAAAGGATTCTGGGTAACAGAACCTGGTCCGAGCCACACAAGTCACCCCATCTTGGATTCCCCTAGGTCTCTAGTTTTCAGAAATGCACAGGTTTGGTAGGTTTCCCTAGGTGGCGGCTGAGCTACAGGCCAAAATCTGCAGGTAGGCACTTTGCTAAAAACAGGTCTGTTTTCTGTGATGTGTCCACGTTGCGCTTTGGGGCATTTCCTGTCACGGGCGCTAGGCCTACCCACACAAGTGAGGTATCATTTTTATCGGGAGACGTGGGGGAACGCTGGGTGGAAGGAAATTCGTGGCTCCTCTCAGATTCCAGAACTTTCTGCCACAGAAATGTGAGGAACATGTGTTTTTTTAGCCACATTTTGAGGTTTGCAAAGGATTCTGGGTAACAGAACCTGGTCCGAGCCACACAAGTCACCCCATCTTGGATTCCCCTAGGTCTCTAGTTTTCAGAAATGCACAGGTTTGGTAGGTTTCCCTAGGTGGCGGCTGAGCTATAGGCCAAAATCTACAGGTAGGCACTTTGCAAAAAACACCTCTGTTTTCCTTCACCAATTTGGCTGTGTCCACGTTGTGCTTTGGGGCGTTTCCTGTCACGGGCGCTAGGCCTACCCACACAAGTGAGGTATCATTTTTATCGGGAGACGTCGGGGAACGCTGGGTGGAAGGAAATTCGTGGCTCCTCTCAGATTCCAGAACTTTCTGCCACAGAAATGTGAGGAACATGTGTTTTTTTAGCCACATTTTGAGGTTTGCAAAGGATTCTGGGTAACAGAACCTGGTCCGAGCCACACAAGTCACCCCATCTTGGATTCCCCTAGGTCTCTAGTTTTCAGAAATGCACAGGTTTGGTAGGTTTCCCTAGGTGGCGGCTGAGCTACAAGCCAAAATCTACAGGTAGGTACTTTGCAAAAAACACCTCTGTTTTCCTTCACAAATTTGGATGTGTCCCCGTTGCGGTTTGGGGCGTTTCCTGTCGCGGGCGCTAGGACTACCCACACAAGTGAGGTATCATTTTTATCGGGAGACGTGGGGGAACGCTGGGTGGAAGGAAATTCGTGGCTCCTCTCAGATTCCAGAACTTTCTGCCACAGAAATGTTAGGAACATGTGTTTTTTTAGCCACATTTCGAGGTTTGCAAAGGATTCTGGGTAACAGAACCTGGTCCGAGCCACACAAGTCACCCCATCTTGGATTCCCCTAGGTCTCTAGTTTTCAGAAATGCACAGGTTTGGTATGTTTCCCTAGGTGGCGGCTGAGCTACAGGTTAAAATCTGCAGGTAGGCACTTTGC
This sequence comes from Pleurodeles waltl, assembly GCF_031143425.1. Taxonomy (NCBI): domain Eukaryota; kingdom Metazoa; phylum Chordata; class Amphibia; order Caudata; family Salamandridae; genus Pleurodeles; species Pleurodeles waltl. Next base: position 185,245,545 of record NC_090447.1, read on the forward strand.
TAAAAACAGGTCTGTTTTCTGTGATGTGTCCACGTTGCGCTTTGGGGCATTTCCTGTCACGGGCGCTAGGCCTACCCACACAAGTGAGGTATCATTTTTATCGGGAGACGTGGGGGAACGCTGGGTGGAAGGAAATTCGTGGCTCCTCTCAGATTCCAGAACTTTCTGCCACAGAAATGTGAGGAACATGTGTTTTTTTAGCCACATTTTGAGGTTTGCAAAGGATTCTGGGTAACAGAACCTGGTCCGAGCCACACAAGTCACCCCATCTTGGATTCCCCTAGGTCTCTAGTTTTCAGAAATGCACAGGTTTGGTAGGTTTCCCTAGGTGGCGGCTGAGCTACAGGCCAAAATCTACAGGTAGGCACTTTGCAAAAAACACCTCTGTTTTCCTTCACCAATTTGGCTGGGTCCACGTTGCGCTTTGGGGCATTTCCTGTCACGGGCGCTAGGCCTACCCACACAAGTGAGGTATCATTTTTATCGGGAGACGTGGGGGAACGCTGGGTGGAAGGAAATTCGTGGCTCCTCTCAGATTCCAGAACTTTCTGCCACAGAAATGTGAGGAACATGTGTTTTTTTAGCCACATTTCGAGGTTTGCAAAGGATTCTGGGTAACAGAACCTGGTCCGAGCCACACAAGTCACCCCATCTTGGATTCCCCTAGGTCTCTAGTTTTCAGAAATGCACAGGTTTGGTAGGTTTCCCTAGGTGGCGGCTGAGCTACAGGCCAAAATCTACAGGTAGGCACTTTGCAAAAAACACCTCTGTTTTCCTTCACCAATTTGGCTGTGTCCACGTTGCGCTTTGGGGCATTTCCTGTCACGGGCGCTAGGCCTACCCACACAAGTGAGGTATCATTTTTATCGGGAGACGTGGGGGAACGCTGGGTGGAAGGAAATTCGTGGCTCCTCTCAGATTCCAGAACTTTCTGCCACAGAAATGTGAGGAACATGTGTTTTTTTAGCCAAATTTTGAGGTTTGCAAAGGATTCTGGGTAACAGAACGTGGTCCGAGCCACACAAGTCACCCCATCTTGGATTCCCCTAGGTCTCTAGTTTTCAGAAATGCACAGGTTTGGTAGGTTTCCCTAGGTGGCGGCTGAGCTACAGGCCAAAATCTGCAGGTAGGCACTTTGCTAAAAACAGGTCTGTTTTCTGTGATGTGTCCACGTTGCGCTTTGGGGCATTTCCTGTCACGGGCGCTAGGCCTACCCACACAAGTGAGGTATCATTTTTATCGGGAGACGTCGGGGAACGCTGGGTGGAAGGAAATTCGTGGCTCCTCTCAGATTCCAGAACTTTCTGCCACAGAAATGTGAGGAACATGTGTTTTTTTAGCCACATTTTGAGGTTTGCAAAGGATTCTGGGTAACAGAACCTGGTCCGAGCCACACAATTCACCCCATCTTGGATTCCCCTAGGTCTCTAGTTTTCAGAAATGCACAGGTTTGGTAGGTTTCCCTAGGTGGCGGCTGAGCTACAGGCCAAAATCTACAGGTAGGCACTTTGCAAAAAACACCTCTGTTTTCCTTCACCAATTTGGCTGTGTCCACGTTGCGCTTTGGGGCATTTCCTGTCACGGGCGCTAGGCCTACCCACACAAGTGAGGTATAATTTTTATCGGGAGACGTGGGGGAACGCTGGGTGGAAGGAAATTCGTGGCTCCTCTCAGATTCCAGAACTTTCTGCCACAGAAATGTGAGGAACATGTGTTTTTTTAGCCAAATTTTGAGGTTTGCAAAGGATTCTGGGTAACAGAACCTGGTCCGAGCCACACAAGTCACCCCATCTTGGATTCCCCTAGGTCTCTAGTTTTCAGAAATGCACAGGTTTGGTAGGTTTCCCTAGGTGGCGTCTGAGCTACAGGCCAAAATCTACAGGTAGGTACTTTGCAAAAAACACCTCTGTTTTCCTTCACCAATTTGGCTGTGTCCACGTTGCGCTTTGGGGCGTTTCCTGTCGCGGGCGCTAGGCCTACCCACACAAGTGAGGTATCATTTTTATCGGGAGACGTGGGGGAACGCTGGGTGGAAGGAAATTCGTGGCTCCTCTCAGATTCCAGAACTTTCTGCCACAGAAATGTTAGGAACATGTGTTTTTTTAGCCAAATTTTGAGGTTTGCAAAGGATTCTGGGTAACAGAACCTGGTCCGAGCCACACAAGTCACCCCATCTTGGATTCCCCTAGGTCTCTAGTTTTCAGAAATGCACAGGTTTGGTAGGTTTCCCTAGGTGGCGGCTGAGCTACAGGCCAAAATCTGCAGGTAGGCACTTTGCTAAAAACAGGTCTGTTTTCTGTGATGTGTCCACGTTGCGCTTTGGGGCATTTCCTGTCACGGGCGCTAGGCCTACACACACAAGTGAGGTATCATTTTTATCGGGAGACGTGGGGGAACGCTGGGTAGAAGGAAATTCGTGGCTCCTCTCAGATTCCAGAACTTTCTGCCACAGAAATGTGAGGAACATGTGTTTTTTTAGCCAAATTTTGAGGTTTGCAAAGGATTCTGGGTAACAGAACCTGGTCCGAGCCACACAAGTTACCCCATCGTGGATTCCCCTAGGTCTCTAGTTTTCAGAAATGCACAGGTTTGGTAGGTTTCCCTAGGTGGCGGCTGAGCTACAGGCCAAAATCTGCAGGTAGGCACTTTGCTAAAAACAGGTCTGTTTTCTGTGATGTGTCCACGTTGCGCTTTGGGGCATTTCCTGTCACGGGCGCTAGGCCTACCCACACAAGTGAGGTATCATTTTTATCGGGAGACGTGGGGGAACGCTGGGTGGAAGGAAATTCGTGGCTCCTCTCAGATTCCAGAACTTTCTGCCACAGAAATGTGAGGAACATGTGTTTTTTTAGCCAAATTTTGAGGTTTGCAAAGGATTCTGGGTAACAGAACCTAGTCCGAGCCACACAAGTCACCCCATCTTGGATTCCCCTAGGTCTCTAGTTTTCAGAAATGCACAGGTTTGGTAGGTTTCCCTAGGTAGCGGCTGAGCTACAGGCCAAAATCTACAGGTAGACACTTTGCAAAAAACACCTCTGTTTTCCTTCACCAATTTGGCTGTGTCCACGTTGCGCTTTGGGGCATTTCCTGTCACGGGCGCTAGGCCTACCCACACAAGTGAGGTATCATTTTTATCGGGAGACGTGGGGGAACGCTGGGTGGAAGGAAATTCGTGGCTCCTCTCAGATTCCAGAACTTTCTGCCACAGAAATGTGAGGAACATGTGTTTTTTTAGCCAAAATTTGAGGTTTGCAAAGGATTCTGGGTAACAGAACCTGGTCCGAGCCACACAAGTCACCCCATGTTGGATTCCCCTAGGTCACTAGTTTTCAGAAATGCACAGGTTTGGTAGGCTTCCCTAGGTGGCGGCTGAGCTACAGGCCAAAATCTACAGGTAGGCACTTTGCAAAAAACACCTCTGTTTTCCTTCACCAATTTGGCTGTGTCCACGTTGCGCTTTGGGGCATTTCCTGTCACGGGCGCTAGGCCTACCCACACAAGTCAGGTATCATTTTTATCGGGAGACGTGGGGGAACGCTGGGTGGAAGGAAATTCGTGGCTTCTCTCAGATTCCAGAACTTTCTGCCACAGAAATGTGAGGAACATGTGTTTTTTTAGCCAAATTTTGAGGTTTGCAAAGGATTCTGGGTAACAGAACCTGGTCCGAGCCACACAAGTCACCCCATCTTGGATTTCCCTAGGTCTCTAGTTTTCAGAAATGCACAGGTTTGGTAGGTTTCCCTAGGTGGCGGCTGAGCTACAGGCCAAAATCTGCAGGTAGGCACTTTGCTAAAAACAGGTCTGTTTTCTGTGATGTGTCCACGTTGCGCTTTGGGGCATTTCCTGTCACGGGCGCTAGGCCTACCCACACAAGTGAGGTATCATTTTTATCGGGAGACGTGGGGGAACGCTGGGTGGAAGGAAATTCGTGGCTCCTCTCAGATTCCAGAACTTTCTGCCACAGAAATGTGAGGAACATGTGTTTTTTTAGCCACATTTTGAGGTTTGCAAAGGATTCTGGGTAACAGAACCTGGTCCGAGCCACACAAGTCACCCCATCTTGGATTCCCCTAGGTCTCTAGTTTCCAGAAATGCACAGGTTTGGTAGGTTTCCCTAGGTGGCGGCTGAGCTACAAGCCAAAATCTACAGGTAGGTACTTTGCAAAAAACACCTCTGTTTTCCTTCACAAATTTGGATGTGTCCCCGTTGCGGTTTGGGGCGTTTCCTGTCGCGGGCGCTAGGACTACCCACACAAGTGAGGTATCATTTTTATCGGGAGACGTGGGGGAACGCTGGGTGGAAGGAAATTCGTGGCTCCTCTCAGATTCCAGAACTTTCTGCCACAGAAATGTTAGGAACATGTGCTTTTTTAGCCAAATTTTGAGGTTTGCAAAGGATTCTGGGTAACAGAACCTGGTCCGAGCCACACAAGTCACCCCATCTTGGATTCCCCTAGGTCTCTAGTTTTCAGAAATGCACAGGTTTGGTAGGTTTCCCTAGGTGGCGTCTGAGCTACAGGCCAAAATCTACAGGTAGGCACTTTGCAAAAAACACCTCTGTTTTCCTTCACCAATTTGGCTGTGTCCACGTTGCGCTTTGGGGCGTTTCCTGTCGCGGGCGCTAGTCCTACCCACACAAGTGAGGTATCATTTTTATCGGGAGACGTGGGGGAACGCTGGCTGGAAGGAAATTCGTGGCTCCTCTCAGATTCCAGAACTTTCTGCCACATAAATGTTAGGAACATGTGTTTTTTTAGCCAAATTTTGAGGTTTGCAAAGGATTCTGGGTAACAGAACCTGGTCCGAGCCACACAAGTCACCCCATCTTGGATTCCCCTAGGTCTCTAGTTTTCAGAAATGCACAGGTTTGGTATGTTTCCCTAGGTGGCGGCTGAGCTACAGGTTAAAATCTGCAGGTAGGCACTTTGCTAAAAACAGGTCTGTTTTCTGTGATGTGTCCACGTTGCGCTTTGGGGCATTTCCTGTCACGGGCGCTAGGCCTACCCACACAAGTGAGGTATCATTTTTATCGGGAGACGTGGGGGAACGCTGGGTGGAAGGAAATTCGTGGCTCCTCTCAGATTCCAGAACTTTCTGCCACAGAAATGTGAGGAACATGTGTTTTTTTAGCCACATTTTGAGGTTTGCAAAGGATTCTGGGTAACAGAACCTGGTCCGAGCCACACAAGTCACCCCATCTTGGATTCCCCTAGGTCTCTAGTTTTCAGAAATGCACAGGTTTGGTAGGTTTCCCTAGGTGGCGGCTGAGCTACAGGCCAAAATCTACAGGTAGGCACTTTGCAAAAAACACCTCTGTTTTCCTTCACCAATTTGGCAGTGTCCACGTTGCGCTTTGGGGCATTTCCTGTCACGGGCGCTAGGCCTACCCACACAAGTCAGGTATCATTTTTATCGGGAGACGTGGGGGAACGCTGGGTGGAAGGAAATTCGTGGCTCCTCTCAGATTCCAGAACTTTCTGCCACAGAAATGTGAGGAACATGTGTTTTTTTAGCCACATTTTGAGGTTTGCAAAGGATTCTGGGTAACAGAACCTGGTCCGAGCCACACAAGTCACCCCATCTTGGATTCCCCTAGGTCTCTAGTTTTCAGAAATGCACAGGTTTGGTAGGTTTCCGTATGTGGCGGCTGAGCTACAGGCCAAAATCTACAGGTAGGCAGTTTGCAAAAAACACCTCTGTTTTCCTTCACCAATTTGGCTGTGTCCACGTTGCGCTTTGGGGCATTTCCTGTCACGGGCGCTAGGCCTACCCACACAAGTCAGGTATCATTTTTATCGGGAGACGTGGGGGAACGCTGGGTGGAAGGAAATTCGTGGCTCCTCTCAGATTCCAGAACTTTCTGCCACAGAAATGTGAGGAACATGTGTTTTTTTAGCCAAATTTTGAGGTTTGCAAAGGATTCTGGGTAACAGAACGTGGTCCGAGCCACACAAGTCACCCCATCTTGGATTCCCCTAGGTCTCTAGTTTTCAGAAATGCACAGGTTTGGTAGGTTTCCCTAGGTGGCGGCTGAGCTACAGGCCAAAATCTGCAGGTAGGCACTTTGCTAAAAACAGGTCTGTTTTCTGTGATGTGTCCACGTTGCGCTTTGGGGCATTTCCTGTCACGGGCGCTAGGCCTACCCACACAAGTGAGGTATCATTTTTATCGGGAGACGTGGGGGAACGCTGGGTGGAAGGAAATTCGTGGCTCCTCTCAGATTCCAGAACTTTCTGCCACAGAAATGTGAGGAACATGTGTTTTTTTAGCCACATTTTGAGGTTTGCAAAGGATTCTGGGTAACAGAACCTGGTCCGAGCCACACAATTCACCCCATCTTGGATTCCCCTAGGTCTCTAGTTTTCAGAAATGCACAGGTTTGGTAGGTTTCCCTAGGTGGCGGCTGAGCTACAGGCCAAAATCTACAGGTAGGCACTTTGCAAAAAACACCTCTGTTTTCCTTCACCAATTTGGCTGTGTCCACGTTGCGCATTGGGGCATTTCCTGTCACGGGCGCTAGGCCTACCCACACAAGTGAGGTATAATTTTTATCGGGAGACGTGGGGGAACGCTGGGTGGAAGGAAATTCGTGGCTCCTCTCAGATTCCAGAACTTTCTGCCACAGAAATGTGAGGAACATGTGTTTTTTTAGCCAAATTTTGAGGTTTGCAAAGGATTCTGGGTAACAGAACCTGATCCGAGCCACACAAGTCACCCCATCTTGGATTCCCCTAGGTCTCTAGTTTTCAGAAATGCACAGGTTTGGTAGGTTTCTCTAGGTGGCGGCTGAGCTACAAGCCAAAATCTACAGGTAGGCACTTTGCAAAAAACACCTCTGTTTTCCTTCACAAATTTGGATGTGTCCAGGTTGCGGTTTGGGGCGCTTCCTGTCGCGGGCGCTAGGCCTACCCACACAAGTGAGGTATCATTTTTATCGGGAGATGTGGGGGAACGCTGGGTGGAAGGAAATTCGTGGCTCCTCTCAGATTCCAGAACTTTCTGCCACAGAAATGTTAGGAACATGTGTTTTTTTAGCCAAATTTTGAGGTTTGCAAAGGATTCTGGGTAACAGAACCTGGTCCGAGCCACACAAGTCACCCCATCTTGGATTCCCCTAGGTCTCTAGTTTTCAGAAATGCACAGGTTTGGTAGGTTTCCCTAGGTGGCGTCTGAGCTACAGGCCAAAATCTACAGGTAGGTACTTTGCAAAAAACACCTCTGTTTTCCTTCACCAATTTGGCTGTGTCCACGTTGCGCTTTGGGGCGTTTCCTGTCGCGGGCGCTAGGCCTACCCACACAAGTGAGGTATCATTTTTATCGGGAGACGTGGGGGAACGCTGGGTGGAAGGAAATTCGTGGCTCCTCTCAGATTCCAGAACTTTCTGCCACAGAAATGTTAGGAACATGTGTTTTTTTAGCCAAATTTTGAGGTTTGCAAAGGATTCTGGGTAACAGAACCTGGTCCGAGCCACACAAGTCACCCCATATTGGATTCCCCTAGGTCTCTAGTTTTCAGAAATGCACAGGTTTGGTAGGTTTCCCTAGGTGGCGTCTGAGCTACAGGCCAAAATCTACAGGTAGGTACTTTGCAAAAAACACCTCTGTTTTCCTTCACCAATTTGGCTGTGTCCACGTTGCGCTTTGGGGCATTTCCTGTCACGGGCGCTAGGCCTACCCACACAAGTCAGGTATCATTTTTATCGGGAGACGTGGGGTAACGCTGGGTAGAAGGAAATTCGTGGCTCCTCTCAGATTCCAGAACTTTCTGCCACAGAAATGTGAGGAACATGTGTTTTTTTAGCCAAATTTTGAGGTTTGCAAAGGATTCTGGGTAACAGAACCTGGTCCGAGCCACACAAGTCACCCCATCTTGGATTCCCCTAGGTCTCTAGTTTTCAGAAATGCACAGGTTTGGTAGGTTTCCCTAGGTGGCGGCTGAGCTACAGGCCAAAATCTGCAGGTAGGCACTTTGCTAAAAACAGGTCTGTTTTCTGTGATGTGTCCACGTTGCGCTTTGGGGCATTTCCTGTCACGGGCGCTAGGCCTACCCACACAAGTGAGGTATCATTTTTATCGGGAGACGTGGGGGAACGCTGGGTGGAAGGAAATTCGTGGCTCCTCTCAGATTCCAGAACTTTCTGCCACAGAAATGTGAGGAACATGTGTTTTTTTAGCCACATTTTGAGGTTTGCAAAGGATTCTGGGTAACAGAACCTGGTCCGAGCCACACAAGTCACCCCATCTTGGATTCCCCTAGGTCTCTAGTTTTCAGAAATGCACAGGTTTGGTAGGTTTCCCTAGGTGGCGGCTGAGCTACAGGCCAAAATCTACAGGTAGGCACTTTGCAAAAAACACCTCTGTTTTCCTTCACCAATTTGGCTGTGTCCACGTTGCGGTTTGGGGCGTTTCCTGTCGCGGGCGCTAGGACTACCCACACAAGTGAGGTATCATTTTTATCGGGAGACGTGGGGAAACGCTGGGTGGAAGGAAATTCGTGGCTCCTCTCAGATTCCAGAACTTTCTGCCACAGAAATGTTAGGAACATGTGCTTTTTTAGCCAAATTTTGAGGTTTGCAAAGGATTCTGGGTAACAGAACCTGGTCCGAGCCACACAAGTCACCCCATCTTGGATTCCCCTAGGTCTCTAGTTTTAAGAAATGCACAGGTATGGTAGGTTTCCCTAGGTGGCGTCTGAGCTACAGGCCAAAATCTACAGGTAGGCACTTTGCAAAAAACACCTCTGTTTTCCTTCACCAATTTGGCTGTGTCCACGTTGCGCTTTGGGGCATTTCCTGTCGCGGGCGCTAGGCCTACCCACACAAGTGAGGTATCATTTTTATCGGGAGACGTGGGGGAACGCTGGGTGGAAGGAAATTCGTGGCTCCTCTCAGATTCCAGAACTTTCTGCCACATAAATGTTAGGAACATGTGTTTTTTTAGCCAAATTTTGAGGTTTGCAAAGGATTCTGGGTAACAGAACCTGGTCCGAGCCACACAAGTCACCCCATCTTGGATTCCCCTAGGTCTCTAGTTTTCAGAAATGCACAGGTTTGGTAGGTTTCCCTAGGTGGCGGCTGAGCTACAGGTTAAAATCTGCAGGTAGGCACTTTGCTAAAAACAGGTCTGTTTTCTGTGATGTGTCCACGTTGCGCTTTGGGGCATTTCCTGTCACGGGCGCTAGGCCTACCCACACAAGTGAGGTATCATTTTTATCGGGAGACGTGGGGGAACGCTGGGTGGAAGGAAATTCGTGGCTCCTCTCAGATTCCAGAACTTTCTGCCACAGAAATGTGAGGAACATGTGTTTTTTTAGCCACATTTTGAGGTTTGCAAAGGATTCTGGGTAACAGAACCTGGTCCGAGCCACACAAGTCACCCCATCTTGGATTCCCCTAGGTCTCTAGTTTTCAGAAATGCACAGGTTTGGTAGGTTTCCCTAGGTGGCGGCTGAGCTACAAGCCAAAATCTACAGGTAGGCACTTTGCAAAAAACACCTCTGTTTTCCTTCACCAATTTGGCTGTGTCCACGTTGCGCTTTGGAGCATTTCCTGTCACGGGCGCTAGGCCTACCCACACAAGTGAGGTATCATTTTTATCGGGAGACGTGGGGGAACGCTGGGTGGAAGGAAATTCGTGGCTCCTCTCAGATTCCAGAACTTTCTGCCACAGAAATGTGAGGAACATGTGTTTTTTTAGCCAAATTTTGAGGTTTGCAAAGGATTCTGGGTAACAGAACCTGGTCCGAGCCACACAAGTCACCCCATCTTGGATTCCCCTAGGTCTCTAGTTTTCAGAAATGCACAGGTTTGGTAGGTTTCCGTAGGTGGCGGCTGAGCTACAGGCCAAAATCTGCAGGTAGGCACTTTGCTAAAAACAGGTCTGTTTTCTGTGATGTGTCCACGTTGCGCTTTGGGGCATTTCCTGTCACGGGCGCTAGGCCTACCCACACAAGTGAGGTATCATTTTTATCGGGAGACGTGGGGGAACGCTGGGTGGAAGGAAATTCGTGGCTCCTCTCAGATTCCAGAACTTTCTGCCACAGAAATGTGAGGAACATGTGTTTTTTTAGCCACATTTTGAGGTTTGCAAAGGATTCTAGGTAACAGAACCTGGTCCGAGCCACACAATTCACCCCATCTTGGATTCCCCTAGGTCTCTAGTTTTCAGAAATGCACAGGTTTGGTAGGTTTCCCTAGGTGGCGGCTGAGCTACAGGCCAAAATCTACAGGTAGGCACTTTGCAAAAAACACCTCTGTTTTCCTTCACCAATTTGGCTGTGTCCACGTTGCGCTTTGGGGCATTTCCTGTCACGGGCGCTAGGCCTACCCACACAAGTGAGGTATCATTTTTATCGGGAGACGTGGGGGAACGCTGGGTGGAAGGAAATTCGTGGCTCCTCTCAGATTCCAGAACTTTCTGCCACAGAAATGTGAGGAACATGTGTTTTTTTAGCCAAATTTTGAGGTTTGCAAAGGATTCTGGGTAACAGAACCTGGTCCGAGCCACACAAGTCACCCCATCTTGGATTCCCCTAGGTCTCTAGTTTTCAGAAATGCACAGGTTTGGTAGGTTTCCCTAGGTGGCGGCTGAGCTACAGGCCAAAATCTGCAGGTAGGCACTTTGCTAAAAACAGGTCTGTTTTCTGTGATGTGTCCACGTTGCGCTTTGGGGCATTTCCTGTCACGGGCGCTAGGCCTACCCACACAAGTGAGGTATCATTTTTATCGGGAGACGTGGGGGAACGCTGGGTGGAAGGAAATTCGTGGCTCCTCTCAGATTCCAGAACTTTCTGCCACAGAAATGTGAGGAACATGTGTTTTTTTAGCCACATTTTGAGGTTTGCAAAGGATTCTGGGTAACAGAACCTGGTCCGAGCCACACAATTCACCCCATCTTGGATTCCCCTAGGTCTCTAGTTTTCAGAAATGCACAGGTTTGGTAGGTTTCCCTAGGTGGCGGCTGAGCTACAGGCCAAAATCTACAGGTAGGCACTTTGCAAAAAACACCTCTGTTTTCCTTCACCAATTTGGCTGTGTCCACGTTGCGCTTTGGGGCATTTCCTGTCACGGGCGCTAGGCCTACCCACACAAGTGAGGTATCATTTTTATCGGGAGACGTGGGGGAACGCTGGGTGGAAGGAAATTCGTGGCTCCTCTCAGATTCCAGAACTTTCTGCCACAGAAATGTGAGGAACATGTGTTTTTTTAGCCAAATTTTGAGGTTTGCAAAGGATTCTGGGTAACAGAACCTGGTCCGAGCCACACAAGTCACCCCATCTTGGATTCCCCTAGGTCTCTAGTTTTCAGAAATGCACAGGTTTGGTAGGTTTCTCTAGGTGGCGGCTGAGCTACAAACCAAAATCTACAGGTAGGCACTTTGCAAAAAACACCTCTGTTTTCCTTCACAAATTTGGATGTGTCCAGGTTGCGGTTTGGGGCGTTTCCTGTCGCGGGCGCTAGGCCTACCCACACAAGTGAGGTATCATTTTTATCGGGAGATGTGGGGGAACGCTGGGTGGAAGGAAATTCGTGGCTCCTCTCAGATTCCAGAACTTTCTGCCACAGAAATGTTAGGAACATGTGTTTTTTTAGCCAAATTTTGAGGTTTGCAAAGGATTCTGGGTAACAGAACCTGGTCCGAGCCACACAAGTCACCCCATCTTGGATTCCCCTAGGTCTCTAGTTTTCAGAAATGCACAGGTTTGGTAGGTTTACCTAGGTGGCGTCTGAGCTACAGGCCAAAATCTACAGGTAGGTACTTTGCAAAAAACACCTCTGTTTTCCTTCACCAATTTGGCTGTGTCCACGTTGCGCTTTGGGGCATTTCCTGTCACGGGCGCTAGGCCTACCCACACAAGTCAGGTATCATTTTTATCGGGAGACGTGGGGGAACGCTGGGTGAAAGGAAATTCGTGGCTCCTCTCAGATTCCAGAACTTTCTGCCACAGAAATGTGAGGAACATGTGTTTTTTTAGCCAAATTTTGAGGTTTGCAAAGGATTCTGGGTAACAGAACCTGGTCCGAGCCACACAAGTCACCCCATCTTGGATTCCCCTAGGTCTCTAGTTTTCAGAAATGCACAGGTTTGGTAGGTTTCCCTAGGTGGCGGCTGAGCTACAGGCCAAAATCTGCAGGTAGGCACTTTGCTAAAAACAGGTCTGTTTTCTGTGATGTGTCCACGTTGCGCTTTGGGGCATTTCCTGTCACGGGCGCTAGGCCTACCCACACAAGTGAGGTATCATTTTTATCGGGAGACGTGGGGGAACGCTGGGTAGAAGGAAATTCGTGGCTCCTCTCAGATTCCAGAACTTTCTGCCACAGAAATGTGAGGAACATGTGTTTTTTTAGCCAAATTTTGAGGTTTGCAAAGGATTCTGGGTAACAGAACCTGGTCCGAGCCACACAAGTCACCCCATCTTGGATTCCCCTAGGTCTCTAGTTTTCAGAAATGCACAGGTTTGGTAGGTTTCCCTAGGTGGCGGCTGAGCTACAGGCCAAAATCTGCAGGTAGGCACTTTGCTAAAAACAGGTCTGTTTTCTGTGATGTGTCCACGTTGCGCTTTGGGGCATTTCCTGTCACGGGCGCTAGGCATACCCACACAAGTGAGGTATCATTTTTATCGGGAGACGTGGGGGAACGCTGGGTGGAAGGAAATTCGTGGCTCCTCTCAGATTCCAGAACTTTCTGCCACAGAAATGTGAGGAACATGTGTTTTTTTAGCCAAATTTTGAGGTTTGCAAAGGATTCTGGGTAACAGAACCTGGTCCGAGCCACACAATTCACCCCATCTTGGATTCCCCTAGGTCTCTAGTTTTCAGAAATGCACAGGTTTGGTAGGTTTCCCTAGGTGGCGGCTGAGCTACAGGCCAAAATCTACAGGTAGGCACTTTGCAAAAAACACCTCTGTTTTCCTTCACCAATTTGGCTGTGTCCACGTTGCGCTTTGGGGCATTTCCTGTCACGGGCGCTAGGCCTACCCACACAAGTCAGGTATCATTTTTATCGGGAGACGTGGGGGAACGCTGGGTGGAAGGAAATTCGTGGCTCCTCTCAGATTCCAGAACTTTCTGCCACAGAAATGTGAGGAACATGTGTTTTTTTAGCCAAATTTTGAGGTTTGCAAAGGATTCTGGGTAACAGAACCTGGTCCGAGCCACACAAGTCACCCCATCTTGGATTCCCCTAGGTCTCTAGTTTTCAGAAATGCACAGGTTTGGTAGGTTTCTCTAGGTGGCGGCTGAGCTACAAGCCAAAATCTACAGGTAGGCACTTTGCAAAAAACACCTCTGTTTTCCTTCACAAATTTGGATGTGTCCAGGTTGCGGTTTGGGGCGTTTCCTGTCGCGGGCGCTAGGCCTACCCACACAAGTGAGGTATCATTTTTATCGGGAGATGTGGGGGAACGCTGGGTGGAAGGAAATTCGTGGCTCCTCTCAGATTCCAGAACTTTCTGCCACAGAAATGTTAGGAACATGTGTTTTTTTAGCCAAATTTTGAGGTTTGCAAAGGATTCTGGGTAACAGAACCTGGTCCGAGCCACACAAGTCACCCCATCTTGGATTCCCCTAGGTCTCTAGTTTTCAGAAATGCACAGGTTTGGTAGGTTTCCCTAGGTGGCGTCTGAGCTACAGGCCAAAATCTACAGGTAGGTACTTTGCAAAAAACACCTCTGTTTTCCTTCACCAATTTGGCTGTGTCCACGTTGCGCTTTGGGGCGTTTCCTGTCGCGGGCGCTAGGCCTACCCACACAAGTGAGGTATCATTTTTATCGGGAGACGTGGGGGAACGCTGGGTGGAAGGAAATTCGTGGCTCCTCTCAGATTCCAGAACTTTCTGCCACAGAAATGTTAGGAACATGTGTTTTTTTAGCCAAATTTTGAGGTTTGCAAAGGATTCTGGGTAACAGAACCTGGTCCGAGCCACACAAGTCCCCCCATCTTGGATTCCCCTAGGTCTCTAGTTTTCAGAAATGCACAGGTTTGGTAGGTTTCCCTAGGTGGCGTCTGAGCTACAGGCCAAAATCTACAGGTAGGTACTTTGCAAAAAACACCTCTGTTTTCCTTCACCAATTTGGCTGTGTCCACGTTGCGCTTTGGGGCGTTTCCTGTCGCGGGCGCTAGGCCTACCCACACAAGTGAGGTATCATTTTTATCGGGAGACGTGGGGGAACGCTGGGTGGAAGGAAATTCGTGGCTCCTCTCAGATTCCAGAACTTTCTGCCACAGAAATGTTAGGAACATGTGTTTTTTTAGCCAAATTTTGAGGTTTGCAAAGGATTCTGGGTAACAGAACCTGGTCCGAGCCACACAAGTCTCCCCATCCTGGATTCCCCTAGGTCTCTAGTTTTCAGAAATGCACAGGTTTGGTAGGTTTCCCTAGGTGGCGGCTGAGCTACAGGCCAAAATCTACAGGTAGGCACTTTGCTAAAAACAGGTCTGTTTTCTGTGATGTGTCCACGTTGCGCTTTGGGGCATTTCCTGTCACGGGCGCTAGGCCTACCCACACAAGTGAGGTATCATTTTTATCGGGAGACGTGGAGGAACGCTGGGTGGAAGGAAATTTGTGGCTCCTCTCAGATTCCAGAACTTTCTGCCACAGAAATGTGAGGAACATGTGTTTTTTTAGCCAAATTTTGAGGTTTGCAAAGGATTCTGGGTAACAGAACCTGGTCTGAGCCACACAAGTCACCCCATCTTGGATTGCCCTAGGTCTCTAGTTTTCAGAAATGCACAGGTTTGGTAGGTTTCCCTAGGTGGCGGCTGAGCTACAGGCCAAAATCTGCAGGTAGGCACTTTGCTAAAAACACGTCTGTTTTCTGTGATGTGTCCACGTTGCGCTTTGGGGCATTTCCTGTCACGGGCGCTAGGCCTACCCACACAAGTGAGGTATCATTTTTATTGGGAGACGTGGGGGAACGCTGGGTGGAAGGAAATTCGTGGCTCCTCTCAGATTCCAGAACTTTCTGCCACAGAAATGTGAGGAACATGTGTTTTTTTAGCCACATTTTGAGGTTTGCAAAGGATTCTGGGTAACAGAACCTGGTCCGAGCCACACAAGTCACCCCATCTTGGATTCCCCTAGGTCTCTAGTTTTCAGAAATGCACAGGTTTGGTAGGTTTCCCTAGGTGGCGGATGAGCTACAGGCCAAAATCTACAGGTAGGCACTTTGCAAAAAACACCTCTGTTTTCCTTCACCAATTTGGCTGTGTCCACGTTGCGCTTTGGGGCATTTCCTGTCACGGGCGCTAGGCCTACCCACACAAGTCAGGTATCATTTTTATCGGGAGACGTGGGGGAACGCTGGGTGGAAGGAAATTCGTGGCTCCTCTCAGATTCCAGAACTTTCTGCCACAGAAATGTGAGGAACATGTGTTTTTTTAGCCAAATTTTGAGGTTTGCAAAGGATTCTGGGTAACAGAACCTGGTCCGAGCCACACAAGTCACCCCATCTTGGATTCCCCTAGGTCTCTAGTTTTCAGAAATGCACAGGTTTGGTAGGTTTCCCTAGGTGGCGGCTGAGCTACAGGCCAAAATCTGCAGGTAGGCACTTTGCTAAAAACAGGTCTGTTTTCTGTGATGTGTCCACGTTGCGCTTTGGGGCATTTCCTGTCACGGGCGCTAGGCCTACACACACAAGTGAGGTATCATTTTTATCGGGAGACGTGGGGGAACGCTGGGTAGAAGGAAATTCGTGGCTCCTCTCAGATTCCAGAACTTTCTGCCACAGAAATGTGAGGAACATGTGTTTTTTTAGCCAAATTTTGAGGTTTGCAAAGGATTCTGGGTAACAGAACCTGGTCCGAGCCACACAAGTCACCCCATCTTGGATTCCCCTAGGTCTCTAGTTTTCAGAAATGCACAGGTTTGGTAGGTTTCCCTAGGTGGCGGCTGAGCTACAGGCCAAAATCTGCAGGTAGGCACTTTGCTAAAAACACGTCTGTTTTCTGTGATGTGTCCACGTTGCGCTTTGGGGCATTTCCTGTCACGGGCGCTAGGCCTACCCACACAAGTGAGGTATCATTTTTATTGGGAGACGTGGGGGAACGCTGGGTGGAAGGAAATTCGTGGCTCCTCTCAGATTCCAGAACTTTCTGCCACAGAAATGTGAGGAACATGTGTTTTTTTAGCCACATTTTGAGGTTTGCAAAGGATTCTGGGTAACAGAACCTGGTCCGAGCCACACAAGTCACCCCATCTTGGATTCCCCTAGGTCTCTAGTTTTCAGAAATGCACAGGTTTGGTAGGTTTCCCTAGGTGGCGGATGAGCTACAGGCCAAGATCTACAGGTAGGCACTTTGCAAAAAACACCTCTGTTTTCCTTCACCAATTTGGCTGTGTCCACGTTGCGCTTTGGGGCATTTCCTGTCACGGGCGCTAGGCCTACCCACACAAGTCAGGTATCATTTTTATCGGGAGACGTGGGGGAACGCTGGGTGGAAGGAAATTCGTGGCTCCTCTCAGATTCCAGAACTTTCTGCCACAGAAATGTGAGGAACATGTGTTTTTTTAGCCAAATTTTGAGGTTTGCAAAGGATTCTGGGTAACAGAACCTGGTCCGAGCCACACAAGTCACCCCATCTTGGATTCCCCTAGGTCTCTAGTTTTCAGAAATGCACAGGTTTGGTAGGTTTCCCTAGGTGGCGGCTGAGCTACAGGCCAAAATCTGCAGGTAGGCACTTTGCTAAAAACAGGTCTGTTTTCTGTGATGTGTCCACGTTGCGCTTTGGGGCATTTCCTGTCACGGGCGCTAGGCCTACACACACAAGTGAGGTATCATTTTTATCGGGAGACGTGGGGGAACGCTGGGTAGAAGGAAATTCGTGGCTCCTCTCAGATTCCAGAACTTTCTGCCACAGAAATGTGAGGAACATGTGTTTTTTTAGCCAAATTTTGAGGTTTGCAAAGGATTCTGGGTAACAGAACCTGGTCCGAGCCACACAAGTCACCCCATCTTGGATTCCCCTAGGTCTCTAGTTTTCAGAAATGCACAGGTTTGGTAGGTTTCCCTAGGTGGCGGCTGAGCTACAGGCCAAAATCTGCAGGTAGGCACTTTGCTAAAAACAGGTCTGTTTTCTGTGATGTGTCCACGTTGCGCTTTGGGGCATTTCCTGTCACGGGCGCTAGGCCTACCCACACAAGTGAGGTATCATTTTTATCGGGAGACGTGGGGGAACGCTGGGTGGAAGGAAATTCGTGGCTCCTCTCAGATTCCAGAACTTTCTGCCACAGAAATGTGAGGAACATGTGTTTTTTTAGCCACATTTTGAGGTTGGCAAAGGATTCTGGGTAACAGAACCTGGTCCGAGCCACACAAGTCACCCCATCTTGGATTCCCCTAGGTCTCTAGTTTTCAGAAATGCACAGGTTTGGTAGGTTTCCCTAGGTGGCGGCTGAGCTATAGGCCAAAATCTACAGGTAGGCACTTTGCAAAAAACACCTCTGTTTTCCTTCACCAATTTGGCTGTGTCCACGTTGCGCTTTGGGGCGTTTCCTGTCACGGGCGCTAGGCCTACCCACACAAGTGAGGTATCATTTTTATCGGGAGACGTGGGGGAACGCTGGGTGGAAGGAAATTCGTGGCTCCTCTCAGATTCCAGAACTTTCTGCCACAGAAATGTGAGGAACATGTGTTTTTTTAGCCACATTTTGAGGTTTGCAAAGGATTCTGGGTAACAGAACCTGGTCCGAGCCACACAAGTCACCCCATCTTGGATTCCCCTAGGTCTCTAGTTTTCAGAAATGCACAGGTTTGGTAGGTTTCCCTAGGTGGCGGCTGAGCTACAGGCCAAAATCTACAGGTAGGCACTTTGCTAAAAACAGGTCTGTTTTCTGTGATGTGTCCACGTTGCGCTTTGGGGCATTTCCTGTCACGGGCGCTAGGCCTACCCACACAAGTGAGGTATCATTTTTATCGGGAGACGTGGAGGAACGCTGGGTGGAAGGAAATTTGTGGCTCCTCTCAGATTCCAGAACTTTCTGCCACAGAAATGTGAGGAACATGTGTTTTTTTAGCCAAATTTTGAGGTTTGCAAAGGATTCTGGGTAACAGAACCTGGTCTGAGCCACACAAGTCACCCCATCTTGGATTGCCCTAGGTCTCTAGTTTTCAGAAATGCACAAGTTTGGTAGGTTTCCCTAGGTGGCGGCTGAGCTACAGGCCAAAATCTGCAGGTAGGCACTTTGCTAAAAACAGGTCTGTTTTCTGTGATGTGTCCACGTTGCGCTTTGGGGCATTTCCTGTCACGGGCGCTAGGCCTACCCACACAAGTGAGGTATCATTTTTATCGGGAGACGTGGGGGAACGCTGGGTGGAAGGAAATTCGTGGCTCCTCTCAGATTCCAGAACTTTCTGCCACAGAAATGTGAGGAACATGTGTTTTTTTAGCCAAATTTTGAGGTTTGCAAAGGATTCTGGGTAACAGAACCTGGTCCGAGCCACACAAGTCACCCCATCTTGGATTCCCCAAGGTCTCTAGTTTTCAGAAATGCACAGGTTTGGTAGGTTTCCCTAGGTGGCGGATGAGCTACAGGCCAAAATCTACAGGTAGGCACTTTGCAAAAAACACCTCTGTTTTCCTTCACCAATTTGGCTGTGTCCACGTTGCGCTTTGGGGCATTTCCTGTCACGGGCGCTAGGCCTACCCACACAAGTGAGGTATCATTTTTATCGGGAGACGTGGGGGAACGCTGGGTGGAAGGAAATTCGTGGCTCCTCTCAGATTCCAGAACTTTCTGCCACAGAAATGTGAGGAACATGTGTTTTTTTAGCCAAATTTTGAGGTTTGCAAAGGATTCTGGGTAACAGAACCTGGTCCGAGCCACACAAGTCACCCCATCTTGGATTCCCCAAGGTCTCTAGTTTTCAGAAATGCACAGGTTTGGTAGGTTTCCCTAGGTGGCGGATGAGCTACAGGCCAAAATCTACAGGTAGGCACTTTGCAAAAAACACCTCTGTTTTCCTTCACCAATTTGGCTGTGTCCACGTTGCGCTTTGGGGCATTTCCTGTCACGGGCGCTAGGCCTACCCACACAAGTGAGGTATCATTTTTATCGGGAGACGTGGGGGAACGCTGGGTGGAAGGAAATTCGTGGCTCCTCTCAGATTCCAGAACTTTCTGCCACAGAAATGTGAGGAACATGTGTTTTTTTAGCCAAATTTTGAGGTTTGCAAAGGATTCTGGGTAACAGAACCTAGTCCGAGCCACACAAGTCACCCCATCTTGGATTCCCCTAGGTCTCTAGTTTTCAGAAATGCACAGGTTTGGTAGGTTTCCCTAGGTGGCGGCTGAGCTACAGGTCAAAATCTACAGGTAGACACTTTGCAAAAAACACCTCTGTTTTCCTTCACCAATTTGGCTGTGTCCACGTTGCGCTTTGGGGCATTTCCTGTCACGGGCGCTAGGCCTACCCACACAAGTGAGGTATCATTTTTATCGGGAGACGTGGGGGAACGCTGGGTGGAAGGAAATTCGTGGCTCCTCTCAGATTCCAGAACTTTCTGCCACAGAAATGTGAGGAACATGTGTTTTTTTAGCCAAATTTTGAGGTTTGCAAAGGATTCTGGGTAACAGAACCTGGTCCGAGCCACACAAGTCACCCCATCTTGGATTCCCCTAGGTCTCTAGTTTTCAGAAATGCACAGGTTTGGTAGGCTTCCCTAGGTGGCGGCTGAGCTACAGGCCAAAATCTACAGGTAGGCACTTTGCAAAAAACACCTCTGTTTTCCTTCACCAATTTGGCTGTGTCCACGTTGCGCTTTGGGGCATTTCCTGTCACGGGCGCTAGGCCTACCCACACAAGTGAGGTATCATTTTTATCGGGAGACGTGGGGGAACGCTGGGTGGAAGGAAATTCGTGGCTCCTCTCAGATTCCAGAACTTTCTGCCACAGAAATGTGAGGAACATGTGTTTTTTTAGCCAAATTTTGAGGTTTGCAAAGGATTCTGGGTAACAGAACCTGGTCCGAGCCACACAAGTCACCCCATCTTGGATTCCCCTAGGTCTCTAGTTTTCAGAAATGCACAGGTTTGGTAGGTTTCCCTAGGTGGCGGCTGAGCTACAGGCCAAAATCTGCAGGTAGGCACTTTGCTAAAAACAGGTCTGTTTTCTGTGATGTGTCCACGTTGCGCTTTGGGGCATTTCCTGTCACGGGCGCTAGGCATACCCACACAAGTGAGGTATCATTTTTATCGGGAGACGTGGGGGAACGCTGGGTGGAAGGAAATTCGTGGCTCCTCTCAGATTCCAGAACTTTCTGCCACAGAAATGTGAGGAACATGTGTTTTTTTAGCCATATTTGAGGTTTGCAAAGGATTCTGGGTAACAGAACCTGGTCCGAGCCACACAATTCACCCCATCTTGGATTCCCCTAGGTCTCTAGTTTTCAGAAATGCACAGGTTTGGTAGGTTTCCCTAGGTGGCGGCTGAGCTACAGGCCAAAATCTACAGGTAGGCACTTTGCAAAAAACACCTCTGTTTTCCTTCACCAATTTGGCTGTGTCCACGTTGCGCTTTGGGGCATTTCCTGTCACGGGCGCTAGGCCTACCCACACAAGTCAGGTATCATTTTTATCGGGAGACGTGGGGGAACGCTGGGTGGAAGGAAATTCGTGGCTCCTCTCAGATTCCAGAACTTTCTGCCACAGAAATGTGAGGAACATGTGTTTTTTTAGCCAAATTTTGAGGTTTGCAAAGGATTCTGGGTAACAGAACCTGGTCCGAGCCACACAAGTCACCCCATCTTGGATTCCCCTAGGTCTCTAGTTTTCAGAAATGCACAGGTTTGGTAGGTTTCTCTAGGTGGCGGCTGAGCTACAAGCCAAAATCTACAGGTAGGCACTTTGCAAAAAACACCTCTGTTTTCCTTCACAAATTTGGATGTGTCCAGGTTGCGGTTTGGGGCGTTTCCTGTCGCGGGCGCTAGGCCTACCCACACAAGTGAGGTATCATTTTTATCGGGAGATGTGGGGGAACGCTGGGTGGAAGGAAATTCGTGGCTCCTCTCAGATTCCAGAACTTTCTGCCACAGAAATGTTAGGAACATGTGTTTTTTTAGCCAAATTTTGAGGTTTGCAAAGGATTCTGGGTAACAGAACCTGGTCCGAGCCACACAAGTCACCCCATCTTGGATTCCCCTAGGTCTCTAGTTTTCAGAAATGCACAGGTTTGGTAGGTTTCCCTAGGTGGCGTCTGAGCTACAGGCCAAAATCTACAGGTAGGTACTTTGCAAAAAACACCTCTGTTTTCCTTCACCAATTTGGCTGTGTCCACGTTGCGCTTTGGGGCGTTTCCTGTCGCGGGCGCTAGGCCTACCCACACAAGTGAGGTATCATTTTTATCGGGAGACGTGGGGGAACGCTGGGTGGAAGGAAATTCGTGGCTCCTCTCAGATTCCAGAACTTTCTGCCACAGAAATGTTAGGAACATGTGTTTTTTTAGCCAAATTTTGAGGTTTGCAAAGGATTCTGGGTAACAGAACCTGGTCCGAGCCACACAAGTCCCCCCATCTTGGATTCCCCTAGGTCTCTAGTTTTCAGAAATGCACAGGTTTGGTAGGTTTCCCTAGGTGGCGTCTGAGCTACAGGCCAAAATCTACAGGTAGGTACTTTGCAAAAAACACCTCTGTTTTCCTTCACCAATTTGGCTGTGTCCACGTTGCGCTTTGGGGCGTTTCCTGTCGCGGGCGCTAGGCCTACCCACACAAGTGAGGTATCATTTTTATCGGGAGACGTGGGGGAACGCTGGGTAGAAGGAAATTCGTGGCTCCTCTCAGATTCCAGAACTTTCTGCCACAGAAATGTTAGGAACATGTGTTTTTTTAGCCAAATTTTGAGGTTTGCAAAGGATTCTGGGTAACAGAACCTGGTCCGAGCCACACAAGTCTCCCCATCCTGGATTCCCCTAGGTCTCTAGTTTTCAGAAATGCACAGGTTTGGTAGGTTTCCCTAGGTGGCGGCTGAGCTACAGGCCAAAATCTACAGGTAGGCACTTTGCTAAAAACAGGTCTGTTTTCTGTGATGTGTCCACGTTGCGCTTTGGGGCATTTCCTGTCACGGGCGCTAGGCCTACACACACAAGTGAGGTATCATTTTTATCGGGAGACGTGGAGGAACGCTGGGTGGAAGGAAATTTGTGGCTCCTCTCAGATTCCAGAACTTTCTGCCACAGAAATGTGAGGAACATGTGTTTTTTTAGCCAAATTTTGAGGTTTGCAAAGGATTCTGGGTAACAGAACTTGGTCTGAGCCACACAAGTCACCCCATCTTGGATTCCCCTAGGTCTCTAGTTTTCAGAAATGCACAGGTTTGGTAGGTTTCCCTAGGTGGCGGATGAGCTACAGGCCAAAATCTACAGGTAGGCACTTTGCAAAAAACACCTCTGTTTTCCTTCACCAATTTGGCTGTGTCCACGTTGCGCTTTGGGGCATTTCCTGTCACGGGCGCTAGGCCTACCCACACAAGTGAGGTATCATTTTTATCGGGAGACGTGGGGGAACGCTGGGTGGAAGGAAATTCGTGGCTCCTCTCAGATTCCAGAACTTTCTGCCACAGAAATGTGAGGAACATGTGTTTTTTTAGCCAAATTTTGAGGTTTGCAAAGGATTCTGGGTAACAGAACCTGGTCCGAGCCACACAAGTCACCCCATCTTGGATTCCCCTAGGTCTCTAGTTTTCAGAAATGCACAGGTTTGGTAGGTTTCCCTAGGTGGCGGCTGAGCTACAGGCCAAAATCTGCAGGTAGGCACTTTGCTAAAAACAGGTCTGTTTTCTGTGATGTGTCCACGTTGCGCTTTGGGGCATTTCCTGTCACGGGCGCTAGGCCTACACACACAAGTGAGGTATCATTTTTATCGGGAGACGTGGGGGAACGCTGGGTAGAAGGAAATTCGTGGCTCCTCTCAGATTCCAGAACTTTCTGCCACAGAAATGTGAGGAACATGTGTTTTTTTAGCCAAATTTTGAGGTTTGCAAAGGATTCTGGGTAACAGAACCTGGTCCGAGCCACACAAGTCACCCCATCTTGGATTCCCCTAGGTCTCTAGTTTTCAGAAATGCACAGGTTTGGTAGGTTTCCCTAGGTGGCGGCTGAGCTACAGGCCAAAATCTGCAGGTAGGCACTTTGCTAAAAACAGGTCTGTTTTCTGTGATGTGTCCACGTTGCGCTTTGGGGCATTTCCTGTCACGGGCGCTAGGCCTACCCACACAAGTGAGGTATCATTTTTATCGGGAGACGTGGGGGAACGCTGGGTGGAAGGAAATTCGTGGCTCCTCTCAGATTCCAGAACTTTCTGCCACAGAAATGTGAGGAACATGTGTTTTTTTAGCCACATTTTGAGGTTGGCAAAGGATTCTGGGTAACAGAACCTGGTCCGAGCCACACAAGTCACCCCATCTTGGATTCCCCTAGGTCTCTAGTTTTCAGAAATGCACAGGTTTGGTAGGTTTCCCTAGGTGGCGGCTGAGCTATAGGCCAAAATCTACAGGTAGGCACTTTGCAAAAAACACCTCTGTTTTCCTTCACCAATTTGGCTGTGTCCACGTTGCGCTTTGGGGCGTTTCCTGTCACGGGCGCTAGGCCTACCCACACAAGTGAGGTATCATTTTTATCGGGAGACGTGGGGGAACGCTGGGTGGAAGGAAATTCGTGGCTCCTCTCAGATTCCAGAACTTTCTGCCACAGAAATGTGAGGAACATGTGTTTTTTTAGCCACATTTTGAGGTTTGCAAAGGATTCTGGGTAACAGAACCTGGTCCGAGCCACACAAGTCACCCCATCTTGGATTCCCCTAGGTCTCTAGTTTTCAGAAATGCACAGGTTTGGTAGGTTTCCCTAGGTGGCGGCTGAGCTACAGGCCAAAATCTACAGGTAGGCACTTTGCTAAAAACAGGTCTGTTTTCTGTGATGTGTCCACGTTGCGCTTTGGGGCATTTCCTGTCACGGGCGCTAGGCCTACCCACACAAGTGAGGTATCATTTTTATCGGGAGACGTGGAGGAACGCTGGGTGGAAGGAAATTTGTGGCTCCTCTCAGATTCCAGAACTTTCTGCCACAGAAATGTGAGAAACATGTGTTTTTTTAGCCAAATTTTGAGGTTTGCAAAGGATTCTGGGTAACAGAACCTGGTCTGAGCCACACAAGTCACCCCATCTTGGATTGCCCTAGGTCTCTAGTTTTCAGAAATGCACAAGTTTGGTAGGTTTCCCTAGGTGGCGGCTGAGCTACAGGCCAAAATCTGCAGGTAGGCACTTTGCTAAAAACAGGTCTGTTTTCTGTGATGTGTCCACGTTGCGCTTTGGGGCATTTCCTGTCACGGGCGCTAGGCCTACCCACACAAGTGAGGTATCATTTTTATCGGGAGACGTGGGGGAACGCTGGGTGGAAGGAAATTCGTGGCTCCTCTCAGATTCCAGAACTTTCTGCCACAGAAATGTTAGGAACATGTGTTTTTTTAGCCAAATTTTGAGGTTTGCAAAGGATTCTGGGTAACAGAACCTGGTCCGAGCCACACAAGTCACCCCATCTTGGATTCCCCAAGGTCTCTAGTTTTCAGAAATGCACAGGTTTGGTAGGTTTCCCTAGGTGGCGGATGAGCTACAGGCCAAAATCTACAGGTAGGCACTTTGCAAAAAACACCTCTGTTTTCCTTCACCAATTTGGCTGTGTCCACGTTGCGCTTTGGGGCATTTCCTGTCACGGGCGCTAGGCCTACCCACACAAGTGAGGTATCATTTTTATCGGGAGACGTGGGGGAACGCTGGGTGGAAGGAAATTCGTGGCTCCTCTCAGATTCCAGAACTTTCTGCCACAGAAATGTGAGGAACATGTGTTTTTTTAGCCACATTTTGAGGTTTGCAAAGGATTCTGGGTAACAGAACCTGGTCCGAGCCACACAAGTCACCCCATCTTGGATTCCCCTAGGTCTCTAGTTTTCAGAAATGCACAGGTTTGGTAGGTTTCCCTAGGTGGCGGCTGAGCTACAGGTCAAAATCTACAGGTAGGCACTTTGCAAAAAACACCTCTGTTTTCCTTCACCAATTTGGCTGTGTCCACGTTGCGCTTTGGGGCATTTCCTGTCACAGGCGCTAGGCCTACCCACACAAGTGAGGTATCATTTTTATCGGGAGACGTGGGGGAACGCTGGGTGGAAGGAAATTCGTGGCTCCTCTCAGATTCCAGAACTTTCTGCCACAGAAATGTGAGGAACATGTGTTTTTTTAGCCAAATTTTGAGGTTTGCAAAGGATTCTGGGTAACAGAACCTGGTCCGAGCCACACAAGTCACCCCATCTTGGATTCCCCTAGGTCTCTAGTTTTCAGAAATGCACAGGTTTGGTAGGTTTCCCTAGGTGGCGGCTGAGCTACAGGCCAAAATCTGCAGGTAGGCACTTTGGTAAAAACAGGTCTGTTTTCTGTGATGTGTCCACGTTGCGCTTTGGGGCATTTCCTGTCACGGGCGCTAGGCCTACCCACACAAGTGAGGTATAATTTTTATCGGGAGACGTGGGGGAACGCTGGGTGGAAGGAAATTCGTGGCTCCTCTCAGATTCCAGAACTTTCTGCCACAGAAATGTGAGGAACATGTGTTTTTTTAGCCAAATTTTGAGGTTTGCAAAGGATTCTGGGTAACAGAACCTGGTCCGAGCCACACAAGTCACCCCATCTTGGATTCCCCTAGGTCTCTAGTTTTCAGAAATGCACAGGTTTGGTAGGCTTCCCTAGGTGGCGGCTGAGCTACAGGCCAAAATCTACAGGTAGGCACTTTGCAAAAAACACCTCTTTTTTCCTTCACCAATTTGGCTGTGTCCACGTTGCGCTTTGGGGCATTTCCTGTCACGGGCGCTAGGCCTACCCACACAAGTCAGGTATCATTTTTATCGGGAGACGTGGGGGAACGCTGGGTGGAAGGAAATTCGTGGCTCCTCTCAGATTCCAGAACTTTCTGCCACAGAAATGTGAGGAACATGTGTTTTTTTAGCCAAATTTTGAGGTTTGCAAAGGATTCTGGGTAACAGAACCTGGTCCGAGCCACACAAGTCACCCCATCTTGGATTCCCCTAGGTCTCTAGTTTTCAGAAATGCACAGGTTTGGTAGGTTTCCCTAGGTGGCGGCTGAGCTACAGGCCAAAATCTGCAGGTAGGCACTTTGCTAAAAACAGGTCTGTTTTCTGTGATGTGTCCACGTTGCGCTTTGGGGCATTTCCTGTCACGGGCGCTAGGCCTACCCACACAAGTGAGGTATCATTTTTATCGGGAGACGTGGGGGAACGCTGGGTAGAAGGAAATTCGTGGCTCCTCTCAGATTCCAGAACTTTCTGCCACAGAAATGTGAGGAACATGTGTTTTTTTAGCCAAATTTTGAGGTTTGCAAAGGATTCTGGGTAACAGAACCTGGTCCGAGCCACACAAGTCACCCCATCTTGGATTCCCCTAGGTCTCTAGTTTTCAGAAATGCACAGGTTTGGTAGGTTTCCCTAGGTGGCGGCTGAGCTACAGGCCAAAATCTGCAGGTAGGCACTTTGCTAAAAACAGGTCTGTTTTCTGTGATGTGTCCACGTTGCGCTTTGGGGCATTTCCTGTCACGGGCGCTAGGCCTACCCACACAAGTGACGTATCATTTTTATCGGGGGACGTCGGGGAACGCTGGGTGGAAGGAAATTCGTGGCTCCTCTCAGATTCCAGAACTTTCTGCCACAGAAATGTTAGGAACATGTGCTTTTTTAGCCAAATTTTGAGGTTTGCAAAGGATTCTGGGTAACAGAACCTGGTCCGAGCCACACAAGTCACCCCATCTTGGATTCCCCTAGGTCTCTAGTTTTCAGAAATGCACAGGTTTGGTAGGTTTCCCTAGGTGGCGTCTGTGCTACAGGCCAAAATCTACAGGTAGGCACTTTGCAAAAAACACCTCTGTTTTCCTTCACCAATTTGGCTGTGTCCACGTTGCGCTTTGGGGCGTTTCCTGTCGCGGGCGCTAGTCCTACCCACACAAGTGAGGTATCATTTTTATCGGGAGACGTGGGGGAACGCTGGGTGGAAGGAAATTCGTGGCTCCTCTCAGATTCCAGAACTTTCTGCCACATAAATGTTAGGAACATGTGTTTTTTTAGCCAAATTTTGAGGTTTGCAAAGGATTCTGGGTAACAGAACCTGGTCCGAGCCACACAAGTCACCCCATCTTGGATTCCCCTAGGTCTCTAGTTTTCAGAAATGCACAGGTTTGGTATGTTTCCCTAGGTGGCGGCTGAGCTACAGGTTAAAATCTGCAGGTAGGCACTTTGCTAAAAACAGGTCTGTTTTCTGTGATGTGTCCACGTTGCGCTTTGGGGCATTTCCTGTCACGGGCGCTAGGCCTACCCACACAAGTGAGGTATCATTTTTATCGGGAGACGTGGGGGAACGCTGGGTGGAAGGAAATTCGTGGCTCCTCTCAGATTCCAGAACTTTCTGCCACAGAAATGTGAGGAACATGTGTTTTTTTAGCCACATTTTGAGGTTTGCAAAGGATTCTGGGTAACAGAACCTGGTCCGAGCCACACAAGTCACCCCATCTTGGATTCCCCTAGGTCTCTAGTTTTCAGAAATGCACAGGTTTGGTAGGTTTCCCTAGGTGGCGGCTGAGCTACAGGCCAAAATCTACAGGTAGGCACTTTGCAAAAAACACCTCTGTTTTCCTTCACCAATTTGGCTGGGTCCACGTTGCGCTTTGGCGCATTTCCTGTCACGGGCGCTAGGCCTACCCACACAAGTGAGGTATCATTTTTATCGGGAGACGTGGGGGAACGCTGGGTGGAAGGAAATTCGTGGCTCCTCTCAGATTCCAGAACTTTCTGCCACAGAAATGTGAGGAACATGTGTTTTTTTAGCCACATTTTGAGGTTTGCAAAGGATTCTGGGTAACAGAACCTGGTCCGAGCCACACAAGTCACCCCATCTTGGATTCCCCTCGGTCTCTAGTTTTCAGAAATGCACAGGTTTGGTAGGTTTCCCTAGGTGGCGGCTGAGCTACAGGCCAAAATCTACAGGTAGGCACTTTGCAAAAAACACCTCTGTTTTCCTTCACCAATTTGGCTGTGTCCACGTTGCGCTTTGGGGCATTTCCTGTCACGGGCGCTAGGCCTACCCACACAAGTGAGGTATCATTTTTATCGGGAGACGTGGGGGAACGCTGGGTGGAAGGAAATTCGTGGCTCCTCTCAGATTCCAGAACTTTCTGCCACAGAAATGTGAGGAACATGTGTTTTTTTAGCCAAATTTTGAGGTGTGCAAAGGATTCTGGGTAACAGAACGTGGTCCGAGCCACACAAGTCACCCCATCTTGGATTCCCCTAGGTCTCTAGTTTTCAGAAATGCACAGGTTTGGTAGGTTTCCCTAGGTGGCGGCTGAGCTACAGGCCAAAATCTGCAGGTAGGCACTTTGCTAAAAACAGGTCTGTTTTCTGTGATGTGTCCACGTTGCGCTTTGGGGCATTTCCTGTCACGGGCGCTAGGCCTACCCACACAAGTGAGGTATCATTTTTATCGGGAGACGTGGGGGAACGCTGGGTGGAAGGAAATTCGTGGCTCCTCTCAGATTCCAGAACTTTCTGCCACAGAAATGTGAGGAACATGTGTTTTTTTAGCCACATTTTGAGGTTTGCAAAGGATTCTGGGTAACAGAACCTGGTCCGAGCCACACAAGTCACCCCATCTTGGATTCCCCTAGGTCTCTAGTTTTCAGAAATGCACAGGTTTGGTAGGTTTCCCTAGGTGGCGGCTGAGCTATAGGCCAAAATCTACAGGTAGGCACTTTGCAAAAAACACCTCTGTTTTCCTTCACCAATTTGGCTGTGTCCACGTTGCGCTTTAGGGCGTTTCCTGTCACGGGCGCTAGGCCTACCCACACAAGTGAGGTATCATTTTTATCGGGGGACGTCGGGGAACGCTGGGTGGAAGGAAATTCGTGGCTCCTCTCAGATTCCAGAACTTTCTGCCACAGAAATGTTAGGAACATGTGCTTTTTTAGCCAAATTTTGAGGTTTGCAAAGGATTCTGGGTAACAGAACCTGGTCCGAGCCACACAAGTCACCCCATCTTGGATTCCCCTAGGTCTCTAGTTTTCAGAAATGCACAGGTTTGGTAGGTTTCCCTAGGTGGCGTCTGAGCTACAGGCCAAAATCTACAGGTAGGCACTTTGCAAAAAACACCTCTGTTTTCCTTCACCAATTTGGCTGTGTCCACGTTGCGCTTTGGGGCGTTTCCTGTCGCGGGCGCTAGGCCTACCCACACAAGTGAGGTATCATTTTTATCGGGAGACGTGGGGGAACGCTGGGTGGAAGGAAATTCGTGGCTCCTCTCAGATTCCAGAACTTTCTGCCACAGAAATGTTAGGAACATGTGTTTTTTTAGCCAAATTTTGAGGTTTGCAAAGGATTCTGGGTAACAGAACCTGGTCCGAGCCACACAAGTCACCCCATCTTGGATTCCCCTAGGTCTCTAGTTTTCAGAAATGCACAGGTTTGGTAGGTTTCCCTAGGTGGCGGCTGAGCTACAGGTTAAAATCTGCAGGTAGGCACTTTGCTAAAAACAGGTCTGTTTTCTGTGATGTGTCCACGTTGCGCTTTGGGGCATTTCCTGTCACGGGCGCTAGGCCTACCCAC
Source organism: Pleurodeles waltl (assembly GCF_031143425.1). Taxonomy (NCBI): domain Eukaryota; kingdom Metazoa; phylum Chordata; class Amphibia; order Caudata; family Salamandridae; genus Pleurodeles; species Pleurodeles waltl. Next base: position 185,275,177 of record NC_090447.1, read on the forward strand.
ACAAGTGAGGTATCATTTTTATCGGGAGACGTGGGGGAACGCTGGGTGGAAGGAAATTCGTGGCTCCTCTCAGATTCCAGAACTTTCTGCCACAGAAATGTGAGGAACATGTGTTTTTTTAGCCACATTTTGAGGTTTGCAAAGGATTCTGGGTAACAGAACCTGGTCCGAGCCACACAAGTCACCCCATCTTGGATTCCCCTAGGTCTCTAGTTTTCAGAAATGCACAGGTTTGGTAGGTTTCCCTAGGTGGCGGCTGAGCTACAGGCCAAAATCTACAGGTAGGCACTTTGCAAAAAACACCTCTGTTTTCCTTCACCAATTTGGCTGTGTCCACGTTGCGCTTTGGGGCATTTCCTGTCACGGGCGCTAGGCCTACCCACACAAGTGAGGTATCATTTTTATCGGGAGACGTGGGGGAACGCTGGGTGGAAGGAAATTCGTGGCTCCTCTCAGATTCCAGAACTTTCTGCCACAGAAATGTGAGGAACATGTGTTTTTTTAGCCAAATTTTGAGGTTTGCAAAGGATTTTGGGTAACAGAACCTGGTCCGAGCCACACAAGTCACCCCATCTTGGATTCCCCTAGGTCTCTAGTTTTCAGAAATGCACAGGTTTGGTAGGTTTCCCTAGGTGGCGGCTGAGCTACAGGCCAAAATCTGCAGGTAGGCACTTTGCTAAAAACAGGTCTGTTTTCTGTGATGTGTCCACGTTGCGCTTTGGGGCATTTCCTGTCACGGGCGCTAGGCCTACCCACACAAGTGAGGTATCATTTTTATCGGGAGACGTGGGGGAACGCTGGGTGGAAGGAAATTCGTGGCTCCTCTCAGATTCCAGAACTTTCTGCCACAGAAATGTGAGGAACATGTGTTTTTTTAGCCACATTTTGAGGTTTGCAAAGGATTCTGGGTAACAGAACCTGGTCCGAGCCACACAAGTCACCCCATCTTGGATTCCCCTAGGTCTCTAGTTTTCAGAAATGCACAGGTTTGGTAGGCTTCCCTAGGTGGCGGCTGAGCTACAGGCCAAAATCTACAGGTAGGCACTTTGCAAAAAACACCTCTTTTTTCCTTCACCAATTTGGCTGTGTCCACGTTGCGCTTTGGGGCATTTCCTGTCACGGGCGCTAGGCCTACCCACACAAGTCAGGTATCATTTTTATCGGGAGACGTGGGGGAACGCTGGGTGGAAGGAAATTCGTGGCTCCTCTCAGATTCCAGAACTTTCTGCCACAGAAATGTTAGGAACATGTGTTTTTTTAGCCAAATTTTGAGGTTTGCAAAGGATTCTGGGTAACAGAACCTGGTCCGAGCCACACAAGTCACCCCATCTTGGATTCCCCTAGGTCTCTAGTTTTCAGAAATGCACAGGTTTGGTAGGTTTCCCTAGGTGGCGGCTGAGCTACAGGCCAAAATCTGCAGGTAGGCACTTTGCTAAAAACAGGTCTGTTTTCTGTGATGTGTCCACGTTGCGCTTTGGGGCATTTCCTGTCACGGGCGCTAGGCCTACCCACACAAGTGAGGTATCATTTTTATCGGGAGACGTGGGGGAACGCTGGGTAGAAGGAAATTCGTGGCTCCTCTCAGATTCCAGAACTTTCTGCCACAGAAATGTGAGGAACATGTGTTTTTTTAGCCAAATTTTGAGGTTTGCAAAGGATTCTGGGTAACAGAACCTGGTCCGAGCCACACAAGTCACCCCATCTTGGATTCCCCTAGGTCTCTAGTTTTCAGAAATGCACAGGTTTGGTAGGTTTCCCTAGGTGGCGGCTGAGCTACAGGCCAAAATCTGCAGGTAGGCACTTTGCTAAAAACAGGTCTGTTTTCTGTGATGTGTCCACGTTGCGCTTTGGGGCATTTCCTGTCACGGGCGCTAGGCCTACCCACACAAGTGAGGTATCATTTTTATCGGGAGACGTGGGGGAACGCTGGGTGGAAGGAAATTCGTGGCTCCTCTCAGATTCCAGAACTTTCTGCCACAGAAATGTGAGGAACATGTGTTTTTTTAGCCACATTTTGAGGTTTGCAAAGGATTCTGGGTAACAGAACCTGGTCCGAGCCACACAAGTCACCCCATCTTGGATTCCCCTAGGTCTCTAGTTTTCAGAAATGCACAGGTTTGGTAGGTTTCCCTAGGTGGCGGCTGAGCTATAGGCCAAAATCTACAGGTAGGCACTTTGCAAAAAACACCTCTGTTTTCCTTCACCAATTTGGCTGTGTCCACGTTGCGCTTTGGGGCGTTTCCTGTCACGGGCGCTAGGCCTACCCACACAAGTGAGGTATCATTTTTATCGGGAGACGTCGGGGAACGCTGGGTGGAAGGAAATTCGTGGCTCCTCTCAGATTCCAGAACTTTCTGCCACAGAAATGTGAGGAACATGTGTTTTTTTAGCCACATTTTGAGGTTTGCAAAGGATTCTGGGTAACAGAACCTGGTCCGAGCCACACAAGTCACCCCATCTTGGATTCCCCTAGGTCTCTAGTTTTCAGAAATGCACAGGTTTGGTAGGTTTCCCTAGGTGGCGTCTGAGCTACAGGCCAAAATCTACAGGTAGGCACTTTGCAAAAAACACCTCTGTTTTCCTTCACCAATTTGGCTGTGTCCACGTTGCGCTTTGGGGCGTTTCCTGTCGCGGGCGCTAGTCCTACCCACACAAGTGAGGTATCATTTTTATCGGGAGACGTGGGGGAACGCTGGGTGGAAGGAAATTCGTGGCTCCTCTCAGATTCCAGAACTTTCTGCCACATAAATGTTAGGAACATGTGTTTTTTTAGCCAAATTTTGAGGTTTGCAAAGGATTCTGGGTAACAGAACCTGGTCCGAGCCACACAAGTCACCCCATCTTGGATTCCCCTAGGTCTCTAGTTTTCAGAAATGCACAGGTTTGGTATGTTTCCCTAGGTGGCGGCTGAGCTACAGGTTAAAATCTGCAGGTAGGCACTTTGCTAAAAACAGGTCTGTTTTCTGTGATGTGTCCACGTTGCGCTTTGGGGCATTTCCTGTCACGGGCGCTAGGCCTACCCACACAAGTGAGGTATCATTTTTATCGGGAGACGTGGGGGAACGCTGGGTGGAAGGAAATTCGTGGCTCCTCTCAGATTCCAGAACTTTCTGCCACAGAAATGTGAGGAACATGTGTTTTTTTAGCCACATTTTGAGGTTTGCAAAGGATTCTGGGTAACAGAACCTGGTCCGAGCCACACAAGTCACCCCATCTTGGATTCCCCTAGGTCTCTAGTTTTCAGAAATGCACAGGTTTGGTAGGTTTCCCTAGGTGGCGGCTGAGCTACAGGCCAAAATCTACAGGTAGGCACTTTGCAAAAAACACCTCTGTTTTCCTTCACCAATTTGGCTGGGTCCACGTTGCGCTTTGGGGCATTTCCTGTCACGGGCGCTAGGCCTACCCACACAAGTGAGGTATCATTTTTATCGGGAGACGTGGGGGAACGCTGGGTGGAAGGAAATTCGTGGCTCCTCTCAGATTCCAGAACTTTCTGCCACAGAAATGTGAGGAACATGTGTTTTTTTAGCCACATTTTGAGGTTTGCAAAGGATTCTGGGTAACAGAACCTGGTCCGAGCCACACAAGTCACCCCATCTTGGATTCCCCTAGGTCTCTAGTTTTCAGAAATGCACAGGTTTGGTAGGTTTCCCTAGGTGGCGGCTGAGCTACAGGCCAAAATCTACAGGTAGGCACTTTGCAAAAAACACCTCTGTTTTCCTTCACCAATTTGGCTGTGTCCACGTTGCGCTTTGGGGCATTTCCTGTCACGGGCGCTAGGCCTACCCACACAAGTGAGGTATCATTTTTATCGGGAGACGTGGGGGAACGCTGGGTGGAAGGAAATTCGTGGCTCCTCTCAGATTCCAGAACTTTCTGCCACAGAAATGTGAGGAACATGTGTTTTTTTAGCCAAATTTTGAGGTTTGCAAAGGATTCTGGGTAACAGAACGTGGTCCGAGCCACACAAGTCACCCCATCTTGGATTCCCCTAGGTCTCTAGTTTTCAGAAATGCACAGGTTTGGTAGGTTTCCCTAGGTGGCGGCTGAGCTACAGGCCAAAATCTGCAGGTAGGCACTTTGCTAAAAACAGGTCTGTTTTCTGTGATGTGTCCACGTTGCGCTTTGGGGCATTTCCTGTCACGGGCGCTAGGCCTACCCACACAAGTGAGGTATCATTTTTATCGGGAGACGTGGGGGAACGCTGGGTGGAAGGAAATTCGTGGCTCCTCTCAGATTCCAGAACTTTCTGCCACAGAAATGTGAGGAACATGTGTTTTTTTAGCCACATTTTGAGGTTTGCAAAGGATTCTGGGTAACAGAACCTGGTCCGAGCCACACAAGTCACCCCATCTTGGATTCCCCTAGGTCTCTAGTTTTCAGAAATGCACAGGTTTGGTAGGTTTCCCTAGGTGGCGGCTGAGCTATAGGCCAAAAACTACAGGTAGGCACTTTGCAAAAAACACCTCTGTTTTCCTTCACCAATTTGGCTGTGTCCACGTTGCGCTTTAGGGCGTTTCCTGTCACGGGCGCTAGGCCTACCCACACAAGTGAGGTATCATTTTTATCGGGGGACGTCGGGGAACGCTGGGTGGAAGGAAATTCGTGGCTCCTCTCAGATTCCAGAACTTTCTGCCACAGAAATGTTAGGAACATGTGCTTTTTTAGCCAAATTTTGAGGTTTGCAAAGGATTCTGGGTAACAGAACCTGGTCCGAGCCACACAAGTCACCCCATCTTGGATTCCCCTAGGTCTCTAGTTTTCAGAAATGCACAGGTTTGGTAGGTTTCCCTAGGTGGCGTCTGAGCTACAGGCCAAAATCTACAGGTAGGCACTTTGCAAAAAACACCTCTGTTTTCCTTCACCAATTTGGCTGTGTCCACGTTGCGCTTTGGGGCGTTTCCTGTCGCGGGCGCTAGGCCTACCCACACAAGTGAGGTATCATTTTTATCGGGAGACGTGGGGGAACGCTGGGTGGAAGGAAATTCGTGGCTCCTCTCAGATTCCAGAACTTTCTGCCACAGAAATGTTAGGAACATGTGTTTTTTTAGCCAAATTTTGAGGTTTGCAAAGGATTCTGGGTAACAGAACCTGGTCCGAGCCACACAAGTCACCCCATCTTGGATTCCCCTAGGTCTCTAGTTTTCAGAAATGCACAGGTTTGGTAGGTTTCCCTAGGTGGCGGCTGAGCTACAGGTTAAAATCTGCAGGTAGGCACTTTGCTAAAAACAGGTCTGTTTTCTGTGATGTGTCCACGTTGCGCTTTGGGGCATTTCCTGTCACGGGCGCTAGGCCTACCCACACAAGTGAGGTATCATTTTTATCGGGAGACGTGGGGGAACGCTGGGTGGAAGGAAATTCGTGGCTCCTCTCAGATTCCAGAACTTTCTGCCACAGAAATGTGAGGAACATGTGTTTTTTTAGCCACATTTTGAGGTTTGCAAAGGATTCTGGGTAACAGAACCTGGTCCGAGCCACACAAGTCACCCCATCTTGGATTCCCCTAGGTCTCTAGTTTTCAGAAATGCACAGGTTTGGTAGGTTTCCCTAGGTGGCGGCTGAGCTATAGGCCAAAATCTACAGGTAGGCACTTTGCAAAAAACACCTCTGTTTTCCTTCACCAATTTGGCTGTGTCCACGTTGCGCTTTGGGGCGTTTCCTGTCACGGGCGCTAGGCCTACCCACACAAGTGAGGTATCATTTTTATCGGGGGACGTCGGGGAACGCTGGGTGGAAGGAAATTCGTGGCTCCTCTCAGATTCCAGAACTTTCTGCCACAGAAATGTTAGGAACATGTGCTTTTTTAGCCAAATTTTGAGGTTTGCAAAGGATTCTGGGTAACAGAACCTGGTCCGAGCCACACAAGTCACCCCATCTTGGATTCCCCTAGGTCTCTAGTTTTCAGAAATGCACAGGTTTGGTAGGTTTCCCTAGGTGGCGTCTGAGCTACAGGCCAAAATCTACAGGTAGGCACTTTGCAAAAAACACCTCTGTTTTCCTTCACCAATTTGGCTGTGTCCACGTTGCGCTTTGGGGCGTTTCCTGTCGCGGGCGCTAGGCCTACCCACACAAGTGAGGTATCATTTTTATCGGGAGACGTGGGGGAACGCTGGGTGGAAGGAAATTCGTGGCTCCTCTCAGATTCCAGAACTTTCTGGCACAGAAATGTTAGGAACATGTGTTTTTTTAGCCAAATTTTGAGGTTTGCAAAGGATTCTGGGTAACAGAACCTGGTCCGAGCCACACAAGTCACCCCATCTTGGATTCCCCTAGGTCTCTAGTTTTCAGAAATGCACAGGTTTGGTAGGTTTCCCTAGGTGGCGGCTGAGCTACAGGTTAAAATCTGCAGGTAGGCACTTTGCTAAAAACAGGTCTGTTTTCTGTGATGTGTCCACGTTGCGCTTTGGGGCATTTCCTGTCACGGGCGCTAGGCCTACCCACACAAGTGAGGTATCATTTTTATCGGGAGACGTGGGGGAACGCTGGGTGGAAGGAAATTCGTGGCTCCTCTCAGATTCCAGAACTTTCTGCCACAGAAATGTGAGGAACATGTGTTTTTTTAGCCACATTTTGAGGTTTGCAAAGGATTCTGGGTAACAGAACCTGGTCCGAGCCACACAAGTCACCCCATCTTGGATTCCCCTAGGTCTCTAGTTTTCAGAAATGCACAGGTTTGGTAGGTTTCCCTAGGTGGCGGCTGAGCTACAGGCCAAAATCTACAGGTAGGCACTTTGCAAAAAACACCTCTGTTTTCCTTCACCAATTTGGCTGTGTCCACGTTGCGCTTTGGGGCATTTCCTGTCACGGGCGCTAGGCCTACCCACACAAGTGAGGTATCATTTTTATCGGGAGACGTGGGGGAACGCTGGGTGGAAGGAAATTCGTGGCTCCTCTCAGATTCCAGAACTTTCTGCCACAGAAATGTGAGGAACATGTGTTTTTTTAGCCAAATTTTGAGGTTTGCAAAGGATTTTGGGTAACAGAACCTGGTCCGAGCCACACAAGTCACCCCATCTTGGATTCCCCTAGGTCTCTAGTTTTCAGAAATGCACAGGTTTGGTAGGTTTCCCTAGGTGGCGGCTGAGCTACAGGCCAAAATCTGCAGGTAGGCACTTTGCTAAAAACAGGTCTGTTTTCTGTGATGTGTCCACGTTGCGCTTTGGGGCATTTCCTGTCACGGGCGCTAGGCCTACCCACACAAGTGAGGTATCATTTTTATCGGGAGACGTGGGGGAACGCTGGGTGGAAGGAAATTCGTGGCTCCTCTCAGATTCCAGAACTTTCTGCCACAGAAATGTGAGGAACATGTGTTTTTTTAGCCACATTTTGAGGTTTGCAAAGGATTCTGGGTAACAGAACCTGGTCCGAGCCACACAATTCACCCCATCTTGGATTCCCCTAGGTCTCTAGTTTTCAGAAATGCACAGGTTTGGTAGGTTTCCCTAGGTGGCGGCTGAGCTACAGGCCAAAATCTACAGGTAGGCACTTTGCAAAAAACACCTCTGTTTTCCTTCACCAATTTGGCTGTGTCCACGTTGCGCTTTGGGGCATTTCCTGTCACGGGTGCTAGGCCTACCCACACAAGTGAGGTATCATTTTTATCGGGAGACGTGGGGGAACGCTGGGTGGAAGGAAATTCGTGGCTCCTCTCAGATTCCAGAACTTTCTGCCACAGAAATGTGAGGAACATGTGTTTTTTTAGCCAAATTTTGAGGTTTGCAAAGGATTCTGGGTAACAGAACCTGGTCCGAGCCACACAAGTCACCCCATCTTGGATTCCCCTAGGTCTCTAGTTTTCAGAAATGCACAGGTTTGGTAGGTTTCTCTAGGTGGCGGCTGAGCTACAAGCCAAAATCTACAGGTAGGCACTTTGCAAAAAACACCTCTGTTTTCCTTCACAAATTTGGATGTGTCCAGGTTGCGGTTTGGGGCGTTTCCTGTCGCGGGCGCTAGGCCTACCCACACAAGTGAGGTATCATTTTTATCGGGAGATGTGGGGGAACGCTGGGTGGAAGGAAATTCGTGGCTCCTCTCAGATTCCAGAACTTTCTGCCACAGAAATGTTAGGAACATGTGTTTTTTTAGCCAAATTTTGAGGTTTGCAAAGGATTCTGGGTAACAGAACCTGGTCCGAGCCACACAAGTCACCCCATCTTGGATTCCCCTAGGTCTCTAGTTTTCAGAAATGCACAGGTTTGGTAGGTTTCCCTAGGTGGCGTCTGAGCTACAGGCCAAAATCTACAGGTAGGTACTTTGCAAAAAACACCTCTGTTTTCCTTCACCAATTTGGCTGTGTCCACGTTGCGCTTTGGGGCGTTTCCTGTCGCGGGCGCTAGGCCTACCCACACAAGTGAGGTATCATTTTTATCGGGAGATGTGGGGGAACGCTGGGTGGAAGGAAATTCGTGGCTCCTCTCAGATTCCAGAACTTTCTGCCACAGAAATGTTAGGAACATGTGTTTTTTTAGCCAAATTTTGAGGTTTGCAAAGGATTCTGGGTAACAGAACCTGGTCCGAGCCACACAAGTCACCCCATCCTGGATTCCCCTAGGTCTCTAGTTTTCAGAAATGCACAGGTTTGGTAGGTTTCCCTAGGTGGCGGCTGAGCTACAGGCCAAAATCTACAGGTAGGCACTTTGCTAAAAACAGGTCTGTTTTCTGTGATGTGTCCACGTTGCGCTTTGGGGCACTTCCTGTCACGGGCGCTAGGCCTACACACACAAGTGAGGTATCATTTTTATCGGGAGACGTGGAGGAACGCTGGGTGGAAGGAAATTTGTGGCTCCTCTCAGATTCCAGAACTTTCTGCCACAGAAATGTGAGGAACATGTGTTTTTTTAGCCAAATTTTGAGGTTTGCAAAGGATTCTGGGTAACAGAACCTGGTCCGAACCACACAAGTCACCCCATCTTGGATTCCCCTAGGTCTTTAGTTTTCAGAAATGCACAGGTTTGGTAGGTTTCCCTAGGTGGCGGCTGAGCTACAGGCCAAAATCTGCAGGTAGGCACTTTGCTAAAAACAGGTCTGTTTTCTGTGATGTGTTCACGTTGCGCTTTGGGGCATTTCCTGTCACGGGCGCTAGGCCTACCCACACAAGTGAGGTATCATTTTTATCGGGAGACGGGGGGGAACGCTGGGTGGAAGGAAATTCGTGGTTCCTCTCAGATTCAAGAACTTTCTGCCACAGAAATGTTAGGAACATGTGTTTTTTTAGCCAAATTTTGAGGTTTGCAAAGGATTCTGGGTAACAGAACCTGGTCCGAGCCACACAAGTCACCCCATCTTGGATTCCCCTAGGTCTCTAGTTTTCAGAAATGCACAGGTTTGGTAGGTTTCCCTAGGTGGCGGCTGAGCTACAGGCCAAAATCTACAGGTAGGCACTTTGCTAAAAACAGGTCTGTTTTCTGTGATGTGTCCACGTTGCACTTTGGGGCATTTCCTGTCACGGGCGCTAGGCCTACCCACACAAGTGAGGTATCATTTTTATCGGGAGACGTGGAGGAACGCGGGGTGGAAGGAAATTTGTGGCTCCTCTCAGATTCCAGAACTTTCTGCCACAGAAATGTGAGGAACATGTGTTTTTTTAGCCAAATTTTGAGGTTTGCAAAGGATTCTGGGTAACAGAACCTGGTCTGAGCCACACAAGTCACCCCATCTTGGATTGCCCTAGGTCTCTAGTTTTCAGAAATGCACAGGTTTGGTAGGTTTCCCTAGGTGGCGGCTGAGCTACAGGCCAAAATCTGCAGGTAGGCACTTTGCTAAAAACAGGTCTGTTTTCTGTGATGTGTCCACGTTGCGCTTTGGGGCATTTCCTGTCACGGGCGCTAGGCCTACCCACACAAGTGAGGTATCATTTTTATCGGGAGACGTGGGGGAACGCTGGGTGGAAGGAAATTCGTGGCTCCTCTCAGATTCCAGAACTTTCTGCCACAGAAATGTGAGGAACATGTGTTTTTTTAGCCAAATTTTGAGGTTTGCAAAGGATTCTGGGTAACAGAACCTGGTCCGAGCCACACAAGTCACCCCATCTTGGATTCCCCTAGGTCTCTAGTTTTCAGAAATGCACAGGTTTGGTAGGTTTCCCTAGGTGGCGGCTGAGCTACAGGCCAAAATCTACAGGTAGGCACTTTGCAAAAAACACCTCTGTTTTCCTTCACCAATTTGGCTGTGTCCAAGTTGCGCTTTGGGGCGTTTCCTGTCACGGGCGCTAGGCCTACCCACACAAGTGAGGTATCATTTTTATCGGGAGACGTGGGGGAACGCTGGGTGGAAGGAAATTCGTGGCTCCTCTCAGATTCCAGAACTTTCTGCCACAGAAATGTGAGGAACATGTGTTTTTTTAGCCAAATTTTGAGGTTTGCAAAGGATTCTGGGTAACAGAACCTGGTCCGAGCCACACAAGTCACCCCATCTTGGATTCCCCTAGGTCTCTAGTTTTCAGAAATGCACAGGTTTGGTAGGTTTCCCTAGGTGGCGGCTGAGCTACAGGCCAAAATCTGCAGGTAGGCACTTTGCTAAAAACAGGTCTGTTTTCTGTCATGTGTCCACGTTGCGCTTTGGGGCATTTCCTGTCACGGGTGCTAGGCCTACCCACACAAGTGAGGTATCATTTTTATCGGGAGACGTGGGGGAACGCTGGGTGGAAGGAAATTCGTGGCTCCTCTCAGATTCCAGAACTTTCTGCCACAGAAATGTGAGGAACATGTGTTTTTTTAGCCACATTTTGAGGTTTGCAAAGGATTCTGGGTAACAGAACCTGGTCCGAGCCACACAAGTCACCCCATCTTGGATTCCCCTAGGTCTCTAGTTTTCAGAAATGCACAGGTTTGGTAGGTTTCCCTAGGTGGCGGCTGAGCTACAGGCCAAAATCTACAGGTAGGCACTTTGCAAAAAACACCTCTGTTTTCCTTCACCAATTTGGCTGTGTCCACGTTGCGCTTTGGGGCATTTCCTGTCACGGGCGCTAGGCCTACCCACACAAGTGAGGTATCATTTTTATCGGGAGACGTGGGGGAACGCTGGGTGGAAGGAAATTCGTGGCTCCTCTCAGATTCCAGAACTTTCTGCCACAGAAATGTGAGGAACATGTGTTTTTTTAGCCACATTTTGAGGTTTGCAAAGGATTCTGGGTAACAGAACCTGGTCCGAGCCACACAAGTCACCCCATCTTGGATTCCCCTAGGTCTCTAGTTTTCAGAAATGCACAGGTTTGGTAGGTTTCCCTAGGTGGCGGCTGAGCTACAGGCCAAAATCTACAGGTAGGCACTTTGCAAAAAACACCTCTGTTTTCCTTCACCAATTTGGCTGTGTCCAAGTTGCGCTTTGGGGCGTTTCCTGTCACGGGCGCTAGGCCTACCCACACAAGTGAGGTATCATTTTTATCGGGAGACGTGGGGGAACGCTGGGTGGAAGGAAATTCGTGGCTCCTCTCAGATTCCAGAACTTTCTGCCACAGAAATGTGAGGAACATGTGTTTTTTTAGCCAAATTTTGAGGTTTGCAAAGGATTCTGGGTAACAGAACCTGGTCCGAGCCACACAAGTCACCCCATCTTGGATTCCCCTAGGTCTCTAGTTTTCAGAAATGCACAGGTTTGGTAGGTTTCCCTAGGTGGCGGCTGAGCTACAGGCCAAAATCTGCAGGTAGGCACTTTGCTAAAAACAGGTCTGTTTTCTGTCATGTGTCCACGTTGCGCTTTGGGGCATTTCCTGTCACGGGTGCTAGGCCTACCCACACAAGTGAGGTATCATTTTTATCGGGAGACGTGGGGGAACGCTGGGTGGAAGGAAATTCGTGGCTCCTCTCAGATTCCAGAACTTTCTGCCACAGAAATGTGAGGAACATGTGTTTTTTTAGCCACATTTTGAGGTTTGCAAAGGATTCTGGGTAACAGAACCTGGTCCGAGCCACACAAGTCACCCCATCTTGGATTCCCCTAGGTCTCTAGTTTTCAGAAATGCACAGGTTTGGTAGGTTTCCCTAGGTGGCGGCTGAGCTACAGGCCAAAATCTACAGGTAGGCACTTTGCAAAAAACACCTCTGTTTTCCTTCACCAATTTGGCTGTGTCCACGTTGCGCTTTGGGGCATTTCCTGTCACGGGCGCTAGGCCTACCCACACAAGTGAGGTATCATTTTTATCGGGAGACGTGGGGGAACGCTGGGTGGAAGGAAATTCGTGGCTCCTCTCAGATTCCAGAACTTTCTGCCACAGAAATGTGAGGAACATGTGTTTTTTTAGCCACATTTTGAGGTTTGCAAAGGATTCTGGGTAACAGAACCTGGTCCGAGCCACACAAGTCACCCCATCTTGGATTCCCCTAGGTCTCTAGTTTTCAGAAATGCACAGGTTTGGTAGGTTTCCCTAGGTGGCGGCTGAGCTACAGGCCAAAATCTACAGGTAGGCACTTTGCAAAAAACACCTCTGTTTTCCTTCACCAATTTGGCTGTGTCCACGTTGCGCTTTGGGGCATTTCCTGTCACGGGCGCTAGGCCTACCCACACAAGTGAGGTATCATTTTTATCGGGAGACGTGGGGGAACGCTGGGTGGAAGGAAATTCGTGGCTCCTCTCAGATTCCAGAACTTTCTGCCACAGAAATGTGAGGAACATGTGTTTTTTTAGCCAAATTTTGAGGTTTGCAAAGGATTTTGGGTAACAGAACCTGGTCCGAGCCACACAAGTCACCCCATCTTGGATTCCCCTAGGTCTCTAGTTTTCAGAAATGCACAGGTTTGGTAGGTTTCCCTAGGTGGCGTCTGAGCTACAGGCCAAAATCTACAGGTAGGTACTTTGCAAAAAACACCTCTGTTTTCCTTCACCAATTTGGCTGTGTCCACGTTGCGCTTTGGGGCGTTTCCTGTCGCGGGCGCTAGGCCTACCCACACAAGTGAGGTATCATTTTTATCGGGAGATGTGGGGGAACGCTGGGTGGAAGGAAATTCGTGGCTCCTCTCAGATTCCAGAACTTTCTGCCACAGAAATGTTAGGAACATGTGTTTTTTTAGCCAAATTTTGAGGTTTGCAAAGGATTCTGGGTAACAGAACCTGGTCCGAGCCACACAAGTCACCCCATCCTGGATTCCCCTAGGTCTCTAGTTTTCAGAAATGCACAGGTTTGGTAGGTTTCCCTAGGTGGCGGCTGAGCTACAGGCCAAAATCTACAGGTAGGCACTTTGCTAAAAACAGGTCTGTTTTCTGTGATGTGTCCACGTTGCGCTTTGGGGCACTTCCTGTCACGGGCGCTAGGCCTACACACACAAGTGAGGTATCATTTTTATCGGGAGACGTGGAGGAACGCTGGGTGGAAGGAAATTTGTGGCTCCTCTCAGATTCCAGAACTTTCTGCCACAGAAATGTGAGGAACATGTGTTTTTTTAGCCAAATTTTGAGGTTTGCAAAGGATTCTGGGTAACAGAACCTGGTCCGAACCACACAAGTCACCCCATCTTGGATTCCCCTAGGTCTTTAGTTTTCAGAAATGCACAGGTTTGGTAGGTTTCCCTAGGTGGCGGCTGAGCTACAGGCCAAAATCTGCAGGTAGGCACTTTGCTAAAAACAGGTCTGTTTTCTGTGATGTGTCCACGTTGCGCTTTGGGGCATTTCCTGTCACGGGCGCTAGGCCTACCCACACAAGTGAGGTATCATTTTTATCGGGAGACGGGGGGGAACGCTGGGTGGAAGGAAATTCGTGGTTCCTCTCAGATTCAAGAACTTTCTGCCACAGAAATGTTAGGAACATGTGTTTTTTTAGCCAAATTTTGAGGTTTGCAAAGGATTCTGGGTAACAGAACCTGGTCCGAGCCACACAAGTCACCCCATCTTGGATTCCCCTAGGTCTCTAGTTTTCAGAAATGCACAGGTTTGGTAGGTTTCCCTAGGTGGCGGCTGAGCTACAGGCCAAAATCTACAGGTAGGCACTTTGCTAAAAACAGGTCTGTTTTCTGTGATGTGTCCACGTTGCACTTTGGGGCATTTCCTGTCACGGGCGCTAGGCCTACCCACACAAGTGAGGTATCATTTTTATCGGGAGACGTGGAGGAACGCGGGGTGGAAGGAAATTTGTGGCTCCTCTCAGATTCCAGAACTTTCTGCCACAGAAATGTGAGGAACATGTGTTTTTTTAGCCAAATTTTGAGGTTTGCAAAGGATTCTGGGTAACAGAACCTGGTCTGAGCCACACAAGTCACCCCATCTTGGATTGCCCTAGGTCTCTAGTTTTCAGAAATGCACAGGTTTGGTAGGTTTCCCTAGGTGGCGGCTGAGCTACAGGCCAAAATCTGCAGGTAGGCACTTTGCTAAAAACAGGTCTGTTTTCTGTGATGTGTCCACGTTGCGCTTTGGGGCATTTCCTGTCACGGGCGCTAGGCCTACCCACACAAGTGAGGTATCATTTTTATCGGGAGACGTGGGGGAACGCTGGGTGGAAGGAAATTCGTGGCTCCTCTCAGATTCCAGAACTTTCTGCCACAGAAATGTGAGGAACATGTGTTTTTTTAGCCAAATTTTGAGGTTTGCAAAGGATTCTGGGTAACAGAACCTGGTCCGAGCCACACAAGTCACCCCATCTTGGATTCCCCTAGGTCTCTAGTTTTCAGAAATGCACAGGTTTGGTAGGTTTCCCTAGGTGGCGGCTGAGCTACAGGCCAAAATCTACAGGTAGGCACTTTGCAAAAAACACCTCTGTTTTCCTTCACCAATTTGGCTGTGTCCAAGTTGCGCTTTGGGGCGTTTCCTGTCACGGGCGCTAGGCCTACCCACACAAGTGAGGTATCATTTTTATCGGGAGACGTGGGGGAACGCTGGGTGGAAGGAAATTCGTGGCTCCTCTCAGATTCCAGAACTTTCTGCCACAGAAATGTGAGGAACATGTGTTTTTTTAGCCAAATTTTGAGGTTTGCAAAGGATTCTGGGTAACAGAACCTGGTCCGAGCCACACAAGTCACCCCATCTTGGATTCCCCTAGGTCTCTAGTTTTCAGAAATGCACAGGTTTGGTAGGTTTCCCTAGGTGGCGGCTGAGCTACAGGCCAAAATCTGCAGGTAGGCACTTTGCTAAAAACAGGTCTGTTTTCTGTCATGTGTCCACGTTGCGCTTTGGGGCATTTCCTGTCACGGGTGCTAGGCCTACCCACACAAGTGAGGTATCATTTTTATCGGGAGACGTGGGGGAACGCTGGGTGGAAGGAAATTCGTGGCTCCTCTCAGATTCCAGAACTTTCTGCCACAGAAATGTGAGGAACATGTGTTTTTTTAGCCACATTTTGAGGTTTGCAAAGGATTCTGGGTAACAGAACCTGGTCCGAGCCACACAAGTCACCCCATCTTGGATTCCCCTAGGTCTCTAGTTTTCAGAAATGCACAGGTTTGGTAGGTTTCCCTAGGTGGCGGCTGAGCTACAGGCCAAAATCTGCAGGTAGGCACTTTGCTAAAAACAGGTCTGTTTTCTGTCATGTGTCCACGTTGCGCTTTGGGGCATTTCCTGTCACGGGTGCTAGGCCTACCCACACAAGTGAGGTATCATTTTTATCGGGAGACGTGGGGGAACGCTGGGTGGAAGGAAATTCGTGGCTCCTCTCAGATTCCAGAACTTTCTGCCACAGAAATGTGAGGAACATGTGTTTTTTTAGCCACATTTTGAGGTTTGCAAAGGATTCTGGGTAACAGAACCTGGTCCGAGCCACACAAGTCACCCCATCTTGGATTCCCCTAGGTCTCTAGTTTTCAGAAATGCACAGGTTTGGTAGGTTTCCCTAGGTGGCGGCTGAGCTACAGGCCAAAATCTACAGGTAGGCACTTTGCAAAAAACACCTCTGTTTTCCTTCACCAATTTGGCTGTGTCCACGTTGCGCTTTGGGGCATTTCCTGTCACGGGCGCTAGGCCTACCCACACAAGTGAGGTATCATTTTTATCGGGAGACGTGGGGGAACGCTGGGTGGAAGGAAATTCGTGGCTCCTCTCAGATTCCAGAACTTTCTGCCACAGAAATGTGAGGAACATGTGTTTTTTTAGCCACATTTTGAGGTTTGCAAAGGATTCTGGGTAACAGAACCTGGTCCGAGCCACACAAGTCACCCCATCTTGGATTCCCCTAGGTCTCTAGTTTTCAGAAATGCACAGGTTTGGTAGGTTTCCCTAGGTGGCGGCTGAGCTACAGGCCAAAATCTACAGGTAGGCACTTTGCAAAAAACACCTCTGTTTTCCTTCACCAATTTGGCTGTGTCCAAGTTGCGCTTTGGGGCGTTTCCTGTCACGGGCGCTAGGCCTACCCACACAAGTGAGGTATCATTTTTATCGGGAGACGTGGGGGAACGCTGGGTGGAAGGAAATTCGTGGCTCCTCTCAGATTCCAGAACTTTCTGCCACAGAAATGTGAGGAACATGTGTTTTTTTAGCCAAATTTTGAGGTTTGCAAAGGATTCTGGGTAACAGAACCTGGTCCGAGCCACACAAGTCACCCCATCTTGGATTCCCCTAGGTCTCTAGTTTTCAGAAATGCACAGGTTTGGTAGGTTTCCCTAGGTGGCGGCTGAGCTACAGGCCAAAATCTGCAGGTAGGCACTTTGCTAAAAACAGGTCTGTTTTCTGTCATGTGTCCACGTTGCGCTTTGGGGCATTTCCTGTCACGGGTGCTAGGCCTACCCACACAAGTGAGGTATCATTTTTATCGGGAGACGTGGGGGAACGCTGGGTGGAAGGAAATTCGTGGCTCCTCTCAGATTCCAGAACTTTCTGCCACAGAAATGTGAGGAACATGTGTTTTTTTAGCCACATTTTGAGGTTTGCAAAGGATTCTGGGTAACAGAACCTGGTCCGAGCCACACAAGTCACCCCATCTTGGATTCCCCTAGGTCTCTAGTTTTCAGAAATGCACAGGTTTGGTAGGTTTCCCTAGGTGGCGGCTGAGCTACAGGCCAAAATCTACAGGTAGGCACTTTGCAAAAAACACCTCTGTTTTCCTTCACCAATTTGGCTGTGTCCACGTTGCGCTTTGGGGCATTTCCTGTCACGGGCGCTAGGCCTACCCACACAAGTGAGGTATCATTTTTATCGGGAGACGTGGGGGAACGCTGGGTGGAAGGAAATTCGTGGCTCCTCTCAGATTCCAGAACTTTCTGCCACAGAAATGTGAGGAACATGTGTTTTTTTAGCCACATTTTGAGGTTTGCAAAGGATTCTGGGTAACAGAACCTGGTCCGAGCCACACAAGTCACCCCATCTTGGATTCCCCTAGGTCTCTAGTTTTCAGAAATGCACAGGTTTGGTAGGTTTCCCTAGGTGGCGGCTGAGCTACAGGCCAAAATCTACAGGTAGGCACTTTGCAAAAAACACCTCTGTTTTCCTTCACCAATTTGGCTGTGTCCACGTTGCGCTTTGGGGCATTTCCTGTCACGGGCGCTAGGCCTACCCACACAAGTGAGGTATCATTTTTATCGGGAGACGTGGGGGAACGCTGGGTGGAAGGAAATTCGTGGCTCCTCTCAGATTCCAGAACTTTCTGCCACAGAAATGTGAGGAACATGTCTTTTTTTAGCCAAATTTTGAGGTTTGCAAAGGATTTTGGGTAACAGAACCTGGTCCGAGCCACACAAGTCACCCCATCTTGGATTCCCCTAGGTCTCTAGTTTTCAGAAATGCACAGGTTTGGTAGGTTTCCCTAGGTGGCGGCTGAGCTACAGGCCAAAATCTGCAGGTAGGCACTTTGCTAAAAACAGGTCTGTTTTCTGTGATGTGTCCACGTTGCGCTTTGGGGCATTTCCTGTCACGGGCGCTAGGCCTACCCACACAAGTGAGGTATCATTTTTATCGGGAGACGTGGGGGAACGCTGGGTGGAAGGAAATTCGTGGCTCCTCTCAGATTCCAGAACTTTCTGCCACAGAAATGTGAGGAACATGTGTTTTTTTAGCCACATTTTGAGGTTTGCAAAGGATTCTGGGTAACAGAACCTGGTCCGAGCCACACAATTCACCCCATCTTGGATTCCCCTAGGTCTCTAGTTTTCAGAAATGCACAGGTTTGGTAGGTTTCCCTAGGTGGCGGCTGAGCTACAGGCCAAAATCTACAGGTAGGCACTTTGCAAAAAACACCTCTGTTTTCCTTCACCAATTTGGCTGTGTCCACGTTGTGCTTTGGGGCATTTCCTGTCACGGGTGCTAGGCCTACCCACACAAGTGAGGTATCATTTTTATCGGGAGACGTGGGGGAACGCTGGGTGGAAGGAAATTCGTGGCTCCTCTCAGATTCCTGAACTTTCTGCCACAGAAATGTGAGGAACATGTGTTTTTTTAGCCAAATTTTGAGGTTTGCAAAGGATTCTGGGTAACAGAACCTGGTCCGAGCCACACAAGTCACCCCATCTTGGATTCCCCTAGGTCTCTAGTTTTCAGAAATGCACAGGTTTGGTAGGTTTCTCTAGGTGGCGGCTGAGCTACAAGCCAAAATCTACAGGTAGGCACTTTGCAAAAAACACCTCTGTTTTCCTTCACAAATTTGGATGTGTCCAGGTTGCGGTTTGGGGCGTTTCCTGTCGCGGGCGCTAGGCCTACCCACACAAGTGAGGTATCATTTTTATCGGGAGATGTGGGGGAACGCTGGGTGGAAGGAAATTCGTGGCTCCTCTCAGATTCCAGAACTTTCTGCCACAGAAATGTTAGGAACATGTGTTTTTTTAGCCAAATTTTGAGGTTTGCAAAGGATTCTGGGTAACAGAACCTGGTCCGAGCCACACAAGTCACCCCATCTTGGATTCCCCTAGGTCTCTAGTTTTCAGAAATGCACAGGTTTGGTAGGTTTCCCTAGGTGGCGTCTGAGCTACAGGCCAAAATCTACAGGTAGGTACTTTGCAAAAAACACCTCTGTTTTCCTTCACCAATTTGGCTGTGTCCACGTTGCGCTTTGGGGCGTTTCCTGTCGCGGGCGCTAGGCCTACCCACACAAGTGAGGTATCATTTTTATCGGGAGACGTGGGGGAACGCTGGGTGGAAGGAAATTCGTGGCTCCTCTCAGATTCCAGAACTTTCTGCCACAGAAATGTTAGGAACATGTGTGTTTTTTAGCCAAATTTTGAGGTTTGCAAAGGATTCTGGGTAACAGAACCTGGTCCGAGCCACACAAGTCACCCCATCTTGGATTCCCCTAGGTCTCTAGTTTTCAGAAATGCACAGGTTTGGTAGGTTTCCCTAGGTGGCGTCTGAGCTACAGGCCAAAATCTACAGGTAGGTACTTTGCAAAAAACACCTCTGTTTTCCTTCACCAATTTCGCTGTGTCCACGTTGCGCTTTGGGGCGTTTCCTGTCGCGGGCGCTAGGCCTACCCACACAAGTGAGGTATCATTTTTATCGGGAGATGTGGGGGAACGCTGGGTGGAAGGAAATTCGTGGCTCCTCTCAGATTCCAGAACTTTCTGCCACAGAAATGTTAGGAACATGTGTTTTTTTAGCCAAATTTTGAGGTTTGCAAAGGATTCTGGGTAACAGAACCTGGTCCGAGCCACACAAGTCACCCCATCCTGGATTCCCCTAGGTCTCTAGTTTTCAGAAATGCACAGGTTTGGTAGGTTTCCCTAGGTGGCGGCTGAGCTACAGGCCAAAATCTACAGGTAGGCACTTTGCTAAAAACAGGTCTGTTTTCTGTGATGTGTCCACGTTGCGCTTTGGGGCACTTCCTGTCACGGGCGCTAGGCCTACACACACAAGTGAGGTATCATTTTTATCGGGAGACGTGGAGGAACGCTGGGTGGAAGGAAATTTGTGGCTCCTCTCAGATTCCAGAACTTTCTGCCACAGAAATGTGAGGAACATGTGTTTTTTTAGCCAAATTTTGAGGTTTGCAAAGGATTCTGGGTAACAGAACCTGGTCCGAACCACACAAGTCACCCCATCTTGGATTCCCCTAGGTCTTTAGTTTTCAGAAATGCACAGGTTTGGTAGGTTTCCCTAGGTGGCGGCTGAGCTACAGGCCAAAATCTGCAGGTAGGCACTTTGCTAAAAACAGGTCTGTTTTCTGTGATGTGTCCACGTTGCGCTTTGGGGCATTTCCTGTCACGGGCGCTAGGCCTACCCACACAAGTGAGGTATCATTTTTATCGGGAGACGGGGGGGAACGCTGGGTGGAAGGAAATTCGTGGTTCCTCTCAGATTCAAGAACTTTCTGCCACAGAAATGTTAGGAACATGTGTTTTTTTAGCCAAATTTTGAGGTTTGCAAAGGATTCTGGGTAACAGAACCTGGTCCGAGCCACACAAGTCACCCCATCTTGGATTCCCCTAGGTCTCTAGTTTTCAGAAATGCACAGGTTTGGTAGGTTTCCCTAGGTGGCGGCTGAGCTACAGGCCAAAATCTACAGGTAGGCACTTTGCTAAAAACAGGTCTGTTTTCTGTGATGTGTCCACGTTGCACTTTGGGGCATTTCCTGTCACGGGCGCTAGGCCTACCCACACAAGTGAGGTATCATTTTTATCGGGAGACGTGGAGGAACGCGGGGTGGAAGGAAATTTGTGGCTCCTCTCAGATTCCAGAACTTTCTGCCACAGAAATGTGAGGAACATGTGTTTTTTTAGCCAAATTTTGAGGTTTGCAAAGGATTCTGGGTAACAGAACCTGGTCTGAGCCACACAAGTCACCCCATCTTGGATTGCCCTAGGTCTCTAGTTTTCAGAAATGCACAGGTTTGGTAGGTTTCCCTAGGTGGCGGCTGAGCTACAGGCCAAAATCTGCAGGTAGGCACTTTGCTAAAAACAGGTCTGTTTTCTGTGATGTGTCCACGTTGCGCTTTGGGGCATTTCCTGTCACGGGCGCTAGGCCTACCCACACAAGTGAGGTATCATTTTTATCGGGAGACGTGGGGGAACGCTGGGTGGAAGGAAATTCGTGGCTCCTCTCAGATTCCAGAACTTTCTGCCACAGAAATGTGAGGAACATGTGTTTTTTTAGCCAAATTTTGAGGTTTGCAAAGGATTCTGGGTAACAGAACCTGGTCCGAGCCACACAAGTCACCCCATCTTGGATTCCCCTAGGTCTCTAGTTTTCAGAAATGCACAGGTTTGGTAGGTTTCCCTAGGTGGCGGCTGAGCTACAGGCCAAAATCTACAGGTAGGCACTTTGCAAAAAACACCTCTGTTTTCCTTCACCAATTTGGCTGTGTCCAAGTTGCGCTTTGGGGCGTTTCCTGTCACGGGCGCTAGGCCTACCCACACAAGTGAGGTATCATTTTTATCGGGAGACGTGGGGGAACGCTGGGTGGAAGGAAATTCGTGGCTCCTCTCAGATTCCAGAACTTTCTGCCACAGAAATGTGAGGAACATGTGTTTTTTTAGCCAAATTTTGAGGTTTGCAAAGGATTCTGGGTAACAGAACCTGGTCCGAGCCACACAAGTCACCCCATCTTGGATTCCCCTAGGTCTCTAGTTTTCAGAAATGCACAGGTTTGGTAGGTTTCCCTAGGTGGCGGCTGAGCTACAGGCCAAAATCTGCAGGTAGGCACTTTGCTAAAAACAGGTCTGTTTTCTGTCATGTGTCCACGTTGCGCTTTGGGGCATTTCCTGTCACGGGTGCTAGGCCTACCCACACAAGTGAGGTATCATTTTTATCGGGAGACGTGGGGGAACGCTGGGTGGAAGGAAATTCGTGGCTCCTCTCAGATTCCAGAACTTTCTGCCACAGAAATGTGAGGAACATGTGTTTTTTTAGCCAAATTTTGAGGTTTGCAAAGGATTCTGGGTAACAGAACCTGGTCCGAGCCACACAAGTCACCCCATCTTGGATTCCCCTAGTTCTCTAGTTTTCAGAAATGCACAGGTTTGGTAGGTTTCCCTATGTGGCGGCTGAGCTACAGGCCAAAATCTACAGGTAGGCACTTTGCAAAAAACACCTCTGTTTTCCTCCACCAATTTGGCTGTGTCCACGTTGCGCTTTGGGGCGTTTCCTGTCACGGGCGCTAGGCCTACCCACACAAGTGAGGTATCATTTTTATCGGGAGACGTGGGGGAACGCTGGGTGGAAGGAAATTCGTGGCTCCTCTCAGATTCCAGAACTTTCTGCCACATAAATATGAGGAACATGTGTTTTTTTAGCCAAATTTTGAGGTTTGCAAAGGATTCTGGGTAACAGAACCTGGTCCGAGCCACACAAGTCACCCCATCTTGGATTCCCCTACGTCTCTAGTTTTCAGAAATGCACAGGTTTGGTAGGTTTCCCTAGGTGGCGGCTGAGCTACAGGCCAAAATCTGCAGGTAGGCACTTTGCTAAAAACAGGTCTGTTTTCTGTGATGTGTCCACGTTGCGCTTTGGGGCATTTCCTGTCACGGGCGCTAGGCCTACCCACACAAGTGAGGTATCATTTTTATCGGGAGACGTGGGGGAACGCTGGGTGGAAGGAAATTCGTGGCTCCTCTCAGATTCCAGAACTTTCTGCCACAGAAATGTGAGGAACATGTGTTTTTTTAGCCTAATTTTGAGGTTTGCAAAGGATTCTGGGTAACAGAACCTGGTCCGAGCCACACAAGTCACCCCATCTTGGATTCCCCTAGGTCTCTAGTTTTCAGAAATGCACAGGTTTGGTAAGTTTCCCTAGGTGGCGGCTGAGCTACAGGCCAAAATCTACAGGTAGGCACTTTGCAAAAAACACCTCTGTTTTCCTTCACCAATTTGGCTGTGTCCACGTTGCGCTTTGGGGCATTTCCTGTCACGGGCGCTAGGCCTACCCACACAAGTGAGGTATCATTTTTATCGGGAGACGTGGGGGAACGCTGGGTGGAAGGAAATTCGTGGCTCCTCTCAGATTCCAGAACTTTCTGCCACAGAAATGTGAGGAACATGTGTTTTTTTAGCCACATTTTGAGGTTTGCAAAGGATTCTGGGTAACAGAACCTGGTCCGAGCCACACAAGTCACCCCATCTTGGATTCCCCTAGGTCTCTAGTTTTCAGAAATGCACAGGTTTGGTAGGTTTCCCTAGGTGGCGGCTGAGCTACAGGCCAAAATCTGCAGGTAGGCACTTTGCTAAAAACAGGTCTGTTTTCTGTCATGTGTCCACGTTGCGCTTTGGGGCATTTCCTGTCACGGGTGCTAGGCCTACCCACACAAGTGAGGTATCATTTTTATCGGGAGACGTGGGGGAACGCTGGGTGGAAGGAAATTCGTGGCTCCTCTCAGATTCCAGAACTTTCTGCCACAGAAATGTGAGGAACATGTGTTTTTTTAGCCAAATTTTGAGGTTTGCAAAGGATTCTGGGTAACAGAACCTGGTCCGAGCCACACAAGTCACCCCATCTTGGATTCCCCTAGTTCTCTAGTTTTCAGAAATGCACAGGTTTGGTAGGTTTCCCTATGTGGCGGCTGAGCTACAGGCCAAAATCTACAGGTAGGCACTTTGCAAAAAACACCTCTGTTTTCCTCCACCAATTTGGCTGTGTCCACGTTGCGCTTTGGGGCGTTTCCTGTCACGGGCGCTAGGCCTACCCACACAAGTGAGGTATCATTTTTATCGGGAGACGTGGGGGAACGCTGGGTGGAAGGAAATTCGTGGCTCCTCTCAGATTCCAGAACTTTCTGCCACATAAATATGAGGAACATGTGTTTTTTTAGCCAAATTTTGAGGTTTGCAAAGGATTCTGGGTAACAGAACCTGGTCCGAGCCACACAAGTCACCCCATCTTGGATTCCCCTACGTCTCTAGTTTTCAGAAATGCACAGGTTTGGTAGGTTTCCCTAGGTGGCGGCTGAGCTACAGGCCAAAATCTGCAGGTAGGCACTTTGCTAAAAACAGGTCTGTTTTCTGTGATGTGTCCACGTTGCGCTTTGGGGCATTTCCTGTCACGGGCGCTAGGCCTACCCACACAAGTGAGGTATCATTTTTATCGGGAGACGTGGGGGAACGCTGGGTGGAAGGAAATTCGTGGCTCCTCTCAGATTCCAGAACTTTCTGCCACAGAAATGTGAGGAACATGTGTTTTTTTAGCCTAATTTTGAGGTTTGCAAAGGATTCTGGGTAACAGAACCTGGTCCGAGCCACACAAGTCACCCCATCTTGGATTCCCCTAGGTCTCTAGTTTTCAGAAATGCACAGGTTTGGTAAGTTTCCCTAGGTGGCGGCTGAGCTACAGGCCAAAATCTACAGGTAGGCACTTTGCAAAAAACACCTCTGTTTTCCTTCACCAATTTGGCTGTGTCCACGTTGCGCTTTGGGGCATTTCCTGTCACGGGCGCTAGGCCTACCCACACAAGTGAGGTATCATTTTTATCGGGAGACGTGGGGGAACGCTGGGTGGAAGGAAATTCGTGGCTCCTCTCAGATTCCAGAACTTTCTGCCACAGAAATGTGAGGAACATGTGTTTTTTTAGCCACATTTTCAGGTTTGCAAAGGATTCTGGGTAACAGAACCTGGTCCGAGCCACACAAGTCACCCCATCTTGGATTCCCCTAGGTCTCTAGTTTTCAGAAATGCACAGGTTTGGTAGGTTTCCGTATGTGGCGGCTGAGCTACAGGCCAAAATCTACAGGTAGGCACTTTGCAAAAAACACCTCTGTTTTCCTTCACCAATTTGGCTGTGTCCACGTTGCGCTTTGGGGCATTTCCTGTCACGGGCGCTAGGCCTACCCACACAAGTGAGGTATCATTTTTATCGGGAGACGTGGGGGAACGCTGGGTGGAAGGAAATTTGTGGCTCCTCTCAGATTCCAGAACTTTCTGCCACAGAAATGTGAGGAACATTTGTTTTGTTAGCCAAATTTTGAGGTTTGCAAAGGATTCTGGGTAACAGAACCTGGTCCGAGCCACACAAGTCACCCCATCTTGGATTCCCCTAGGTCTCTAGTTTTCAGAAATGCACAGGTTTGGTAGGTTTCCCTAGGTGGCGTCTGAGCTACAGGCCAAAATCTACAGGTAGGCACTTTGCAAAAAACACCTCTGTTTTCCTTCACCAATTTGGCTGTGTCCACGTTGCGCTTTGGGGCGTTTCCTGTCGCGGGCGCTAGGCCTACCCACACAAGTGAGGTATCATTTTTATCGGGAGACGTGGGGGAACGCTGGGTGGAAGGAAATTCGTGGCTCCTCTCAGATTCCAGAACTTTCTGCCACAGAAATGTTAGGAACATGTGTTTTTTTAGCCAAATTTTGAGGTTTGCAAAGGATTCTGGGTAACAGAACCTGGTCCGAGCCACACAAGTCACCCCATCTTGGATTCCCCTAGGTCTCTAGTTTTCAGAAATGCACAGGTTTGGTAGGTTTCCCTAGGTGGCGGCTGAGCTACAGGTTAAAATCTGCAGGTAGGCACTTTGCTAAAAACAGGTCTGTTTTCTGTGATGTGTCCACGTTGCGCTTTGGGGCATTTCCTGTCACGGGCGCTAGGCCTACCCACACAAGTGAGGTATCATTTTTATCGGGAGACGTGGGGGAACGCTGGGTGGAAGGAAATTCGTGGCTCCTCTCAGATTCCAGAACTTTCTGCCACAGAAATGTGAGGAACATGTGTTTTTTTAGCCACATTTTGAGGTTTGCAAAGGATTCTGGGTAACAGAACCTGGTCCGAGCCACACAAGTCACCCCATCTTGGATTCCCCTAGGTCTCTAGTTTTCAGAAATGCACAGGTTTGGTAGGTTTCCCTAGGTGGCGGCTGAGCTACAGGCCAAAATCTACAGGTAGGCACTTTGCAAAAAACACCTCTGTTTTCCTTCACCAATTTGGCTGTGTCCACGTTGCGCTTTGGGGCATTTCCTGTCACGGGCGCTAGGCCTACCCACACAAGTGAGGTATCATTTTTATCGGGAGACGTGGGGGAACGCTGGGTGGAAGGAAATTCGTGGCTCCTCTCAGATTCCAGAACTTTCTGCCACAGAAATGTGAGGAACATGTGTTTTTTTAGCCAAATTTTGAGGTTTGCAAAGGATTTTGGGTAACAGAACCTGGTCCGAGCCACACAAGTCACCCCATCTTGGATTCCCCTAGGTCTCTAGTTTTCAGAAATGCACAGGTTTGGTAGGTTTCCCTAGGTGGCGGCTGAGCTACAGGCCAAAATCTGCAGGTAGGCACTTTGCTAAAAACAGGTCTGTTTTCTGTGATGTGTCCACGTTGCGCTTTGGGGCATTTCCTGTCACGGGCGCTAGGCCTACCCACACAAGTGAGGTATCATTTTTATCGGGAGACGTGGGGGAACGCTGGGTGGAAGGAAATTCGTGGCTCCTCTCAGATTCCAGAACTTTCTGCCACAGAAATGTGAGGAACATGTGTTTTTTTAGCCACATTTTGAGGTTTGCAAAGGATTCTGGGTAACATAACCTGGTCCGAGCCACACAATTCACCCCATCTTGGATTCCCCTAGGTCTCTAGTTTTCAGAAATGCACAGGTTTGGTAGGTTTCCCTAGGTGGCGGCTGAGCTACAGGCCAAAATCTACAGGTAGGCACTTTGCAAAAAACACCTCTGTTTTCCTTCACCAATTTGGCTGTGTCCACGTTGCGCTTTGGGGCATTTCCTGTCACGGGCGCTAGGCCTACCCACACAAGTGAGGTATCATTTTTATCGGGAGACGTGGGGGAACGCTGGGTGGAAGGAAATTCGTGGCTCCTCTCAGATTCCAGAACTTTCTGCCACAGAAATGTGAGGAACATGTGTTTTTTTAGGCAAATTTTGAGGTTTGCAAAGGATTCTGGGTAACAGAACCTGGTCCGAGCCACACAAGTCACCCCATCTTGGATTCCCCTAGGTCTCTAGTTTTCAGAAATGCACAGGTTTGGTAGGTTTCTCTAGGTGGCGGCTGAGCTACAAGCCAAAATCTACAGGTAGGCACTTTGCAAAAAACACCTCTGTTTTCCTTCACAAATTTGGATGTGTCCAGGTTGCGGTTTGGGGCGTTTCCTGTCGCGGGCGCTAGGCCTACCCACACAAGTGAGGTATCATTTTTATCGGGAGATGTGGGGGAACGCTGGGTGGAAGGAAATTCGTGGCTCCTCTCAGATTCCAGAACTTTCTGCCACAGAAATGTTAGGAACATGTGTTTTTTTAGCCAAATTTTGAGGTTTGCAAAGGATTCTGGGTAACAGAACCTGGTCCGAGCCACACAAGTCACCCCATCTTGGATTCCCCTAGGTCTCTAGTTTTCAGAAATGCACAGGTTTGGTAGGTTTCCCTAGGTGGCGTCTGAGCTACAGGCCAAAATCTACAGGTAGGTACTTTGCAAAAAACACCTCTGTTTTCCTTCACCAATTTGGCTGTGTCCACGTTGCGCTTTGGGGCGTTTCCTGTCGCGGGCGCTAGGCCTACCCACACAAGTGAGGTATCATTTTTATCGGGAGACGTGGGGGAACGCTGGGTGGAAGGAAATTCGTGGCTCCTCTCAGATTCCAGAACTTTCTGCCACAGAAATGTTAGGAACATGTGTGTTTTTTAGCCAAATTTTGAGGTTTGCAAAGGATTCTGGGTAACAGAACCTGGTCCGAGCCACACAAGTCACCCCATCATGGATTCCCCTAGGTCTCTAGTTTTCAGAAATGCACAGGTTTGGTAGGTTTCCCTAGGTGGCGTCTGAGCTACAGGCCAAAATCTACAGGTAGGTACTTTGCAAAAAACACCTCTGTTTTCCTTCACCAATTTGGCTGTGTCCACGTTGCGCTTTGGGGCGTTTCCTGTCGCGGGCGCTAGGCCTACCCACACAAGTGAGGTATCATTTTTATCGGGAGACGTGGGGGAACGCTGGGTGGAAGGAAATTCGTGGCTCCTCTCAGATTCCAGAACTTTCTGCCACAGAAATGTTAGGAACATGTGTTTTTTTAGCCAAATTTTGAGGTTTGCAAAGGATTCTGGGTAACAGAACCTGGTCCGAGCCACACAAGTCACCCCATCCTGGATTCCCCTAGGTCTCTAGTTTTCAGAAATGCACAGGTTTGGTAGGTTTCCCTAGGTGGCGGCTGAGCTACAGGCCAAAATCTACAGGTAGGCACTTTGCTAAAAACAGGTCTGTTTTCTGTGATGTGTCCACGTTGCGCTTTGGGGCACTTCCTGTCACGGGCGCTAGGCCTACACACACAAGTGAGGTATCATTTTTATCGGGAGACGTGGAGGAACGCTGGGTGGAAGGAAATTTGTGGCTCCTCTCAGATTCCAGAACTTTCTGCCACAGAAATGTGAGGAACATGTGTTTTTTTAGCCAAATTTTGAGGTTTGCAAAGGATTCTGGGTAACAGAACCTGGTCTGAGCCACACAAGTCACCCCATCTTGGATTCCCCTAGGTCTCTAGTTTTCAGAAATGCAAAGGTTTGGTAGGTTTCCCTAGGTGGCGGCTGAGCTACAGGCCAAAATCTGCAGGTAGGCACTTTGCTAAAAACAGGTCTGTTTTCTGTGATGTGTCCACGTTGCGCTTTGGGGCATTTCCTGTCACAGGCGCTAGGCCTACCCACACAAGTGAGGTATCATTTTTATCGGGAGACGTGGGGGAACGCTGGGTGGAAGGAAATTCGTGGCTCCTCTCAGATTCCAGAACTTTCTGCCACAGAAATGTGAGGAACATGTGTTTTTTTAGCCAAATTTTGAGGTTTGCAAAGGATTCTGGGTAACAGAACCGGGTCCGAGCCACACAAGTCACCCCATCTTGGATTCCCCTAGGTCTCTAGTTTTCAGAAATGCACAGGTTTGGTAGGTTTCCCTAGGTGGCGGCTGAGCTACAGGCCAAAATCTGCAGGTAGGCACTTTGCTAAAAACAGGTCTGTTTTCTGTGATGTGTCCACGTTGCGCTTTGGGGCATTTCCTGTCACGGGCGCTAGGCCTACCCACACAAGTGAGGTATCATTTTTATCAGGAGACGGGGGGGAACGCTGGGTGGAAGGAAATTCGTGGTTCCTCTCAGATTCCAGAACTTTCTGCCACAGAAATGTTAGGAACATGTTTTTTTTTAGCCAAATTTTGAGGTTTGCAAAGGATTCTGGGTAACAGAACCTGGTCCGAGCCACACAAGTCACCCCATCTTGGATTCCCCTAGGTCTCTAGTTTTCAGAAATGCACAGGTTTGGTAGGTTTCCCTAGGTGGCGGCTGAGCTACAGGCCAAAATCTACAGGTAGGCACTTTGCTAAAAACAGGTCTGTTTTCTGTGATGTGTCCACGTTGCGCTTTGGGGCATTTCCTGTCACGGGCGCTAGGCCTACCCACACAAGTGAGGTATCATTTTTATCGGGAGACGTGGAGGAACGCGGGGTGGAAGGAAATTTGTGGCTCCTCTCAGATTCCAGAACTTTCTGCCACAGAAATGTGAGGAACATGTGTTTTTTTAGCCAAATTTTGAGGTTTGCAAAGGATTCTGGGTAACAGAACCTGGTCTGAGCCACACAAGTCACCCCATCTTGGATTGCCCTAGGTCTCTAGTTTTCAGAAATGCACAGGTTTGGTAGGTTTCCCTAGGTGGCGGCTGAGCTACAGGCCAAAATCTGCAGGTAGGCACTTTGCTAAAAACAGGTCTGTTTTCTGTGATGTGTCCACGTTGCGCTTTGGGGCATTTCCTGTCACGGGCGCTAGGCCTACCCACACAAGTGAGGTATCATTTTTATCGGGAGACGTGGGGGAACGCTGGGTGGAAGGAAATTCGTGGCTCCTCTCAGATTCCAGAACTTTCTGCCACAGAAATGTGAGGAACATGTGTTTTTTTAGCCAAATTTTGAGGTTTGCAAAGGATTCTGGGTAACAGAACCTGGTCCGAGCCACACAAGTCACCCCATCTTGGATTCCCCTAGGTCTCTAGTTTTCAGAAATGCACAGGTTTGGTAGGTTTCCCTAGGTGGCGGCTGAGCTACAGGGCAAAATCTACAGGTAGGCACTTTGCAAAAAACACCTCTGTTTTCCTTCACCAATTTGGCTGTGTCCACGTTGCGCTTTGGGGCGTTTCCTGTCACGGGCGCTAGGCCTACCCACACAAGTGAGGTATCATTTTTATCGGGAGACGTGGGGGAACGCTGGGTGGAAGGAAATTCGTGGCTCCTCTCAGATTCCAGAACTTTCTGCCACAGAAATGTGAGGAACATGTGTTTTTTTAGCCAAATTTTGAGGTTTGCAAAGGATTCTGGGTAACAGAACCTGGTCCGAGCCACACAAGTCACCCCATCTTGGATTCCCCTAGGTCTCTAGTTTTCAGAAATGCACAGGTTTGGTAGGTTTCCCTAGGTGGCGGCTGAGCTACAGGCCAAAATCTGCAGGTAGGCACTTTGCTAAAAACAGGTCTGTTTTCTGTCATGTGTCCACGTTGCGCTTTGGGGCATTTCCTGTCACGGGTGCTAGGCCTACCCACACAAGTGAGGTATCATTTTTATCGGGAGACGTGGGGGAACGCTGGGTGGAAGGAAATTCGTGGCTCCTCTCAGATTCCAGAACTTTCTGCCACAGAAATGTGAGGAACATGTGTTTTTTTAGCCAAATTTTGAGGTTTGCAAAGGATTCTGGGTAACAGAACCTGGTCCGAGCCACACAAGTCACCCCATCTTGGATTCCCCTAGTTCTCTAGTTTTCAGAAATGCACAGGTTTGGTAGGTTTCCCTATGTGGCGGCTGAGCTACAGGCCAAAATCTACAGGTAGGCACTTTGCAAAAAACACCTCTGTTTTCCTCCACCAATTTGGCTGTGTCCACGTTGCGCTTTGGGGCGTTTCCTGTCACGGGCGCTAGGCCTACCCACACAAGTGAGGTATCATTTTTATCGGGAGACGTGGGGGAACGCTGGGTGGAAGGAAATTCGTGGCTCCTCTCAGATTCCAGAACTTTCTGCCACATAAATATGAGGAACATGTGTTTTTTTAGCCAAATTTTGAGGTTTGCAAAGGATTCTGGGTAACAGAACCTGGTCCGAGCCACACAAGTCACCCCATCTTGGATTCCCCTACGTCTCTAGTTTTCAGAAATGCACAGGTTTGGTAGGTTTCCCTAGGTGGCGGCTGAGCTACAGGCCAAAATCTGCAGGTAGGCACTTTGCTAAAAACAGGTCTGTTTTCTGTGATGTGTCCACGTTGCGCTTTGGGGCATTTCCTGTCACGGGCGCTAGGCCTACCCACACAAGTGAGGTATCATTTTTATCGGGAGACGTGGGGGAACGCTGGGTGGAAGGAAATTCGTGGCTCCTCTCAGATTCCAGAACTTTCTGCCACAGAAATGTTAGGAACATGTGTTTTTTTAGCCAAATTTTGAGGTTTGCAAAGGATTCTGGGTAACAGAACCTGGTCCGAGCCACACAAGTCACCCCATCCTGGATTCCCCTAGGTCTCTAGTTTTCAGAAATGCACAGGTTTGGTAGGTTTCCCTAGGTGGCGGCTGAGCTACAGGCCAAAATCTACAGGTAGGCACTTTGCTAAAAACAGGTCTGTTTTCTGTGATGTGTCCACGTTGCGCTTTGGGGCACTTCCTGTCACGGGCGCTAGGCCTACACACACAAGTGAGGTATCATTTTTATCGGGAGACGTGGAGGAACGCTGGGTGGAAGGAAATTTGTGGCTCCTCTCAGATTCCAGAACTTTCTGCCACAGAAATGTGAGGAACATGTGTTTTTTTAGCCAAATTTTGAGGTTTGCAAAGGATTCTGGGTAACAGAACCTGGTCTGAGCCACACAAGTCACCCCATCTTGGATTCCCCTAGGTCTCTAGTTTTCAGAAATGCACAGGTTTGGTAGGTTTCCCTAGGTGGCGGCTGAGCTACAGGCCAAAATCTGCAGGTAGGCACTTTGCTAAAAACAGGTCTGTTTTCTGTGATGTGTCCACGTTGCGCTTTGGGGCATTTCCTGTCACAGGCGCTAGGCCTACCCACACAAGTGAGGTATCATTTTTATCGGGAGACGTGGGGGAACGCTGGGTGGAAGGAAATTCGTGGCTCCTCTCAGATTCCAGAACTTTCTGCCACAGAAATGTGAGGAACATGTGTTTTTTTAGCCAAATTTTGAGGTTTGCAAAGGATTCTGGGTAACAGAACCGGGTCCGAGCCACACAAGTCACCCCATCTTGGATTCCCCTAGGTCTCTAGTTTTCAGAAATGCACAGGTTTGGTAGGTTTCCCTAGGTGGCGGCTGA
Source organism: Pleurodeles waltl (assembly GCF_031143425.1). Classification (NCBI taxonomy): domain Eukaryota; kingdom Metazoa; phylum Chordata; class Amphibia; order Caudata; family Salamandridae; genus Pleurodeles; species Pleurodeles waltl. The sequence goes on from NC_090447.1 coordinate 185,307,201, forward strand.
GCTACAGGCCAAAATCTACAGGTAGGCACTTTGCAAAAAACACCTCTGTTTTCCTTCACCAATTTGGCTGTGTCCACGTTGCGCTTTGGGGCGTTTCCTGTCACGGGCGCTAGGCCTACCCACACAAGTGAGGTATCATTTTTATCGGGAGACGTGGGGGAACGCTGGGTGGAAGGAAATTCGTGGCTCCTCTCAGATTCCAGAACTTTCTGCCACAGAAATGTGAGGAACATGTGTTTTTTTAGCCAAATTTTGAGGTTTGCAAAGGATTCTGGGTAACAGAACCTGGTCCGAGCCACACAAGTCACCCCATCTTGGATTCCCCTAGGTCTTTAGTTTTCAGAAATGCACAGGTTTGGTAGGTTTCCCTAGGTGGCGGCTGAGCTACAGGCCAAAATCTGCAGGTAGGCACTTTGCTAAAAACAGGTCTGTTTTCTGTGATGTGTCCACGTTGCGCTTTGGGGCATTTCCTGTCACGGGCGCTAGGCCTACCCACACAAGTGAGGTATCATTTTTATCGGGAGACGTGGAGGAACGCGGGGTGGAAGGAAATTTGTGGCTCCTCTCAGATTCCAGAACTTTCTGCCACAGAAATGTGAGGAACATGTGTTTTTTTAGCCAAATTTTGAGGTTTGCAAAGGATTCTGGGTAACAGAACCTGGTCTGAGCCACACAAGTCACCCCATCTTGGATTGCCCTAGGTCTCTAGTTTTCAGAAATGCACAGGTTTGGTAGGTTTTCCTAGGTGGCGGCTGAGCTACAGGCCAAAATCTGCAGGTAGGCACTTTGCTAAAAACAGGTCTGTTTTCTGTGATGTGTCCACGTTGCGCTTTGGGGCATTTCCTGTCACGGGCGCTAGGCCTACCCACACAAGTGAGGTATCATTTTTATCGGGAGACGTGGGGGAACGCTGGGTGGAAGGAAATTCGTGGCTCCTCTCAGATTCCAGAACTTTCTGCCACAGAAATGTGAGGAACATGTGTTTTTTTAGCCAAATTTTGAGGTTTGCAAAGGATTCTGGGTAACAGAACCTGGTCCGAGCCACACAAGTCACCCCATCTTGGATTCCCCTAGGTCTCTAGTTTTCAGAAATGCACAGGTTTGGTAGGTTTCCCTAGGTGGCGGCTGAGCTACAGGCCAAAATCTACAGGTAGGCACTTTGCAAAAAACACCTCTGTTTTCCTTCACCAATTTGGCTGTGTCCACGTTGCGCTTTGGGGCGTTTCCTGTCACGGGCGCTAGGCCTACCCACACAAGTGAGGTATCATTTTTATCGGGAGACGTGGGGGAACGCTGGGTGGAAGGAAATTCGTGGCTCCTCTCAGATTCCAGAACTTTCTGCCACAGAAATGTGAGGAACATGTGTTTTTTTAGCCAAATTTTGAGGTTTGCAAAGGATTCTGGGTAACAGAACCTGGTCCGAGCCACACAAGTCACCCCATCTTGGATTCCCCTAGGTCTCTAGTTTTCAGAAATGCACAGGTTTGGTAGGTTTCCCTAGGTGGCGGCTGAGCTACAGGCCAAAATCTGCAGGTAGGCACTTTGCTAAAAACAGGTCTGTTTTCTGTCATGTGTCCACGTTGCGCTTTGGGGCATTTCCTGTCACGGGTGCTAGGCCTACCCACACAAGTGAGGTATCATTTTTATCGGGAGACGTGGGGGAACGCTGGGTGGAAGGAAATTCGTGGCTCCTCTCAGATTCCAGAACTTTCTGCCACAGAAATGTGAGGAACATGTGTTTTTTTAGCCAAATTTTGAGGTTTGCAAAGGATTCTGGGTAACAGAACCTGGTCCGAGCCACACAAGTCACCCCATCTTGGATTCCCCTAGTTCTCTAGTTTTCAGAAATGCACAGGTTTGGTAGGTTTCCCTATGTGGCGGCTGAGCTACAGGCCAAAATCTACAGGTAGGCACTTTGCAAAAAACACCTCTGTTTTCCTCCACCAATTTGGCTGTGTCCACGTTGCGCTTTGGGGCGTTTCCTGTCACGGGCGCTAGGCCTACCCACACAAGTGAGGTATCATTTTTATCGGGAGACGTGGGGGAACGCTGGGTGGAAGGAAATTCGTGGCTCCTCTCAGATTCCAGAACTTTCTGCCACATAAATATGAGGAACATGTGTTTTTTTAGCCAAATTTTGAGGTTTGCAAAGGATTCTGGGTAACAGAACCTGGTCCGAGCCACACAAGTCACCCCATCTTGGATTCCCCTACGTCTCTAGTTTTCAGAAATGCACAGGTTTGGTAGGTTTCCCTAGGTGGCGGCTGAGCTACAGGCCAAAATCTGCAGGTAGGCACTTTGCTAAAAACAGGTCTGTTTTCTGTGATGTGTCCACGTTGCGCTTTGGGGCATTTCCTGTCACGGGCGCTAGGCCTACCCACACAAGTGAGGTATCATTTTTATCGGGAGACGTGGGGGAACGCTGGGTGGAAGGAAATTCGTGGCTCCTCTCAGATTCCAGAACTTTCTGCCACAGAAATGTGAGGAACATGTGTTTTTTTAGCCAAATTTTGAGGTTTGCAAAGGATTCTGGGTAACAGAACCTGGTCCGAGCCACACAAGTCACCCCATCTTGGATTCCCCTAGGTCTTTAGTTTTCAGAAATGCACAGGTTTGGTAGGTTTCCCTAGGTGGCGGCTGAGCTACAGGCCAAAATCTGCAGGTAGGCACTTTGCTAAAAACAGGTCTGTTTTCTGTGATGTGTCCACGTTGCGCTTTGGGGCATTTCCTGTCACGGGCGCTAGGCCTACCCACACAAGTGAGGTATCATTTTTATCGGGAGACGGGGGGGAACGCTGGGTGGAAGGAAATTCGTGGTTCCTCTCAGATTCCAGAACTTTCTGCCACAGAAATGTTAGGAACATGTGTTTTTTTAGCCAAATTTTGAGGTTTGCAAAGGATTCTGGGTAACAGAACCTGGTCCGAGCCACACAAGTCACACCATCTTGGATTCCCCTAGGTCTCTAGTTTTCAGAAATGCACAGGTTTGGTAGGTTTCCCTAGGTGGCGGCTGAGCTACAGGCCAAAATCTACAGGTAGGCACTTTGCTAAAAACAGGTCTGTTTTCTGTGATGTGTCCACGTTGCGCTTTGGGGCATTTCCTGTCACGGGCGCTAGGCCTACCCACACAAGTGAGGTATCATTTTTATCGGGAGACGTGGAGGAACGCGGGGTGGAAGGAAATTTGTGGCTCCTCTCAGATTCCAGAACTTTCTGCCACAGAAATGTGAGGAACATGTGTTTTTTTAGCCAAATTTTGAGGTTTGCAAAGGATTCTGGGTAACAGAACCTGGTCTGAGCCACACAAGTCACCCCATCTTGGATTGCCCTAGGTCTCTAGTTTTCAGAAATGCACAGGTTTGGTAGGTTTCCCTAGGTGGCGGCTGAGCTACAGGCCAAAATCTGCAGGTAGGCACTTTGCTAAAAACAGGTCTGTTTTCTGTGATGTGTCCACGTTGCGCTTTGGGGCATTTCCTGTCACGGGCGCTAGGCCTACCCACACAAGTGAGGTATCATTTTTATCGGGAGACGTGGGGGAACGCTGGGTGGAAGGAAATTCGTGGCTCCTCTCAGATTCCAGAACTTTCTGCCACAGAAATGTGAGGAACATGTGTTTTTTTAGCCAAATTTTGAGGTTTGCAAAGGATTCTGGGTAACAGAACCTGGTCCGAGCCACACAAGTCACCCCATCTTGGATTCCCCTAGGTCTCTAGTTTTCAGAAATGCACAGGTTTGGTAGGTTTCCCTAGGTGGCGGCTGAGCTACAGGCCAAAATCTACAGGTAGGCACTTTGCAAAAAACACCTCTGTTTTCCTTCACCAATTTGGCTGTGTCCACGTTGCGCTTTGGGGCGTTTCCTGTCACGGGCGCTAGGCCTACCCACACAAGTGAGGTATCATTTTTATCGGGAGACGTGGGGGAACGCTGGTTGGAAGGAAATTCGTGGCTCCTCTCAGATTCCAGAACTTTCTGCCACAGAAATGTGAGGAACATGTGTTTTTTTAGCCAAATTTTGAGGTTTGCAAAGGATTCTGGGTAACAGAACCTGGTCCGAGCCACACAAGTCACCCCATCTTGGATTCCCCTAGGTCTCTAGTTTTCAGAAATGCACAGGTTTGGTAGGTTTCCCTAGGTGGCGGCTGAGCTACAGGCCAAAATCTGCAGGTAGGCACTTTGCTAAAAACAGGTCTGTTTTCTGTCATGTGTCCACGTTGCGCTTTGGGGCATTTCCTGTCACGGGTGCTAGGCCTACCCACACAAGTGAGGTATCATTTTTATCGGGAGACGTGGGGGAACGCTGGGTGGAAGGAAATTCGTGGCTCCTCTCAGATTCCAGAACTTTCTGCCACAGAAATGTGAGGAACATGTGTTTTTTTAGCCAAATTTTGAGGTTTGCAAAGGATTCTGGGTAACAGAACCTGGTCCGAGCCACACAAGTCACCCCATCTTGGATTCCCCTAGTTCTCTAGTTTTCAGAAATGCACAGGTTTGGTAGGTTTCCCTATGTGGCGGCTGAGCTACAGGCCAAAATCTACAGGTAGGCACTTTGCAAAAAACACCTCTGTTTTCCTCCACCAATTTGGCTGTGTCCACGTTGCGCTTTGGGGCGTTTCCTGTCACGGGCGCTAGGCCTACCCACACAAGTGAGGTATCATTTTTATCGGGAGACGTGGGGGAACGCTGGGTGGAAGGAAATTCGTGGCTCCTCTCAGATTCCAGAACTTTCTGCCACAGAAATGTGAGGAACATGTGTTTTTTTAGCCAAATTTTGAGGTTTGCAAAGGATTCTGGGTAACAGAACCTGGTCCGAGCCACACAAGTCACCCCATCTTGGATTCCCCTACGTCTCTAGTTTTCAGAAATGCACAGGTTTGGTAGGTTTCCCTAGGTGGCGGCTGAGCTACAGGCCAAAATCTGCAGGTAGGCACTTTGCTAAAAACAGGTCTGTTTTCTGTGATGTGTCCACGTTGCGCTTTGGGGCATTTCCTGTCACGGGCGCTAGGCCTACCCACACAAGTGAGGTATCATTTTTATCGGGAGACGTGGGGGAACGCTGGGTGGAAGGAAATTCGTGGCTCCTCTCAGATTCCAGAACTTTCTGCCACAGAAATGTGAGGAACATGTGTTTTTTTAGCCTAATTTTGAGGTTTGCAAAGGATTCTGGGTAACAGAACCTGGTCCGAGCCACACAAGTCACCCCATCTTGGATTCCCCTAGGTCTCTAGTTTTCAGAAATGCACAGGTTTGGTAGGTTTCCCTAGGTGGCGGCTGAGCTACAGGCCAAAATCTACAGGTAGGCACTTTGCAAAAAACACCTCTGTTTTCCTTCACCAATTTGGCTGTGTCCACGTTGCGCTTTGGGGCATTTCCTGTCACGGGCGCTAGGCCTACCCACACAAGTGAGGTATCATTTTTATCGGGAGACGTGGGGGAACGCTGGGTGGAAGGAAATTCGTGGCTCCTCTCAGATTCCAGAACTTTCTGCCACAGAAATGTGAGGAACATGTGTTTTTTTAGCCACATTTTGAGGTTTGCAAAGGATTCTGGGTAACAGAACCTGGTCCGAGCCACACAAGTCACCCCATCTTGGATTCCCCTAGGTCTCTAGTTTTCAGAAATGCACAGGTTTGGTAGGTTTCCGTATGTGGCGGCTGAGCTACAGGCCAAAATCTACAGGTAGGCACTTTGCAAAAAACACCTCTGTTTTCCTTCACCAATTTGGCTGTGTCCACGTTGCGCTTTGGGGCATTTCCTGTCACGGGCGCTAGGCCTACCCACACAAGTGAGGTATCATTTTTATCGGGAGACGTGGGGGAACGCTGGGTGGAAGGAAATTTGTGGCTCCTCTCAGATTCCAGAACTTTCTGCCACAGAAATGTGAGGAACATTTGTTTTGTTAGCCAAATTTTGAGGTTTGCAAAGGATTCTGGGTAACAGAACCTGGTCCGAGCCACACAAGTCACCCCATCTTGGATTCCCCTAGGTCTCTAGTTTTCAGAAATGCACAGGTTTGGTAGGTTTCCTTATGTGGCGGCTGAGCTACAGGCCAAAATCTACAGGTAGGCACTTTGCAAAAAACACCTCTGTTTTCCTTCACCAATTTGGCTGTGTCCACGTTGCGCTTTGGGGCGTTTCCTGTCACGGGCGCTAGGCCTACCCACACAAGTGAGGTATCATTTTTATCGGGAGACGTGGGGGAACGCTGGGTGGAAGGAAATTCGTGGCTCCTCTCAGATTCCAGAACTTTCTGCCACAGAAATGTGAGGAACATGTGTTTTTTTAGCCAAATTTTGAGGTTTGCAAAGGATTCTGGGTAACAGAACCTGGTCCGAGCCACACAAGTCACCCCATCTTGGATTCCCCTAGGTCTCTAGTTTTCAGAAATGCACAGGTTTGGTAGGTTTCCCTAGGTGGCGGCTGAGCTACAGGCCAAAATCTGCAGGTAGGCACTTTGCTAAAAACAGGTCTGTTTTCTGTCATGTGTCCACGTTGCGCTTTGGGGCATTTCCTGTCACGGGTGCTAGGCCTACCCACACAAGTGAGGTATCATTTTTATCGGGAGACGTGGGGGAACGCTGGGTGGAAGGAAATTCGTGGCTCCTCTCAGATTCCAGAACTTTCTGCCACAGAAATGTGAGGAACATGTGTTTTTTTAGCCAAATTTTGAGGTTTGCAAAGGATTCTGGGTAACAGAACCTGGTCCGAGCCACACAAGTCACCCCATCTTGGATTCCCCTAGTTCTCTAGTTTTCAGAAATGCACAGGTTTGGTAGGTTTCCCTATGTGGCGGCTGAGCTACAGGCCAAAATCTACAGGTAGGCACTTTGCAAAAAACACCTCTGTTTTCCTCCACCAATTTGGCTGTGTCCACGTTGCGCTTTGGGGCGTTTCCTGTCACGGGCGCTAGGCCTACCCACACAAGTGAGGTATCATTTTTATCGGGAGACGTGGGGGAACGCTGGGTGGAAGGAAATTCGTGGCTCCTCTCAGATTCCAGAACTTTCTGCCACATAAATATGAGGAACATGTGTTTTTTTAGCCAAATTTTGAGGTTTGCAAAGGATTCTGGGTAACAGAACCTGGTCCGAGCCACACAAGTCACCCCATCTTGGATTCCCCTACGTCTCTAGTTTTCAGAAATGCACAGGTTTGGTAGGTTTCCCTAGGTGGCGGCTGAGCTACAGGCCAAAATCTGCAGGTAGGCACTTTGCTAAAAACAGGTCTGTTTTCTGTGATGTGTCCACGTTGCGCTTTGGGGCATTTCCTGTCACGGGCGCTAGGCCTACCCACACAAGTGAGGTATCATTTTTATCGGGAGACGTGGGGGAACGCTGGGTGGAAGGAAATTCGTGGCTCCTCTCAGATTCCAGAACTTTCTGCCACAGAAATGTGAGGAACATGTGTTTTTTTAGCCAAATTTTGAGGTTTGCAAAGGATTCTGGGTAACAGAACCTGGTCCGAGCCACACAAGTCACCCCATCTTGGATTCCCCTAGGTCTTTAGTTTTCAGAAATGCACAGGTTTGGTAGGTTTCCCTAGGTGGCGGCTGAGCTACAGGCCAAAATCTGCAGGTAGGCACTTTGCTAAAAACAGGTCTGTTTTCTGTGATGTGTCCACGTTGCGCTTTGGGGCATTTCCTGTCACGGGCGCTAGGCCTACCCACACAAGTGAGGTATCATTTTTATCGGGAGACGGGGGGAACGCTGGGTGGAAGGAAATTCGTGGTTCCTCTCAGATTCCAGAACTTTCTGCCACAGAAATGTTAGGAACATGTGTTTTTTTAGCCAAATTTTGAGGTTTGCAAAGGATTCTGGGTAACAGAACCTGGTCCGAGCCACACAAGTCACCCCATCTTGGATTCCCCTAGGTCTCTAGTTTTCAGAAATGCACAGGTTTGGTAGGTTTCCCTAGGTGGCGGCTGAGCTACAGGCCAAAATCTACAGGTAGGCACTTTGCTAAAAACAGGTCTGTTTTCTGTGATGTGTCCACGTTGCGCTTTGGGGCATTTCCTGTCACGGGCGCTAGGCCTACCCACACAAGTGAGGTATCATTTTTATCGGGAGACGTGGAGGAACGCGGGGTGGAAGGAAATTTGTGGCTCCTCTCAGATTCCAGAACTTTCTGCCACAGAAATGTGAGGAACATGTGTTTTTTTAGCCAAATTTTGAGGTTTGCAAAGGATTCTGGGTAACAGAACCTGGTCTGAGCCACACAAGTCACCCCATCTTGGATTGCCCTAGGTCTCTAGTTTTCAGAAATGCACAGGTTTGGTAGGTTTCCCTAGGTGGCGGCTGAGCTACAGGCCAAAATCTGCAGGTAGGCACTTTGCTAAAAACAGGTCTGTTTTCTGTGATGTGTCCACGTTGCGCTTTGGGGCATTTCCTGTCACGGGCGCTAGGCCTACCCACACAAGTGAGGTATCATTTTTATCGGGAGACGTGGGGGAACGCTGGGTGGAAGGAAATTCGTGGCTCCTCTCAGATTCCAGAACTTTCTGCCACAGAAATGTGAGGAACATGTGTTTTTTTAGCCAAATTTTGAGGTTTGCAAAGGATTCTGGGTAACAGAACCTGGTCCGAGCCACACAAGTCACCCCATCTTGGATTCCCCTAGGTCTCTAGTTTTCAGAAATGCACAGGTTTGGTAGGTTTCCCTAGGTGGCGGCTGAGCTACAGGCCAAAATCTACAGGTAGGCACTTTGCAAAAAACACCTCTGTTTTCCTTCACCAATTTGGCTGTGTCCACGTTGCGCTTTGGGGCGTTTCCTGTCACGGGCGCTAGGCCTACCCACACAAGTGAGGTATCATTTTTATCGGGAGACGTGGGGGAACGCTGGTTGGAAGGAAATTCGTGGCTCCTCTCAGATTCCAGAACTTTCTGCCACAGAAATGTGAGGAACATGTGTTTTTTTAGCCAAATTTTGAGGTTTGCAAAGGATTCTGGGTAACAGAACCTGGTCCGAGCCACACAAGTCACCCCATCTTGGATTCCCCTAGGTCTCTAGTTTTCAGAAATGCACAGGTTTGGTAGGTTTCCCTAGGTGGCGGCTGAGCTACAGGCCAAAATCTGCAGGTAGGCACTTTGCTAAAAACAGGTCTGTTTTCTGTCATGTGTCCACGTTGCGCTTTGGGGCATTTCCTGTCACGGGTGCTAGGCCTACCCACACAAGTGAGGTATCATTTTTATCGGGAGACGTGGGGGAACGCTGGGTGGAAGGAAATTCGTGGCTCCTCTCAGATTCCAGAACTTTCTGCCACAGAAATGTGAGGAACATGTGTTTTTTTAGCCAAATTTTGAGGTTTGCAAAGGATTCTGGGTAACAGAACCTGGTCCGAGCCACACAAGTCACCCCATCTTGGATTCCCCTAGTTCTCTATTTTTCAGAAATGCACAGGTTTGGTAGGTTTCCCTATGTGGCGGCTGAGCTACAGGCCAAAATCTACAGGTAGGCACTTTGCAAAAAACACCTCTGTTTTCCTCCACCAATTTGGCTGTGTCCACGTTGCGCTTTGGGGCGTTTCCTGTCACGGGCGCTAGGCCTACCCACACAAGTGAGGTATCATTTTTATCGGGAGACGTGGGGGAACGCTGGGTGGAAGGAAATTCGTGGCTCCTCTCAGATTCCAGAACTTTCTGCCACATAAATATGAGGAACATGTGTTTTTTTAGCCAAATTTTGAGGTTTGCAAAGGATTCTGGGTAACAGAACCTGGTCCGAGCCACACAAGTCACCCCATCTTGGATTCCCCTACGTCTCTAGTTTTCAGAAATGCACAGGTTTGGTAGGTTTCCCTAGGTGGCGGCTGAGCTACAGGCCAAAATCTGCAGGTAGGCACTTTGCTAAAAACAGGTCTGTTTTCTGTGATGTGTCCACGTTGCGCTTTGGGGCATTTCCTGTCACGGGCGCTAGGCCTACCCACACAAGTGAGGTATCATTTTTATCGGGAGACGTGGGGGAACGCTGGGTGGAAGGAAATTCGTGGCTCCTCTCAGATTCCAGAACTTTCTGCCACAGAAATGTGAGGAACATGTGTTTTTTTAGCCTAATTTTGAGGTTTGCAAAGGATTCTGGGTAACAGAACCTGGTCCGAGCCACACAAGTCACCCCATCTTGGATTCCCCTAGGTCTCTAGTTTTCAGAAATGCACAGGTTTGGTAGGTTTCCCTAGGTGGCGGCTGAGCTACAGGCCAAAATCTACAGGTAGGCACTTTGCAAAAAACACCTCTGTTTTCCTTCACCAATTTGGCTGTGTCCACGTTGCGCTTTGGGGCATTTCCTGTCACGGGCGCTAGGCCTACCCACACAAGTGAGGTATCATTTTTATCGGGAGACGTGGGGGAACGCTGGGTGGAAGGAAATTCGTGGCTCCTCTCAGATTCCAGAACTTTCTGCCACAGAAATGTGAGGAACATGTGTTTTTTTAGCCTCATTTTGAGGTTTGCAAAGGATTCTGGGTAACAGAACCTGGTCCGAGCCACACAAGTCACCCCATCTTGGATTCCCCTAGGTCTCTAGTTTTCAGAAATGCACAGGTTTGGTAGGTTTCCGTATGTGGCGGCTGAGCTACAGGCCAAAATCTACAGGTAGGCACTTTGCAAAAAACACCTCTGTTTTCCTTCACCAATTTGGCTGTGTCCACGTTGCGCTTTGGGGCATTTCCTGTCACGGGCGCTAGGCCTACCCACACAAGTGAGGTATCATTTTTATCGGGAGACGTGGGGGAACGCTGGGTGGAAGGAAATTTGTGGCTCCTCTCAGATTCCAGAACTTTCTGCCACAGAAATGTGAGGAACATTTGTTTTGTTAGCCAAATTTTGAGGTTTGCAAAGGATTCTGGGTAACAGAACCTGGTCCGAGCCACACAAGTCACCCCATCTTGGATTCCCCTAGGTCTCTAGTTTTCAGAAATGCACAGGTTTGGTAGGTTTCCTTATGTGGCGGCTGAGCTACAGGCCAAAATCTGCAGGTAGGCACTTTGCTAAAAACAGGTCTGTTTTCTGTGATGTGTCCACGTTGCGCTTTGGGGCATTTCCTGTCACGGGCGCTAGGCCTACCCACACAAGTGAGGTATCATTTTTATCGGGAGACGTGGGGGAACGCTGGGTGGAAGGAAATTCGTGGCTCCTCTCAGATTCCAGAACTTTCTGCCACAGAAATGTGAGGAACATGTGTTTTTTTAGCCTAATTTTGAGGTTTGCAAAGGATTCTGGGTAACAGAACCTGGTCCGAGCCACACAAGTCACCCCATCTTGGATTCCCCTAGGTCTCTAGTTTTCAGAAATGCACAGGTTTGGTAGGTTTCCCTAGGTGGCGGCTGAGCTACAGGCCAAAATCTACAGGTAGGCACTTTGCAAAAAACACCTCTGTTTTCCTTCACCAATTTGGCTGTGTCCACGTTGCGCTTTGGGGCATTTCCTGTCACGGGCGCTAGGCCTACCCACACAAGTGAGGTATCATTTTTATCGGGAGACGTGGGGGAACGCTGGGTGGAAGGAAATTCGTGGCTCCTCTCAGATTCCAGAACTTTCTGCCACAGAAATGTGAGGAACATGTGTTTTTTTAGCCACATTTTGAGGTTTGCAAAGGATTCTGGGTAACAGAACCTGGTCCGAGCCACACAAGTCACCCCATCTTGGATTCCCCTAGGTCTCTAGTTTTCAGAAATGCACAGGTTTGGTAGGTTTCCGTATGTGGCGGCTGAGCTACAGGCCAAAATCTACAGGTAGGCACTTTGCAAAAAACACCTCTGTTTTCCTTCACCAATTTGGCTGTGTCCACGTTGCGCTTTGGGGCATTTCCTGTCACGGGCGCTAGGCCTACCCACACAAGTGAGGTATCATTTTTATCGGGAGACGTGGGGGAACGCTGGGTGGAAGGAAATTTGTGGCTCCTCTCAGATTCCAGAACTTTCTGCCACAGAAATGTGAGGAACATTTGTTTTGTTAGCCAAATTTTGAGGTTTGCAAAGGATTCTGGGTAACAGAACCTGGTCCGAGCCACACAAGTCACCCCATCTTGGATTCCCCTAGGTCTCTAGTTTTCAGAAATGCACAGGTTTGGTAGGTTTCCTTATGTGGCGGCTGAGCTACAGGCCAAAATCTACAGGTAGGCACTTTGCAAAAAACACCTCTGTTTTCCTTCACCAATTTGGCTGTGTCCACGTTGCGCTTTGGGGCGTTTCCTGTCACGGGCGCTAGGCCTACCCACACAAGTGAGGTATCATTTTTATCGGGAGACGTGGGGGAACGCTGGGTGGAAGGAAATTCGTGGCTCCTCTCAGATTCCAGAACTTTCTGCCACAGAAATGTGAGGAACATGTGTTTTTTTAGCCAAATTTTGAGGTTTGCAAAGGATTCTGGGTAACAGAACCTGGTCCGAGCCACACAAGTCACCCCATCTTGGATTCCCCTAGGTCTCTAGTTTTCAGAAATGCACAGGTTTGGTAGGTTTCCCTAGGTGGCGGCTGAGCTACAGGCCAAAATCTGCAGGTAGGCACTTTGCAAAAAACACCTCTGTTTTCCTTCACAAATTTGGATGTGTCCACGTTGCGCTTTGGGGCGTTTTCTGTCGCCGGCGCTAGGCCTACCCACACAAGTGAGGTATCATTTTTATCGGGAGACTTGGGGGAACGCTGGGTGGAAGGAAATTTGTGGCTCCTCTCAGATTCCAGAACTTTCTGCCACAGAAATATGAAGAACATGTGTTTTTTTAGCCAAATTTTGAGGTTTTCAAAGGATTCTGGGTAACAGAACCTGGTCCGAGCCACACAAGCCACCCCATCTTGGATTCCGCTAGGTCTCTAGTTTTCAGAAATGCACAGGTTTGGTAGGTTTCCCTAGGTGGCGGCTGAGCTACAGGCCAAAATCTACAGGTAGTCACTTTCCTAAAAACACCTCTGTTTTCTGTGATGTGTCCACGTTGTGTTTTGGGGCATATCCTGTCGCGGGCGCTAGGCCTACCCACACAAGTGAGGTATCATTTTTATCGGGAGACTTGGGGGAACATATAATAGCAAAACAAGTGTTATTACCCCTTGTCTTTCTCTACATTTTTTCCTTCCAAATGTAAGACAGTGTGTAAAAAAGACGTCTATTTGAGAAATGCCCTGTAATTCACATGCTAGTATGGGCACCCCGGAATTCAGAGATGTGCAAATAACCACTGCTTCTCAACACCTTATCTTGTGCCCATTTTGGAAATACAAAGGTTTTCTTGATAGCTATTTTTTACTCTTTATATTTCAGCTAATGAATTGCTGTATACCCGGCATAGATTGAAAACCCACTGCAGGGTGCAGGTCATTTATTGGCTCTGGGTACCTAGAGTTCTTGATGAACCTATAAGCCCTATATATCCCCGCAACCAGAAGAGTCCAGCAGACGTAACGGTATATTGCTTTCGAAAATCTGACATTGCTGGAAAAAGTTACAGAGTAAAACGTAGAGAAAAATTGATGTTTTTTTCACCTCAATTTCAATATTTTTCTTTTTCAGTTGTTATTTTCTGTAGGAAACCCTTGTAGGATCTACACAAATTACCCCTTGCTGAATTCAGATTTTTGTCTACTTTTCAAAAATGTTGCGGTTTCTGGGATCCAGCGTTGGTTTCATGCCCATTTCTGTCACTGACTGGAAGGAGGCTGAAAGCACAAAAAATCGTAAAAATGGGGTATGTCCCCGTAAAATGCCACAATTGTGTTGAAAAATTGGGTTTTCTGATTCAAGTCTGCCTGTTCCTGAAATCTGGGAAGCTGGTGATTTTATCACCGCAAACCCTTTGTTGATGCCCTTTTCAGGGGAAAAACCACAAGCCTTCTTCTGCAGCCCATTTTTCAAATTTTTTTGAAAAAAACGAAATTTTCACTGTTTTTTGGCTAATTTCTTGGCCTCCTTCTGGGGAACCCACAAAGTCTGGGTACCTCTAGAATCCCTAAGATGTTGGAAAAAAAGGACGCAAATTTGGCGTGGGTAGCTTATGTGAACAAAAAGTTATGAGGGCCTAAGCGCGAACTGCTCCAAATAGCCAAAAAAAGGCTCGGCACAGGAGGGGGAAAAGGCCTGGCAGCGAAGGGGTTAACTAGCACTGATTTGATATCCCAGAAGTAATGTGAAAACATGCACAACCTCCTTGCTGTGAATACAGTAGCATTGTTTCTGAGATCTCTGAAATATTAGGCTCCATTCACAGACTTAAAGGCTAGTATTTTTGTGTTTTTTGTCAGGGATTTTTATGCTTCTCAGCCTGAGCCTGGTGAAGGGTGGTCTGGATGTAGTATCCTCTAAATGCATTAGACAGGCTCTGCCTCAGACTTTGCTAGATGTTTATGGTACAATATTGAACCCAGGCAGTTCAAGCATGCCATATTGGTGGACGTGCCCTCACAGAGTTCATTCTTCAAACCAACTCACAGGACCATGCCACTTGCATCAATGTTTGCTTTTCTCAAGACTTGGGTGAGGTGATGACTATCCTCTAATAACTCCTTACTGAGAATATAATAGTGTCCCAGCCCATAGTGGGATGTAGCAGGCACTGGAGAGCTGTAATGCCTCATTTTTAGTCAAAAGTGAGGGATACTGGAGTTAGATGCTCATGTGAGAGTGCTATATGAGGTCTAGCTTTCTGGCCTATCATGATACCTCATAGCATCAAGAATTTACCTACAGATAACTCCTGCAAGCTAATCTGTATCAGGTAAACAGCATGCTTAACAAACCCTGTCTATAGCACTCAGCTTATATGGGTTGCGTCTTTACTCACCAGGATGTTTACGGTAACGCCAGGAGGAGGCCCAATTATTTACAGTTATGGAATGTGTCAATGGTTTGAGACTGTTTTCTCTATGTTGCAGAGAGCATACCATAGAACAATAAAAGTATTGGCATGTACAAAAACGTCTGGTTAAATCTTCCTCCATTCTTCATAAACAAATAGCAAAAACAAGTCAGGCTATGTGTTTCGTCCCATAAAGAAAGCAAAACTTCTGCAGGGTGATTCTGTTTTTTACATCAACTAGTATTCCTGTATTGTACATAATACCAGGTCTACTATAAATCACATCCCGGGTCTGTTTGGTTTGAGATTGATTGCCTGCACACCCTTAGTACATGTGCAGATCCTCCATATGTACTATGAATGTAGGCACCTTCAAGCCCCACCTGTACAAGTCAACTCCTGATACCCATGCCGCTAGGCACTCAGTGGGTGGGTAGGTGAGAGGGATTAGGAGGGAATCTCAGATTGGGTTTCAGGTACACAGCATCATCACAGGCTGGATTTGACAAGTTAAAATGAAAAAATGGCAACTAGGTGTAGATTGAAGCACCCTTTCATTGCCTTTCAGAAAGGGAAATTTGAATATTTAAAAATGTATCATTTCTCAATTCAAACTAAGGCCCATATTTATACGTTTTCAGCGCCGCATTTGCATCATTTTGTGATGCAAAAACGGCGCAAATTTACAAAATACAGGGGCATATTTATACTCCGTTTGTGCCGGAATTGTGTCGTTTTTTTTTACGCAATTCCGACGCAAAACTAACTCCATATTTATACTTTGGCGTTAGACGCGTCTAGCGCCAAAGTCCATGGAGTTAGCGTCATTTTTTAGCGTGGACACCTACTTTGCGTTAATTATATGCAAGGTAGGCGTTCCCGTCTAAAAAATCGACTCCGAGGCATGTGCGTCGGATTTATACTCCCGGGCAAAATTCACGCCCGGGAGTGGGCGGGTCAAAAAAAATGAGGTACGCCTGCTTTTGCGCTGTTTTTTAGCGCCTGCAAAAGGCAGGCGTTACGGGACCTGTGGGCTCTGAAGGAGCCCAGAGGTGCCCTCCCATGCCCCCAGGGACCCCCCCTGTCACCCTTGCCCACCCCAGGAGGACACCCAAGGCTGGACGGACCCATCCCAGGGACATTAAGGTAAGTTCAGGTAAGTGTTTTAAAAAAAAAAAATTGTGGCATAGGGGGGCCTGATTTGTGCCCCCCTACATGCCACTATGCCCAATGACCATGCCCAGGGGACAGAAGTCCCCTGGGCATGGCCATTGGGCAAGGGGGCATGACTCCTGTCTTTGCTAAGACAGGAGTCATTTCTATTCGGGTTGGGAGTGGAAAAAAATGGTGCAAATCGGGTTGAGGCGAAAAAATTGCCTCAACCTGACTTGCCCCATTTCTTGACGCCCAAGCCCCATATCCCCCTACGCCGGCGCTGCCTGGTGTACGTCGTTTTTTTTAACGCACACCAGACGGCGCCGGCGGCTAACGCCGGATAACGTCATTCAATAAATACGGCGCCTGCATGGCGCTTCAGAATGGCGTTAGCCGGCGCTAATTTTTTTTACGCAAAACTGCGTTAGCGCAGTTTTGCGTCAAAAAGTATAAATATGGGCCACAATTGTATTTTGTAAGTTTGCGGCGATTTTGCGTCACAAAATTACGCAAATGCGGTGCTACAAAAGTATAAATATGGGCCTAAGTTTCCTACGAAGGATGTTTTAAGGCGAAAATCAACCCCTTCTGATGGCATTACATGCCCGTTGACAAGTGGCAGTGGATTGCCTAACATGCTATGCATTTAGGAAAGACACATAACATGCTACTCATCATTTAGTACGTTATAAAAGTGGCAAACGTCTCCTTTCTCATCATCAATATCGGAACAAAAAGCTACTGAGATGAACACGGAGACGCAATTAGAAAGTAGATTGTGTCAGGTACCCAGAGTGTAACTGACTATTTTTGGCACAACACGGAATCGTTACTTAGCAACTAACTTTGAGAAAATCAAAGTGTAGGGTTCAGTATCTTTAACACCATCGTTAACTGTGAAAGCACATTTCTAGTCCATCTTCCGGATTTAAAGCAACGAGAACGGATGTTAAACTCTGCCCACCCGAGCCTTTGTCATCAATGGCAGCTGCATGGGGTGATTATGTTACCCCTTGAAAGCCCTTGTTCTATCATGTTTGCAGGGCTTGTGTATCATTTGAGATGAAGTCTCAAGAGGGATGTATGCTATTTGTATATATTGCTTTCATTGGAAATCTGTAACATCTGCTGCTCTTACGTCCTACAACGAACTGGTCTTAGCAGTGTCTGCTGTGAGAAACCTGTTACTTGTGCTGTGCATTACTTTGCATGGAAGCAAGGCTTTCAGTTCGAGCCTCTGTTTACTGCCCCCTTTAGCCCCCAAACCTCCACCCTACAATGGAGAAGAAGGTACTTATTATAGAGCAGACACCTGCTTCCCAGGAGAAATTAGCTGCAGTACTGGAATCAACAAAAAGGGAAAGAGGCTCTCAATTTAACCTTTAATTTTAAGAACTAGCCTATGATAACGCCGTGTACTTGACAAGCCCAACTTGAGATCACTTGGTGCCCCTTAACTAGGGGTGAGTGAAAAATTCTGGTCCGCAGGCAGAGTTTGCTTTGTTTTGTCCACTTGGAGTTCTGCTTGGAATCTCAGCATAACTTCGCCAACTGCTGCATGGCGGAGTTTTGTTCATGCGCGGCTCGCAACACTGAGTTGTTGAGTGAGAATTTGCATCCGCTAAGAAGAGTTTTGAATGCTAGAATGCCTCCAGGTGAGATTTCTCACCGCGAGCAGTCACAGCCGGTCATGACATTTCACGCTGAGAAAGCTATTGCTCGAGTAGAAAATGTACTCGAGCAACAGAAAGCAGCAGCACCCTGTGGTGTGCTGCGTTATGCTATTCGAACTGATTTTACAACACTGAACAAATTTCAGGTCATAAAAATCAGCATGAGCAGAACAACATGCCCAAATTCCACCGGCTCGCAGAACTCTGTGGAATCTTGTGGAATTTTTATGTAACTTTGTTGAATTCCGCAGAGTGAAACTCTGCGAGTTCCACCCAAGCCTACCCTTAATCCCTCTCACTAATGATCCAAACTCCAACAACTGGAAAACAATCCACATTGCACCTTCCAGTTTAGGAGAATTCTTACTAAAGACCAGAGACTTGTCCCATAGGAGCTGTGCTGGCATCAACAGGAAGAGGAAGGAAGCTCTGCAGGACTGTGAACTGACTGCAGGAAGGATCAAAACACCAACAGATGGAAAAATATGCAAGCCACACTTTCCATCTTTGAAAGATCTGGCTGTTCTAGCAGAAGATCAGTGTGTGGCGTGAGAATACCACCAAGTTCCTCTGCAGAATCCCTATCACCGGATTGGCCATACCACGCATTGGACATTTTCCCAGAAGCCTGGAAGGGTGCGGTCCACTGTTATTACTGCGGGGTCAGTGTTGTAGCAGTGCAGCAGTTTTAAAAGCACTGCAGAGTTCCTTGTATACCCAACAGTTTTCAAGCAACAATAAAAGTGCCAAGATAACTATGTTGATTAATGTATCTGCTGCAGAGAGTTTGTCTAGTGAACAGATTTGACTCATCAAAGGTAACTCAGAGGGTTACTGTTTCTGCTGCAAAGAATGTCTAGTATGCAGATTACAGAACAGTAGTTTATGTGCATTGCTCTGTGGGATACTGCCATTGCATTAGAGATCCTTTTGTTAATCTGCAGTTCATAAGTTACAATCATAATGTATCACAGTGAGCTATGAGCTGCATGCAAACTGCATAGTGCAGGTTAGAATGTTATATTTTTCCCCCACTCTTTGAGTATCCTAATTTTGCTAAAAGAGGGTTTGTTTGGGTAGGAACAACTTGTTATTATTAACCCCTTCGCTGCCAGGCCTTTTCCCCCCTCAGGTGGCAAGCCTTTTTTTGGCTATTTGGGGCAGTTGGCGCTTAGGCCCTCATAACTTTTTGTTCACATAAGCTACCCGCGCCAAATTTGAGTCCTTTTTTTCCAACATCCTAGGGATTCTAGAGGTACCCAGACTTTGTGGGTTCCCTAGAAGGAGGCCAAGAAATTAGCCAAAATACAGTGAAAATTTTGTTTTTTTCAAAAAAATGGGAAAAGGGGCTGCAGAAGAAGGCTTGTGGTTTTTTCCCTGAAAATGGCATCAACAAAGGGTTTGCGGTGCTAAAATCACCAGCTTCCTAGCTTTCAGGAACAGGCAGACTTGAATCAGAAAACCCAATTTTTCAACACAATTTTGGCATTTTACTGGGACATACCCCATTTTTACGTTTTTTGTGCTTTCAGCCTCCTTCCAGTCAGTGACAAAAATGGGCATGAAACCAATGCTGGATCCCAGAAACCGCAACATTTCTGAAAAGTAGACAAAATTCTGAATGCAGCAAGGGGTAATTTGTGTAGATCCTACAAGGGTTTCCTACATAAAATAACAACTGAAAAAACTAAATATTGAAATTGAGGTGAAAAAATCTGCAATTTTTCTCTACGTTTTACTCTGTAACTTTTTCCTGCAATGTCAGATTTTTGAAAGCAATATACCGTTACGTCTGCTGGACTCTTCTGGTTGCGGGGATATATAGGGCTTGTAGGTTCATCAAGAACCCTAGGTACCCAGAGCCAATAAATGAGCTGCACCCTGCAGTGCGTTTTCATTCTATACCGGGTATACAGCAATTCATTTGCTGAAATATAAAGAGTGAAAAATAGCTATCAAGAAAACCTTTGTATTTCCAAAAAGGGCACAAGATAAGGTGTTGAGGAGCAGTGGTTATTTGCATATCTGAATTCCGGGGTGACCATACTAGCATGGGAATTACAGGGCATTTCTCAAATAGATGTCTTTTTTACACACTCTCTCATATTTGGAAGGAAAAAATGTAGAGAAAGACAAGGGGCAATAACACTTGGTTTGCTAATCTATGTTCCCCCAAGTCTCCTGATAAAAATAATACCTCACCTGTGTGGGTAGGCCTAGCGCCCGTGACAGGAAACGCCCCAAAATGCAACATTGACACATCAAATTTTTTGAAAGAAAACAGAGGTGTTTTTTGCAAAGTGCCTACCTGTAGATTTTGGCCTCTAGCTCAGCCGGCACCTAGGGAAACCTAGCAAACCTGTGCATTTTTTAAAACTAGAGACCTAGGGGAATCCAAGATGGGGTGACTTGTGGGGCTCTGACCAGGTTCTGTTACCCAGAATCCTTTGCAAACCTCAAACTTTGGCTAAAAAAACACATTTTCCTCAAATTTTGGTGACAGAAAGTTTAGGAATCAGGGAGGAGCCACAAATTTCCTTCCACCCAGCGTTCCCCCAAGTCTCCCAATAAAAATGATACCTCACTTGTGTGGGTACGCCTAGCGCCCGCGACAGGAAATGCCCCAAAACGCAACGTGGACACATCACATTTTGTGAAAGAAAACAGAGGTGTTTTTTGCAAAGTGCCTACCTGTAGATTTTGGCCTCTAGCTCAGCCGGCACCTAGGGAAACCTACCAAACCTGTGCATGTTTGAAAACTAGAGACCCAGGGGAATCCAAGATGGGGTGACTTGTGGGGCTCTGACCAGGTTCTGTTACCCAGAATCCTTTGCAAACCTCAAAATTTGGCTAAAAAAACACATTTTCCTCACATTTTGGTGACAGAAAGTTCTGGAATCAGAGAGGAGCCACAAATTTCCTTCCACCCAGCGTTCCCCCAAGTCTCCTGATAAAAATAATACCTCACTTGTGTGGGTAGGCCTAGCGCCCGTGACAGGAAATGCCCCAAAACGCAACGTGGACACATCACATTTTTTTAAAGAAAACAGAGGTGTTTTTTGCAAAGTGCCTACCTGTAGATTTTGGCCTCTAGCTCATCCGGCACCTAGGGAAACCTACCAAACCTGTGCATTTTTTAAAACTAGAGTTTTAGGCAAGGGTCGCTCCCCTGGGGGGCAAATTGTATTTAGGCCATTTCTGCCCCCCTTGGGGGCAGATTGGCCGATTTTAGGTCAATCTGCCCCCAAGGGGGCAGAAACCACTCGGCCTAATTAAAATAGGCTGATCTGCCCCCATGGGGGCAGAAATGGCCTAAAATAAATTTGCCCCCCAGGGGAACGACCCTTGCCTAAGGGGTCTCTCCCCTTACGTGAAAAAAAAAAAAAAAAAAAAACTCCCTGGTGTCTAGTGGTTTCTACCCCCCTTGGGGGCAGATTAGCCTCATAAAAATAGGCCAATCTGCCCCCAAGGGGGCAGAAATGGCCTATATATGATTTGCCCCCCTTGGGAGCGACCCTTGCCTAAGGGGTCGCTCCCCACACCTAAAACACAAACCAAAAAAAAAAAAAAGTATCCCTGGTGCCTAGAGGTTTCCGCCCCCCCGCCCCCTGGGGGCAGATCGGCCTAATAATAGGCCGATCTGCCCCCAGGGGGGACAGAAAAGTCCTTCAAGGGGGACAGAAAAGGCCTTAAAAAAATGTCCCCCTGGGAGCGACCCTTGCCCAAGGGGTCGCTCCCTTATGTCACTTTAAGAAAAAAAAAAAAACATCCCTGGTGTCTAGTGGGGTTTCAAAAGCCGGATTGCAAGCAATCCGGCTTTTGAAACCCTGGAAGAGACTTCAAAGGGAAGGAAATGTATTTCCTTCCCTTTAAAGCCTCTCCGGGCCTCCCCCACGTGATCGAAAGAGAAATGCCGCTGGAAGCTGAGCTTCCAGCGCGTTGGGGGAGGCTCTGTGATTGTCAGCGCGCTCGCGCGCTGACGTCACAGGGGGGGTGGGAGGGTCGGGGGTTGAAGGGGAAGGGATTCCCCTTTCAGCCCTGGCCTTGGGGGGTGGGGGGCGGCCCTCGGGGGGAGTGCTAGCGCTTCCCCCGAGGGCCGGTAGCAGGACGTAATAGTTACGTCCATGGCACCACACGGGCGCTGCCATGGACGTAACCATTACGTCCATGGCGGGGATGGGGTTAAAGTCAACCCTAACCACTGTGTTACATTCTGAATCCTGAGTTTATGCTTCCCCAGACCAAGCAATCTTATTAAATAATGCCTACCAATATGGATGACATGAATCTTATACCTTGTGGTCCCAGCCTCCCAAGAAGTGGGGGGGGGGGGGGAGGGTGCAGGAGGATCAACACAAATTAAATAAAAAAATAATGAAAACAAAAACACTTACCTCATCCACCGCACTGCACCTCTGTCTTTCGTACCTCTGGGCTGCAGGCACAGGCTCCTAGACTGCCCTGCGGCCAATCCTGACGCTGCTCGAAGCAGTGTTAGGATTAGCCGGGAGCGAGTGCAGGCTCTCTCCGTGGAGAGAGACGACTGCGCATGTGTGTTTGGCCGGCCCGAGACGTCCTGCCAAACACCCATGCGCTCCAAGGGGAGTGCTCTGTGCACGCCCCTCAAGTACACGTCACCCCAATGCCCCACCTCTGTTCAAGAAAATGATAATAAACACAGTTTATTATCATTTTCTTGAAAAGGTTTTGCAGCTGCCACTGCTAATGGAGGAGCCTGTGTGGTCCCCTTTCTATACACTGACTTAGAACGTATGATTAATTTTCTCTGTATGTGTGTTAGATGTAAAGTGCTCCAACACGCTACGATTGTAAGAGAAATGAAATACATGTGAGAGAGGGTCTGTGGAGAGGCGCTGTTAGAGGGTGTGGTGAGGGAATCATTGAAGAGCCCCATAAAGATTGCTGTTTCCTGGTGCTCCCCCAAGCCCCATTGTAGTGTTCAGGCTCGCTGGCTATGTACCCTACGGGGGCTGACAACATTTGCCAGGGCTGCTTTGGAGTCCCTGTCCGGCCCCGAGAACGCCGGGATTCATCTTTTTTTCTCTCAAAGAAAAACTGTTAAACCCACTGCTTACCACTTTGCCTGGAAGAAATCTGCATAAATTCCTTATGCGCTAACAAAGTATGACAGAAAATTAACTGCTACGCTAGCTTGTGTAGCCTGGAGGAAAAGTGGAAAAATCACATTTTAAAGTCAGGTCAGATTATCCAGGGAGCATCCATACTACATACAAGACCGAGGAGCAATCTGTGGTCCTTGTGATGATAAAACAAGACGAGAATTAAGAAGGTTAAACTAAGATTGCTTACTCCTAATTCAGAGAATTTTCCCTGTAAGTGTGGATTACGTTTAAATTACTCATAACTCGTGAATTTGCTTGAGTAATTCACACTTACTCATGGAAAGAAGCTTCATGCATCCGGGCCTTTCGGTAAAAGAATCGTTTGATATTTAGTTAGCATTTTCTTTGGCTTTAGGCTTGTTTGGGGCCGAGTGTACAAGGGTTCACACTGGCTCCAGAACCATTTGTAGACTGTAACAAACGGAAGCAATGTCTTGTAAATTCCTTGGCTGCTTTGGGTACAAGGCTTATAACATCAATCAGAAATAACGTTGCTTGCACATGTGTGGTGGTGCTGAGTGGTAGGAAGTATTCAGTCGAAGTCCAAGGCCTGGAAAAGCTCATGCTTCAGACAAAGATCACTACATCCAAGCTAGGAGTTTAACAGAATCATAATATGTATATATTGTTGGTGACTGTCCCACTCCCTACTCATTCCATTGATGGCCCATTGAAAGCATAGACTGCAATAGACCATCCACCTTATGTAGATATGGTACTTTCATAGGTGAAGCATTGAGCATCCCGATGATCAAGGACTTGCGAGGCAAGGTTGCACGGTCTTTTCGAGGTGTGGGACTTCTGTTTCTGTTGAAGAATAGTCATTGCAAAGAGAGGAGGAGCAAATATGCCAACTCAGTGAAAGTCAAAAGAGTAAATGTAAAGAAGCAGTACAAATGCAGTACACTAGAAGCAGAATTAGTAAATAAGATCAGACTGAAGCAATTAAGAAAGGGCTGTGGTTTAAGACCATTAGTCAAGTGCTCAATGAAACATATTAACACCCAGCTATCAGCTCGTTTGGAAGCCTCTAACATTCTGCACCCTCCCAATTTTGATGTAGACCTGAGTGTAGTACAGAGTCTGCTCTGCTAGGGCTTACGGAACACCTGAGGCAAGAGCTAGACAGGCAACTAGCAGCTGCTGGTATTCAGGACATAGCTCTTGCGTGGTTTTGACCCTTTCTGAAAGAATGCACCTTTCAGGTTATTGCTCAAACCTATAAATCTTTGGTGTGCAAGCTACCGCATGGAGTCCCTCAGGGCTCCTCACGGAGTCCCACATTGTTCAATATTTATGTGCATCCTTTGGCGGACATAGTGACAAACCATGGACCATCATCTACTACTACTGATGACACACAAATTGTTATATCTTTTTCTTCATTAGATTTCAGTATTACCTCTAATTTGACAAACTTTCTTAAGAATAGGGCAGACTGGATGAAGCTCAATTGCTAGAAGCTTAATGGTAGCAAAACAGAAGTACTGGTTCTGGGTAATCAACCCCAGTTATTCCCTGCTGTTGGCCTGGGAAATTAGGCACATGCCCCACCCCTGGGCAGGTGGTTAAAGACCTGACTTTTAGGCAGAATAGTAAATTAACTACAGAACAGCAAATTATTATAGCTGTGCCTGTTGCTTTAGCTTGCTGCAATGCCTCAGAAAAATACCATGGCTCTTACCTTTCGAATCTCAAAAACTGATCATGCAGGCTTTGGTCATTTCCAGGCTAGATTACAGCAATACACTCTACTTGGGAGCTATGAACTCCTGTTTAAGGTGCTTGCAAACTGCTCAAAACGCTGCAGCACGTCTGCTATGCCATATTCTTTGTCGAGCCTCAGTTGCTCAATATTTTCATTGCTTGCATTGACTTCCAACAATAAAATCATTAAATTTTAAGCTTTATATTATGTTTGTAAAGTTTTGCACCAAGCCAGGCCGGCATGTATGCGCTCTTTGATTTGCCTTTATATTCCTAAGTGGATTCTTCGATCTATTAAACTGAATCTCACCTTCATTCTTAAAGTCAGACTGTCTAGATAGGGGGGAAGGTCCTTTGGGCTGTTAGGACCCAAGCAATGGAATCCTCTATCCCTCCATCTTTGCCTCTGCAATTCTGTTGAAACATTTAGGA
Source organism: Pleurodeles waltl (assembly GCF_031143425.1). NCBI lineage: Eukaryota > Metazoa > Chordata > Amphibia > Caudata > Salamandridae > Pleurodeles > Pleurodeles waltl. Next base: position 185,332,088 of record NC_090447.1, read on the forward strand.
AGATGCTTAAAACCTGGCTTTTTTAAGCCTTTGAGTTTTGGGTTCATCTCTTCCCCGCCAGCACGTGGAAATCCCTTTGGAGTAGCCATGCAGTCTATAAATTGAATGTATGAATGCCGTGGGAGTGGTTGCTGGTTAACTGATTTAAAGAAATACCCATCAATTCAAGAAGACTGCAACGCATGATATAACGAGGCACTTCAGCACAGTTTGCCAAATGGTTGTGCGTCCTACTGTAAGTGTCTGTGGGCTGGCATTTATGAACTATTGTGTTCGAGAATATGGAGATAGATTGCTCCTCGGTGATTCCAGAGACATCAGTTGCTCTTGCATTGTTAACAGCTATGTGCTAATAAAGTGCACACAGTAGCTTGACCCTTTCTTTACCTGTGTTACCTGTGTTACTTGTGTTACCCTTTCTTTACACTGGTGATGAGCGACTTGCATAGATGCCAACTCACCAAAATGCTTTGGGTAGCAGAAGTACTATCATCCAAACAGTCGGCCATAATGACAGTACAGAAAGTGACATGACCTTTTGATCCTGATAATACCAAGAGAAAGTGCTGCCACGTGATCTTTTCCATAAAGGCACTAACGTAGGCACATCACAAACTCAAGCTACCAGCAATAAAAGGGGTAAACATTAAATGAAAGAGTAATAAAATAAAGCAAAAGGTTTCGAAAGCAGTAGCTCATCTATTTTGATATCACACACACACATATATATATATATATATATATATATATATATATATATATATATATATAGTCACATAGTGCCATGATATGTTATGAGTGCCACCATTATTTGCCAGGATGCTGCCTTGATACACACGGTTTGTTGTAGTCAACTACCAAGGTACTGCCAGCACGGACTCATCCCCACGTGCATACGCACAGTCTCACAAACCAAGACACAGCTAAGGGCCAAACACATCACCGAGTGCCCAGCCTTAAGTTCTTCCACCGAGCATCAAATGATATGGTTACCCATTATTTCAAGTGACCATCGCTCACCAAGGCCCAGATTTTAAAAAAATGCCCACAATGCAATGCAGCAAGTACAGTTGATGTGCTACGCTGGGTTAAAACAAGTGAGGACAACAGTGCTGTATGTACTAAGATACGGTGCTGTTTCCTCCTCTCTCTGCTCTGCCATGCGCCAGCGTACATACCCCTGCGCCATAGTGCAAGGATGTGTGCGTTATGTTAGACATTGTTTTTGTAGGTAAAAGGATACTTCCAATATATAAACTATCCTTCAACACTCTTCCTGCTTGATATGAGTGCTGTATAATGCAGCATGAATGCAAAGCAGGACAAATGAGGAGTAATGAAAATATTTATTCTTGTTATGCATGAATCAAGGAGACGTAAACTTTGGGGGCAAATCCCTTTCTATGAATGTTTGTAGAAAGGGATTTGCATCAAAACCTTTGTATGGCTGCTTTGGAACATCCATGTACCACCAATGGAATACTGCCTTGGCGTAAACTAATGTAAAGCAGCGCATAACGCAACTTTGTGTTACATTGGGAAGCTATCCAACACAAATCCTCAGTTGCATTGGAAAGTAAATCCCAGCATAAAACTTTGCGTCAAGTGTGTATTACAAATGTAACACAAACCTGGTGCAAACAGTCAGTAAATCTGAGCCCAAGTATGTGTTTCATGAGTTGCAGCAAGCAGAGCCAAATGGATGAGCATAAGTCAATGTGATGCGGGAATAACCTGGCAGGTCATCCCCAATTTTTGTTTTTCTTCTCTCCTCTCTTGAAGAGAGAATTCCTGAAAAGGCACATGCAAAGTTCAGCAACTGCTGTTGGCACCCTTGAAATTAAATGGGGTTTTTGTAATAAGCCTTTTGGAGAGTATTTTTATTTCATTTGAGTGTGCATTGCAATACACATACTACAGAATGCTATAAAATAAAAACATTCTTGAGTGAGAAACAAACTGTAATGAATTGAAACTTCCTAGTTCTGCTAGAACATGTGAACAGGGCTCATGCATGCCCTGTTGTCCTTCTATTCCTGCCACTGCCCATTGTGATCTCTTAGGCCAGGGATCGCAAAGGCAGTGCCAAGGGTCGCAAGAAGCAGCCAGGGAGCACAACTGCGACCACTGGCAACCCCCAAATCACGTTCATGGTAACTGGTGACTTCAATACTATGGCAAACTTCAGATGCAGAACAAGAATGTGTGTGAAGCACCATTAAGAAGGTCTGAGACATTTGAGAGGATGGTCAGGTGGGAGTGTGTCCACATCACCCTAAGTTCTTCACTCTGTGCCACAGCTACCGAAGAAAACAAAAGAACGATGACCATTGTCCTTTTCTGGCCCACGTCTCCTGTATTTATATTGGGTTTTTGTAAAGCGCATTTTCTCCCTTACTAAGGTGCCATGTTTCTACATCTAGAGAAGAGATACAGAAACAGGCACAACTAAGTCTAGAGAAACAGTAACACACAAAGACATGTAACACGGTTGCAGGAAGCTGCTCAAGTTAAGGAAATAACCAGGATTTTAGCAATGTTCTGTATTTTAGTGAATCAAGTTCTGAGTGAAGATACAAGGAAAGCAGATCCTGGTCCTGGCAGTAGCGAAAAAGTCTCTGTCGCCAATGGCTTTCGGGTGAGAATTGTTATCACATTGAGGCATAGGCTCAGGAATCTCAGCACATAAAAAGGATGGCACCATTTAAAACTGAGTGGAAAAGGTGATCTTTAAGGATCACTTTATGGACCACACAGAGTGATTTCAAAAGGATACGCTCCTTCACTGTAAGCAGGTGCAAATAAACTAAAACAGGATAAATGTGACTCCTACAATTCACACCACTTGCTAATCTGACTGCATAATTCTGGATCAGCTGTCATTTACAAATCTAAGATGAAGGCAAGCTCAGATAGATGGCATTGCAATAACCTATGCAGAAGGATACAAAAGAATTTAGGATTTGAATCTTTTGAACATGACTGAAAAGTGAAGAATAAGTCTCAACGTAATTAGATGGAAAATACATGATTTAACCACTGCTGAGACCTGATATGATAAGAATCAGTGCTGAATCAATTCTTACTCCCAGGTTCTTCACAACGTTCATTAGAGGAGGAGCTGGCTCTAATGAGGAGGGCCAATAGGTGAATGTCAGGAGCTTGTAGAAGTTTTTTACATTAAAAATGTTTGCATTAACACAACATTAACGCATAGACATGCTAAAGCTATTTGTAGAAAGAAATTATGTTCATTCACATTTAGGTTCACTACCGCTAAAGTAGCTCTGAATTCCAGGTGTCCAATGTATGTTTGCCATCTTGTTTGTGACAACATGACCATTTTATTTCTAGGCAAGCTGGAGTACTAATTGTCAAACATAATGTTCTTTTTACCTTCTTTCCCATGTGAAGAAACATTTTATTTTCTTTGTGACTATCATGGAATGTTTTAACGAATAGCACATTAAAGAGACACCTGAAGTGTGCTGACTGGTTCATGTATATTATCTTGTCAATGATAATGTAAATTTGAAGAATGCCGAGAGAGTCTTCTAGTGTGAGAAAACCTTGAGGACCTAATGAGTATGTAATTGTACCATTTTGCTTTAACTTGATTGGACAGTCTTTTGAGAACTTCATGCATGTGGGTGAAATGTTAGAGTAGTATTTCTTTTTAAGAACGGATCAGAGTACTCTTGCAGCAAGAGACTGACTTTTCCATTGTCCTTCCTTTGGCTGGTTCATAAGATTTGATTTAATTGATTTGCATTTTAGTTGAAGGATGCACATTCTGATTATAATTTGATGCTTACCTAATGTTTGCATTCTGCAAACCATTAACTTTTAATATACCTTTAGGGTATGACACTAAAATAGTTGTAGCTCTTTTGGTAGAACCTAATGTGCTTTATATATTATTGAATGTATTGACTTGTTGACCAGACTCAGGTGGGAGCACCAAACCCTTTAAGGGATTACCACCACTCCAGGTCCATCCCTGTCTCTGAATTGTTCACCAAGAAAAGCCCCAACTAGCTCAAGGTAATTATGAGTGCAATTAAAAAGGCAGTTATGCAGTTTAGTCACAGTAGTCAGAGGGTTGCCTTCAAGTTTAACAATGATCTGTGTATCAGCTGCGCATAGAAAGTAATCCTGAGTAGAAAGGAAAGGACTGGGGATGAGTTCAAAAAGAGGAAACAAATCTAAACATGTAATCACCAGAGAGGAGGAGGGTTGGTCAAAGTGGATACTTGGGTAGATCATAAGAACCCAGTAGGAATTAAGGCAGGCTGTTTTGGCCAAAGCTAGTGCTAAGGAATCAAAGAGTCAGTAGAAGATGAGGGCAGGCAATTAGCTAAAACACGCTACCAAAAGCTACCAGAGGGATCTTTACGTTTCGAGTATCAAACCACAACTGGATTTTTTTTTTTTTTACAATATTCCAAATAATTATTTTATTATAAATGCAAGACTGCCTCCTTGCTTGTTTAAACGGTGATCTTAACAGAGAATAACCCTAAGGTGTAATGTCTTTACAAATGTCTAATGTAAAATCAGTAAACCAAGTTTTGGTGATAGCCAAGATATCTCAGTTAAAATCGAGAATTAGGTCTTTAAGAGAGGTAACATTTCGATCAGTCGGTCAAGCACTAATTAGAAGACAATGTAGCATATTGACTATATGGAGATATGTTATGGCTAGACATGAAAGGGGAAGAAGGCAAGGAGACAGAGGCTTTCCAAAAGAAAGATCTAGGCCTGTTAGGATTGACATAACTCCTTCGTTGGGCCCATAGAAAGGAGAATAGAGATTAAGCATGGAGGCATAAGTGAGCTGGAGTGGGAGAGGAAAGTTATCCTAGTTCAGTTGAAATTGACAGCATAGCTGACTGGGTGTGAGCTGGGCATGGACAGGGGCAGACAAGCTTGCCTTTGACATGCCACCAGCATGTCCGCTCTGTGGAAACGCTGCTTGTTCCGTTAAATACCCACCTCCCAAGAAAAACTCAACTGGCATACACAATTGCATGAGGTTAATGACCTGTCAGAGGGGGAAAATGATGGGACCTATTGAGTTAGAGCCATACACTCTCATTCAGCCCGCAAATTAGCTACAGCTAAAACCAAAGAAGGCTAAAATCAGTCCCAGCAAGTAAAAAAACGTACACACAAAAGTTCATGTAATTCAAATTAGTCAAAGAGCCACAGGATTTACTGTACCAGATCTAATGTACTCAACCTAGAATATGTCAAGCTCCAATCTCACCCACCACCAGAAAAATGGTCTTAAACATCAATTCAATGGTGAAAGTGCAAAGTACAATTAAAACGAAAGCAGAACCACAGGGCTGCGTCCAATTAAAACTGAGACTGAAGCTCAGGTCTTTTGTTTCTGTGTCGCAAGAGGAAGAATGGCACGACATCATCCAGGACACAAGCTGCAAAGTTCAAACACAGCAGGGAGGTCCAAGCAAGGGTGAGCAGAATGTCATGAAGCTGCAGAACAGTCAGAGAATAAGGCCCTGATTTATACTTTTTGATGCAAGCTTGTGTTAGCGCAGGTTTCAAAAAGTATACTGCCGGCTAGCGCCATTCCTGGAGCTATGACGCTAGCCGGTGGTAAGGCCCAGTTAGCGTCACAATTATTGATGCTAACCGGGTGGGGGAGGCGTAGGGGAAACTGGAGGTTGTGCAGGAAAGAATGGCGCTAGTCAGGTTAGAGTAAAAAAAATTACTCTAACCTGATTAGCGTCATTATTTCCACGCACAACCCCCATGGACATGACTCCTGGCTAACTAAAGACAGAAGTCAGACCCCCAGCCCAATGGCCATGCCCAGGGGACCTAAGTCCCCTGGGCATGGCCACTGGGCACAGTGCCATGTAGGGGGGGCCCAAGTTAGGCTCCCCTATGGCACTTTGCAAAAAAAAATAAAATACTTACCTGGACTTACCTGGGATGGGTCCCCCCATGCTTAGGTGTCCTCCAGGTGTGGGTGGGGGTAGCTGTGGGTGTCCCTGGGTGCAGGGAAGGGCACCTGTGGGCTGTTTCCATGGTCTCTTACAATGGAAAATGGCCCACAGGCCCCTAACACCTGCTCTGACCCAGGCGTTAAATAATGGTGCCAAGCAGGGTTAGCGCCATTATTTAAGGCCCTCATCCTCCCGTGCGTGATTTTCGCACGGGAGGATAAATAAGGCGCTAGGGCCTTTGAGTGATTTTTTGCCTGGGAATGCCTACATCTCATTGATGCAAGGTAGTTTTCTGCAGGCAAAAAATGACTTTAACTCCAATATTTTGGCGCTGGACATATCTAGTGTCAAAATATAAATAGGGAGTTACGTTTGCGCTGGATTTGCATTAAAAAAAAAAACGCAAATCCGGCGCAAACAGAGTATAAATATGCCCGTAAGTCTCTAGAGCTGTGGACGTCTGTGCCTGCCTAGGCCAGACGGGAAGGCTGGCCGAAGAGGCATGGTAGTGCAACAGCTACTGTAGGTTTGCAAGACTGTGGCAATTTTTTAGAAATACATGGTAAAGTGAAACTATATGGCAGATTTATGCATACCACTTACAAATTCTCTACTGTATGCAGGAATATAAAACGTCTGTTCTCCCTGAAACAGGACAGTGCTCCCTTAATCTTTTCATTACTTGAATACTGTGCCTGCATCAGAACACCCAGGAATACAGTTTTATTCACAGGATTTGCAAGGCTCAGAAGGATTAGTAGGACCATTGACCAATGTCCAGGTATTACAAGTTTATCTAAATGGTGTATTGTCAATCTGAACAATTTATCTCGGGTGCATTTATTTTGCAGTAGATGTACACAAATTTCTGCATTTGTTTTTCACATAAAGAGAAGATGTATAGCCTGTCCAGTGAAATATGGAAAGTGATACCCTTGCCATTCTTTTTTTACTCATCATCCTGGTGAACTGCTACTGAGATAGGAAAAGGGAAAATATAAGTGAAAATATTTCAACATTATGCATAAAATTGAGTGTGGAGCTAATCTGGGTGCTGAAAGGAAAATTGCACTTCTGCTTCATTGCCTATGGGAAAAAGTTCACGAGCAGTTATAGAATTAAGCGGACCTGTGTCAGGAAGAAGAAAGAGGCTTTCATGAACATAATGTCTGCAAGAAAAACTTAAATTGACACTTTCACCAGTCATTACTACTACTTTGGAAAGGTACCAGATTGGACAGAGGGTATAAAATGAAGATGAAATTGAGTACATAACAGCTCTCAAGAAATTGGTATCACATTTAAATTCGGGACATTAGCTGATGAGCACATAAGAGCTCAATTCCTATTGAATTGTAGAAACGACAAAATCAGGAAGGAATTGTGGTTGAAGATGAACCCTCATTGGGTGGAGACATTTCCACTGCTAAGAGGTTAGAGCATGTGATTTTGTGAATGGGTGAGTTATGTAAGGAGAGAAGGTGTCAAAAGCTTAAGTAAATGCAGTGGGGGTTAAGGTAGATGAGAAATATGTGAGACAAAAGTAAATTAGAGGGCTATGTTTCATTTATGACCTCACAGAGCAAATAATGAATCATTCAAGCATTCCAAGTCGTGTAAGATGTGTAAGAAGCTGGGTCATTATGAACAATGTAAGTGCAAGGGAAGAATTGTAAAACAACAGGGAAGCAAGTGAAGTGTGTGATGAAATTGTCCCACAATTGGATAGGAAGAGTGATGGTAATACCTTCCAATAGGTGGTAGAGTTTGGAACAGATATCAACATGATGTTTGACTCGTTTTCCTGGATAATCATTGTTGGAACTGGCCTTTTTTGCAGGGTCATCCCCAAACTTTTTGCCTCCTTCCTCTTATTTTTCCTGACCTGTTTTTGTTGGCTTTCGAAATCTGAGCACTTTACCACTGCTAACAAGTGCTAAAGTGCATATACTCTCTGTGTAAATTGTACTGTTAATTGGTTTATCCATGACTGGCATATTCGATTTACTAGTAAGTCCCTAGTAAAGTGTACTAGAGGTGCCCAGGGCCTGTAAATCAAATACTACTAGTGGGCCTGCAGCACTGGTTGTGCCACCCAAATGAGTAGCCCTGTAATCATGTCTCAGACCTGCCACTGCAGTGTTTGAGTGTGCAGTTTCAAACTGTAAATTCGACTTCCTAACCCTTCCCTTTTCCTACATATAAGACACCCCTAAGGTAGGCCCTAGATAGCCCCATGGGCAGGGTGCAGTGTATGGTTAAGGTAGGACATATACTAATGTGCTTTATATATCCTGACAGTGAAATACTGCCAAATTAGTTTTTCCCTGTAGCAAGGCCCATCTGTCTCATAGATTAACCTGGAGGCTGCCTTTAAACATGGATAAAGCGTAGATTCCCTTTGGGAGCAGATAGACATGTGGAGTTTGGGACCTATGAACTCACAATTTAAAAATACATCTTTTAGTAAAGTTGGTTTTGAGATTGTGTGTTTGAAAATGCCACTTTTAGAAAGTGGGCATTTTCTTGTTTGAACCATTTTTGTGACCTGCCTGTTTGTGGATTCCCTGTCTGGGTTAGTTTGACAGTTGGGCTGTTTGCACCTCTCTCCGGACAGTGGCACAAAGGGAGCTGGGGTGTAGCCTGCATATTCTGATGAGCAGTCTGTGGTAGGAGGGAGGGAAGGAGTGGTCATTCACACCTGAAAGGGCTGCGCCTGCCCTCACACAATGCAGTCACCAACCCCCTGGTGTGTGTCTGAGTTCTTGCCTGGGCAAGGCAGGATTTCACAAACAAGTGAGACTTTTCTTTGAAGTAAGCCTACTTCAAAGGCCAAAATGGGTTTAAGAAGAGCACCCAAAGCAACAGAGTTTAGACACTTCTTGGGGTAGACACTCTACCTCACAGACACTTCCTGGAGAAGAAACTGTAACCAGACCCTGCGTCCTGCCAAGAAGAACTGCCTGGCTGCCCAAAGGACTCACCTGTGGTGAAGAAGTGCTCTCCAAGGGCTTGGATAGAGCTTGCCTCCTGTTCCCTGAAGTCTTAGGACCAAAAAGACTTCATCTCTACAAGAAGGACTCCTTGTGCGGTGAAATCCGACGCACAACCTGCACCGCAGTGAAAATTTCACTGCACGCCGAACCAGAACGACGAAGCCCGACTTTGCACCGAGAAGACCGACGCAGCGCCAGCGTAGCAACCGGAAATTCGGCGCACGGCCCACTGGATCAACACATCACAGCCCGACTTCCAGAGAGGAATCGACGCAGCACCTGCCATGCAGTAGAAAATGTGACACAACGCCCACCGAATCAATGCAGCTCCTGTGACTTTGTCCTGCCAGCACAAGAAATCCACGCATCTTCCCCGGAGCATCCAAAAAACCCGCAACCCAAAGAGGATCCATAGGAGCCGTAAATTGGCGCACAGCCTCGCCGCGTGAAAACTAAACAACGCATTGCCGTGTGCGGCCTGAGAAATCGACTCACCCCCCCCCCCTTTGTTTCCACGCATCTCCTCCTCTGCGGTTCTTTGCAGAGATTTTGCACGCGAACCAGGTACTTTGTGCTTGAAAGAGACTTTGTTTGCTTTTAAAAAACTTAAGACACTTTATATCACTTTTACAGTGATATCTGAACTCATACTTATTGCATTTTAATCGTTTTGACCTGCATCTTATCAGATAACTATTATATATTTTTCTAAACACTGTGATGTGTATTTTTGTGGTGCTATATGGTGTTATTGTATGATTTATTGCACAAATACTTTACACATTGCCTTCTAAATTAAGCCTGACTGCTCAGTGCCAAGCTACCAGAGGGTGGGCACAGGATAATTTGGATTGTGTGTCACTTACCCTGACTAGAGTGAGTGTCCTTGCTGGGACAGGGGGTAACCTTACTGCTAACCAAAGAACCCATTTCTAACAATCATCATTTTGAAACAATTTGGCAGAATGAGTAAAACTTTGAAAAATGTTTATCAAGAGATTATGGAGGTCTGACCACTAAGATGGTAGACTAAGTTCAGGCTCTCCTTGAAAAATGAGAAAATTGGAGTGCAGAAATGTTGATGTTGCTATAAAAGAATTTAAAACAATCAGTTGGTCTCATCAAAAATAACTGAATGCATACGTATGCGCTCACATGAGAACTACAAAGAATTCAGTCATTTTGTTGACAGTGGTATGACTAGAGAGACTTTGGTGCAGTACCTTGCGTTGCAAACAGAGTTCTCTTCATCTTCCAGAGCAGGTTTTCCTCATTGCTGACTCTTCATCTGATGATCCGCTTCTTGGAGGATTCATTGCACCCTCGTCTGGAGATTGGATTTCTGTTTATCATTTATCAGTAGGATTATGCAATCCTAGATTTGTGGGGAACCATTATATTTTTCTCCTGGAATGCTCAGAGAGTTGTGACACACACATCTGAACTCTCTTTGATGTCAATTATTTGCTCTTTCCCAACTAATGTTTTTAACCTAGAGCAGTGTGGAGCTAGCCCTTGAAATTTTTTGGATCTAACAGTTTTGTTTCTTCTCATAATCTGTTTTCAACCTTATGTATGAAGTGTGTTAAAGAAAATGTATCAAAGGTATTATAAAATGTATTGTAGTCTGTATAAACACATATGTTCTCTATTTAAGATATATAAAATGAACAGAGAGCTCATAGTCAAGGCAAGCAGTGACAAAATGTTAGGTACTATTTGGATGAATTATGTATAACACACTTGCACAGTAGCAAAACTCATGTGTTTTCTTATATTTTAACAGAATATCCAATACTGGAGTACCTGAGGAGATCAGCTATAGAGTTGATGAAAGCCCCACTCATGCTGATTATAATTTATTTTCCCAATTCCCCTTTTTCACTTGAAAACGAAGGCCCCATTTACAAGAAGTGATGCATTGACATTGATGCCTTAGACTACTTTCCCTGCAGCAAATTCCCTAACAATGCCCTGGATGTGCTGTATTTATCATACAGAGCTCCATGGCACAATTTTTCACAGATGTGTCAGAAATTCTGAAGCATCTGTTGATGCTACAGTGACGCATTTCTGGAGTTGCGTCATAAAACTGGAGAGGATAGTCCTAAGGAGAGGAGAGCCCTGCATCAATCCTTACTCCTGTTCTGAGCAGCCATAAGGATTTTGACGCAATCAAGTCGCACAGTGACGCCGTGAAAAGTTGTAAATTTAATTGCATCAGTTCTGCATGGCTTTTTATGTGAGAACGCATACCCTACATACATTATACCTGGCGAAGGTATAATGTGACTCAGGCCTCTACAAACCAACGCATTGGGCCTAATGCGTCAGTTTGAGAATATGGAGCAGTGTGGAGTACTAGTAATTCTCTTTGTTACAGGTACTATACTTTTTTTTAGAGATCAAGAATGAGATATTTCACTTTTGTGGCATTCTGGCAAAACTGGTGAGTATCCAGTCTTTTTTTTTTTGTCCTCATACACTCCCGATTAAATCAACTCCATATCATTCAACCAAGCAGATGGTCACTTTCATATATAGAGATAAATAACGCCAGGGTGGGGAGGGGTGGGCGGCCCGTGTTTCTCTCACTGATCTGAAAACCAAGCCATTTGAGAGTTGTATTGGCCTAGCCTTAATCATTGGACAAAACTTGGATTAACAATACAATTTTAACAAACCATATTATACATCATTGTCCCATAGTCGTGACCATACCCCCACCTTGCCTAGCCTATTTGAATCTTTAGACATTACCTCCCTCCTCGAGATCCCATTAAGTGTTTCAAACCAATCCCTATATGAAGGGGGGGCGGAGGATACCCATTTACAACATATTTCCCTCCTAGCCAAAATTATTGCATAAAATATTAATCTTTTCTTTACCCTACCCCTGTCCTCACCTTCTTTCGGTACGCTAAAAATTACCAAGGGGAGACTCGGCAAAATCTGCTGTTCCACTACCTTCGTGATAACTTTACAGACTTTAACCCAAAAACCTTGTACCAATGGGCAATCTCAAAACATATGAATATCTGAGGCTTTTGATAGACCACATTTTGCACAGTTGACCGAGTCACCTCCTCTCATCTTCGAGAGCCTCGCTGAAATAACAAAAACCCTATGGACAGTAAAGAGGTGATTACTTAATAGGGATGCTAACTTAACTTCCTTATATACCATACACATGGAGTTACCCCTCCAAATTTGAATTTGATCCGCAGGCATATCCTCCCCCCAAATTAAAATCCCCATCCTGCATCTCCACCAAAGCCCAATACCACCTAGAAACATTCCTTGCACTCGTCTGATTATTTATTGTATTGTCCACAAACTGGTTTTCGGCCCCCAACCTTACGTAGAGCTTCTGGGACCAATTCCCCAATTGTATATACTTCAGTCTAGACAAATTCCGATCAGTCTGTTCTATAAGATCTTCCCAAGCAAGTAATAAACCATTACCGACTAAGTCCCCCCAATATTGAAACCCTGCTCTCTTAAGAGGTAATGCTAGCACATCCATAAGACATTCAGGCGTCCCCGGAGAACCCCAAACCGGAGCCCAAAAAGTGCAATACTCAATTCTTGCCATTCGCCGTACATTATACCATACTTTAGCTGCATCTTGCAATATCTTCAGCCTCACTTTCTTAAAGAACTTGGGATCACAATATTTATAAAAAAAAATGTGTTGCTGCACCCTTTACTGTTGTTACTGTACGATGGAACATTTCTCCAACTGCTGAACAATCTGGGTTGGAGAATAGCATTCTAACATTCCTGAGATGAAATGCCCACCCGTAGTATTGTAAATCAGGAAGAGAGAGGCCTCCTTTCTCCTTCGCAATTTTTTCCATGCAATCCTAGAACTTTTTGTGCCCAAATAAACAAGTTGACCTTTTGTTGAAACCTACTCAGGAGTTTACCATTCATTAATAGTGGAATAGAGTTAAAAAGAAAGTTCAACTTATGCAGGATCATCATCTTGACCAAGTTTACCCTCCCAACCAATGTCAGAGGTAAGTGTTTCCATCTTAACATTAACTTACTACATTCTGTTACTACTGACCTGACATTGACTTCTGCAATTCGCTCAACCTCCTGATCTATTAATAGGCATAAATACCTCATAGACTTTGTCGTACGCCAGTTATCGGCCTCCAAGTTCCATACCATTATTTCTGTCTTATCCGGGTTAATATGAAAGCCCGAAACCCTCCCAAAACCTTCTGACAAACTCACTAATGCCGGATAAGAGTTGGATAGATTTGAGGTGTAAACTAAAAGGTCATCAGCAAATAAGACAACCTTCTTTACCCAGCCTTTGCTACTAAAAGAGGAGATTTTTAGGTCTTGCCTAATTCTTCTTGCAAAGGGCTGTATGTACAGATCAAACAGTAAAGGGGAAAGAGGACAGCCCTGTCTTGTGCCTCTAGTAACCTTAAATGAATCTGTAAGCACTCCATTCACCAAAACCCTTGCCTCTGGAGCCTGATAAATCAAACAAATTGCTCGACAAAATTTGCGAGGAGGGGACGGGTTTAATTCAAATAATGTCTTGGAATGTTAATGGACTAAGGGTGAGGGCTAGGGAGAGGAAAATTTAGTTTCTGCTTAAGGAATGCCCAGCACATATAATAGTTTTGCAGGAGACGTATCTAACCAAAGAGGAAGCGTCTAGTTTGTTCTCTAGTCATAAATGGATTCGTCATTATGTTTCTACAGATCATAACTTGAATACCCGGGGGGGGGTGGCAAACCTAATCAGGCGACAGTTGAACGCACTATTGATAGGAGCTAAAACAGATAAGTTAGGTAGATGGCTTATGGTCACTCTCCAATTGGAAGGCAGGAAATTTACATTGGTAGGCTTCTATGGGCCCAATTGTGATGATATAGAACCTTTGCAGAAAGTGTTTGCGAATCTTTTGGATTGTATAGATCCGGTCATTATGGTTGGGGATTTCAATGTGGTCTCAGACAATAAGTTGGATAGGTCAGTTAGTTCTGGGTCAGCAGGAACACCAAATTCTCAACAATATCTTAAATTGATGATGAAAGAGTTTCAATTATGTGATCTGTGGAGGCTAAGAGTAGGCAAGGTTAGGGAATTTTCTTTTTATAATGGAAAGTATGGACATGTGTCACGAATTGATTACTTTTTAGTGGATAAATCCCTATATGATTTAGTAAAGGATATTATCTATTCCCCTGCCCACTTGTCTGATCATGTTGCAGTGACTTTAAGTATTTATTGTTCTCAGGAGACAAGGGGGAGAAGGTGGATTCTGGATAGGACTTTATTGCTGGAAGAGGATATTATAGGTTGGCTCCGGAAGGATACTGAGGAGTTCTTTAGAATTAACTATGGCTCAGCTCCTATGGGGACACTGTGGGATACTTTTAAGGCGGTAATGAGGGGGAGGATTATAAATATTGCCAGTCATAAAAGAAGGCAGTATAGGGATCAGTTGGAAGATATTGAGAATCAGATAAGATTATGTGATGTTGATTCTGTGAAGGGCAGCGATGAAGAATATTGGAATAATAAGAGAAGGAACCTGAGGCAGCAGTTGGAGGCAGCTTTACAAGTTAGAATGGAGAAGAGATGGGAGGTGAATAAGCAGATCCAGTTTGAGATTGGAGACAATGTGGGGAAGTTACTGGCTTGGAAAGTGAAGAAAGATCAGGCTTGGGGCAATATAGACGAGCTGGTGGATAGACATACAGGGGCTAGATTGATATCCCCAGAGGATGTAAGGGAGGCCTTCCTAGAGTTTTTTTGTATCTTTATATAAGGAGGACGGGGAAGTGGGGTTAATGTTATTGAGAATTGGTTAGATATGGATGTTCTCCCCGTCTCACACAGGACAAGCGGGCATATTTAAGCAGACCTATCACGGAGGGAGAAATATGGGAAATACTCAAAAAGATTAGTAAGGGGAAGGCAGCGGGACCAGATGGTGTTCTGGTGGAATTTTATCAGATTTTAGGGGATTCTATAATCCCCTTGATGGCCCAATTGTTTTCAAAGATTTTTGAGAAGGGCATGTTCCCACCAGCTTCATGGCGGGAAGCTACCATTTCTCTTATTTCAAAATCAGGCAAATCCCAGGTAAGGTGTGAATCATATAGACCAATATCTTTGCTGAATACAGATTACAACATTTATGCTAAGGTGTTAGCAGATAGATTGAGCGGGGTAATTGGTGAATTAATCCATCCAGACCAGAAAGGTTTTATATGGAATAGGTTTATGCACGAGCAAACATTCAACTTAATCGGTGCCATGGACTTAGCTACTACGTGTAAGGATCCATTGGCAACTATAGCATTGGATGCAATGAAAGCATTTGATAGGGTCAAATGGAAGTACTTAAACTTGGTTCTAGAACGGAACAATTTGGGCAGTATCCAGTCTTGAAAAATATATAGTGGTTCATTATGACCCTGGCGGTCAGCGTTAATATGGAGGAAAGTACTGCCAACAGGCTGGCGGTACTTTTCTTCATATTATGACATTGGGGGTTTGGCTGAAGCCAAACCGCCAATGTACCACACCGACCGCCGGGCTGGAGACTTCACTCTCCAGCATGGTGACCATCACTTGCCAGCCTGTGGGATTATGACCCCACCTACCAGCATGGTTTTTCGTGGCATACTTACCGCCACGAAAACCATGGCGGTAGGCACTATCAGTGACAGGGAATCTGTTCCCTAGTTCCCTGTTCCCCTGTTGATAGGGGTCTTCCCCCCTCCCCACGTTCCCCCGCCTCCCTTCCTCTCCAGACCCCCCTCCATACACTCCCCTCCCTTCACACACACACACGCATACACACACCCATCCCAACATTCATCCACGCATGCATACATCCAATCACACACACATCCGCACACACTTACATACATACACACACATACGTATTCACACAACTCAACATACACGCACTCACACCCCCAAGCATGCTCACACATACAACACGCAACACACACCCGCATACACACACGCACAGACATACATACACACCCCCACACACACAACAACCTCTTCCCCTGTCGGAGCATCCACTTACCTAGATCCATGGGGTCCTCTGGCAGGAGACGGGATGGGGTGCTGCTGCCAGCAGCAGCGTCCACCAGCAGAACACCGCCAGGCCGTATTATTATCATAATAATAATTCTCATCCTTCTGGCGGAAATCCGGCTGTGGTCATAATCCGGCGGACGGCTGGTAGCCGCTGTGACGGTCTTTTGGTGGCCGTTGTCGCAGCAGTGGGTGGTTTTTACCGTCGGGGTCAGAATGACCCCCATTGTCTTTGTCTGCTATTGGTAGGCAATGACTGTGTTGGCTAGGAAGAGCAGTGGGGACTAGCATTGTGGTGGACAGATTTCTACTCCCCAATATTGTAGACATTCTTTCAATCTTAGCAGGGGCTAGTGTCGTGAGGACCTCTAGGACCCGGGTTGGTAACCCCAGTTTTAGTTTCCTTTTAGTGTTCTTTTTTTATTCATTTCATTAAGGCTGCTTTTTAGCGATGAGTCTTACATATATGTTTTCTTAGCTGGCTTTATTCTAGGAAAGCAAGAAACAATCTGTTTGTTTAGTTAGCCTTTGTAGGGCATATGATCAGTACTTTCTGTTTATTGACTAAAGAGCTGTGTACAAGATATGCCGGTTTGTGTTGCCCATTCAGGAGACAGCTTCTACCATCTAGACATAGGATTGCTTCAGAACTGTTTTTCCAACACAGTATGGTTTATCATTCAAACAATGCATTGACCCATTGGGGCAGAGGTCATCCTGGCCATGGCTATCCTGAGACGCATGCTTTGTGACAAGCAGCTTGGCTGGCGCTAATCTAACAGCCTCCCGAGGGGATTGTCATCTGACTAACTATTGACATTGTTCAAGTTATAGGGTTGGAGCTAATCCCTTAGATTGAGCCAGGCAGAGGGTACACCCACCATGTTTCAGCTAGGACAAAGGCTTACGTAGGAACCTTTATAACATCTAGAACCACATATATCATGGTTGGATTGTTTATCTTTTTTACCATTCTAATGCTGATTACCTTGCTTTGTTTCATCTGCCTAACTATTGACGCTCACTCTGTATGCCAGTTCGCCATTCTTTCAGTAAATAAATCGAAAACTGTTCTCGCATCTTTTGTATTTTGTCATGGGTAACGGCACGATCGGGGTAAGATCTGTTTCCATGACTTCCCTAGGGAGTCAGAGTGTCATGTTCAGGTTGCCATAATCACCCTTCTTCCCAGTGGGGTTGGGGCTTGGGTGAGGCACTACGAGCTAGCCAGGAATTAGGCCGAGAGGTACTAATGGTCAAGATAGACTCAGTCTCCCATACTGTGCTGTCCTAAATACGCAGTCCTATTACCAAAGTAGGAACCGCACACACTAGATATTTCACAACATTAGATTCTGCCTCAGCCTATTATCAGATTAGATTACATGAGGACTCCTAGGACTTGACTGTTAATATTACACCCAAAGGAGTGCTCCAAGTCTAGAACATGTCAGTCGGACTGGTTTTGGTCACATCTGTTCTCCTGAAAGAGATGCTTTCAATATTTGGTGGTTTATTTGGTTTATATCTAGTGGCCAGGCGTGAACCTTGAGATGAAGAACAAAATCCAGAACTGTGCAGAGTGCGAATGATAGCATCTATAAGAATAGAATTGTTACAGTCGTGTGCAGAAAGTTGGCCTGTCAAGGTGGCCTGAAGTGTTGCTTGTGAGAGACTTCATGTCAGGTGCAGCGAATAGGTTCATGATGAGGTTGTTTAGGAGAGGGGATTACCTGAAACAAATCTAACAGAAAATTTTGTTCAGTTTACTTCAGTTTTCATGAAGCAGGTTGTTGAATTTATTATGACCTGTGGGATATATCACAAGAGGTGCTCCCTACACCATCCAGAAACCAATTGTATTGCTGAGTATCTTAATAAACTCATCAGGGAAAACATTCAATGGAATAAGGTCAGTGAATCAGATTGGAAAACATAGCATCAGTGTCAGCTGGTTGCATGCTTTCTAGTACCACAATTTACAACAGGAAAAAACCCTCAGTTTTTTAGGGGTCCCAAACTCAACTCAAAGTTGGTCTCTGGTTGCATCAGGTAGAATACAACCTGGAAAAAAGTTTCAATCAGTGATGTATGGAACTTGAGAAAAGAGAATAAACAAAAAGAAGACCAAAGCAATGCTGCCGAGGATCTTGCGGTCAAGGTGCATGGCTGGATAAATGTAAAAGTACCTCATGCTACGTTGTGGTCCAGATTCATGGCTTCCAGAGGAGTTGTAAAATTGTTTAAATAAGCAGTGAAGACTGATCATAGAAGAATTTGTAATGTGAGTAGAGTTTCTCTGTGGAAGAATGAGAATGAGTTTGGAGACAGAGGTAGACCTACTGTTAATGACCATATAGGCTCAACCATAAAAAGGATGCCAGATGAGCCATTGTAGAAAAATGGATTTCCAGTTTGTTCCAGAGAGAGAAGAGTCAGCAAAGACACGACTAATGTAAAGAAATTAATATGCACTTTTGAAACTTCCTGGAATCTGTTTAGAAATTCTGTTGACCTTGTTGATGTAATTCTTAGATCCCTCCATAACTTTTGTAATCATGTAGTCTTTGACTGTGTTGGACAGCATTTGTTTTCCTTTTTTGTTTGTTTGAGTATGATTTGCAAGTATGCAGGAATAATGTGTCCTACTGTATGTGTCTGTGGGCTGGCGCTTGTGAAATAATTGTGTTTCCAAATGTAGAGCTAGGTGAATTCACAACAATTCCAGAGACAGCAGTTGCTCTTGTACTGGCAGAGGCCAGAGTGCTTTAATGTACTCATAGTAACTTCATGTGTCTGCCCCCTTATTTACAGTGACTCTTGGGGATGAAAATGAAGGCAAAAGTAAATAAAGAAAAGGGCAAATTGCTGGTTGGAAATTGAGAAGAATGAAGAAAATTATCAACATATAATGCATTTGAATGTGTGGTACAGGTGGATTTGGTACCAATTCTGGTGCAAGGTAAAATCTACTGTAGTACTATGAAGAAACTACTGGTCAGTTGTTTAGGAGCACACAGAAGAAGACAGTAATCCTGGACACCACAAGCGAATTGTGATATTGAAGAAGGTGCACTTTGCATTTAAAGACACAGGGGAGGAAGCTAACTGCATCTAAGGACCAATTACAGTAAGTTGGATGGACTATGGAAAATATTATTCAAGATTATGAGTCAACTATAGTAGGTTGGATGGCTTCGGGAAAAATAAGTACTTAGCATTTTTTATAAATGTTTACCTTCATGCAACCCAACCTGTGACCAAAACTGCAGAGTGCAGCACTCCTACCACCGAACAATCAGTTTACATGAGTAATAAAATAGGCATGGCACTAACCTTTCAAATGTTAAACAAAGGCTTTTCAAGCAAGAATGTTTTAGTCTTTAGGAAAGTGAAAATTCTTAGGGGAAGTCTGAAGAACTGAGAAAGAGAATTCCAAAACCTATGATGGGGCACATATGGAAGAGGTTGGTAGTTTCCATCTGATGAATCTTGGAATGTCCTAGTAGGCAAGGGAGTTAGCAACAACTTTACACTTTTCAATAGTGAAGCCAATTCGGCCACACAAAGAGGACCAAGAATCAAATTGCCTTTTAGTAAATTTATCACATATTAGTAATTTAATATTTGAGCACATCAAAACCAGATTATAAAGGTACATAATCAGAACTGGCAAGCTGAACCGCCTGAATAAGTTAAATCTCCTTAGAATAACGCATATACAAATTACAGTCACAGCAATACAGAAACTAAGAAATAAGAATGAACATTCTACAAAGAAAATTGGATTTCTTCTCCTCAAAGGTTCGGGGATAGAACAAGGGAGGTGTCAGCATCACAAAGATTTCAGTAGAAGTTTTCAGAAAAAGAACACAGCGTTAGCATGAAGCTATACACTGTAGGGGCAAAGGACCTGAGAGGTCTGTACCTCTCCAAGTCTAAAGGAATCTGCTGCAACTCTAGCAATGTGAGCACTAACACGAAGTGGAAAGTTCCAAGAGCATCTGTATCTTCTGAACACATCACCAGAAACCCAATTATTTCTCTTTCTCATGTAATGATTCTCTCATTCCATTGAACACTAACAACCAAGTTATCCTTGAGTTTCTCCGCTATAGAAATGCATTGAATAGAAGGCTTTTTCTGCTCATTAAATCATCCAATCTGTGCCAAGATCTCCTTTTTCAGGCCTTTCTATCTCTAATACACAATACCCCTTTTTCTAGCTAGGAAATCAAGACTGTGCACCTGCAGCAGAAGATCATGCGAAGCACAGAAAATAGATTTCACAGGTTAAAATGGCCTACTCATGCTATCTAGTGAAACTAGTGAATTACTGTGAATGTGTTGATGTAGTAGAAATTTTAGTACTGTCCCTCATGTCGCAATGATCATGTATACGTGACAGTTTATGCCTTATGTTAAAGATAGTGCCAATAATTTAGTTGTAAAGTGGTTCACTAAAAAGCCATGTTAACGTCCATTGACTCTAGATTAGCAGTTGATATGCATGTGGTATAGCATTTTAACTTAAAGTTTAAAGAATTAATTTGTCATTATTCTATAATTTATGATGAAAACTAATAGTATGCACTAAAACGATAAAAGATTTTACGAGAGAAGTCTTTTAAAAATGATGTGCAAATGTAGAAATCACAGCCATATGTAATGGCTATTTGAAAGAGTTATCAGAATTCTTTTAGTTTAAAATGTATTATAACATGAACAAGTCGGGTAGCTTATTAATATTGAGCTATGGTTTAAATGTGTATTTTATGCATAAATGACTGTAATGTTTAATTCATTGCATTAGCCTAAGTGAGGCCTACAAAGCCCTGCTTCGTGACTACGCAGACAATGTTTAGTCATTCTTACTAATGTGAACCTTTCTTTCAGATTTCGTTCTCATGAGAAAGCTAGGTTGGTAATAGATGTTTTATTGTTTTACATATAGAGAGTTTGTGAACTTGGCCTTGAATCAAAAGCATTCAGAACTGTGGACTGACAATACTTAAATATATCAAAGTTGCATGAATGAGACCCGATGGAATATTTCCTACCTGTTAGTAATGGGAACTTATGACAATGTTGCAGTCTGTGTTGCATGATCGATTGATGAATCATCTTGCCCTATGAACTTTAATGTACCGTTCTTCAGATGGATTTGTAGCATTCATCTCACATTCTTCCTCAAGCATTTCCCCTTGAACACTCCTCGTGTTCCCCCTTGAGAGACATCTTTATCCTATTCTGCTTGTTGAACCCTTTGGACTCTGAGAGGTTTTGTCCTCTCTACCCTTTGCCCCTTTTGAAATGCCTTGGTGAGATTTACAGATTTTTCCTGACTAAGAGATAAAGACTCTTGACTGAAATGCAGATACCCTCCCTTTTAACTACTTTTGCCCACCTTAGTTAGTAACCTGCTATCCCAGATTTAATTTTTCTTCATTCTTTTTGTCCTTTTTGTGCTTTTTGACTTTTTGCCTATATGTTTAGCCCAACACATGTTAATCCCCAACTGGCTAATTTCTAGAGTCTCCTTTGCCTAAACTGACTAAATTTAGAGGACTTTTAAACTGCCTTAATGCTTGTAAAAACTGAACAGTGTTTGTTTTCTGTACATCAGGGGATTCCTCTGATGTTCTGTATTGTGTTTGTTGAATGTTTAGTTTTGCTAATGTTAGTTTGTTTGAATCTCTTTTGTCGCCTAGGTCAACCCTTGGTGAATTTCTATCTTTATAACTTCATCTTGAGAACTGTCTACATGACTTTGAGCATGAGCTTGTTATAAAGCTCTTAACTTTATTTTAGACTGGAGTTTGCCTTGTGTGGCCACATTGGTCATACTGGTATATTTGAATATGATTTGCTGTGAAATTCAATTATTTTTCTCCACACCATTATGCTGGGTCCAATGATTCATTGACCTTGGTTAGGCATTTATCCTGCAAAGGAGAAATGCTCCAGCTGTGTAGTTTTAAATACTTGCTTATAATTGCAAGTGTAATATCAGAACAAATGGAAAACCTGAACAATTAATTTATGATTAGATACAAAATGCATTTGTCAATAAATGCAGCATCTCAGAATACAAAGGTAAATATGAGAACTACAAACTTGCATGTTAAAGCTAAACATAAGAGCTCACAAGTATAAATGAAAACACTAGTTTCAACAGTGAATGTACTTTCATTAATACAGTTTGATACTTCAGTTTACATTAATAAGATTTAGGCATACAGAATATATGATGTTGATTACATTGTTGTGTTACTTCTGTAACATGTAGGGGTGCAGTCAAAATTACGCTACTTCAATCCCCCCTCCAATGATATATCAAGTCATCACAATCAAGATAAAAATTTATCAGATGGACCAATCAAAACCTCATAGGTTTCATGTATTTTCATCTAGTCTCCTCCAGATGTTTAAGCTCGTCATAATATCTACACTCCAATTCAATCTCTGCCCTCTTCCTCTTCACTCCTATCCTTACTTTTATCCTCTTATACACCTTAAAGATCACAATCAATGATATCGCACACAAGGCAATTATCACAGGTGGTCTCAAAACAGAACCTGCTCATCCACTTCCCAAAGTTCCACACCATCTAACAACTGCAGTAATGCTATTTCTAATTGCTTCCCAAGCACTTGTCACTTCTAACTCCTTCAAATCTTCTTCCAAACCTGAAATGTTCTTGATGTAAGCCTTGAAAGCCTAACTTTTGTTAGGAATGTAGGTGCAACATTTCAAACCTTTATCATCCTGCAGACTCCACCCTCCTTGGCAAGCAGAATGCCTAATGCAAGAAGATTCTGCAAAACCATAGATCTTATAGCTACTGTCTAAGTATCCACAACGAATAAGGCTCCTGCTGTATGGGTGAATATTTTATATACTATAGTAGATAGCTTCCTGATCTTCAAATCATTCAAAATCACACCTATAGGTGGACTCATCGCACCAAAGATGTCTCCTACTCCCTCTCCAGCACTAACACCTAATTTAGGCCTAGAATTAATTTTCTATACAGGACCATTAAAATGCTCCACATGGTATATCTTTGGGAAAACTACCGCTAGATAACATAAGCCAGTGGTTCCCAACCTGTGGTCTGTAGACCCCCAGGAGTCTGTGACCCCTAAGGGATCCGCAGGCATGTCAAGGCCTAGGCTGGCAGGAAGGCACTTCTCCAGCTCGGGCCTCTAGACAGAAAAACATGAGTATTTTTTATATTTATTACTTCATTTGAGCAGCAGTTTTAAAAGCACTGGAAAGTTCCTTGTGTATCTAGCAGTTTTGGGGCAAAAATAAAAAAATAAAGATAACTCTGGTAATGAATGTACCTGCTGGAGAGTGATGAGAGTTTTGTCTAGTGGCAGTTTTGACTCATCTAATGTAGCTCAGATGGTTAATATGCCTACTGCAAAGAACATGTATCATGCATGTCAAAGACCAGTATTTTATGTGCATAGCACAGTGGGTTACTGCTTTTGTTACGGAGATTCTTTTGTTACTGTGCAGTTCATAAGTTACAATCAAAATCTAGCACAGTGAGCTATGAACTGCCATCAAAGAGCTGCATGCAAACTGCATGGTACAAGTCAGAAAGCCATGTTTTTTCCCAGTCTTTCACTATCCTGAAGCTGCTAAAAAAGGTTTGTTTGCATAGAAATACATTCTCATTATTAAAGTCTATGCTAATCACTGTAGTATGTTTTGAATCATGAGTTTGTGCTTCTCCAGACCAAGCACTCTTAGAAAATGCCTACCAGTATGGATGACATGTGAATCCTAGACCTTGTAGTCCCCTTTGCCTTATGCAACATTTTCTATACATTGGTTTACACATGTATAATTATTTTTTTTCTGTATTTGTGTAGTGTAAAGTGCTCCTACACCCTATCCTGGTATGAAAGGTACTATGAAACAAATAAAATATATGTGACAGAGGAGTTATGGAAGATGAGAGGCACTAAAGGTTTACTTTCTTTCCCCACCACATATTTATGTGAAAAAGCTTTTCCAGATCTTATGTACCTAAATAATGCATTCAGAATTTCCTTGGGAAATGTAAAATCTGACCTGAGGATTCTACTCTCTGAAATAAAACCAAACATTGAAAAGTTATTCGCCGAGATGCAGCACCAATCTTCCCATTACAATTTTTAAATTTTTGCATATTTTTTCAATATTAAATAATAAAATCTTTAGTCATTTGAGCATTTGTTTGGTGTATTCTCGTTTGTTTATTTTTGTGAATTACTGTTTTTATTTTTGATATGTAAATCATACAAATTGCTTGGGGGTCCACCGCTTTCAGTAGTGAGTTAGTGGGGTTCATCAGGAGTCAAAAGGTTGGGAACCAATGACATACACCATACCCTCCTGAGGGTAACTTAAAATAGGCATGTTCTCCACAAATACAATAAACTCTGGTATAACAGGATCTTCTCCATCCAGGAAGAACCTTCAATTTCCTCTTACTTCAAATGCATGATCACATTCACTCCTTCCCTCGAACACAGTGTCAGCTGTAAATCTCTCTGGAAGTATACACAGCCTCCACTTATGTTTCCAATCCAATGTCAAAGCATCTAAATTCCCTGCTACTTGATGCTCAATCTCCTCCTAAACCCACGTATGCTGACTCTTAAGATCTATCTCGGCCTTCAACTTAGACTCCACATCCCTCCTTCTGTCTTCAGCTAAGTTCAAAAATGTCTTACCAACATCTGTCAGGCTACATGCGAAATTGTTTCAATGTGCATAAATAGTATCTAATGTTGTAATGGGTCTAAAGAATCTCACAATTATCCATGCTTCCTTTGGAGTGGGATGCCGATTCAAATGTTCCAATGTCAGAATCTCTGAAAGAACCAAATCATATTTTGAAAAATAATATTGGAAGTGTTCTGTCCCATAAAACAAACTTAAAAGACTACATGTAACTCCATAAGTCAAGGAAAAATCATGGTACACAATACCTTCTACAGCTGATGTGGGCAATTATGTGCAAATGTAGCAATCCCTTGTGTCGATAGTGCTAATATACTCAATAAGCAACTTCAAATACGCTTTTGAAGAAACATCTCCTCTAGACTAGTCTATGTGTAACTCCTTTTCCCTTTGTGAATAATGCCTGCTATTATTAGCGGGATGCAAAGATATGGGGTTAATCCTGGGTTTGTCTTCTTTTGCACTAGATGTAGGTAAATATAGGGCTGTAAGCAAAACAATTAGTATTGCAACTACAACTATTAGTGTGCCTACCAAATGTTTCTATGTCTATTTGTGTTATTAGTTTCCATGACTTCTCTAAAACCAGACCGTTGAGTGAAATATAGCAGTAGCTGAGTCTTCTTTCCATCGAGTTCCACCTTTGCAAACGGCAAAACAAAGTCCAATAAATGTGATGATTTTATTTAGAGAATCTTCATGAGACTTCCTTGGTCCTACTTCGTGTTCTTCTAAATGACACCCTTACGCTCCTTTAGATGCCTCGGCTCTCTGCACTTTTCCCAATTCCCTGTCAGAGTTCATCTAACATTTCTAATATGTACGCAGTTTACAAATCACAATAGCAACAATTGGAGCAAGTCTATTCAGTGACAGACGAATTTCAAAACACAGTCCAGCCACAGCGTTCAGGTCAAGGAGGCTCAACTGCATTTGCACTGTTATTATCAAAGTCCAACAGTTCACTCTCTCCGGCATCAGTAGCAAAGTAGGTCCATTCAGGTGAGAAGTAGCTGCAACAAGGTACCCTTACTCTTTCTGATATCCTTACTGAGGATCCTCAGCCTGTCATTCAAGCCAGAATCCTCAGTATCCTCTGGAATAGATTGAGGTACATGTCCTTCAGGCAGGCTCAGTTCTTCTCTCTCCTGCCTTCTCGGCCAGCAGTCTCCAGTTCCCACTCACATTCTCACAGCACTAGGTCTTTTGTCAGCATCTGAACCTGAATCATCCACCAAAACAAGACAATTATCTCTTGTCTCAGTTTCAGCTGTTGACTCATTCAGAACCCCCTCAAGCTGAAAATGTGCTGTTTCACGCTTTGCTTGTTTGACCTGCTCCCTGCTCTCTCTGTCACCACTCGCACTTCTGGGAGAGGTACTGTTGGATTACCAAGGGGGCACTCAACTCTATGAGTATGAGAAGCATGCATTCAGTTGGGGAGACTTCCAGATTTAACAGCTGTATTTGTCATCAGGGCAACTTAGAAAGACCCACGCCAACAAGGTTCAAAGCTGGACTTCCTCACATTTTTTTTTCATCAGGACCAAGTACCGGGACTGAGGTCGTGGCACTGCTCCTGATGTGGTAGGGCTGTGGCTGCTCCGATGTGGTGAGACACAGAATGCACCACATCAGCCAGTCCTTTGCTGTAGTCAAGAATCATATCATCTGTAATGTTCACAAGCGCCTTCACGCACACAGCTGGCAGTCTCATTGCTGTGCCTATGATTATCTCAAGGGAGGGACAACCCTCTGCTCCAGTCAGGAATACTGTGAAGACTCATCAACACAAGGGACAATGCATCAGGCTATTTCCAAGGTGCTCTGTGAGCACAATATTTTGTAACTTCATCTGCATAATTCTTACCTATGGGGTAGAGCGCTCTTTACAACCGCAATCTGAATAGGCAGCTGCAGTGCTTTGAGCAAATTATGAACATACTCCCCATTCCTGATGGGAGATCCAGAGGAGATCATAAAACCTTATTGTGATCATAAATGTCCAAAGACTTGGACCACACCAAAGCCATATTGACTATCAGTAAAAATCATCACCTGCTGCTTTTCAGAAATGCAGCATGCTCTAGTAAAAACAACTAATTCAGCCACTTGTGCAGAGAGTACTCCACAAAGCCAAGAGTCTTCCACTATGCCTGAGACTGTACAGATGGCATAGGCAGCTCTCAAATATCCTCCATGCTCTCTCAAACAAGACCCATCCACAAACAGTATGAAATTGGGCTTGGCTTGGGGCGTAGTTCAGTGACATCTAGACAGTCATGCTCATCAAATCCCTCTTCTCCCCAAGCTTAAAGAAGGTGTAACCGTGTTGTGGGATTCAAGGTAGTACAACACTTCAAATACACATTGTCTGCAGCCAAAATAATTTGTTAATAATGTGTTAATCTGCTATTTGTCAAATATTGGGTGCTGGTATGGGTCAACAACAGCTCAAATGAGTGGGGCACAAACACTGTAAGGTGATGACCCATCACAATATTCTCACACTTCTTGATGCTGACACCAGTAGCCATCACTTCTTTAAGGCGGCCTGGCAGCTCTGTTGCTATGGGGTCAAAGGTAGTAAAAAAGTAGGTAAATGCCTCAATGAATAGCCATGCATTTGCGTAAGCACTGAGAGAGCGCAGCCCTGCCACTCACCGCAAAAGAGAGCAAACAACTTGTTATAATTAGGCATTCCTAATGCTGAAACACAACAAAGACCTTCTCTCAACTCTAGGAAGGCAACCAAGCAATCATTATCCTAAGGTACCGAATCAGGCACATCCTTGTGTGTCAGCCTCTGTAAAAGCTCATCCACAAAGGAAACGTTTGGTTACCACTGATGACAGTAGCCCAACATTCCCAAAAACATCCTGACTTCTCTCTGGGTAGTTGGGGGATTCATTTTCAAGATTGCTGAAATCCTTTCTTGTGACATCTCCCTTGCTCCGTTCTTAATGTGGTATCCAAGGTACCCGACCTCTTTCTGGTAGTAATGAAATTTGCTCAGGGGCACTTTATATCCATTCTCAGCTAGGTGGTTCAACAGTGCAATGGTGTCTTGTTTACATCCTTCCTGTGTATTCAGCGCCACCAGTAGGTCTTTGATGTACTGGACTAGAACTGAGTTACAGGGCATGACAAGAGATTCAAGATTCTTTTTGAGGGTTTGATTGAAGATTGAGGGACTCTCAGTATAACCCTGTAGGACTCAGCATTGACATGGTTCAGAGGTGTAAGGCAAAGAGGACTGACTGTCCTCATGCAATGATGTGGAAAGGAATGCCTGGCACAAATCAAGAACAGTGAACCACTTAGCATCACATGGAAATTGGAATAAAATCACAGCTGGATTTGGATCCATGGGACAACATGGGGAGGTGATGGTGTTTAATTTTCTCAAATCTCGGACAATGCAGTACTTACCGCTCGGCTTCTATAAGCCCATAATGGGTGAGTTACATGGACTTCCCATTATCTCCTTCAAGATGCCTTGCTGAATCATGGATTCAATCACTGTAGTAATCCATGCAATTGTTTCAGGAGTCAAATTGCACTGTGGGGTTCTTGGATACTCAACATTAGGCTTCGCTTTAAGGTGGACAGAGTCAACACCTTTGATGAGACCTATGTCCTTTCCTGAAAAGTCCCAGACTTCAGGCTTCACCTTGTCTGTAAGATCTGGTGGTGACTCCTCAATCGTCATCATAAGGAACAAGGTAACAGAAAGACCATCGCTTGCCATTTTAACAGCAACGTCCTCATCATGAGCTTGCAGTTCAATACCTCTCAGGGTACAATAGTTGGTACAATACAGCTTGCACAAGAGGTATCTTCCCAAAAGATTCACTGGAATGGAATCACATACTACAAATTGGTGATTCTATTTAAAGGATGGATTTTAACAGGTTCCTCTTCTGTTATTGGTTTGTGATTTGTTTGTTTGTAACTCCTGCAACCTGGCTTCTTTTTACTGAGAAGGATAGGTTTGGAACCTCCACTATTCTGCCAGTAGAGCGGGAAGCACCAGTACTGACCAGGAACAATATGGGGTGGCCATTCCTCTCACCATCCATGAATGGACCACTCTGGTCTACCTGTAAGTCTGCACCAACTACACATTCTTCCTTCTTTTTCAGGCACCATCATAGGGACAGATCAGAACCGTAGTCCTCAAACACTTCAAACATAGGGAATTAATTAAATGCACCTTGATTTTGGGAAAAATCTTGGTTCAGGTTTGGGATCTGATTCAAAATCACTCTGGGACCACACCTATTTTGCTGTGGCATAGGAGCTTGTGGAACCTTCATTGCCGGACTTTGGATCACATTAAAATTTTGCGTTCTCTGTATATTCTGCGACTGAACAGGATTATTTTTCTTGGAACCTGTAAGCCCCTTGCATAGAACCAACATTGCCTACAAACGCTTGACTCTGACTTTCCCTCTGTGATGCTTTCAACTGTGCCACCATCAGCTTCTCCTTCAATCACTTCTCCTTCATTTCCCTTTCATCACTGCAATATTTTGCATAACTCAAAATCTTATTGACTGACTTATTCAGATTTGCATTTTCATTCTTGTTCTTCTTAAACTGCAAATGTCATTCTCATCATCACAACATACACAATAGCTTTTCTGCAATGACTTTGTTTGACTTAAATCTATCTCAGCAGTTTAAGCCAATTCAGACAATACATCATGACTTTGTCCTGCACACTTAGTAACATCTTTACACATGAATATAAGTTTGTTCTTTTAATAGGTGTCTAATTGTGAAAAATGAAGATTTCCTAATATTATCTCATCTAATTCTAACCTTAATTTGACCATATCGACTGCATTTTCTCTCACTGGAGTCTGCATTAATTCTCTGACTGATACTAAGCTTTCACCTTCTCCTGGGGACCCATTAAAGAATCTTATCCAATCATCTAGGGCTTGAGAATGATTTCCATTTTGTGCAATAGGGGTATTCCATACAACTAAGGATTACTACTAGTAGCACCCTGAAGTGGGCTCCAATCCGTCGCCTTGCTGGTTAGTGCTGGGTACAATCTAGTTCCCTCTATCATGTCAGCCATTCAACTTTTTCTGTTCTGTATCCCTTCTAGCATCTGCACAAGTACGTATTGCCTTTTGGGCTCTTACCTAAAAACATCTCTCTCCTTGACCTGGGCTGCACACTCCTAAGCGTTAAGTGGTTCTAACTGTGCAGGTCTATGTCAAGGTTTTGCCTCATACAATATTCTCAAAATTTCAGTAGTTCTCAAAATAAAGGTGCCATACCATGGATATCTCAATGCACCTTCCTTCTCTGTGATCTTATGCTATTGGTTCTGCTAAATACATGTGTGAAGACCCACATTCATAGCCCTGTAATGACCTGGCATATCTTCTGGTGGTTTCCCCCTACCTGAACAGATATTTCCACATCTCCCCTAAGTAAATTTTGCAAAGCCCCAAAACATTTAATTTTTCAACAATATTTTCCAGCAATTACAATTTGCTTTGAGTTACAAATTAAAATTAGCGCTTCACCCACAGATGCCGTCTGACAGTAACAGCCAATAGGAATGCAACACTATATGATCTAGATAACCAATTCCAGGGTAGCTCAACACCAACTGACCAATACCAGTGCAGCACACTGTAACGTCAACTTCACTTCTCACAGCTGCTCACCCTCCTTTACAATTTTCACTAATGCACTCTTCTCAGTATTAAACACTCAAAACTAAGAGCAAAGCAAATTCAACAAATAGCTTTGTCTGCTCCTCTAAAGAAATTAAAGTAACCAACCACACAAGAAACATTTCAAAATTACACTTTCCGATCCACTCTGATTCATACTCAAATGAAACCTTGGCCTGTGGGGAATCACTTGTATTGGTGTAGTTTCTTACTGTGCACTAGGAATTCACCACACCAACTACACCTACTCTCAACCAAAGATAATGTCCCTATCTCAGTTGTGCTATTGATGACATCTCATGACAAGCACCACCAAACCTGGAAGACAATTGTGTTATATAGTGTCTTCCTCACTTTTTAATGCTATCCCGGGAATCTAAGGCCATGTTGGACCCGATAACAGCTTTAACTTCTCTGCATCAAGCATCACACTCACACAACAACTTAAACCTTACCAAATCATATCACACAATCTCTATTAATATTCACTCCTCCACTGTTACAACTTTCTCCCAGACTGCTGGAACTCCGTCAATCCTCCAGACCATGGACTTTGAGGCTTGTACTGGGTTGATGCAAATCTAGAATGGGGAACACTAACTCCCGGCTCTGGTAACAAACTATCCAATAATGCTGCCACCTGATGGGGCACATACAGAAGCAGTTGATAGTCTCCCTCCGATGAATCTTGGAGTGTCCTGGGAGGCAAGGGAGTTAGCTACAACTTTACACTTTTCAATCATCAAGCCAATTTGGCTACACAAAGAGGACCAGGAATCAAATTGAAGTTTAGTAAATGTATTAGAAATCAGCAATCACTCCAAAATATAAGTTTATTAAAATCTGATTATAAAGGTGCAGAATCATAGCCGGCAAGCTGAAATGCCAGAATAAATTCAGTCTCCTTAGAACAAGTCATACAAGAATTATACTCATAGCAAGAAATAGGATTGGCTATTTCTCAAAGGAAATTGGATTTCTCCTCCTCAGCAAGAAGAGAATTATAGACATCTAATTTGGTCTAAGCTAAATAGGATAGGATCTATCTCAACTGTTCGGGGTACAGCAAGGTAGATGTCTGCATCACAAAGAATCCAGTAGAAGCCCTGGGAAAAAAGATCCAGCATTAGCATGAAGCTATGCACTGTAGGGGCAAAGGGCATGGGAAGTCTGGACCTCTCCAAGTCTAGAGGAATCTGTTTCAACTCTAGCAATGTGAACACTAACTTACAGTGGAAAGTTCTAAAAGCATCTATATCTTCTGAACATGTCACCAGAAACCTAATTATTTCTATTTCTCACAGAGCTCAATCGCAACATGGAGTGATTCTCCCATCCCACAGAACACTAATGATCAAGTAAGCCTTGAGTTTCTCTGCTTCAGATAGCAAATGAGTAGGAGGCATCTTCTGCTTGGTAAATCATCCAATCCGTGCCAAGATCTCCTTTCTCTGTCTTTTTATCTCTAATACACAATACTCCTTTTCTCTAGCTAAGAAATCAAGAATTTTCACCTGCAATAGAAAAACATGCAAAGCACAGAAAACGTGATTATAATTGCAAGCGTAATATCACAATAAATGCACAACATGAACAATGAACTCATGATTACATATGTAATGCACTTTTCAATAAATGCAGTGTCTCAGAATACAAATGTAAATATGAATGAGAACTACACATGCAGGTTACAGCAAAACAGAACTCACACGTATAAATGAAACCACTTGTTTCTATGGGGAATGCACTTTCAATAACACAGTTTGATGCTTCACTTTACATTATTAAGTTTAAGGCACACGGAATATATGATGTCAATTACATTGTCGTGAAAGGGTGGAAGTTTGTAATTCAGTGTCTGATCGATATCAGGATCCGCCCACTTTCAGCAGATATACTGAAGAACATCCAGATAAATCAAGAAATCAGAAAGGATTATAATATTAAGTAGGGGGAGCATTGAATAACCAGAACTCACCTCACAGCTGCGGTACCTCAGATTATATGGATGAACTCGGAATTTAGGCCCTCAAACTCATACCGCCATCTGACTGCCAGTGGGAAACAGGGTATTAACATTCATGCCGGCATGTAATTGAGCCTGCGGCAATGTGGCAGTGGGGTGTGTGCAGCAGCACCCGCCTCGCTTTTCACTGCCTGTAATTCGGAGGGCTGTCCATAATTGGGGCCGTAATTGGGGCTGTTCATGGGGGCCCCTGCACTGCCCATGCACTTGGCCCTCAACACCCCCATTCCGCCAGCCTATCCATGGCGGTCCAACAGACATGAAAAGGCTGACGGATTGGGGAGTCGTAATCCCTAGGGCAGCGCTGCTTGCAGCGCCACCCTGGTGGATTACAACCACTGCGACCGCCAGGCTGTTGCCGCACCGCCACAGCCGTAATGTGACGGTCGGACTGCCACGACCGCGGCGGTCCTTCTGCCACCACAAGTCTGTTGCCAGACCACCAGAATCGTAATGAGGGCCTTAGACTATACATCCTCTCAGGGGATGTGCATTGTGGACAAGATCTCTGCTTGTAGAGATTTATTAGACAGTTGACTGACTTTTTTGCACAACTGATGAAACATTAGGCCAAGATTTACTATTTTTTGATGCAAGGGAACTCTGAATCAAAGTTGTTGCACTGCCTTATTTTTGTTTTTCTCTCCCCCACCATTACTGCACTTTCTGCAGCCATGCACCAACTCTTACACCCTTAAACCATAAAGGACATGTGCATTCTCACAAGCATAGATACACCTTCCAGTACAAATTCCTTTTTGCATGTGCACTGTACAATGCAGCACAAAGGCAAAGTTGAAAAACCTAGGAGAAATGACAATTCTTCTCTGTGTTACACCTATCTTGAGACGAGGTAAAATGTTCGTGCAAATCCCTGGCTACCTTTGTTTGTAACACAACAGGATGATGGACGGAGTGCTGAAAATTTTCACTCACTCACCCCAGTCACAGATCCGGGTTAAATCCATCATTCTTTTGCTTACGCCATCCTTGTTTGGACCCAGCTACATGCAAATCAGTCTTGACTCTCCTCCCTATGTGATTAGTCTACCTCAAACTGCCAGGCCAGGTGCTCCCTGGACCAGAAACAAGCATTTTGGGGCCGGTTTTGGGGTATTACCCCTCCTCAGCCAGGCTAGCTTGAATCCAATGGCATATTGAGCCCCGGACCCAGGTCTGGGCATACCTGGTGTAGTTAGGGCTGATGAGGGGTGATACCCCGAAACCGGTCCCAGGGCCACTCCTATTGCACCGCAAGAAGTGGAAGAAAATACCACAAAAAAGGTGTCATCCAGTTACAGAAGGTAACGAAATAGTCATAAAAAATATGCTTTCTATTTAGATGCCAAAAAACAATCTTATTTTGAGCAGAAAGAATATAAGGCTACCCCTTCAATTGTAAAAAAAAAAAGAGAAAGCATTCTCTCATTTAAGGGTATTCAACCGACTACCTTTGCAGTAAATTAGCAGATTTAATTAGTAGACCAAAAACACCAAATGTGATAATCAACAACAGGAGCACGAACTGCATACTTTTTATGGGCGAGCGCAAAGCACTCCGTCCATTCTGTAATCTCTCTTTGGGCTTCAAACCACGCCCATGTCACGTCAGTCACTTACATTGGTCGTGGGCTTGCCTTTTAAAATTTGCTTGCTTTCATTTGTGAAAGGCATGCATACGCCATGCCTTTTCCAGTGTTTAGCCCACCTACACGGCACTGGTAAACTACTAAAAACATACGAGGCTCAATGTTTTCAGCCTGGGGTCCGGACTACTTTATCTGTTTACTTTCCACGCAGTGCAATTGCAATGCATTTTACATAGTGCGATCGCGCTGTGTTTTTTTTCTTTAAAACGCTAATAGCTCCAACTCGAGCAAATGCGAGACCCGTTGCATTGAAAATGCTTGTTTCGTCTTGCGATTATTAAACCATGTGACATATCATCATTAGGGGCAGAGCTTATTTAAAGGTCATCACCTTTGAGTGATTGTGTCAACTTGTTCTCTGAAATCATGTTGCCCTCTTGGAGCTGATAACAGAAAATGTAGATATTTTTGTTAAACGATATTTAGGACCAGGCATTTATGTCAGGTGGTGCCCACGATATTACGGTACTATACCCTGTAACTTTGCAGTATCAGTAGTTCAGGGTATCCAATTAATTTTATTCTAATAATGAGGTCCTTGGATGAGAACGTCCTTAGGTTTTTATAAAAGTGGAGCCAGTAATTCTTACTCAGCAATCCCTTTAGAAGTTGATTTAGAAGCAACACTGACCTCCCATATTAGAAAATGTCATGGTAAGTTGCATGTGACTACAGTTGTGGGGGCAAAATGTCATCGCCTTTCTTTCCAGCAATCACCAAACTTTACTTCACTTGAATGTTTCCAGATCATTCAAGGGCCTAGAACCCAGATGTATCAAAGTTTTGCGTCACCCTTGCACCACACAAGGCCACGAGTATGGCCCTGCATGGCTTGATAAATCTAGAGCAGCACAAATCTCTGCCATGCGCTACTCTGCAGCAGGAAGGCATTCCATGGTTGGAGCGTGGGTGTTCTCATGCACCCACCCATGAATTTTGGCGCATTCCCAGATTACTATTAGTGGTAGACCTGGTTATGCATCAAAATGCTACGCCTTCTAAGGTGAGGCATAACAAAGAGAAATAGCTTTATTTCTACTCATTTTTTCCTTCTTCTACGAGTGCTGCATTTTGCTGCATACATAAAAAGAGGAAAATGCCTGCAGGATTCATTTTGGCCAAGAAGGTGTCCTGTCCTGCACAAACACCATCCTGCCTACAACATAGGCACCCTTGTACCATGACGCTATGGTGGCTGCGCTGACTCTAGGTAGCCAAAAGTGCACCAGTGCTAAGAAAGGACAGGAATGTGCTGTGTAATGGTAAATACAGCACATTCCTGCCGTTTCCATTTCATGCAGTGCAGTGCAGCAAGGTGGCGTGTTGTGTTGCGTTGTGTGAGAGATTGATAAATCTGCCCCTAAGTTCTTTTGTAATTCCTATGGAAATTAAAAAGCTATATCGAAGTTTTTGGATTTGCAGAGTCACTTTATGTGATATTTTATATTTGATTTTCCAAACACTAGAGATGCTTGTTAAGTGAGAGGAAAAATCAGAAATCAGCATGGGGGTTAGCAAGATATCCATGACCTGTTATGAAAGTCATAGAAGAAATGTCCACCAATGCTGTTCTCAAGAGAGATGGCAGTGGGGGAGAGTGGTATGATGCAGAACGGAATAAAGGGATTTTTAGGAAACAATTGGAAAGAAGCAAACAAGAGCTACTCATAAAGAGGACAATCTTTTAGAAGGTGAATAAAATAGAAAACTTAGAGTATGATTGATGAGGCACTTGAAGGTAACAGAGGTGAAAACAATGAAGCAAGTAAGCCATTGAAGTGGACATTAGTACGCATGATCTGTAGCATACCTGGAAGGCAGGCATACCAAAACAGAAAGCAAATAAACTGGTGCTGGTTAGTTCTTTCTTTGAAGGTGGAATGCTTGCAATTTGTTTGACCACTGGCAATCACTCAGGATAGAATTCCCATCCATCATTCTTTTGCTCACTATGCCAGCTGAGATAAGACTTAGCCGTATGGAAATCAGTCTTGGTCCTACTCCAATAGTTATAGTTCAGCCCGAATTGCCAAGCTTGGCTCTCTCTGACCTATTACACAAGGAACCTAATGGTTCCTAAGGAAACCTGGTTTCACCCTGACTGGAGCTTTTCAGTCAGGTGCAGTTTTGTTCCAGTGACACAGTGAGCAAGGGACCCACGTGTGGGCATACCTGTGCTGCATCAAATACATGAAAAGTGATGGGAGGGATACTTGCAATTTGTCAGACCATTGTCAATCACTCAAAGTAGCATGCTAATCCATCGTTCTTTTACTCACCAGGCCACGTCAGGTTAGACCTAGCCATATGCAAATCAGTAGTGGTTCTGCTCTGATATGAAAAGTCCAGTCCAAACTGCTGAGCTAGGTCATCTCCAAAACGGAATACAATCAACCCAAGACCAATTTTGTCCTGATTGGGGCTTGTTCGCTGGATGCAAGTTGCTTCTTACTTATCCGGTAGATCCTAGGTCTGGGGCAGGCAGAAAGGAGATGGAGCACTTGGCACTGGAGTAGGGACTATAGCATCCACCCAGCAACATGGAGGGAAACCGCCATCTTCTACTAGATTTGCTAGGTCATTGTGGAGAACACCATGCATTGAACATTTAAACACATGTACAACATGCATGTCACACCTCACCACGTCTATGCAAAAGGAAATGAAAGATCCTTGCCATTGGTTAACAATTGACTTTACCCAGAGGGAGGGCCAGCAGACCCTTCTTCCAGGGGAGCAGGTAAAGGTCTGAAGCACACACTAAAATCTCAGCTGCCACCAGCTATCTGTCTACCTACAGCTCATTTATGTAATAGTAGCTACCAACTGCTGTAAGTGGGGGCACACTGGGTTGTACCCACTGGTCAAAAGGGCTTGTGCTCTGCTGGTAGATTATCACAAGTCATGGGGAATCCTCAGTTCACTGAGTGATTAACGAATTTACTTAGAGAAACACAGGGCATGGTGGTCAGAAAAACAGAGCCGGAAGTCACAGATCTCCTCATTCCCCTTATAACACATGCTGGATTTGTTATTGTCCTTCACATAGTATAAATATCTCAACCAACCTGCATTATGTCCCTCACCTTGTGAAATAACCAAAGAGCGCAATTTATCAGATTTACAGGCTAAAATCTGATTTAGTCTTTCGACAGGGGCTGGGAGTTCACCTAGTCCCTCGTGAAAGACTAAAGATAATTTGAAATTGGCCTGCAAATATCATAGGTTTACCAATAGAAATAGTGGTACATTGCACACATTCATGTAACATTTTTGGGCTATTAAATCCTGCCCAACCTTCAAAGGGTGTTTAAATGTCACCTTTTCCAAAATTTTCTACCTCTGCAAGAGAGAGAAGGGACCCATGGTGCAGTGTAAGTCTTTTTACTAACTTGACCAAGAGGATCAGTAAATGTAGACCTTTTAAAATGACTACCATCTACTATAACAATGTTTAGATGAAAGACTGTGGTTTTTAGTTCTGGGTTTATAAATGCCAGATAGCGGCATTAATATGTCAACGTCTAAAGAAGGTAAAATGGGTTAGTAGTATCTTGATTCTGGACTAGAGTGTATGTATGTTTGCAGTATTACTTTAGAATAAACCTAGCCAAAAGGCAGTGTAGCACTATACATGGGCAAAGTCCAGCATAAAGACAATGAATGATAAGAAAGGTAGCAGTTTTGTGAACTGTTAATGCATTGTGATGTAACCTTCTTTAAAGAGGTGCTTCTTCAACTCTTTCCTAAATTACAGCAACATTGGGGTGATCCTAATGGGTACAGATATGTTGTCTCAGATACTGAGTTTATAGATGGAAAAGCTGCCTTGTTGATTTCTTTTTCACACTTCTTAGTCTATGGCCTGATGGTGTCTTGGCTGCCAATGTGCTGAAAACCACCAGAGATGGAAAGCCTGGGTGCAAAATAAGTGGGGGTGCTGGTCGTGATGACTCTGTAAATGATGCAGCTGGTTTTGATTCAGCAAGGAGAGGTAATGGAGTTTCATAAGGGTGATCATAATTTGTCAGGCTCTGGATGGGGCATGCTGCGACATGCTGCAGTGTGCATGATGCCCTTTAAAGATGCCACTGTGGAGTCTGAGAGGCCATGAAGCAGAGGATTACCACCATCCAGATACAAGAGTATGAGGGCTTGAACAACAGTTCCGAAGTGACTTTTTGGAAGAAACAGTTTTACTTTCTTTAGAAGAGAGAATCTAAATGCTTTAGCACTCAGTGAAAGTCAGGGTTCAAATTCATCAAGGTTCATGTCATTGAGCCAGGTATGTACTGTTTCTTGTTTGTTGTTCTTTGCAGAAAACAGGAATTATTTTATAGTTGAGTTGGGCTTCAGGAAGGCACTGAACATCCAGGTCTGGATGATGTGCAAGTAGTGTTTGAGGTGTCTGAAGCAGAGGAGACTTTCAAGTAGAACTGTGGTCAGCATGTCGGTGAATCTTGATGATTTTATCTGTGCCTAGAGCACCTAATGGCTCCATGTAGTGGTTGATGATTGCAGTGAACAGTATGGAACCCAGGTGATAGGGATGTTTTGGGAACTGGAGGTGCCCATATGAACAAACTGGTGTCAGTTG
Source organism: Pleurodeles waltl (assembly GCF_031143425.1). Classification (NCBI taxonomy): domain Eukaryota; kingdom Metazoa; phylum Chordata; class Amphibia; order Caudata; family Salamandridae; genus Pleurodeles; species Pleurodeles waltl. The sequence continues at coordinate 185,370,863 of NC_090447.1, forward strand.
GAAAGGTAGGAGAACCAGTGAAGGAATCATCGTTGAATCCCATTCAAGACAGGCAGTGTTGCTTGAAAAGACAAGAGGAGAACCAGTGAAAGACATTGCCAATGAATCCAATGTGAGACACCGGGGTGCATATGAAGACAGGATGATTGACTGTGTCAAAGGCATCCAGAAATATCAGGAGGCAAGGATCATCCGCACCTAGGCTCAGGAGGCCATTGTCTATAGTGTGTAAGGTAGAGGTCTCTCAGCTGCACTTGTGATCTGAAGCTAGACTGAAAGTCAAGCAGGAGATGCTTAGCTTTAATGTGATTTTGGAGTAGAACATAGACTGCTTTTTCCATTTATTTAACTGCTTCATGGTAGATGAGTGTTAGAAAGGTAGTTGGTAGGATCATCAGGATCTAGTGTAGGTTTCTTTAGGAGTAACAGGATCTAGAGTGCCTTGAAAGCTTCTGGAATGATTCATTGAGTGAAGGAGGTATTGATAATGATGGATGGGGTTAGAGAGAGTCCCCAGAATAAGCTTTGACAAAGAATTAAAGTAAGACATCATAGCAATAAGCAGTGGCTTTGAGGGAGTTGAGTACATCGACGGGATCTGCATGAGATAGGAATTTGAAGCATGACCAATGCGAAGGGGCAGGCATAACAGATGAAGCAGACTTGATGTTGATGTTGTCTATCTGATTTTGGATCTTCTATATGTTTCCACTAAAGAAGAGGTTCATAGAAGTGTATGTTTCTGTGGAATGAGGAATATGTGGATATGGCAGAGGGCTGATGCAATCCTTGTCTTGAATAGAGTTCTGCTTTTATTGATGGGTTTGTACGAAAGTACCTCTTCTGATATGGGTAGCCCCCTCTTTTTGCCTGGTACCTGATGTGGTTTCAAACTTGTGTATGACCAGGGCTGCCGCTAACCAGGTTCCCTGGGCCAGATCTCTTTCCCAAAACTGTTGTGATGCATTGGCACAATTAGTAATTCCTTCACTGCCACTGTAAATCCCTAGTAAATAGTACTGATCTACTCAGGGCATGGTACTAAGGGTAGGCCGCTGAGGGCAGCAACACAGATTGTGTCACTCTCAGGGACCATGCATCCAAGTGCACCCAGGACTGCCATTGCAGGCTGAGTGTCCTGGTGCAATCCCAAAATACAAAGCTGACATGGCACACATCCTGTGTGCCTTGTCCACTACACCCTGCATGCAATATAGATAAGTCACCTTTCTGGCAGGCCTTTCAGACCTAAGGCAGGGTACACTATACTGCATGTGTGGGCATAGATGCATGTGCAATATGCCCCTACTGTGTCCCCACCAAACCTGGGGCATATTAAGTGAACAGAGCAGCCATTCTACATGCATGTGCTGGATACTGGTCAGTGCGAGTTTCACAGCTACATGATGGCCACTCTGAACCCTGGGTTGTTTGGTATCAAACAACTCAGAATGCAAAATCCAAACTGGTACTAGTATTGGATTTATTGCAAACTGTACCCAGAGGCCACCTAAGAGGTGTCCCCTGCAAAAACGAACTACCTTGGCATGGTTGCTGGCCATTTACAGCCAGCCTGCCACCACCAGACAAGATTCTGGAACCCTGGGGTGAGAGCCTGTACTCTCTGGGTCAAGAGAACACAGCCTTTCCTGGGCAAAGGTGTTACACCTCCCCCCAGGAATATGCACAGCACTGCCTATGAGATTCAAAGGGCTTGCTGCCCTTGAAAACCCAACTCTCTGCCCTGCTGTTAGCAGCAGATGGCCACCCCATTGCAAACCCCCACTTTTGGCAGGAGCAACGGCTGGAAAATGCACAAAGGTGCACTAAGGTGTTGCATGTGAGGTGACCTCTCCATTTCATTTTCCTCCATCTTGCATGGTAAGGAAATATCCTATCAGGGATAGGGAAGTGACCTACGCCCACAGGAAGTGGTCACATAGTGGGAGTGGTCACATTGTGGGAGTAGCCACCCTAAGGGAGATGACCCATTGGTCACTACCATATACTCCCCTAAACATCCACTAAATGCAGTATTTAGTGGGCACCCCTAGACCAGCAGGTCAGATTCCAAGGACACAAGAATGCCTGCAACAAAGAAGGCCCAAGGCTCCAGAACTGCATTCCTTCCACACAAAGAAAAAGAGGCCAAACCCTGCCTCCTGCACCCAGACAATCGGCACTGAGGGGTTGTACGGACATCGGATGGACTCTACAAAACCCCCCGAGGACCTCCATCCTTCTGAAAATCAACAAAGATCTGAAGGCATCACTCCCTGCAACAAAGAAGCAAAAGACCAGTAAAGTCCAGTTCACTGACAGGCCACTGACTAAGGAACTGGACATAGCAGCTGGACCAAATGTCACCTGACAGACCCAGAGGATAAATCCTGCAAGTGTGCCAAATTTGGTAGCACTGCGAGTTCTAGTGGCTGAACCGTGCAATAGCCTGGGGTACTGGACTTCCAATGTCAGACACCCAGAAGAAAAGTCCAGTCCAGAATCCAAAAAGATCAGGAGCAAGCTCCAGTCAAGGTACTCCAGGACAAGAAAGAATCACTCCCCAGAGTGGCCCTGCTGACCTACAATCCACCCTCAAAGTGACCTGCCTCTTGCTTCCAACGGCACATTGCACACAGCTGTTGGCTCACCTCTCTGCTCTGCATCCAGCCTCCCTCGGCCCTGCACCAGAGAACCATCTGTGCTCTAAGAGTCTCCCACTCATTGTGACCTCTACATTCCAAGGGGACCCACCAAACTCACATTGAAGTCCGCCTGTGCATTGCTTTTCCAAGTGGTCCTGCACTAGCTCCAAGGACTTTTCAGTAGCTCTTCCTGCCAAAACCAGGAACCACCCGAACTCGTCCAGTTAGCCCACAGGACTTCTTGATGACCTTGACCTAAAAACAAAAGGATACATTGGTAAATGCATTTCCTGATTATATATATACTTTTAAAGTTATCTCCCATTGATTCCTATGAAGCGTAATTACGCACAGAAACAAGACATTTTCTAAACTTTGAAAAATCATAACTTAAAAAGTACTTACTCGATTTTGATGGTTTTGATCTTAAAAATGTTATAAAAATCTGAAGTATTTTCGTAAATTGGTCTTCAGCTATTTGTTTGAACGTGCATCCATATTTATTGATACTCTGAGTACAACAAATGCTTTGCACTTCTCCAAGATTGGCGTAACTGCTTGAACAAGCCATCAGAAAAATTACAACATTAGATGGTCTAGTTTTTACCTCTTTAACCCCTTGTATACCCTGGGGGGCCAAATTATTTTTAGGGCATTAGACACCAGGGGACTTTTTTTTTTGGTACTAACGCAGAAGGGGAGTGGCCCCTTGGGCAAGGGTGGCTACCCGGAGGAGGTAATATTTTTAGGCCTTTTCTGCCCCCCCCCCCGGAGGCAGATTAGCCTAATATAATTAGGCCGATCTGCCCCCAGGAGGGGCAGAAACCTCTAGACACCAGGGATATATATCTATTTTTATTTACTTTATGTTTTTATGTATGGGGAGTGACCCCTTAGGCAAGGGTCACTCCCCTGGGGAGCAAATTGTATTTAGGCCATTTCTGCCCCCCTTGGGGGCAGATCAGCCTATTTTTGTTAGGCCAATCTGCCCCCAAGGGGGGCAGAAACCACTAGACACCAGGAATTGGAGAGTGTGTTTGTGTGTGTTTTGTTTGGGGGGGCAGCCCCTTGGGCAAGGGTCGCTCCCCATGGGGGCACATTACTGTGGGCCATACCTGCCCCCTTGGGGGCAGACCGGCCTATTTTTGGAAAGTCCATCTGCCCCCAAGGTGGGCGGAAAGCCCACCAGAGACCAGGGTATGGCCATACCTCCACCCCAAATAAATGGGGCCAAGGTTGTTCTGCCCACCAGTGGGCAGATTGGGCAATTACCCCCGATCCACACCCCGGGGGGGCAGAAAGTCTACTAGATGCCATAGAATAAAAAAAACAAAAAATAGTGGGTTGGTGGCTACCAACCAATGTGGGCCTGGTTATGCCCCCATCCCAACTGAAGGGTTAACAGTCTTTCAGCTCTCCCCCGCACACTAAAGCATCTTATCCCACGGCAAGCAAGAAGACATTTGATTCTTTTGGGTTGTGCTTTTACATTTGGGCCATGAGAGCTTGGTAAATCTCAAAATCGCCCCACTTGGAATGCTGAGGGCTGCACTTTTTTTACTTTGGGATGCTGCCATGTAGAAAAATCCACAAGACCTAGACACATCTGAAAACTAAACATCTGGTTGATTCCAGGGTGGTGTGCTTCACATGCACCCTGCACCATTTTCTTACCCACAATGCGCTGCAGACCTCCAACATTGCTGGAAATCACACATTTTTCTCACATTTTTGTAATGGAACCTTCCGGAATCTGCAGGAATCCACAAAATTCCTACCACCCACCATTGTCTCATCTATACCGATAAATGTTCTGTTGCACTTGTCAGCCTAAAAATGTGTTTTTTTCAAACTGCCCTTTTGGACCTGCTTTGGTTTCCCCTCAATTTCGATATGTTTTTGGCTCTTCCATGTCACAGGCACTTGGCCCACCTACACAAGTGAGGTATCATTTTTACCATGAGTCTGAGGGGAACATTGGGTGGTAGGAAATTTGTCCCGGTATGGTGATCCCACACAGAAATGTGGGGAAAATTTTATTTTTTAGCTAAATTTGAGGTTTGCTGAGGATTCTGGGTAAGAAAATATTGGGGGATCCATGCATCCCTTGGGTGTCTAGTTTTCTGAAATGTCTGTGTTTGGTAGGTTTCCCGAGATGGCTGCTGAGCCCAGGACCAAAAACGGAGGTGCCCCCCGCAAAAAAAGGTAGTTTTGTATTTGATCATTTTGATGTGTCCAGATAGTGTTTTGGGGCATTTCCTTTCGCGAGCACTAGGCCTACCCACACAAGTGAGGTACCATTTTTATTGGGAGACTTGGGGGAACACTGGATGAAAGGAAATTTGTGGCACCTCTCAGATTCGAGAACTTTCTGTCACCGAAATGAGAGGAAAAAAAATTTTGGGGCCAAATTTTGAGGTTTGGAAAGGATTCTGGGTAACAGAACCTGGTCAGAGCCCCACAAGTCACTCCATCTTGGATTCCCCTAGGTGTCTAGTTTTCAATAATGTGCAGGTTTGGTAGGTTTCCCTAGGTGCCGGCTGAGCTAGAGGCAAAAATCCACAGCTAGGCACTTTGCAAAAAACAGCTCTGTTTTCTTTGGGAAAATGTGATGTGTCCACATTGTTTTGGGGCATTTCCTGTTGCGGGCGCTAGGCCTACCCACACAAGTGAGGTTCAATTTTTATCAGGAAACTTTGGGGAACGCTGGGTGGAAGGAAATTTGTGGCTCCTCTTAGATTCCAGAACTTTCTGTCACCGAAATGAGAGGAAAAAGTGTTTTTTTGGCCACATGTTGAGGTTTGCAAAGGATTCTGGGTAACAGAACCTGGTGAGAGCCCCACACGTCACCCCATCTTGGATTCCCCTCGGTGTCTAGTTTTAAAAAATGAGCTAGAGGCCAAACTCTACAGCTAGGCACTTTGCAAAAACATGTCAGATTTCAATGTTAAAATGTGATGTGTCCATGTTGCGTTTCCTGTCGCAAGCATTAGGCCTACCCACGCAAGTGAGGTACCATTTTTATTGGGAGACTTGGGGGAACACAGAATAGCAAAACAAGTGTTATTGCCCCTTGTCTTTCTCTACATTTTTTCCTTCCAAATGTAAGACAGTGTGTAAAAAAGACGTGTATTTGAGAAATGCTCTGCAATTCACATGCTAGTATGGGCACCCCGGAATTCAGAGATGTGCAAATAACCACTGCTTCTCAACACCTTATCTTGTGCTAATTTTGAAAATACAAAGGTTTTCTTGATACCTATTTTTCACTCTTTATATTTCAGCAAATTAATTGCTGCATACCCGGTATCGAATGAAAACCCATTGCAAGGTGCAGCTCATTTATTGGCTCTGGGTACCTAGGGTTCTTGATGTACCTACAAGCCCTATATATCCCCACAACCAGAAGAATGCAGAACACATAACGGTATATTGCTTTAAAATATCTGACATCGCAGGAAAAAGTTGCAGAGTAAAACGTGGAGAACAATGGCTGTTTTTGTTTCACCTCAATTTCAATTTCTTTTATTCAGCTGTTATTTTCTGTAGGAAACCCTTATAGGATCTACACAAATTACCCCTTGCTGAATTCAGAATTTTGTCTACTTTTCAGAAAGAAAGCTTTCTGGGATCCAGCATTGGTTTCACACCCATATTTGTCACTAACTGGAAGGAGGCTGAAAGCACAATAAATAGTAAAAATGGGGTATGTTCCAGTAAAATGCCAAAATTGTGTTGAAAAATTAGGCTTTCTGATTCAAGTCTGTCTGTTTGCTGAGAAGATGGTGATTTTAGCACCGCAAACCCTTTGTTGATGCCATTTTCAGGGGAAAAAACACAAGACTTCTTCTGCAGCCCTTTTTTCCCATTTTTTGAAAAAAATGAAATGTTTGCTGTATTTTGGCTAATTTCTTGGTCTCCTTCAGGGAACCCGCAAAGTCTGGGTACCTCTTGAATCCCTAGGATGTTGGAAAAAAATGACACAAATTTGGCGTGGGTAGCTTATGTGGACAAAAAGTTATTAGGGCCTAAGTGCGAACTGCCCCAAATAGCAAAAAAAAGGCTTGGCACCTGAGGGGGAAAAGGCCTAGCAGAGAAGGGATTAAACCAACGTGAGATTGCCTGGACTCTCTGCACTGTGTGCCTGGTTTTGCACACTACATAGAGAGACAGTCTCCTATATGCTTCATAGATGGTGTTTGTATAGTACTTTGCTTGAGCTGATATGATGTGCTTTCGGTGTGTTTTAAAAATCATTTTGGCAGGAAACCAGCAGTGGTGACTGCCACTGAAGAGGGGTGGTGGGCGGGACAGGGCGCAAAGGGATGAGAGGGTTGTTTACAAAAATAATATATGTATATATTTTTTTTAAAACACCTTCGAGGGGAGATGGGTTTGTCTCCCCTTCATCCTTCTTTCTCTTCCTATCTGCACAGGCTCCCAGCCAATCACAACTGACAGCAGCATCGTGATTCGTCTGAGTGGCCTGCTTTGCCACTCAGACTGGGAATGTGAGACTGGGCATGTTCTCTACCCAGCTGTGCTATACAGCCGGGTAGAGAACATGCAAAGTGTGTGTGTCTTTTTGGCCGGCCCATCACAGCCGACCAAACAGACATGTGCAATTTGTGTGCACATAGCCCTTCTCTGGCCCCCTCCCTCCAGCCTAGCCCCATCCCACCCTACAAGGAAAAATAAAATGATCATAACGTAAAGTACATTATGGTAATTTTATTTTTCCTTTTTGGAAAAACCAGTGGGGCGACGCTCCTCCGCTTTAGCGGAAGAGCTGCCACTGGAAACCAGTGATGTCACTTCCTGTATAGATGAATGTCTGGAAAGAGTTTTACTTATTCTTTGAACTCATTACAGCATTTTGCTATTCATTAGTTGGCTTGGGTACAAAATAAAATCAGTCTTCAAAGAAATCATTCAAGTCAGTCAGTGGATTCCCTAGTGGCAAGAAGTTTGGACAAGTCTCTTTTATATTAGCATGCCCCCTGACAACGCTTTATTGGATGTGACACTTTGCCAAAGTAAGTTCAAATATGTGGACATATTGCTTAAGATTTAATATCAGAATGCAAGAGACAGCAGAGATAGTATAAAGCCATACAACATACACAAGCCAAAATGCATTGAAGAAATATCCTATGCTATTTTATTTTCCACGGATCCATACCTCCTAAGTGACCAGTAGAACTTTGCTTTATAGGAGGTGTAGTTTTGCTATTACCGTCAGAAATACAGTTTTAAAATCCCAGAATGCAGAATGTTGGGGGTCAAAAAACGTCATACATGACACAGGGCACAATGAAGTGCCCCTCCCATCATGCTTTTTGGGTGCACATCATCCTGTCTCCCCATGGAGTGCACAGTTGGGTTCATCGCACACACAGCCACTGCTGCCCTGATGAGCAGTACCCATTCCACGATGAGGCACTGAACGCATTGCTCCTCTGTGGTACATCACTCAATACTCTGCTGAGGCACATCAGACTTTGCTCTCTACAGGCACACCACTATGTGCTCATCCGATGCACCTAATCATGTGCCCTTTCTGCACATCATCTTATGCTCCACTGATGCACATCACCCTGTCCCACTGCTAAACCTCTTTATGTTTGTCTGTTGGTTTCTGTGCAGTGATATATTTTGTTGCCGCTCTGTGTCCATTGGAGCCACGTGTAGGTCTGACTTTGCGAAGATAGGTGTCAGCTTCAGTACTTGTCTGTGTGCGCGCTCTGTTTGCGCACAGGCACCCGTTCGGTGGACAGATATCAAATCTGTGTCTAAAATGGTGAATGTGCAAGAGAATGGTGAAAGTATGGAGTGTTTGGCTCTTGGTAGGTGCAGTTAAAGGAGATCCTGAACCACAGTCGTTTAATTACGTGGGGTGTTTAGAACATTTCAGTCTGCATTAGGTGTTTGGTCATTAAAAGGGGGCTGTGAATTTTGCATGAGTTGCTTACAAAGAAAATAAAGACTTGTCTACATCAAATAGCCGTATTCTAGTTTTTGAAATGCCAGACTGAAACAACTGGTGGCTCTACCGAAAGTAAGCGAAATCTCCCAACATTCAACAACAGTCGGGTATGTCCAGACCATGTGATAAAAATGTACCTCCAAGACCCCATATCTGACTCAGATGGTTGCCAGAGCCGTGGAGATCGCAGAGAACTGTGTAGGAATGAAGTATGTTCTATGTAAAAATATAATTTCTTGACCTCTTAACCTCGAATTTCTGGGAAGCTTACGGGAGAACTTTGTAGCGTCTGTTCTCTCTCACTCAAGTCTATTCCTACATTAGTCGACCTTTTTTCTTGTCGGTCGGGAAAAGTCACGTGTAGTTTTTTAGGTGAGTGCTATGTACATTAGTGTTACTGCTTTTCCCCCGTTTCCCATCCGGAACAATGAATGCAGTAAGTTGCACGTAGATGGCTATGTGGAGACTACCTTCACGCAGATTGCATGCAAAGTCCTAATTATTCTGCCATATATCACAAACTGCCCTTTAATCACCCATTGATCTTGCATCAGATCCTGAAATGAAATAAGAGTACCTGAATTGTAAAGGTCCCCAACCACTGATACCTTGAATGTCCCAGTTTATGACTCCATCACCCCATTGGTCAGGTTGAGCACAAATCAGAACACCATGGATGCACGTTGCGTCAAAGGATGTCCTCATCTCCATTGGTAAGATATTCCATTTCAGAAGCATTGTCACTATCAGCAGCAGTGAAAATTCCAGTGACACGTATTGCACAATCACGAGGGGGAGTTGTAGGGATGTCTGCAAGCCACCTGGCTACCCATTGTAACTGTGCTGCCAAGTAATAATACTCAGGACTGGCTTTAGCGCTGGTGGCCCCCTGTGCGACAGTCTTTTTTGGCACCCCCACCCCATGACCACCTCCTCGGACTGCCTCACTACCACCCAGCAAATGTGTCCCTCATCTCTCCATAGCCCCCCTTTCACATACATTTATTTGTTTTAAAGTGCTTGTAATGGCTGGCTCTACTAATCCACTCAGCTATCCACATAAAATATAGTTCTGTTCTTTGCAGCAGGCATATTAACCCTCTGCACTGCTTTATGGCGAGTCAAAGCTGCTGCTAGACAAAACTCCCATCTCTACCTAGCAGTAACATTAATCACAAGTGGTATTTTGACATTTTAATTGCTTCCTGAAGGCTGGACGCAAAGCTGGTGCTTTAAAATCACAAGTTTCTAAGTTATTGCTAAACACAGCGACCCCCCCCCCCACACACACACACACCACACTAATGCTGGGCCTAAGCCTCCTTCACAGGTGTAAATCCTGAGCATATGCAATGCCACACATACCAGTCACTGTCCAAGATTAGTCAAAGTTGAATGGAGTCCGGTTCCTTAAATATCTTACTAGGTACCTACCAGTAGCAAATTAGCAAAACTGTGTAGTGGCCACGACAACACTGAACGCAATTCTGCCCATAAATGAGATGGGAGATTTCCCAGAGAGCAGCATTGCCTTTAAGGACTCCAGTGTTCTATCAGCTTTGCCTCTATTACATCAGGATCAACAAGATCTATTAGGATTCCCAAGTAGATACATGTCTGCAGCTAGTGTCCCCAGAGCACAGAAGCGAGCCAGATCGCGATGCTCAGCCAGGGGCAAGATCCAGTGGTAGAAAGAAAAACCTGAGCTTTGTTGTTAAACCTAACCTGGTGCTTTGAATCAGCCAGTGAGTAACAAGGAGATCACACTGAAGGAGATGTGATTCTGAGACTGACTAGAAGCACCAGATTGTCTAAAAAAACATAGTTGGACTGGAAGGTAGTGGTGTTGTGGAGAGGGCTTGTCGGCTGCACACTGATGTAAACAAACACACTTTTGCAGTTCCTCGCCTACCTCCTCAAAATAAACCTACTGTAGGTAATCTGAGGGGCAAACCTCTCGGTAGGATTTAAAAACAACTCCTTTATGAATTATTCATCATTTGACTTTCATAGCGTCAATGCCTGTGAAGAAAAATAGAACATACAAATAGACATTTTTAGTGGCACAGAAAGCAAAGCCATTTCATTCTAAATTAAGCCAGGCTAACAATAAACATCCCCATGAGAGGCTAAACACAAAGACTTGAGTATTCAGAAGGCAAACTACTACCAGCAGAGAGCTAACAATAGCACAACCCATTTTCTAAGACCACCAGAGTATTTGTTTAAAAGCAGAAAAAGACTGAAGAAGTACAAAGGAAAGAAAACAGAACGGGGTGGGGGGCGGGGGAGGGTAACCAATACAGCAAAGTTGTTAAGTGGAAAAAACAATATGCCTTGTTTATAAACTGAGACTGTGTTGGAATATGAGACAAACAAAAGATACCTAACTAGTGAAATATAAAGCTGTCGCAGCAGCAACCAACTGTTGTGTAAGATTTTCCACTTTCCTCTGCACTTGTAACACCACATTTTTCTGTAATATGGTGCACTGTTCCTGCTTGCGCTAGGCTCAGACAATTCCTAGTAGCAAATTTATGAAAAGTGGCGCGTCATGTCATGATGCACCACTTTTCTTGCGCCGCATTGAGCCCCCCCAACACCACCATGTGTGCGTCGTATTTATAATCCACTGCACCATGGTGCATGTTAGGGAACTAGAGTCATTAATTTTGACGCTAGTTTGGCGCTTTGCAGGATTATCACAAAAAATATTGAGGCTAATCCTGCAAAGTGACCGGAGGCCCATTGAAAACAATGGAAGCCTCATTTTAACACCTGCCTTAGGCAGGCATTTAAAATGGTGCTAGAAATGGTGCAGTGGAATCTAAGAGATTCCACTGCACCATTTGTCTGGGCTTCCTAATGCCGGAACGCCCCCTTGCATATATTATGCCTGGCGCAGGCATAATGTAGCACAAGGGTTTACGACACTTTGTAAATATGGCGCAGCATTTTTGCCAACCTAACACCACATTGGCGTTAAAAAATGATGCCAAGGTGGCGCTAAGGGCTTCTTAAAGCTGGCCCATAGTCGCCCACCTAGACAGGGATGTTATAACGTGTATTTGTAAAGAGCACACTTACCGTAGTGTTAACGCGTCCCTTTATGACTAATTTATTCACATAGGGACTCGTTTTAGGCCAATGAATCTTTTGACCCTGATTGAAGACACCTTAGGACGAGACAGCCAATCAACATGTCAATCAATATGCCAATAACGTCATCAACATTCACCAGATTAAGATAATTCAAACTAGTCAAAGACATTAATAAGACTCAGAAACCACCATGACCTTTCAGTCATGAATGACCACACCAGTTTAGTACGAGTTTATAATATTTATTCCCTATTGATTACAATTCTACTAGTAAGTTTGTTAACCCCAAGATCAAGAAACACATTAGCATAGTCACAATATGGCAACTCTGATAAGATTTCATCAAAGCAAGAATCACGAATATTAGAACATAACACAACGTCAACATAGGTTATCGTTAGCAGAGTATCATTAGCTCTTTATTCAACAAAGCATAGATTCAGTCATTTGTCTATTTGCGTCTGTTTAATGAACCCCTCGTCTAACCTCGAATTAGCATTAGCATGTTGGGCTTCAAGCAAAACAATTTAATAACAATTTAGAAAACATCTAAATATGGACTCTGTCAAAAGAAGCAGTTGGTGCCTAGAAAGGAAAAGCAAACAGACAATTACAATTTCATTGTCATATAGTTACCCTCCGTATTGAGTCAGCAAACAGATTCAGTCTTCGTCCTCAGGACTTCAGTTGATTCGCCATCAGTCAGGAATTCAACTAATCGGGTAAACGGGCAATATAAGGCAAGAATGGTTTTAAGAACCAAACAGCAAAGTCTCTACGCAGAGTGACAAAGTGTCTGAGTCATAGCAAATCACATCAGCATCTCCCCCTCCTCTATCTCCTAGTCTCCTATTCTCTCGATCTCCTAGACTCCTGATCTATCTATTTCCTTGTGTCAAGGGTTTTTATCCCTTCTCCGTTGTACAGTCCCCTAATTCTTCATTGGTTGAGGGGTTGCACCACACTATCTCCCTCCAATAGAGTTCCAATTAGCTCATCAAATTTATCACCCCATAACAGTTCTCACTTAGTTTATTGGTCCTTATGATTGACGTCTTCAGTGGGTAGAATGTCCGGTATGATTTCATACTCTTGTGGTCTTCTTTGCAGCTTTAGTCAGTGATTCCATTGTCTGTACCGGTTCAGGCAACCCTGTACCTACGAGTAGTCTACACTGTTGCATTCAGCAAGAATGTTTCACTAAGCAAGTCGAATTTTCATGAGAACGGATCTACTACAATTACATTCATCTTCTAGCTTTGGAAAACAAGAGTTCATGTCCTTCAGCAAGTCAGCACACTGTACGTTAGAAAAACACATTTAATATGAAACCAGGCAGCTAGGCCTCGACTCATGCTAACTAAGGCCTAATGATTTATTAGCAGAATCTTAACATATAACCTTTCATTACTAGTATAAAATCACATTTAATCTTTATTAGTCAGTTTCATTAGTCCCCATATATATTAGTGGCCACTCCCCGTGGGCACATTTCAAGCACACGTTTAGTAAAATACATTAATACATTTTTCTATGCAGCATTACTATGCATTGATTCATAAACATTTCATGTGAATATTAATTATATAAGCTACGCTCTCTCAGTAGTAATCAAATAACAGTTGTTTATTGCCACCCAACTAAATGGTACTCGTTTTACCAACCTCAGAAATATAAAATGCTGAAGAGAACCACTAGGATACAAAACAGTTACCCTGTGGTCAAACACAGAATCGTTAAGTCAATGCATTAGTTCACTGAGCCACCAGACACAAGGATGGCTGATATACTGCCCAAATTAATACGATACATTCCCTGTTGAGCAGTATGGTCATTCTCAACAGTTTCCCAGATGCGTATTTGGCCTCAATGAAGAGTGCCTAACTCGTTTCCACTGATTTATCAAATGTTTAAGGAAATATAGGCACATCACTCAAAACCTGAAGGGTTTTCAATGGCTATCCCTAGAAGCCTCTGTCATCCTCAAAACCTGCTCTGTCTGACACAAGGTGTCCAACCAGGCTTATAAACAGACCATGTCAGTTGGCCAGAACTATGCAATAAACTATAATATGAACAAAATGGGCATTATGCAATGCAAGAGAGAAACACCTGAAAACATTCTCATTTTACACAAAAACGTTTTCACGCAAGCAGATTTGGGTAAAGTTGGTAAAGGTGGCACTCAGTGCAAAGTGAGTGAATTGTGATGTTTGTGAATGTTGCCTAAATTTGAGTGTGAAATTCCTGAGTCCATTTTCGGGAACATTCAGAGTTTCAGCTGTGTTGTTCATCAATTCCAGGCTTATCCTCACCTTCCAATTCAATTCCATTTTTCAATAATGTGAAACTGGAGATGTTACCTCTGGAGATTCCATCTCCTTTTGCCAACCCTACACAGGTCCAGACCTTCTGATTGGCCATGATGGAGATCTTCAGGATGGCCCAAACCCACTTCCCACTTCCCAAGAGGAAGTCTTGTACCCTTGGTTTAGCACTTCCAGACGTTCTTCACCCAACAAAACCCAAATACATATCTCCACAGGCTCTAGCCTTAGCACCACTTTCAAAGAAGCATGTGACTCCTAAGCGTGACCCATGTGATGTTGATGCTTCACATTTATGATGCTGTTGCTGGCGCCATGCTCAGAGCTGGTTGCAGCGGTGTTTGCAAGCCTTTGAAGGAAGATGACACTTATTGTCCACTTAGCGAAAGAGAAGGTTTCGGTCTATTTGGATGATGAACAATTCACTGAACCCTTCCCTAGGACTGAGAGTTTTGCTCGCGAGGAGGATGATTTTGGATAGTACTCTGATGTTTTGGAGGTGCCTATAAGGATTACTCCTACACAGAAGAAGAGAAACCAGAGACTCACAACTTTCTTTTTCCCGAAATAGAGATGCTGATCCCTACTTGGGCTTACAAAAAGCTACATCTCCAAAAAGTTACATCCCTTTTCCTTCTGGTCCTCCTTGAAATGAAGCTGTATCTTTTACCTCTGTGGGATGTAAAGCAATGGAAGCACTGGGAATTCCTATGCCCGCAGAGCTGTGTTTTATGCTTTCCTTGTTTAAATAGCAGTACTCAGTCCCACCTCCCAGAGGAGGGATGTCGGGGACGCTTATTACTTTGGGACTTATTTATCGGGCCGGAATCTACGAGAAGTATCCATCAGAATAAAAAATTACTTACCTTTGGTATTGATAATTCTGGTGGATACTATTTCTTCCTGCAGATTTTAAATCACCCTTCCTCCTCCCTTGTTGAGCTACTGGCATGATAATTAATAAATAACCTTATGGAAGTACTGAAAGGGGAGTTGAGGGGAAAGGCATAATAGCCCATAATACCTGCTGCTGCAGTACTCCATTGATTACCACCATTGTTGCAGTGATGATCTGATTACACGACAAGCAATAAAATTCTGATTAGACTAAGAACAATGAAAGGAAAGAGGTGATCAAGTTCTATCAAAAGAAAGCTCATAGAAAAAGAAGTCATCATGTAAGACCAAACTAAAGGAGTAGCAGGAGCAAAATAACAAAATACATTTGCATGAAAAAGGATGCTGAGAGGAATGCACTTGCCTTTTGGTGATAGGAGAGTGATTTGAGGCTTGAGAGGTCATACCAATAGCTCTCCAGCACTACAACTCAGAGACTCAGGTATTTACAAATGGTCAAACATCACCAAGAGGTGTAGTCAGGATGATGTGTGGACTTTGGGCCAAACGTGTTTACTCAGGTCTGCTTAAGATAAGCGTGTTGCTGCTTCCACCCCACTTTACAATGATTGCAGTGGACACCGGGGCATGTTGTACTCAGGTTGTTAGATATAACAAGAAAAACAAAAAACATAAGGGTTATTGCAAAATATTCACCCCCAGCTACATACCCGATATAGACATGTGCAAACAATGTAATAGAGCTACAGCAATTTGGTGTGGTGGACATTACCAGGTATTTGGGAAATTTACAGGCGAGGTGATGTCAGAACTGGAAGTTCAATGGTGTCCATGATTTACTGTGGAACTTTTTAAGAAGGGGTGTAAGGAAAAGGTTCACATAAAAAGGAAGCCAGTGGCTTTTAAAGTGAGATGAAATGACATAGGCATAGGGAACGTACAACTGGAAATGCTTGTCACAATGGGAAAATTGTTTTTTAAGTGCCACACGCCTAATAAACTCCACTTACCAAGGACAATTAGAGGCTCAAATACATCATATATCTTCCATACTTATAACACTCAATCAGAAAAGATGCAATAATAGTAAAAATAAACAAATCAACAACGACCTAGTCATCCAAACAACAGAGTATATATTGGATTATTGTGGCATGCATCATCATAGGCAGCCTGATAAATTAGTACTATCAGGTTAAACACAATCACTCAGTGTGGCAGTTCTTAATTTAGATCTCCAGTAAAAATCTCAGGGTAAACCCAAAAGTTTTTGCTTTATTGATGAGTACCCAGGGTCAGATTAAAGATAGATAAGGTGGATGACTGACTAGTGGTATGATACAATCATCCTGCTTAGTGTAGACATGTTTCTGCCTGCTAGTTGCCCATAAAGATTAAGGGCTTTTAGTAGGGCATGCAGACACCCTAGTAAGTACACATTCATACAAAGGTAAGAAAGTGTCCTACCTATGGATTAGAGATGTAAGGCCCCAACTGGGTTTATATTATTTATCAATCTTCTCTTGGTGGAAGGGGACTCCTTCTATGGTCACACATTTGTTTACAGCCAATGTCCCACTGGATTAACTAATTAGCCTTCCATTAGCTGGCTGACCAGTATCCAGTGAGGCACAGACTCTTGACGAATTAGCACCTCTGTAATTCCAAGGTAGGACGCTTACTTATCTTTGTATGAATGTGTAGGTAGTTCTAATAGTAGGGCTCCCATATTCCCTGATGAAAGCCCTTGGCCATTACAGTCTATTTACCCAAATTATTCTAAGGTTCATGTCACAGCTCTATTCTTCAGTCAATGCATAAGAAGGGAGCAATAAGAACCCAGCAAGTTATCAATTAAAAGTACAAACTAGCTTTCCCCCTTGCACGGGCACAGACCAATGCATTCTTAACCTTTTAATTTTAAGCACAAAGGCTCTATTCTCAAACACTGTACTATACACTTGTTGTTTTTCAATTTTAGATCCATCTTTGACAAAAAGAACAAAGTGAAATGTGTTCTGAGAAAACTTCAATGGTTATCAAAGGCTATTCAATTGCTGTACACAAACATGTGGATTAAAGTTAGAATTATGGTGAAGCCTCTTGAAACATTTACAGTATGAACAGTCTCAAACAGGGATGTGTCATGGCCCAAGTATTGTTCAACCTTTTCATAGTAGCTCTGAAAAACGCCCTAGGCAAAGTGACATATGTTTCTCTAAAACTAAGCCGGCCTCACCTCCCTATACTAAAATATGCTGATCATGCACTACTTATAAGAAAAACTCCCATGACTTTCAAGGACTTTTCAATGAATTAGGTACATACTATATTAGAAACAAGCTGGAAATAAACCTAGACAAACCAATAGGACCCGGAGTCCCCCAATCCCGGGCCACACCCCCTCCCCAATCCATGAGTCAATGACAAGACAATGTAATTTGTCTTTGGGAAGAGGGCCATGTTTATTCACAAACAACAACAGTTTAAACTTGACATTTTTATCACCAAGTACATAAATTCATTCAAACAAAAGAAGATTCATTTATTCAGAATTCTTAACAACATCTAAGTTATATTATGAAAATGTGGAAATCTTAAACAAAGAAATACAAAATTGACAATTGTATTGACTTGATAGGATTTACATGAACCACACCCCTTACAATCAGGGCGCACTCTTAAGCAGTCTTCTAGCACCAAGGCCCAGACAACCTTCATCCATCCCTGAGAACCACACAGGTGACGCCCACCTGCATCCCTCGAAGGGCAGTCCCACCTTCTGGTAACCTTGTGCGTGCCCCAGGGGCCACCCCTCCAACACCATGCTGTCCTCAGGGGTCCTCAACTGACGCTGGGGGCTGGAGCCCCATGCCTTCTCTGTCTAACTGTGGACCTTTGCCCCCAGCCCCAGTGTGTACGTTACTCCTCAGGATTCAGATTGGTGTCCAGAATCCACGCAGTGCTGCCCCTAGGAACTAGTTGAACTAGTTGTAGGACTTCCCCCCTCTGTTACAGGGTGATCCTTAGGTTCACTTTCGTGTCATCAGGGTGACCAGGTCCTACCAGCCCTTCGCCCCCCCCCAACAGAAAACAGTTGTTGAGTAAAGGCCCAGATGTCATCAATAAACAAGTCAGTCCCAACATCAGACAAGTGACCCCCATCCCGATTAAACATGTTGTCACCCCTGACCAACCTGTGTGGGATGTTCCCAATCAGCCCTCATACTGGGCAAAGTTTGGCCATCACGGCATTGAGGTGCCAGACCGACACGTTCAGGGCCTAGCCCGGACGCCTGGACCCCAATTATGTTGCGGTATCATATGTCACCATGCAATAACCGCATCCTGGAAAATCCTACCTAGCCAATCAAACTCCTAAGAAATGGCTTCACTGACCGCTCTACACCCCAGGTTCACCATGTCACTACCACCAACATGGATAATAATCAGATACGGGAACTGCAGTCATGTGTTACCATTCAGGCTCTCCACAATTTGGCATAGCTGGCTGACCTTGAGGCCCCTGACTCCATACCATTGAATGCCGCTTCAAGCAAAGCCACCTTGTATGCAGAGGTGCAGACCCTATGAAGGCTAGCTATTATGGTGCCCAGTACCTGGGCATCAAGAGGTCTCCTCTTATCCTTGACCATACCCCCAAGCCTAGCCCACCCAGCTAAGGCCTTTCTCACCACAAAACAATTGCCTGCCTCTTGACAGCCCCTCAGTTTGGCGAAGAAGTTAATGGCTACCAAATGAACCCTTGCGTAAGAGACTGGCCTGCCCTGTGACCTTAAAGAATAAACAAATCAAGGTAGGTGAAAATGGCTCAAAAATACCCAGCCCTTGCAAGAAGGCTCTGTAAGTCCCAAAGCATTTTTTGGAATGCCCCCTGTGTCCGCTTGGTTAAGGATGCTGCCATTAAATCTGGTAGTGCGGGGCACTAATCCTCCACAGAGGCGTTTGGAACTAGGTCATCAGCTTCACTTCTTGTGGGTGAGCCTCCAGGAATTCCTGCAACTTTGAGCGAGATAAAGTGTCAGCCGCCTGATTATAGACCCCCGGAACGTGCCTTACCCTAAAGACAACACTGAGCTTTAAGCAAAGCAAGACAAGGTGTTTCAGTAACCTCAGTTCCTGTTTGCAAGATGCTCCCTGTCTGTTGATTGCCTTAACTACTGCCATATTGTCAGACCAGAATTTTACTGACTTATTCTGAAAGACATGCAACCAAATGGTGACTGCCACCAACATAGGAAACAATTCCAGAAATGCCATATCCTTGGTTAGGCCCGCCTCATGCTCTTGATCCGGCCAGTCTGCCTTGCACCACTGCTGTTCCAAAATGGCTCCAAAACCAACACTGCCAGCTGCATCAGTAAACAAGCCCAAGGACTCACTAGAAATGGGAGGTGTCGGCCAGACCACTGCTCCGTTGAATTGCTGGAGAAATTCCTGCCAAATAATTGAGTCCTCGTTCATCTCAGCGTGCAGTCTTACATGATGGTGTTTAAGTGTAAGACCAACCACCACCCTGGCAATTGACCTAGAGAAGGGGCGCCTCATGGGAATTATGCATGGTGCAAAATTGAGTTTTCCCACAAAAACCTGTAATTGACACAAGGTTACCATCTTCCTCAAAAGTGTGGTATCTGCAGCCTGAGTGAAGGCCTGGACCTTGTCCCTAGGTAATCTGCACTCTACAGCAACAGTATCAAAGTCAATGCCCCAGAAAGACAGACAAGTGGATGGGCCCACTGTCTTGTCTAGTGCAAGTGAAACTGCAATCTCCAAGTCTCTGAGTCAGATGGGGCCATAAGCAGGAAGCCATCAAGGTAATGAATGATGTCATGGTGGCCAGTCTTGTGAGTAAATAACCATTGTAACAGAGAGCTGAACTGGTCAAAATAATTAGAAGAAACTGCCGAGCCCATGGGCAGACACTTGTCATGGAAGTATTGGCCAACATATTGAAAACCTAGTAGATGGTAATAGTCCGGGTGAACCGGTAACAGCTTCAAAGCGGACTCAATATCCTTCTTCGCCAAGAATACCCCAGGGCCTACTTTGCGCAATCTAGCTAAAGCCATGTCGACAGAGGCATAACTCACAGAACAGAGCTCCAGGTTGATTGCATCAGTGACAGATAAGCCCCTGGGTGCCGAAAGATTATGGATCAGCCCAAACTGACCCAGCTCCTTCTTCGGTGCCACACCCAAGGGGGAACACATGAAGTTAGATCATCTTGCACTGACTAAGGGACTAGCAGTCCTACCTAGAGAGCTTTCTTTGTCCAGTTTCTGAATGACTACCCCAGGATGCGCTCCCACTGACAAATTGTCACAGTGCAGGACAGGCACCACCTCGGAGGCTGGGATGTGGAAAACCAATAGAAAAACCGTGACATAACAACAGAGCTGCCTTCTTATTAGGGTAAATATTCAGTCAAGGGAGGAGTTTATCTTACCGGACCTGGGTGGGTAATGACCTACTGGCTGGCAGGCTTAGAAGTGTCCTTTCCCCTTTCTTCGGATTTCTTAACACATTTAGACTCTGGAGGGGAGGGGTGCCGACAGAGTAAGCACACCTGTTTAAATTTACAAGATCCCGCTGGCCGAGTGACTCAAAGTTTCCTGTTAAAAGCCCAGCATGACCTTTTTTTGTCCCCACCACCCCACTACAGACAAAAAGGTTTTTAAGGGATGTCTTGTTATTTATACTCTGCAGCCAAATGTTGACTTCTGTGTAGATCCACCTAATATCCGGATCTTCAACCTTAACCCACCTAAAATCTCTATCATAGTTCAACCAAGCTGACCCGCCATAAGTCTGGTGAGCCTTCAGAATTTTATTTGCATAAAAAAATCATAGGTGCCACCAACTCAGGATTCTTTTCCAATATTACTGTTATGAAAACGTTAGAGCCAAACAACCATTTAGTAATGGAATCTTTTACTCTAGGCTTCTTCTCTTTAGAGGAGGCATCCTAACCATCCTTTACTTGCACTTCGCACTCCCGCCTCCTGGGCCTAATCAGCGAGAAAATGTCCACAAATTCCCCTCTCCAGATCTGCTCTTTGACCTAAACAGGCACATGCGAAGCCAACTTCCCTGAATTAGATAGCAAAGTGTCCTGCCTACCCAACCGTTTGGTTGTAGATCCTGCATCCTTCACTCCACCTTCTGCTACTTTACCTGATGGTGTAGCACCAAACCTACTGTTTGCACTCTCCTTTTGAGTTCCAAGATCAGGCCCCATTCCACTGTGACCTTTACCAGGGCCTTGACCTGCTTCTGTAACTAAGAGATTGTGGACAAACCAGGAGGAGAAGGGGCCTACAGGGCAGTCAAAGCACTGGTTACCTGACCCCCAGTTGCTGGGTTCGCCAGCTGAGAAAACAAGGCTGCAATTGAGGACAGTACTCCTGAGGATCTGCCTGCACCCCTGAACTTTCCCCCAGCTCTGCCTGTGCTACCTGAGGCTGTGACCCCACAAGTTGGTTTTTCACTCACCCTTGGGGCCCCAGACCCCGACCCTGACTGCCCTGAGGGATCACCATTTTTCTGCTCAGTGAGTTGCTTCAATTACTGCTTAATCTCACTCAGCACTGCAAGTATAGAGCATAGAACTGGATTCTGCTCCCATCTGCTGGGGCTCTGCAAGGGCGGTAACCAAGACAGGGGCCACAGGCAGAGTAGCTACCCTCTGGTGGAAACCAGATGTCCCAAGGCTACACTGGGATTCCCCCACTGCACCCCATGTGGAATGGTCTGATTTTGGCTTATTCCTCCTCTTCACAGAGGAAAGGCCGCCTGCGGGAGGACATTCGACCGCCTGGGGTGCTCCAGTACTACCTGTTCAGTTACTGCCTCCTGTTCTGGCTCAGAAGCTGAGCTGCTATTCTCATCCCCTTCACCCAGCTTGGCTAAGACCATCTCCAGTAGTTGCAATAACATTGGGTCCCTACCTTACCTCTTGCCCACCCACAAAGAAATCACAAACCCACCCAAAAGCACTAGTATACAATCCACCACCCTCAAGGGCTCTCATCTGCGATGTTAAGTCCATGCTCCCGGCCCAGTGCAGCAGCTGGTGATGGACCTACAAAATCTCACCGCAGGCAAGGCAAAAAAGCTGTACAACAATGACACCAGGCACGGGAGGTCAGAGGGAGACAAAGTGAGATAGAGCGGGGGCCCAAGCAGTGAGGAATTAACTCACCCAAAGACAGGTTAAGGCCCCCTTTAAACTGCCTAGGCTAAGTATGTCTGGCACTTAGCAAAATGCGTTATGTTAACTGCTATAAGGGATTGAGGTATGTAAGGAGAAGCAGGGTGAAATAATTATATTTTCATGCAATCACACACAAGTGACTAAGGCTCATGCAGGGGGTACACTGTTCACTTTTAAAGATAAATAGTTACGCAACCATCCTATTACATCTTGCTAAGGAAGAGGAGCAAACACAACGGCCCACAGAAACCAATATGACAGATTAGTTCTGCCAGAATCTGATCATGTGGCCCTCAGGTAGCTAAATGAGCCAACAAGCTTGTAAGATCAACTACTAGCTGGCACTGCCTTGCAACAATTTAACTGCGCATAACCCCATATCAACAAAGGGGACCACAGATGCTCAATAGCTGACCGCAGCAGCCTTAGCAATTCCTTTTAGCCTGCGAAGAGAGCACGCTCTTGTTGTTGGCCTGCAGACTTAACTCCCTGCAAACACACTACTGGAGGGGATGGAAGTTGGGTTTGTTGCTCACAGCCTGGCCCAATACACTGCCAAAAGAATCTAGAGAAGGTGAAGGGAAATGGAATCAGAGGCACACAATCCCCAAGGCACTTTCCAAAGCCGCCGGTGAGCTGTACAGCTGAGAGAGCGGCACTGCATGGGCCTTGTGACGTGATGAAAATCACTCCAGGGGTCTGATGATGAGCAGGTATGGGCTCAAGGCGCAGCTGAAGAGAGTCACTGCAGTTTCCTCTCCTGACCATCGCAAAGCCTCAGAAAGGAGGCTTCAATGCTGCTCATGGGCTAAATATCCTCGGCTATCGCAATGGTGGGAGCGGACATGACGTCTTCAATGACTCGCCACTCCAAGGCGTTGTTCGTTCCATGTTGTGATGCAGGAAGGTTCTGGTGCTCACCCCCTGCCCCCGGCCAGAGAGTCAATCAAAACAAAAGGGGGCCTGACCATCAGGGGCCCTGACCATCAGGGGCCCAGGACCCTAATGCCGCAACCAGGTAAGTCGGGACACTTCCCCAAGATAATTATAATAGGACAGAAAATCAGAAAGGAAGGCTGGTGGTATATTAATAAACGAAAATTTTAAATTGTACGATCTCACAAATACTTAAGCATTATACTCGACAATCATGGTTTCTTTCATGACCATAATGTAATTTTACTAATTAAGGACAACTCCTTGAGCTATGCGTTTAATTCATTGTATTCCAAAATACAGTGCCCTGCTCTTGAGCCATCATTGGAAGTGATCAAAAGCAAGTTAGAACTATGGCTAACCTACTGTTTGGAAGTCCTGCCAGGACACCAATCAGGGCGAAACCGTTCTTAGGTTGCTTATGCTCCAATTCAGGGAAGACCTGGCCTAGCTGTTCATGCTGGACTGTTCCTATTGGAGCAAGGTCAAGACTGATTTGCATATTGCTGGGGCCAAACTAAGATGGCAAAAGAAGGATGGGCTGGAATGCTACCATGAGCAATTGCCGGTGGTTAGACAACTTGCAAGCATTCATCCCATCACCTTTTGTGTATTCGATGTACCACCCTAAGTGGCAAGGGTATGGAGTCAAAACTGATTTTCATATGGCTGAAAACAAACTGAGGTGGCAGGGTGGGCAAAAGAATGATGGGTTGGGATGCTACCCTGAGCGGCTCCAAATGGTCAGACAAAGAATTCCTTCCCATTACCTTTCCTGTGGTGTAAGAAGCATGTGCACTGCCTGGGAGCGTAAGAACTCTTTATTTTGAAATATTTTTACAGCACAGACAAAAGATTCATGTACAAGTTGACTAAAATAAAGTTAACGAGTAGATATCACTGAAACTAAATCTATGCACAGGTATGTGCAGTGTTTATAGAGACAGACACTCAATGGCAGATGGTTTACCCGCAAGCTTAGGGCTGGCCTCAGGCCCAAGGCGATTGCAGGTTATGTGTTGAAGGTGTGTTGACGTAGGAAGGTGGAATAGAGTCCCACACTCTAGCAGCGCAGCCTGAGAAAGCCTGGGGGAGAAGAGTGTCAATGCTGAAGAGCTTGGAGGAGCCTTCTGAAATGATACATTTTATAGCCACATGGTAAGAGTTATGGGAATGATGAGTTTGGGTTTAAGAATGTTGAGCCAGATTTACAACAAACTGGTGAAGCATGGTGCTGTGCCAAAATCAGCAGCACCGCACTGGACCAGTTTTGAAATGCAGGGATTCGCCGGATTTACAAGAATACGGTGCACCCCTGCGTTTCCCCCTGTGCCGGTGCTAAATTTAGCTGCCCACACCAAGGTAGGCATCTTTGCACTATAGTGCAAGGATGTCTGCATAGAGCGGATTGATTGTTTATGTGCAGGAAGGTAACTTCCTGCACGTAAACAATCTACAATGGCGGTTGCAATTCTATGTGTGCTGTATAATGCAGCACACATAGAAGTAGCAAACGTAATTTCTGAATGACTGTTTATGTGCAGCAAGGAATACCTTCCTGCACATAAACAATCATTCATGGCGGTATTGCTCTTTCTATCTGTGCTGCAGAATGAAGCACACATAGAAAAACCAAAAGCGGGGAGAAATTAAGGCATGGGTGTTGCGATAGAATGCACACAGTAACACCCCTTGCACGTCGCTAATGCAGTAAACTGCGTCGGGGGGCATATTTACAAGGCGGCGTTAAGACAAAAAAGTGGCTGAGCACGGCCTTGTATATATGCATAATGTACAGCGCCACGGAGCGTCACAAAAAGTGACGCCCCGGTGGCGCTATGGGGCTTGTAAACATGCCCTGTTACTGTTAAAGAGTCACTGATGTTTGCAAATTCAAATTGCGACTCATTTGATTTTGTTTTCAGCATCAAGATGAACACCTAGACATCCTTGTTTTTTGGAGTAAATGCAGTGAACAAGTTTTTGCACATTTAATGAAAACAAGAAATTGATGTGGTAGATGGCATAACTCTTAAACAGCCCCCCTGTTACGTGTCAAGCCGTTAACCAACCTTTTGTTTTTTAGCTAGCGGTATGTTGCGTTCTGGGAACTATTGTTTACATTGTAACATTACAAGGATGGGTGAAGCAATTGGAGGATAACATGGTTGTACACTCAGCAGCCTCTCTGGTGGAAGGTTATTTGTTTCGTGAAATCACCGCTGTTTCAGTAGACACAAATTTGCTAATATTGTTTCTGGATTTTGCCCAGCAAGTCTCAAAATCCGTAATTCCTGGTCGAACAAATAGTCTTAGATTAATACTTGGGGCAGGCAGCGCACGTGCCTGCTGGGAAGCCAGAACATCTGGCCTGCTTTTACATCCTAAGCTTCGAGGATTGTTGCGCACACATAATACGCTAGTCAGAAGTAAAATAAACACAGTTCTGATGATGGAGGACAATAATGTTCGGTTAATGATTACATAATGTGTATGTGTTTTCCTCTTAGGCTTTGCCCGCTTCGGTCTCTTGTCTCTCTCCTTCTTTCTCCGTGGAACTGATCAGTGCTTAATTTGTGCTTGTTGTTTCCGGTGCTGAGCACCGGCACTTATTTTTGAGGGCCAGAGCTTATTCTTCTGCCTCAAGCATTTGCTGCGAGTAAAAGACACATATGGGAATGACGGATGAAGGGAAAAACAAAAAGGCGTCACAAAGAGAGAAAGTAGAAAGCTGCAAGAGTGAGCTGAAGGGGCAGGGAGTGCCTTTATATGGATTGAATAGGCCCGAGATGGCTTCGGGATCACGCTGCCTCAGTATTCCGGGTTCTTACATTTAATTGCAGCAGCCGCGTGTTTGAAGAGGGCTTTGGGCACCGGCATCTTTTCATTTACAAATTAAGCACTGGAACTGATGGTGCACTAGACTTGATGGAGGCCAGAGGCTGGGCATCTACACACTGGCAACAGGCCTGGCATACATTTGTACACCATAGCTAGGCTATGGAAAGCCTTCTTCGTTCTCTCCAGGCTTGACCTTGTAAATGTTAATTGGGAATGAACAAACCAACCAACAATCAAGGATCAAAAAATGCCTTATTCTCCAGACAAAGACATTTCTGAAACAATAGGAACATATTAACTATTAACTTGAAAGCTGTCAGGGTTAGAAATTAGCAATAATATTCTAAGTGAAATAGCTGATCTCAATAAATACTGAGAACTCATGCATGGGACCTCAAAAAGGTGTAGTCTTTCTGCAATGTTTTTCTCAGTCCATCCCTGGCTAATGTTGCTTGCTTACCCTGATTCTGCACCTTATTTTAGCTTGTACCAGCCTGAAACTTCAGCTTTGTGAAGTGCCCCTCTGCAAAAAGTACCTTTACAAAGAAGGGTTTTAATGGATTTGAGGCTTTTTCCGTTTAGTGCAATTGGCCCCTGCTGTCTTAGGGGCATATTTATTCTCTGTATGCAGCAGATTTGCATAATTTTTTTATGCAAATCTGGTGCAAACTTAACTCTATATTTATATTTTGGTGCTAGACATGTCTAGCGCCAAAATATTGGAGTTAACATCATTCTTTGCCTGAGAAAAACTACCTTGTGTCAATGAGATGCAAGGTAGGCGTTCCCAGGCAAAAAATGCCTCAAAGGCCCTAGCTCCTTATTTCTACTCCCATGCAAAAATCACGAACGGGAGGAGGAGGGCCTTAAATAATGGCGCTAAGCATGCTTAGTGCCATTATTTAATGCCTGGGTATGGGCAGGCGTAAGGGGGTCTGTAGGCAGATTTCCATGGTCAGAGACCATGGAAATTGCCCACAGGTGCCCTTCCCTGTCCCCAGGTGCACCCCACCCACCCCTACCCACACCAGCAAGTCACATACGGATGGGGACCAACGCTGCTCTGGGGGCCTGACTTGGGGCATTCGTCCCCTGGGCATGGCCACTGGGGTGGTGGGCATGGCTCCTGTCTTTATTAAGACAGGGGCCATGTCCATGTGGCTTGTACACCAGAAAATGGCGCTACACTGCCTAGAGGCAATTGTTTTGCCTTTAAACAGTGTAGCGCCATATTTTGGTGAACAATCCCCGGTTCCCCTTACGCCTCCCCGGCCCTATTAGCGTCCTTTCCAAGGACACTAACAGGGCTTTAGCGCCAGCTAGCGCCATTCCATAAATATGGCACCCAGCTGGTGTCTAGGAATACCGGCGCTATACTTTTTGGCGCAAACTTGTGTTAGCGCAGGTTTGCACCAAAAGGTATAAATATGGACCTAAGTGTCTGGCTTCTATGGCCAGTGTTGCTGTAGGAGCAGACAGCGTGGCATCTGAAAAGGGCTGTCTTTCATCCCATACACCCAACCCTTGATACACCAGGAAATTCTATGGAATATTTTGAGTCCAGCTCGGATTAATATTTCTTTTAGTTATGTCAGCATGGTGCTGATAGACCTCTTCCCCAGCAAGTCAATTGTGTTTGGGAGAGCTCCTAACCTTCACTGCAATTTATCTTCATACCTCTACT
Organism: Pleurodeles waltl; assembly: GCF_031143425.1. Classification (NCBI taxonomy): domain Eukaryota; kingdom Metazoa; phylum Chordata; class Amphibia; order Caudata; family Salamandridae; genus Pleurodeles; species Pleurodeles waltl. Next base: position 185,398,479 of record NC_090447.1, read on the forward strand.
TATCTCTCAAGCCTTCCTAACATCTCTGTAACATTAAGAGATACTTGAAGCCAAACATCTTCGGAGTTCAAACACCCAAATTGGTGGACACTGCTAGCAGCGGTAAATAAAAGAAATGTATTTAAGCACATGTGAAAGTAATTTACAGAACCAGAGTGGCTCTAATTGCAGCTGCCAGTCTGCCAAAAAATGAAAATTGAAAATATTTTTTTTTCTGAAAGACCACAATAGGTGAGGTAGGAAGCAACAGAGGACAGTGAAGCAGGAGTGAATGGCAGGAAGAGCAGCAGCCAGGGGAGCAGTTGAGGAGTTTGGGGCAGAGGGGAGGAATACAACAATCAAAAGAAAAAGGAAAGGGTAGGGATGCAAAGGACAATTGCGGTGTGGGGGAGGCGAGATCAACATGGCGATTGCAAGAGGCGGTATTTGGAGGCAGCAAGAAAACACATGCACTCATGAAGAGTTGAAAGAAAAATGTATGGTTGCTGATAGAAGTAGTGGAAGAAAACAAGTAATCGAGTAGAAAAGAGGGATAAGAAGTTCTGATCCAGGGAAGGAACAAAAACAAAAAGATGAAGGAATGTCACTGAATAAGAAACAAGCAGGTTGGCTCTTATCCATCTATAAATATTGGTATAGTTCACAAGAGTTTGTTTGACAGCAGACAGCTAAGAGCTGTCTGTAAGTGAGACATAATTAAAGTAAATGGTTTGCTTGGCCTATTTGTCACTCTGTATCTGTTAGACCTGATAGCCTTAGGGTGGTCACCCCTAACTTTTTGCCTGCCTCCCTCCACTTTTTGGACACTGTTTTTGTTGGCTTTTAGACTCTGCACACTTTATCACCGCTAACCAGTGCTAAAGTGCATATGCTCTCTCCCTTTAAACATGGTAACCTTGGATCATAGCTGATTGGACTATTTAATTTACTTATAAGTCCCTAGTAATGTGCACTATATGTGCTGAGGGCCTGTAGATTAAATGCTACTAGTGGGCCTGCAGCACTGGCTGTGCCACCCACTTCAGTAGCCCCTTTACCTTGTCTCAGGCCTGCCATTGCAGGGCCTGTGTGTGCAGTTTCACTGTCACCTCGACTTGGCATTTAAAAGTACTTGCCAAGCCTAAAAATACATTTTCTCCACATATAAGTCACCCCTAATGTGTTCCCTAGGTAACCCCTAGAGCAGGGTGCTGTGTGGGTGAAAGGCAGGACATGTACCTGTGTAGTTTACATGTCCTGGTAGTGTAAAGCTCCTAAATTCGTTTTTGCACTACTGTGAGGCCTGCTCCCTTCATAGACTAACATTGGGGCTGCCCTCATACACTGTTGAAGTGGTAGCTGCTGATCTGAAGGGAGTAGGAAGGTCATATTTAGTATGGCCGGAATGGTAATACCAAATCCTGCTGACTGGTGAAGTTGGATTTAATATTACTATTCTAGAAATGCCACTTTTAGAAAGTGAGCATTTCTTTGCACTTAAATCTTTCTGTGCCTTACAATCCACGTCTGGCTGGGCTTAGTTGACAGCTCCTTGTGCATTCACTCAGACACACCCCAAACACAGGGTACTCAGCCTCACTTGCATACATCTGCATTTTGAATGGGTCTTCCTGGGCTGGGAGGGTGGAAGGCCTGCTCTCACACAAAGGACTGCCACACCCCCTACTGGGACCCTGGCAGACAGGATTGAACTGCAATGGGACCTGGTGCACTTCTTAGCCACTCTTTGAAGTCTCCCCCACTTCAAAGGCACATTTGGGTATAAAACAGGGCCTCTGCCCTACCTCATCAGACACTTGCTGGAGAAGAAACCTGAACCAGAACCTGCATCCTGCCAAGAAGAACTGCCTGGCTGCCTAAAGAACTCAACTGTCTGCTTTCTCCAAAGGACTGCTGCCTTGCTGTTGCCCTGTTGCCTTGCTGAACTTTTGCCTTGCTGCTGAAGTGCTCTCCAAGGGCTTGGATAGAGCTTGCCTCCTGTTCCCTGAAGTCTCAGGACCAAAAAGACTTCTCTTTTTCATTTGGACGCTTTGTGCGCCGAAAAATTTGACGCACAGCTTGCTCCGTGATGAAAAATTCACTGCACGCCGATCCGGAAAGACGGCGCTCAACGCAACGCCTGCGGTGCGACCGGAACTTCGACGCACGGCCTCGCCTGGACAACGCCGCCCAACTCCAGAAAGGAAATCGACGCGACGCCTGCCGTGAGGAAGAAGATTCCACGCACAGCCCACCGGAACGACGCGCAACCGGAAAACAAGCCTAGGATTCCACGCACGGACCCCAGGACATCTGGTAATCCCGCAAACCACAGAGAGAGACTGTCCACGCGCCGGAAAACGACGCACGACTTCCCCACGTGAAAAATAACGACACAAGTCCGTGTGTGCAGGGGAGAAATCAACGCACACACCATTTTTCCACGTATCTCTTCTTCTGCGGCCCCTTTGCGGAGATTTTCCACTTTAAACCAGGCACTTTGTGCTTGAAAGAGACTTTGGCGGTCATTCTGACCTCGACGGTAAAAGGCGCTTACCGCCAGTCAGAAAACCGCCATGACACCGCCGCGGCCGCGGTAAACCGCCACGGTCATTCTGACCCGCAACTTGCAAGCCTTCAAAAACCCGACATCCACAAAAGTCCGCCACACCAAAGGTCAGCGAAAAGATGGCGATGACCAAACCTCCACCGTCACGCCAACAGAAATACGCCCACACTATCACGACACACGAATCCACGCAGCGGTCTTTCAAACGCGGTATTCCATTGGCGGTACACACCGCCGCCGTCAAAATACACACACACATAGAAAACTCAACCACATTGGTCATTTTGAAACACATACACCTGATACACATACTAACACCACTCCCACACACCCAACACAATATAAAACACACACCCACATCACCCACAAACCCCTACGACCCGAAATTATTGACGAAGGCTAGAGAGAGAGCACAGAATAGACAATCCCACAACACAGAGGCACACAACACCATCACCCACACAGAATCCACACACCAAACACCACACACCACTACACGCACCACACTCATCACCACAAACGCCACCCCACACCTCATCCACACCACCCCATGGCACCCCAAAGACACCCCAGGTTCAGTGACGCAGAACTCAGGGTAATGGTGGAGGAAATAGTCAGTGTAGAGCCCCAGCTCTTCGGGCACAGGTGCAGCATACCACAATTGCCAGGAAGATGGAGCTATGGCAAAGGATAGTGGACAGGGTCAACGCGGTGGGACAGCATCCACGCAATCGGGAAGACATAAGGAAGCGCTGGAACGACCTACGGGGGAAGGTGCGTTCCATGGTATCAAGGCACAACATTGCGGTGCAGAAGACTGGCGGCGGACCCCCACCTACTCCCCCAGAATTCACAGCATGGGAGGAGGAAGTCTTGCACATCCTGCATCCTGAGGGCCTCGCAGGAGTAGGAGGAGGAATGGACTCTGGTAAGTCAAATCTTCACTACTTCATTCCCCCCACCCCACCTGCATGCCAAATCATACCCCCACCCTCACCCCCACCCCCATCACTCCAACTCCTTGCAAATGGCTCACCATCACAACCCACCCATCCCAACACCTATCCCTGCATGCGACCACAAACCATGGACACCCATCACCAAAGCATGCCCACTGCACACACCCATCACCCCCACAAGCCACCGTCACAAAAGCCCCCACAAGGGAATGCCAGCACTGGGGGACACGGCCACCCACCCATTACACGAAATGCCACACACAGAAGCAATAACCATACCTTCATACCCCTGCAGGACCCGAACGCCACCACACCGCCACGGAGGGTACAGAGATGTCCATCCCACCCCCAGAAGAGGCCCCCAGCGATGACAGCAGCTCTGTCTCCCTGGACCCAGATGACCAGCCCGGCCCATCGGGGACCTCTGGACAGTCGGTTCCCCACAGACAGCCACAGGCTACACCAGACCCAACCCCCTCTGGGAACACCAGCACAGCTCCCACCCAGCGGGCCCATGCCTCTGTCTCCAGGACACGTCAAGCAGCGGTGTGTCCACCACTACAGGGCACCCAGGTTGACTCACCACCCCAACAACAACAGGGACCTGGGGGCAGTGGTAGTGGGCACACCGTCCAGGGGACAGAGGCCCAGGAACACAGGGGAACTGGGAGGGCTGCTGTGTGACAGGGGGGGGACAGGCCAAGGGAACCGACTTTCCAAGAGGCCCTCTCCTCCATCATGGGAGCTTACCACCACTCCCAGGAGACGATGGCGACGGTACTGGCCAGGTTCCAGGAGATCCAGGCACTGCAGGAGGAACGGTACATGGGGTTCAGAGAGGAACTGAGGAACATCGGTTCCGCAATGGGGACCATCGTCGTGGCCCTTAACCAGATAGTCACCACATTGCGGGACCATGTGGCACCCCAAAGGGCCCCTGTCACTGGCCAGGAACAGCCTACCACCTCCGCCGGCGCTAGTGGACAGGAGGCCCCCACACAACAACAGGCCACCAGAACCCCACCTCCTGCAGAAGAAGAACCACCCCGCAAGCGGAACCTGAGATCTCACAAGAAGACAGAGTAGGATTGCAAGACCCCCGCCAGCATAAGATACCCCCTGATGTCATCCCACTGTCCCACATTGTCACCCTGTCCAACCTTGAACTGCCCCTGCTCCATCCTTCCACAGGCATATGGACAATGCACCTGTGCGTCTGAGAACTGGACTCTGCCATGGACATTACTCCACCCCCACCCATCACCGTTTTACAATCATGTACCTATATGTAGCACTTTAAATAAATCACTTATTGCACTTAAAATAACAGGAGTCTGCTTGGATTCTTAACAAATGTATTACACATAACGGTGCAATAATGTCCAGTTACTTTGTGATGACAACATACCAATATCAATAAGCTTTAGTCCATGGGCAAACAAAGCAGAAGTCACGCAGTGGGTCATACAGCTCTGAAAAGGGAAGGGAAAGTCACAAATCAGTTAACAGGAACTGGGGGGAAACACAGACAGTAGAGACGCATGAGGCCTTAAGTAAATGTAATATGGCGTGGGTGATTCTTACCTGTGTGCTACTGAAAATATTGTTGTATGACTGTTGTCCGTGTCGTCCCCGTCGTCTTCCTCCTCTTCACTCTCCACAGCCTCCACAGCTGCTACAACACCACCATCTGGACCATCCTCCTGCAGAAAAGGCACCTGGCGTCGCAAAGCAAGATTGTGAAGCATACAGCAGGCCACGATGATATGGCACACCTTCTTTGGTGAGTACATTAGGGATCCCCCTGTCATATGCAGGCACCTAAACCTGGCCTTCAGGACCCCGAAGGTCCTTTCTATGATCCTCCTAGTTCACCCATGGGCCTCATTGTACTGTTCCTCTGCCCTGGTCCGGGGATTCCTCACTGGGGTCAGTAGCCACGACAGGTTGGGGTAACCAGAGTCACCAATTAGCCACACACGGTGTCTCTGTAGCTGTTCAATCACATAAGGGATGCTGCTATTTCGCATGACATACGCGTCATGCACTGACCCAGGGAACTTGGCATTTACATGGGAGATGTACTGGTCAGCCAAACAGACCACCTGGACATTCATCGAATGATAACTTTTTCTGTTTCTGTACACCTGCTCACTTTCTTTGGGGGGAACCAAGGCCACATGGGTCCCATCAATGGCACCAATGATGTTGGGGATATGTCCAAGGGCATAGAAATCACCCTTCACTGTAGCCAATTCGCCCACCTCAGGGAAAATAATGTAGCGCCGCATGTATTTCATCAGGGCAGACAACACTCTGGACAAAACCTTTGAAATCATAGGCTGAGACATCCCAGATGACATGGCCACTGTTGTCTGAAAAGACCCACTTGCCAAAAAATGGAGTACTGACAGAACCTGCACCAGAGAGGGAATCCCTGTGGGTTGGCGGATGGGGGACATCAGGTCTGGCTCCAGCTGGGCACATAGTTCATGTATAGTTGCTCTGTCAAGCCGGTATGTAAGTATGATATGTCGTTCTTCCATTGTCGACAGGTCCACCAGCGGTCGGTACACGGGAGGATTCATCCTTCTCCTCGCAAGTCCCAGCGGACGGTGCCTAGGAAGGACAACATGGAGCACAGAGTCAAGCAACCCACAGGTTCGTTCACACAGCTTGCACAGTACACGAATCGCTAAGCATGGAAAGGCTTGTATGAGTGGGAAGGCAAGGCCTAGGCCTGTGTGACGCAGTAAAAATTATGCCATGTGGGCCCTTGAAATGGCGGCTGCCTGACCTGTGAAGTGTGACAATGTGATGTGAGCTCATTGCGCTGGCATGGCACACCGTGGCGGTAGGCGGTCGAAGACCGCGGTGCTAAGCCGCATTGGTTAATATTGAACCCTATGGGTTTCAGGAGCCAAGGACGATGTGCGCCGGCGGTCGCGGTACGCACCGCGGCGGTACGCACCACCGCAGGCGTGACCGCCATTTTCTATCTGATTAATCACTCGAGACCTGATCATCCACAGGAGAGGACCTATACTGCAAGTGCTGCTGTGACCTCGGTCTGGGAGATACAATGGCTGCTGCGACTGGGGAAAGGGCCCCTGCCTTCACTTCAGAAGAATTGGAGAAACTTGTTGATGGGGTCCTCCCCCAGTATGCGCTACTCTACGGTACTCCAGACCAACAGGTTAGTACACAGGGTGCACGTTGAATGGGCTATGCCTGTGTTGAGTGAGGTGTATGTAAGATGGTGGGGAGGGGAGCGAATGATGAGTGCAACGCACGAAAGATGAGAGCATGTGCCACATGGCAAGGTTGGGGAGGGGGGGGCCACTCACATTGACCAGGCAGAAAAGTAATGAGATTTCCTTTACCACCCTGTACATGTCACATAGGTCAGCGCCCATCAGAAGATCGACATTTGGCGTGCCATCGCCAAGGACGTCCGGGCCCTGGGGGTCCACAACAGACGGGGCACCCACTGCCGAAAGAGGTGGGAGGACATCCGCCGCGGGACCAGAAAGACCGCGAGTCTCTGCTGGGGATGGCCTCCCAACGTAGGAGGGGTGCCAGCCGCCTATTGACCCCCCTGATTTCCCGGATCCTGGCGGTGGCCTACCCCGATTTGGATGGGCGCGTGAGGACATCACAGCAGACACAAGGGGGTGAGTATCAGCACATTCTGCTATCTTTGCACGCAGTGAAGGTGTCTGGGTGGGGGAGGAGGGCTGTGGCTATCTCTAGGCCAGGGCGCATTCTGTAGGCTAGGACCCTCCGTTAGGCATGGCCCTGTGCCCCCACCCCCCACCTCTGTAGGGTGCCAAGTACAGCTATCCATGGTCCGGCCTCACCCATGTGTGCATTTGTCGTCCATAGACCTGTCGGCCTAGTCAAAATAACTGAGTGGTGTACCCCGATTGCGCGGCCTAGTGCAGGGGGCTTCTGTGTCTGTCCTCTCCGCCAACGGTGTTGCCAATGCATGCACTCAACTTCATTTCCCCCCCCCCCCATTTTCTTTGTCTTCCTGTTCATGTGTGCATTAGCATCATCAGGCGGAGGAGAAGTGGCATCGGCGCACGAGGGAGCTGCATCTCACATGGCCCCGGAGGGCCATGCAACAGACTCCGAGTACACCAGTGAGACGGAGGGCGAGTGGAGCTCCACAACGGGGACCCGTGGAGACGTCGGCGACACCGACACGTCCTCGGAAGGGAGCTCCCTTGCGGTGGCGGCAACATCCGTGCCCACCGCCACAACAGGTACAGCCGCCACCCAGCGCACCAGCGCCGCCCTCCCAGCAGCCCCTCAGCCTTCGCTCCTTGCCCGCTCACCCAGGAAGGCGGGCATCTCCTTCGCCCCAGGCACCTCAGGCCCTGCCCCAGTTACCCCTGCTGCCCTCAGTAAGGAGGTCATTGACCTCCTCAGGACGCTCATTGTTGGGCAGTCTACTCTTTTGAATGCCATCCAGGGTGTAGAAAGGGAGGTGCATCGGAGCAATGCATACCTGGAGGGCATTCATTCGGGTCAGGCTGCCCATCAGCGATCGTTCAACGCTCTGGCCTCAGCACTGACGGCAGCCATTGTCCCTGTCTCCAGCCTCCCTCTTCTGACTCCCTCCACCCAGTCCCAGTCTCCTGTTCCTCTGCCTATCCCATCCACACCATCAGACCAGCCTGCACACACCTCTACACCCAAGGGCAGCTCATCCAGACATAAGCACCACAGATCCCACAAGCATTCACCCAAGCAACATCCAGATGCAGACATGCCAACAGTCACTACCACCTCTGTGTCCCCCACCTCCTCATCTCCCTCCTCTCTCCCTGTGACGTCTCCACTCACACCTGCATGCACACCACCATCAGCCAGTACTTCCATCACCAGCACACCCTCCATTACAATCCGCACACGTGCAGTCACCACCCCCACTGCCATTTACACGTCCCCTGTGTCCTCTCCCAGTGTGTCTGTCACCCCCTCTTCCAAACCACACAAACGCAGGCAGCCACCCACCCAACAGCCATCCACCTCACCACAGCCTCCGTCACAAGCACCTGCACCCAAAGACAGCACACTTGACTCTCCTACAACCACATCCTCTTCCTCCACTCCCATACCCACTACACCTACCCGTCCCTGTCCTTCCAAAGTGCTTTTCCTTTCTAACTTTGACCTCGTTCCAACCACTGACCCACCCCCTCCATCTGGTAAGAGTAAAAAAAGCACCTCAGCCACCACCAGCCCTGCATCTACTATGACAATAGTGCAGGGCTATTGGAGTCCACCAGCTACTAGGGCAGGAACATCGGCCAGCAGCAAGGGGACAGCCAGCCCACCCCCTGGGAAGAGGACAAAAAAAACAAAGGGCCGGGGCGACAAGCCTGAGACGGCTGCCACCAAGGACAGTAGCCTTGCCCCGTCACCTGCCACATCATCAAAGGGAGGCAAGGGCCACAGAGCTTCAGCGAAGGAGGGCAAGGGCAGCAGGGCGGAGAAGTCAGGCAGCAGGCGAGCTGCCCAGGAGGGCCCTCCAGCCCCATTCCGGTTGTGACGGACGACACCCACGGGCCCAGGACTCCATCACAGGAGGGCCCCGCGACCACAACGTCGGATGGCGAGTGAGCGGGAAGTCTTGGCCAGGTCTGGCTCCCTCGAAACACAGGACAAGCACTGCTGAACAGGGGCCCGCCGTGAGAAGCACAGCTGAACAGGGCCCGCCGTGAGAAGAACCGCTGAACAGGGGCCCACCGTGAGAAGCACCGCTGAACAGGGGCCCGCCGTGAGAAGCACCGCTGAACAGGGGCCCGCCGTGAGAAGAACCACTGAACAGGGGCCTGCTGTAAGAAGCACCGCTGAACAGGGCCCGCTGTGAGAAGAACCGCTGAACAGGGGCCCGCCGTGAGAAGCACCGCTGAACAGGGCCCGCCGTGAGAAGCACCGCTGAACAGGGGCCCGCCGTGACAAGCACCGCTGAACAGGGCCCGCTGTGAGAAGAACCGCTGAACAGGGGCCCGCCGTGAGAAGCACCGCTGAACAGGGGCCCGCCGTGACAAGCACCGCTGAACAGGGCCCGCCGTGAGAAGAACCGATGAACAGGGGCCCACCATGAGAAGCATCGCTGAACAGGGGCCCGCCGTGACAAGCACCGCTCTGCTGGGCCCTTCCTGTCAAGCAACGCTCCGCTGGGCCCTTCCTGTCAAGCACCGCTCCACTGGGCCCTTCCTGTCAAGCACCGCTCCGCTGGGCCCTTCATCTCAAGCACCGCTCCGCTGGGCCCTTCCTGTCAAGCACCGCTCCGCTGGGCCCTTCATCTCAAGCACCGCTCCGCTGGGCCCTTCCTGTCAAGCACCGCTCCGCTGGGCCCTTCATCTCAAGCACCGCTCCGCTGGGCCCTTCATCTCAAGCACCGCTCCGCTGGGCCCTTCCTGTCAAGCACCGCTCCGCTGGGCCCTTCATCTCAAGCACCGCTCCGCTGGGCCCTTCATCTCAAGCACTGCTCCGCTGGGCACCGCCGTCTCAAGCACCGCTCCGCTGGGCCCTTCCTGTCAAGCACTGCTCCGCTGGGCCCTTCCTGTCAAGCACCGCTCCGCTGGGCACCGCCGTCTCAAGCACCGCTCCGCTGGGCCCTTCATCTCAAGCACCGCTCCGCTGGGCACCGCCGTCTCAAGCACCGCTCCGCTGGGCCCTTCATCTCAAGCACTGCTCCGCTGGGCCCTTCCTGTCAAGCACCGCTCCGCTGGGCCCTTCCTGTCAAGCACCGCTCCGCTGGGCACCGCCGCCTCAAGCACCACTGGCCCATTGACAGTGCCGGTTCTGTGTCGAGCAGGGCTTCACGAAGCACTCTGGGCACCGTGGCTGCTCCATTAACAGTGGAGTCAGTAATCCATCTGATGGACTGTGGCTTTGCACTCCCCAGGATGGCACAGTGGGCAAGCCACCCACTGTAGAGACTTGTGAGACTGTGGCTTTGCACTCCCCAGGATGGCGCAGTGGGCAAGCCACCCACTGTAGAGACTTGTGAGACTGTGGCTTTGCACTCCCCAGGATGGCACAGTGGGCATGGAGGCCCCTCGTGGATCTGGCGTCGTGGACTCATGTGGCTGAGGTGCCCCCCCTTCCCTTCCCCCTGAGGTGCCTGTAGTTTTATCATCTGATGCCCCAGCAGTGTTCTCTCCAATGGTATCTGGTCTCCTGTGTGGGCTTTGCCCCTGTGTTTGTGCACATTGGCCCACGGACTATGGAACTTTGACAGAATGGGCAGGACTTATTGCCTATGTATATATTTTTTACTATGTTCATTCCTTATTTTGTATATTTCATATTGCATATTTCCCATGACTTCAATGGAGCTATATTATACATATATTTTAAAGATCATTTTATTTGTGTCTTTGCATTATCCCGGTGGGTTTGGGGGGTTTCACTCTGACTTGTTGCTCTGCATTGGTGTGTAGGTATTTGGGGTGGGGGGGTGGGTGTATGGCATATGTGTGTGCTCGTAAGCTTTCCTCCTCCCCTGTGTCGTAGGTGCAGTACTCACCGTTGTCGTCTGCGCCGGCGTTCGTACTCGTGGTAGATGAGCAGGTAGACAATAGCTGGTAGGATGTTTAATTCGGGTTCCATGCTGTCCTGCGTCCTCGTGGAGTGTGTAGAGGTGAGCGTTTTCCCGTTCGTATTCTGTTTCTGCCGTGTTTTTATCAGCGGGGCTCCCGCCCCGGAAAAGGTGGCGGATTGGTGAGTTGTGATAGGGTGGGCGGTACATTGTCTGCCGCCTGCCTGTTGGCGGTGACCGCCGCGCTGTTTGTCTGTCCCGCCGTGGCAGTCGGAGTGTTAAAGTGGCGGTCTGTGTTGGCGGTTCCCGCCAGGGTCAGAATTCCATTTTTTGGACCGCCTGCCTGTTGGCGGGTTGGCCGCCGCTTTATCACCGACCGCCAGGGTTGGAATGACCCCCTTTGTTTGCTTTTTAAAGACTTACAACACTTTATATCACTTTTCAGTGATATCTCTACAATTTCACATTGCATCTTTATTCGTTTTGACCTGCAATTATCCAGACAAATATTATATATTTTTCTAAACACTGTGTGGTGTATTTTTGTGGTGCTATATTGTGTTATTGTATGATTTATTGCACAAATACTTTACACATTGCCTTCTACGTTAAGCCTGACTGCTCGTTCCAAGCTATCAGAGGGTGGGCACAGGATAATTTTGGATTGTGTGTCACTTACCCTGACTAGAGTGAGGGTTCTTGCTTGGACAGGGCGTAACCTGACTGCCAACCAAAAACCCCATTTCTAACAGTATCCAAGAGGGTATTATGTGTGTGCATTTACAACTGGAAAAGGCCATAAACACAGCCATTTGTGAGTGTGTCTACAGGCTTTTAAATGTGCTCAAAGAACTATCTAACTCCTCAGTCATTGTATTCTCTGAAAAGGTCTAAATGCTTCACTGACTTTGCACTGAGCCACGCTGATTGGGTTCTATCTGGGATGGATGAGATTTCATTGGTTTGTTGATTCAATCTAAAGCTCAAGGGGGAAACAAAACAGATCAATGAAATTGCAACTGTATAGGGAATCTTGAGTAGAAATGTGTATTCCAAGCCAAGCTTAAGTTCTATCGCAAAGGTTCAAAATGAGGAACATTCTTTTTCACTCATAAATAGGGTCGGATGACATGTTTCTGTAACAAATTGAACATTATGAGCCTGATCCTTCCTCATGAGTAATGGTATAATATTTTAGTGCCAGCTGCATCCTCAGCCTCTCTATACTGTTTGATTTAAGCTATGCAAAAGTGATACTTTCCATGGCGAATATACACAGCGACTAGCCCTTTTCATGTATTGCTTTATTTCGTGTGTTAAATGTCGTTCTTGAACCATAATGTGCGTATAGTTAAATATAGAGTACACGTACTTTGCTATTTTCAACTACCACACAAATGTTATTTTTAACGGGTTTTTTTGGAATCTAAATGTTAAGGGAAAAGACCTGACTTTTCACCAATTCTAGAAATGTATTGACCTAAACGTCAAACTATATAAAAATAAAACCTGGAGTTTTGAGTATTGGTTGTAACTTCAAAGCTGTATCACATATAATACATTCTAGTGAATTTAAATAACAAACTTGGGACACTGAAGAAATATTTATTTCACAGTGATAAAAGCAGAAACAGTATTTGGACAATCCATTTCTCTCAAGATGATATGGTGTTGATCAGGTTTTTTCACAAACAACTCTCAGCTACATTTCATACCTCATCCCTAAGTGGAAAAAGACCATTATAGACTGAACTATAACAAGACAATAAGAAACGCTTTGCATTTTGAAAAGTATTGTCTCTTTCGCATTTCATGGACTACACAAAGTGCCAGGCAGAGAAGAAACTCTAACATGAAAGCTCCCACATCCACTGACATTCAGGGCCTCAGAAGTGGAATGGAGCCTTTGACATCCCAGGAAATGGCATCACAACCAAGACTGGTGAATAAACTAATGAGGTAAAGATATGTTTCTATGACAAAGATGTCAATTTAACAATCAAGCAGAGATCTGAAACGGTAAGGCCACTCTTGTGAGGCAACAAAAATATGGCCTTTGGAAATAAAAGATGTTGCATATCTACGGAGACAGACACACGCATGATCCACCGGACATTGAACACCAATTTTTGCAGAGGAAAGGCAAGAAAGAAAATGGGTCTTTTGGGAGAGTCACTTGAAGTCTGGTCCACAACTGTATATGCATGGGATAAATCTACCTTCCATAGCATCACTCTTACAAGGGCAAAGGAAAATTAATGTCATCAGTAAACTGTGAATCTGATCTTGTCATTTTCAGTGCATCCTCAGAGTAGTACATGGCAATTGCTATGGTACTTGAGCTGCCGGGACCTGACCTGCCACAGCAATCCAGCTGAAATATATGTCTCTTATAACACAAGGCATACTTTACATCATTTTAGGATGTATGTCTAAGAAGGAATTGCTGTTCTTACTACCAAATAACTGTTCACTATATTTCAAACATTGTCATCCAATGAATATCACTGATTTATTCTTAATCACTCTGTGACTAAAATTACATACTGCCAATAAAATACAAAATGTGTACCTTCAGTTGCATCTTCTGTGAAGGACTGGGGGCCTGATTTAGAGGCTGTGGAAATGAACTTTAAAGTTTCTGGAAGAAATGCTAAACTAGAAGGAGAATCCATTGGTGGAATTTTACCTGCCAAAGGGATAGTGTAAAGGAGAACATTTCATCAGTGTTTTTGCCTCTGGATTTATCATACCTAGTAATTGGATCTTTGTGGTTCAGTCCCTAGTATATCTCAACATCCCATATCAAGTGGGGTCCTGACCTTTTAAGGACAGCACTTGCTAATTATGAGGTACATAGAGAAAACAGTGAGGCATTACACAGATCATGTTTTACATGAAGCTTGCTTTCCCTGCTGAGGCTCATGCAATGCATGAATGAATGATTGTTGTCCTGCATCTTCTCATGAAGTGTGGGGATAAAGCTTGTCTTACTCTTGTTAATGATGTTTGTGAGAGAAGATTGCCCTACTGCTGTGTTTGAAGGATGTGTCTCCTACTACAGATCCCTCTGTGGGTGGAGGATCTTTAGCCCAATGCTGATATGGCTGTTTGTGGGCAAGCCTGTCCTACTGCTGACTGCACAGTGTGGATGATCTGGCTGTTTGTAGAAGAACTGTGGGGGTTATTACAACTTTGGAGGAGGTGTTAATTCGTCCCAAAAGTGACTGTAAAGTGACGGATATACCACCAGCCGTATTACGAGTCCATTAGATCCTATGGAACTCGTAATACGGCTGGTGGTATATCCGTCACTTTACCGTCACTTTTGGGACGGATTAACACCTCCTCCAAAATTGTAATAACCCCCTGTGTCTTACCGTTGCGCCACCTATTTATGCAGAAAGTGTGTTCATATTGTATGTGGGATGCCTTGTTCCATGACTGCCAATTCTGTGTGTCGAGGAAGCATGCCCTTTCATTAATCTTGCAACTTCTGAAGATACTTGTTCTATTGTTGTTCATATTATAGGTGGAGAAATTGTGCCTTACTGCAGCTCATACTTTGGAAAGCAAACTTACCCTAATGTTAATCATGCTGTATTTGGAGGGTACATGCATGCTTGCACTAATGCTGCTCGTGATATGGAAAGGAAGATTCCTCTACTGGTATTCAAGCTGTGTATGGTCAGGCAGTATCCTACTGCTGCTATGCTGTGTGTGAAGGCACCTTTCCTTACTGCTCGTCTTATGTTCTGAGAACCCTTCCACTGTTGGTATTCACGCTGTGTGTGTGATACTGCTCACTGTAAGATATAAAGAGCAGCTTGTTTGTGTACTGCTCATACATGAAAAGCATTTTCCCTAGTGCTCTCACTGCGTGCGGATGAAGATTGCTCCACTTTTTGGCTACTTGGTAAGAGGAGCCACTTTGAGAATGAGAATGCTCCTTCCAGTCTCAGGGTCACATGCAGACTTCAAAGGTACTTGCACAGGATCAAATGGCAACCAGTACAGCCAGAAACGTGCCCTTCCTACCTCTGAATGTGTTGCTCCAGTTTCTTGTACTGATTCCTACATTAAGCTGGTGAGCATCTGAAGATGGTGTTTGACCTTGAACATTACAGAAGCTGATGGGAAAGGGTAAATGTCCTTTGAAAGAGTGTCTCTAAGGATGACCATCATTCTTCTAAAGCCTCTTCTTGTCCGCAGAGTTTTTTCGATCAACGGATGCAATGTCCCATTAGCTGAGTGGTTGATCCAAGGAAAATGAGGCATTAGGGGAATGAAGTTCCTCTAATAGTGAATATTGTATGTATGTGGTACATTGATATAATGCAAACTTAGCCACAAAACAATGGAGTGCTGTACAAAGGCAAAAGGGAAGGTGAATATTACCAAAGTATTAGTACAGAATTAGAATGAGACACTAACATTTCTTAAAGCTCATAGGTGTTTGAAACCAATTTACATGAGTTTGGGGCGCTCCTTCATAGGAAATCTTAAAACTTTAGTGCAATAGTGCATCTAAAGCACATCAGACCAGTGAAAAATGATGATGACTAGTATGTTTTTACAAAACCCTATAGGAATTCTGGGAGTTTCTTCGTGAAAACTTTCAGGGAATTACTCTTGCGCTTTCATCAGTCTCCCTCTCTATATCTTTTTCTGTCTCATTCCTTGCTACTTTCCTTCTCTCTTTCTCTCTCCCATCCTCTCATCTACTCTTTTGCTTACTTTTTTCCCACTCTCTCTTTTCTGTACCTCACCTTTTCTTTATCTTTCAATTTCCTTTCTCAGTGTCTGTTCTTTCACTCGGTCTTCTGGTTCTTGCATTTTTCTGTACCTCAAATGATTTTCTTTCCGCTGACTTATCTTGCTAAACTTTGCCTATCTTTCTCTTTCAATATGCATCCTCTGTTGCTGGAAACTCTATCCCTTATGCAGAGATTTAGGGAGTGTCCAGTTCTTCCCTAGCTCCTTCTTTAGTGATCTTTCACTTAACACCTGAGTTGGCAAGACCACTGCCATTTTATAAAGGTTGAGGGATTACACATAGGCCATACCCAACTCTGTCTCCTTTCCCCTTCCTAATTTTTTTCTGATACTGGGTGTACCTTTTCCTATGAAGATTCAGGGGGACCAAAAAACACTACCCTGCAGATATCCTTGTTACGGTGGGAGAAGCCACACACTTGCACAGCTGTGGTTTTTGGGTGCATGCTTACGTGCACCATGCACCATGGGCACAAGAGTCAACATGGCTCTAGAATATAATGCTCTTCATATTTGATTATGGAAATACCAAGAGATGGTTCAGTAAGCAGCATGCAGTACATAAATCATCAAACTCATTCATTCACTCAAGAAGTCAGATTTGAGCTGTTAGGAGAAGGGAATAGTTTCCTAATGCCACAGCAGTGGACCAACTGGATTAGGGGTGGGCGGAAGCAATCTTACTGCTATTAGTTACCAAAGGCATCTGTCTGACCCTTGGCCCTTTGCTAAACCAATGTCCTGCTTTTTTCTGCCCTGCGACCTGAACATCCCCCTTGCCCTCACTGCTAACCTCTAAACCCAACGGTGGGATAGATGAATAATAAATGAATGCAAGAAGGTGGCAGTATATCCAGCAGGAAGTGTCCTTTTGTTTAACCACATCCCCAAGGAGTGTAGCAGCATGGGGACTTCCATCACTCTAATGGACAAGCCCGGCTGTAGCTCTACCATCCTGAGGATACCTACTTCCTGGCCAAAGTCCTACCTCCTGAGCGGGCTCCATTAATAAGGCGTCAGTAGCCTTATTCACCAGGCATGTTCCAAATCAACCCCTATGTCAGACTAATCACTTTCAAGCTTCTAGTGGAGACCCTTTTAATGTATTTATTTAGTCACTGATTTTGTTTTAAATTGAAAAAAAATCGCAACCTCAAGCTGTCTTCCAGAGGCAGTCTGACCCCTGCACACACTATTAATAAAAACATAACAAATTATTAAATAACTGATATTGCAAACTTTAGCGCATTGTCAAATTTTGTTATTTAAAAGCTGCATTGATCTATCATTAAAAAAACACCTGTTAGCGTGGACACTTAATAACCAGGGCACGGAGGCAGCGCGGAGACCTGATGAAAAATATCATGCAGATGGCAAGGGCATAAGCTCTCATCCTTCCACAATTACTACAAATAAACATGTTTTTTATGAACTAGGTCAAAAGCCGTACTATTGTAATGCTTAAAACGTGTGCAAGTCATTCTAAAGTAGTAAATGCACGATTTTAATAATGTAAATGTTTCCTACTAAGAAGACAGGCCTAATACACGGATTTTAAAACTGTAGTATTTCATTGACTACATTAATTTATCGCCTTGAAGCATAAAAATGTGTAGGATCTCAAAGGAAAGGTCTTACTTCTGTAAATGCTGCTTTTTTTGTACATCTTGTGAATTTGAACAAATCCTATTTTGTTGATTTTACACTAAAGTAAACACGCATTAAAACGAGAACATAAATGAAAACATAAAATATTATTAAGTGACAGGCAAGCTGATCTGCCCGAGGCAACATGCCTGCATTTAGTCCTGGTTGGGTGGGTCTGTCTAAAAGCCTTTGACTGTGACAGGTGTTCTTTCATTGAGGTCTTGGGAGGAGCCCTGGCCCCGGGCACACCACTTACCGCGGCTGAATTGGTGGTGTCAGGTGACTCATTGCGTTTTGGGTAGTTCGGGGTATCGCGTCCCGTCTTATAATTTTTTTTATACTGTTGCATAATAAAGAGATTGTGATTTGCAAGTGCTGGGCACGTTCTCATATTGAACGCATCTTAAAAAAGGTGATAAATCTAGTTTCTCCCGAAACCAACCACCCTTTAATGTTGATACCTGTTACATCTCATCAATGCACCTTTTCCTCCTGATTTTTTTTTTTTTTTTTTGCTGTTTCTACCTTTTTGTGGCCTGGAGGGCGGGGTGAAGGAATATGTAAGAATTAAATTGCTTCATAACCAACTACATTTTGCTAAAGCACCAAACTGGAGCGGGCAAGCTCCCAGTCTGTTTACCTGGATAAATTTGCCACCAAATCAAATCAAATCAAATCATTAACATTTATAAAGCGCGCTACTCACCCGTGCGGGTCTCAAGGCGCTAGGGGGGAAAGGGGGGGTTATCGCTGCTCGAACAGCCAAGTCTTTAGGAGTCTCCGGAAAGCGGAGTGGTCCTGGGTGGTCCTGAGGCTGGTGGGGAGGGAGTTCCAGGTCTTGGCCGCCAGGAAGGAGAAAGATCTCCCACCCGCCGTGGAGCGGCGGGTGCGAGGGACGGCAGCAAGTGCGAGGCCAGCGGAGCGGAGGGGGCGGGTGGGGACGTAGAAGCTGAGGCGTCTGTTGAGGTATTCCGGTCCCTTGTTGTGGAGGGCTTTGTGTGCGTGGGTGAGAAGACGGAAGGTGATCCTTTTGCTGACTGGGAGCCAATGCAGGTGTCTCAGGTGTGCGGAGATGTGGCTGTTGCGGGGTACGTCGAGGATGAGGCGGGCCGAGGCGTTTTGGATGCGTTGCAGGCGGTTTTGGAGTTTGGCGGTGGTCCCGGAGTAGAGGGTGTTGCCGTAGTCCAGGCGACTCGTGACAAGGGCGTGGGTCACGGTTTTTCTGGTGTCGGCGGGGATCCAGCGGAAGATCTTGCGGAGCATGCGGAGAGTGAGGAAGCAGGCGGAGGACACGGCGTTGACTTGCTTGGTCATGGTGAGAAGAGGGTCCAAGATGAAGCCGAGGTTGCGGGCGTGGTCTGCGGGGGTCGGTGCGGTGCCGAGGGCCGTGGGCCACCAGGAGTCGTCCCAGGCGGACGGGGTGTTGCCGAGGATGAGGACTTCCGTTTTTTCAGAGTTCAGCTTTAGGCGGCTGAGCCTCATCCAAGGTGACAGTAACTTCATAGCAGGGCCAGCCTTTCCTCAGATGGCGCCCTGGGCGAAAAACATTTGGCACCCCTCTTGATCCCTCTCCCCCACCCTTTACCCATCTCCCCCATCAAGCCCCTCCC
The DNA here is from genome assembly GCF_031143425.1 of Pleurodeles waltl. Taxonomy (NCBI): domain Eukaryota; kingdom Metazoa; phylum Chordata; class Amphibia; order Caudata; family Salamandridae; genus Pleurodeles; species Pleurodeles waltl. The sequence goes on from NC_090447.1 coordinate 185,417,580, forward strand.
AGTGTTGGCCCTGGTGGAGGGCCTTTTTGCACCCTCACTGGTCTCCTGGCTGAATACCTCTGACCAGTGAACACCCTGTGAACACACATTTACCACTTGACCCCTTACCTTAATCACCTTTTCATTTGCAAAACTGGATGTGAGACTCAATGGGAGGGGGCGAGGGAGAATGAAAGGGGGCATTAGGAGAAAGGTAATTGGAGGAAGGATAAAGAAAGTATACATCCGGCTATCTGGACTAAATGGTAGCCTGGAATGAAATCATTATTCAAGGCAACTCGGGAAGTGTGGTACATGTGTGCCCCCCTAACCATAGGCGCCCTGGGCCTCGGCACAGCTAGCCCATGCTATAAGCCGGCCTGGCTTCATAGTTATCCCGTGGTGTGGGTTGGCTGTTCCTGTGGCTTGTCTATGATTGGCACCCAAGGTACAGGAGCAGAGGTTGCCTGCATGCCCTACCACTCAAGGTGCTGTTGACCAAATATACCCAAAATGAATGCCAGTTGATCTCTCAGCCATCAATCCTCTCACAGATGAGGTGCATCAGTGGTGTTACCAGGTGATTCAACTGGTATCAATACTGCCAGCAAGAGTATCCACCCGCTAGACTGGACAGCCCCTCATCCAAGACTTACTCTCAGTGCTAAGCACTAGTCACCAAAACTCATCAATTGAGACACTTTTATGTGTAAAATGTATGACTCATTTGAAATTGACATTTATTTATTTATAGCATTGCAAAAAAACACTAATACCTTGATGCTCTAGAAGAGTTTGACTGACTCAATCCCGAATGGCAGCTAATGTAAATAACCACACTTTTAATAAAGGAAATCATCTGCTACCTTCAATACTCTTGAGCACAAGGCCCATGTGGTGGGGCAACACAGAAACTAAGTTAAAGTCTCCAAGAACAACTAAACCCTTGGGGTGCTCCACATAATTCAGTGGCTAGCGATGGGCAAACCTGCAATAATTTTGATAATGGATATTTATCATGCTTATAAGAGCTAGATGTCTAATGGTTAACCTTATTCATTCCCTCACTGGAGATTCCAGTGATCACAGTCTCTGATGCTTGTCCAATGTGATTGAACTTGTTGTGATGTATCTCCGATCCAAGCTAGAGTTTATCTTTACAATCTTCATGCAAAAATGACAACCTTGGGCACTTTAGGTCTCACCCCACATATCACCTGGTTATCTCAATTGCACCAACTAACTACCCGATTTTTGGTTTCTCACACCAAATAATAGCCCTCTTCACCAGAAATCTGAGAACAACTTGGTCCTACAGCCGATAACACAAGATTTCTCATGGGTCATAGTAGCATTCCCAGAGCCAATTAGCTGATATCCACACCTCTTGCAACAATCCTAGTATATCGCAATACCCATCTCATGCCTGCCTATAGATTCCCATGTGAGATAATCCAACACCATGCTGTTCAACCTGCATGGCCACAATTCCAAAGACTATGTGAAAATAGGGTCATCTTGATGTATTCTCTGTGTGCACATCTTCTGAAAGGGTCAAGTCTAAAGCAAGACAATGCATTAATATTATTTAGAGGTTTAGTATAGAGTGGGCTATGTCACTTTGTAGACATTACGGAGTACTCAGTGATGGATAAATCACAAAGTGTGTTAAATCAAGAGGCTAGGAGTCGTAGATCATTTCAAACAGTCCTTACAGTAAATGTAGCAGAGTGTTGGTTGTTGGATAGATTTTGTTGAGTGCAGGAGTCTGGGCCCTGAATAAGGGAGGAGGGTGGACCCATTCAGTTCTTGGTGTGCTGAATTCTTTCCTAAAAACCTACATTTTTAGGAATTTCCTTCATTTGAGGCTGTTAGGATAGTTTTACATGGGTGGATTGAGACCATTTCAAAGACGAGGTCTTAGGACTTTGAAAGTTTTCCCTCCATTCTTTGGTCATCTTAGTTTACTTTGTTTAAGAAAAGCTGCATTTGTGGACCTACTTTCCTAATAGCTTGATAATGTGAAGGAAAATGTTGCAAGTGGAAAGGATCTTTACCCCAGAAGGTCTTGTGCATAGAACTTTAAAATATGGATCCTTTGCTGGGCTCTGAGTCAGTAAAGGGATATCAATGTGGGGGTCACATGAATATGTCTTTTTAACACAGGTTATCAGATTGGTTCTGCATTCTTTGATGTTTTTGTACTTCTTATTTTTGGCATGAACAGTGTTGATCTGGTTCATGAGTCTCCTTGTCCCTCTTCTCGTCCATAGCCTGGATTCTAGACCTGTCCATTACACCCTTACTCGTCTTCTGTCTTCACATCTTCTACCCTCAACCCACACACTACATGTTTCATTTCCTGCCTCTTTTGTGGCCCAGGACATGGGTGGCGTGAGTGAGCAGCCTCATACATACTGTGTGCACCCATTCCCCTTAACCTGCGTCCCTCCCTCTTTCCCACTGTGATTCTGATTCCCCCCAACTCCTAGGTACCACCTTCCTGTATATGTCTTCCTCTGCATTGCCACGATTCTTAGGCTCCGTTGATCCCACACACGGCACATCCGTTCCACCCTCACTTACCTTGCATTTGATCCCATACCCATCATTAGTGGGTCCCCAGTCTTACCTACCTTCTTTCGAATCTGCTCCACTACCGTTTTTGACTACAAATCTCTTTTTTACTTCTCCCCACACTCTCCCTTTACCTGCGCTCTTCCGCCCCCACATCTTCAGAATCATATACAATCACCACCTCCCTGTGTTGCCTGAGATCCTTCAAAGTTCCAGTTTGCCACTATTTCTCAAATTTATGTTTTTTGGAATTTTGTCAGTGTGTATAGCTGCTCTAAGCTCAAAATGAGGGCCTAAGCAAGAGAGTATCAATTGGGTAACATGGGGATCCTAACTCTTATCCCTTTGGTTGTAGTCTGGAATACTGAGTTAGAAATATCAAGTTATCACAATATCGTAGCCAAAATATCGAGGACCAAAATTCTTAACTCCACATTTGCATGTTTCATTCCTCCACCATCTGCTTCATCTTCTATGCACCTTGAGCCATAGTTGGGTATTTAAGTGCACTGGGCCACTGAGAGCAAGTCTGCTACCTGGACACCAAAGAGGGGCTTAGGCTGAACTGGTCCTTGTGCCTTGATCTGCTGGTGCATCATCATTTTTCACAGTTTGCACGCTTTCAACCAATTCCAAACCACGTTTGGCATCAACCTGTAGAAGGTTATGGAAACACTTAAAGTAAAGCGAACGAAACAAGCTCACTCATGCCACACATCAGTAGTGCCACAAGTTTTCGTTTTTGACTTAACGTCAATGCATTTCGGAAACCATAGGAAGGTTTTTCTGTAGTCCTGCACACTTATTTCACTGGGGGGAAAGTGCAACGAAGTCATCCTCAGTGCATCGCTTCGAAGTGCAGCATTCCACAGCTACCAGGACACATTTTGCCCACTATTGGATGCACTAAGCCAACGATGACCAAATCTTACAGGTTCATTGGTGCAACGCTGGCATGAGACAGAAGGTTGTGTTGCCTGATTTCCTGGGACTAGGTAGCCAGAACGAGTGGTGGCATTAGGTGAGTGTCAGAGAGGATGTAAGCAGTCTCGGGCAGGCAGCTTACTTCAAGTCTGAGCCCTGACGGGCCACAGAAATAGAGAGACAGTTTTGTCTTTGCAAACATCTATTAACTGCTTTGGTCAGGCAATTATTGGGAACATTTGTAACATCTTATTTGTCTTATCCCAACAATGGAGACATCTGCTTGGTACTTTGTGGGTTACACCTTTATCTTTCTCTTGAAGTTATTTTGTGGAGGCTTTTCTGGCCCTTTAAGCATCTAACAGGGTCATCTGGACTCAATGTTTTGCGTGCACAACCATTGCATTGGCACATGGTGCACTCTTGCACTCAGCTAATACTGTAAACCAAGAAGTACGAATACGTAGGGTACGTAAAAAGTGATTTCTCCTGTTTGGGTGCATTTTGCCTCCACTGTCACACGCGTTTGCACGGGCGATTATGACAAATAAGACCTGGTAGTATTTTGCTATGGAAACAAAGGAGTAGTGCAATTTGTATTCAGTTCTTGAGTTACTGATAAAAAAAGTGTGTGAATAATTTGCACCAGTGCACTTACACATAGGCCTTGAAGTCTTTATCTTGACTTCCATTTATGAAGTGTGGCAGGAGGGTGACTGTCTGTCTTCGGTTCACTGGGATCAGTGTACTGACCTTCAGTACTGTGGATTGTCCATTCTGGCCGCCAGTCTTCCGCCTGGCAGCACCCTGGGCCACTTGACGGCTATTAGTTGCATGTCCCGCTGCGCTGTCTTCCATGGTCTTTGGGAATTGGGGTTGGGCAGGCTAGCCTGGCGTGTGTTTGTTGCAATTCTCCTGTCCTTCTAGGCCCTGGTATCACTTCTCAGTGGGTCCACTGGCCCAAGGGTGTCAGTGACGTGGTCTCCTTTCTTCATCCTGCATCGGATCGCTGCATGGTCCCTTGATCTTTCGCTCTCCTGCTTGGGGTGCCGCACTCACCCATTTGAGGAAAATGAAAGAGTTGTTCCAATCTGGGCCTGACCTATCCGGTACTTTAACCTCAAAATAATGCCACTCATTTTATTGAGTTTACTAGGATAAAAGCTTAAACCACTGCTGCCGTGAAGGTGTGAGCCACAACTGTGGTACATATCTCAACAGCAGGGACCAACCAAGTTGAGACTGTTTACCAAAAGGCTGTGTTTTAGATTTCTTTACAAACCAGACCCAACTATTTCAACTCTTACATAAAGTTGACACACAGATCTCTGCAACAGGCACTCAACCAACATTGTTACATCTTCTTAAAGGCAGTGCTTTAAATGAGCATGTACTGTCCGGTACTGAGTACCTGCACTTTTTTAATTTGAAGGGGCGAGTACTTGCTCTTCTCAGCACTGTTGCAATGCATCACACTGGATGAGTATCAGCACTTCTCAGGAGCAAATAGGCACTCTAAACAGAGAGTACCTGCACTTCTATAGTTCCATTTGAAGCCCTGCTTGAAGGCTGAATGTTCTTTAAAATTAGGGGCTGATTTGTCAAATTTTCTGAAGTGGCTTGTGACTGTCAGCTGTAATGACATATACTTTTATGAAACTGACAGTTTCTTTCATTGCCTTCCCAAAGAAACTGGTTAGGCCACTTACCCCTACTGAATATCATGCATCTACACAGGTGAGATTTCACTAACCTGTGACCTGTACCCATTAACTGAATGATGCCTGTGCTACATAAACTGACCTTACACCAGTGGTTTTTAAACCTTTTAACGTTGCGCCCCCCCAGTTGAAAAATAAAAATCACTAGGTCACCCTCAGAAGTTTTCACAATTATTTTATTAGGATGGCAATGTTTAAATATGTCTAGACTTATTTAAACAATGCAGTTAAGTAGTGATACCTTTCTAAAAATGCAATAAAATGTTTCTACCTAAACTAAAACACTGCTCTCTGTATAATGCTTCTTTTGGCCAGAGCCTGATGCGCCCCCCCGATCACTTGAGAGCCCCCCGGGGGGTCCGCGCCCCAGCTTTAAGACTCCTGCCTTACACCATTGCTTTGACTCTCCTGTGTTTTTGTCATCTCATATGAGCTGATGGTGTTCATGTGTTTTACCACTGTACCTCTTAAAAGAGCAATGCCTTCTGACACTCATCAATAAATTCTACTAATATTCACACACACACACATTCACTTGCACACTCACTCACCAACTCACAAATTTGACTTGGGTCCCTATTGGTGTACTTGGCGACTTTTGTGACAGGGCTACTTACACGTGTGATTTTTTCTCAGAACCACATATGACAAGCCAACCCACTGTCTTCATAAACTCACTGCAAGCCCCATGATGGATTGTGATCCAGATATAGAAATATGTCACGGAGAGCAGCTGAGCACAGCACCTAAAGTTGACGCGCTGTGTTGAGAAAGAAAAAGCAGGAAAGCGCCACGTCTACAGAGATATGACACTATACTGCTCTCTTCCTAGCTCTGACGCACAATCATGCTGCCTTGCGCCACGCATGCACCTTTGCGTCTTAGTGAAAGGGTGTATGGATTATGTCTAACACAGGTTTTGTACTGGAAGGGTACACTTCCAATACAAAATATTACGCCAAGCTAAACTTTAGACCTTTTCCTACTTTCGAACAGCACATGTGTAAAGTGGGTAACATTAGGAGAAATAAAAGCATTTCCCCTTGAAAGACTGCTTCAAACTGTTGTTATTTTTTGGTGTAAAAGCCTCCTATTGTTAGTAGATGCGGTTTGAGTCACAAACCATGTGTGGTTGCATGAGAATGTCCATGTACCAACCATGGAATGCCCACTTATCGCAGAGTAATGAAAAGCATATGCCCTGAAAATTCTAATAAACCTCTCTGAACTTTATAAAATTATTAAACTATTATTGTTATTATTGAACTTAACATAAACATAGCTATATAATTTAATTAGTAAAAAATACCGGGCTGCATGAACAACAACCTCCATGAGGTTCACTGTCTCTTAAATGAGTGCATCTTACAGTAACTGGCCTGACAGGATCCTGCTGAAAGTATTTGTTGCCAATTTCTTAAGTTAGCTGCAAAGGTCCATCATGTTACGTTTTATGTTATATTATCTTATGATAAGGAATGGTATGTTTTCTTATTGAGTATTTGTGAACCACAAAATTTGCCAGTTACTTGACCACCTACCGTTTTGTGCTGACTTCAGCCTATAATTGTTGCTCTTCAGCAAGGCGTAGGGCTATTATATTTGTGAACCATGTTTGTGTGGGTGGGTGGTTTGGATAGGGTGGGTTTTCCATGCAGATTTGATCTGTATGGTGTTAAGTCTCATGACCTTCCAAATTAAACTCTGTGATTGTGCAAGAATGGTCACTCAGGCATGTTTTTTTTAGCATTGGGGTTTCTGAGCTTGGGACCCTCAATGTATGCAGTGTCAACTTTCATTGAATTGAGGTAAGCTGTGCTCTCATGAAGCTCTTGTGGGCGGCATGGGTATTACACTTCTCTAATTACTCTGTGACCAGAGCAAGACCATAATATGGTGTTTCAGCTAGATGTTCTAGATCAGGATTTACCTTTCAGATTTTGGAATTTGAGTCTAGTTATGTCAACAGTGGTTCTTACATCCTAATGCTTGAATGATGTCTCTTTCCATGGCTTTATTCCAAGATTCTGAATGCATGGAACATGCAACTCTGCTGTGGGTGAATCCTTTCCCTTTGTCACTAGTCTCCTGATTTCCAGGTTCACTGTTTCAAATCTCCGATGCCCCGGCACATCAGACTACTCTTAGCCTTTAATTGCATTTCATACTAGGTCATGATTTTTATTTCTCCACAAGAAGTCTACATAAGAGCTTGGAACAGGTCCTTCTTTGTGGCAAAATATTGTGTCGGGCCGTTGCACTCCAAAGCCCCTTGATTCTTAGATTCTAGCCATAGCAAAATCAATTAATAAAAATGACGAGTAAGCCTATGAGTCGTAGTCATATGCCTACGATTTGTATATATATATTTACCTTGTGGTTAGCAATGAAATCCAAAGAATGTGTTTCGAAATGTGTAGGTTTCTAGGCATAATCTTACTTCCCTTGTTGTATTCTGTGTCTTTTAAGCGAGAATCCACAGTCTTAGGTTAGAGGCAATTGTGCCTTTGCACAGCCTTATTCGTTGTTCTTTCAACATGAAATGTATTTTTAACATGAAGCAATCCCTTAATCGAAATGCGCACTCATTACAGTCTCTTTGTAACAGACTGACACATGCATTGAGTGGGAATTATGTGTGAATGTCCATAAAGTTCCACTCAGTGAGTGTTCGACAGATTGCTAATGCCACCTCAACTCATCCTGTATATATTTCCATTTTACACCCCCTGAGGATTGGTTACCTGGTTCCTTTTCCCTGTTGTGGATTCCATCTGTGTCCGGAAATATTCACAGATCCATGTTCCATGCATCAAGATCTCGCATTCGCAGACACAAATAACACTTAACAATCCACTTAATTGAAAAAGTTATGTGAATTAGGCCCACTTTGTTATTTCTGTTTACCAGCTCTGATGAACAATGTGCATTAATTTATTTGCTAACCCAGCACCTCCTTTTAAAATAATCAGCTACATTTTGGATGATATTGTGGAAAAGTGAAGTTGTCTGCAAGTTAATGTTCCTTTGCAAAAAACATGTGGCCAAAAGAAGTAGGATTTTTCAATCTTTAAAACTAATATTTACTATGATGACATGAATGGAAATTACATCATATGAACTTTGACCACATGATAACAATGCAAGATCGTACATTACATGCTACTGGCTCTGCATTAGAAAGATAACCTGGTTTGCATTAGATCTAGGGGGTATCAGAAAAATACACTACGTGGAATGTGTACTGCGGCCAGTTATAACTAAGCCTGGGTGAAATTACCTTCCTAATTTAGTTAAATTCTTGCTTCATTAAATTCTTAAAATTATGCTGGTACTCGATGCCACATAATTATGTTGTTATTTAATCAAAAAATTAGCTTAAGTGCATAAGAATACCCTGAACGACTTGGAAAGTGGCTATTTTTTGTGCTATTTTTAGCACGAAATGCCTACTCACGTCTAAAATTAATGCAGGACGCATTTCACTCTACAAGATATAGAACGAAATGCCAGTTGTGCATTTTGTGTAATTGTGTATCATTTGTGGTATTTTTTGAAAATGTGCAAAAATGACATGAATTTTGCACACCTCTAGTTTTTGCTCGCTTCGTTTCATTGTAAACACCCGATGCAATTGCAAGCCATACATTTCAGTAGAGGCTTTGATAGACTTGTTGCAAGGTTTCTTCATACTCAAGCAAAAGAGTTTAATCTTATAACAAGTTTAAGCCACAGCTTCCAAGAATCATTAGGGTAACCCTTAGGAACCTGCAAGCCGCAGTTTTGCCAGAATACAGTGTTTTGCCTCCACAGTCAGTACAATTGTCCTATGATGCACTGCAGGAGGCCCACGGTGTGAAGGGCTGGCAGTATTAATTATCACTGGTGAAACGGAGACGCCTCTGTTGCAGGCTACTGACCTCTAACAGCATACTTTCCACGCGCCTCATGCTTACTCCTGCCTGACCACGGCCCGTACGAACTCTGACCCTGGCGGCGGCATCAGTCATCAGAACTCGAGCAGCTTCAGAAAAGAGGTTGGAAGATCAAAGACCTCGAGCTCACTCACTTCCCTTCACCCTCTGGCCCCAGGAATGCGTGCAATAATAATGACACATCCTGTAGGTAAACAAACCCAGAGACTGCCGTCCAAACATGGATCCACTAGGCACTCATGAGCAAGAATCCTTTTCAACAGGGAAAGAGGAAGTTACCAAAGTTACAAGAAATTCATATGGCTTAATCAACACCTTGCTGTGCAAGTGCAGAAAGTCCTGATTTATCACTCTAGATAGTTGCTGTTAGACTTGAGAGCCTTAGAGTGGTCTTTCCCCAAACTTTTCCCCTTCCTCCTCAACTTTTCTGACCTTGTTTTTGCTGGTATTAGGACTCTGTGCACTTTACAGTTGTGTAACAAAGGCCTTCACAGCCACGCGGTGCCGTGGGGGGCCTGAGCCCGTGGGGCCCCCCTCTGCACAGTACACAGAGGGCAGGGCCCTGACTGGTTCCATGAGGGAGGAGGACCCCTACAGGTACTTAGCAGGGGGGCCCCATTAAGTTTTGTTACACCACTGGCACTTTACCACTGCTAACCAGTTTTAAAGTGTGCATGTCTCTCCCCCAAACATGGCAATATTGGCTTACTCCCAATTGGCATATTTAATTTACTTATAATTCCCTAGTAGAGTGCCCTGGGCCTGTAAATTAAATGCTTCTTCTGGGCTTGCAGCACTGGTTGTGCCCCCAATTAAGTAACCCTCTAACCATTTCTCAGGCCAGCCATTGCATAGCCTGTCCATGCAGTATACCCTGCCATGTCAACCTGGCAAAACAGTCCTGTTGCCAGGCCCAAACTTTCCCTTTTTAGGTCGAGCATGGAAGCCATTTAACCTGTTGTGAGTATTGTGGGCTTTTAACCATGCCCATTGCACACTCATCACATTCACTTGTTTGTGGGCTTGCCAGTCAAAAATCCTTTCTTATCATTGTTAAATGCTTTACATTTCTCCCTCCTTGGGGAGTTTTGTTACCACCTTGCAGGCTGCCCCTGTTACATGGATAATTGTACGATTGCTGGTATGTTTGACTGTGAGCGAACTTTTTCGTTTTGTGGTTCTCCTTCACGCTCATGGCACCTTGAATTGTCTCCATTTCAATTTATGTGGCAAGGACACATAATTACTATGATAATAGTTCTAACTCGAGCAAATGCAAGACCCATTGCATTGCAAATGCTTGTTATACATATGTCACCCGTAAGGTAGGCCCTGGGCAAACCAGAGGGAAGGATACAATGTATTTAAATGTCCTGGTAGTGAAAAACTCCCAAAGTCGTTTTTCACTACAGCAGGGCCTATCTCTCCCATAGGATAACATTGGGACTACCTTATTATATCTTATAAGTGCAATTCACAATCTTCACAATCTTGCAGAGATATGTTTTTTGAGTTTGGTGTGTCTGGAGTCACAATTTAAAATCACAACTTAGGGTGAAATCGGATTTCAAATTGTAATTCGGATTATGCCACTTTTAGAAACTGGCATTTTCTTACTTTACCCGGTTGACACCTGGGCATTGTATATTCCTCCTTGGCAGCCACATGCATGCCAATGGGAGCTTAGGTGTGGCCTGATGGGCCATCCACATCCTGATGGACCATCTTGGGCAGAATGGGAGGGAGGGGCTGGTCACAGCCTCACACTTTCACCTGAATGGGCTGTGTCCTGTCCCCACACAAAGGGCTGAATAACCCCCTGAAGCCACGGCAGGAAAGGTAGGACCTCTGTGTACTTCAAAGGCCTGAATTTGAAGTCTCTCCCATTCCACAGGCCAAACTGGGTATAAGTACTGGACATCTGACATCACCAACACAGTCTGCTATGGACTTGTGGATACTCTGCCAGGAAGAAGGACTGCTGTGCTGCTACAAGGACTGCTGTGCTGCTGCTCTACTGCTCCTTCACAAGGAACTTTTGACCTGCTGCACTGACCTGCTGACCTCTTGACTAGGGAAGGAGAAATGGACCTCCCACCTTCATATTGAACCGAGGACCCCAGAGTGACTTCGAGGGCTAGTCTGCTGGCCTCCTGATCGGAGCCTCAGGGACATAACAGGCTCCCCACAGCTCCTGGACCCGTCTTCAACCAGCTCTTGACTCCCAAGATGTGCCTCTCAGGTTCTAGGCCCTCTGAAGTGGGTTTTGCACCTGAAATCAAGCTTTGGGGCTCTTCATTACTGCGAACGGGCCTGTTTGCATCGGAACCGCACAGCTCGCCCATAGAATGAGCGCTAACCACCGCAAGTTCGTCTCCTTGCACCACAAGTATTGGGTCTCGTGACTGTGAGCCTCCAGCCCACCCGTCCACAACACCCTGCCGACTCTTTGCTCCCACAGACCACCGCCAGTGATGCCCTCCTTGCTCCCGGCAACCTTCTTCCCCACTAACGGACTCTTGGCATACTTCTTGTGAAGTTAAAACTTCAGCGGGACGTATCTGGGACTGTATCTGACCCTCGTTCCATCACGGTTGGCCTGAACTTTTGGATTTAACTCGGTCTAGTGCGACCAGATATACCCAGTTCGCGCGTTATGCTTTTAAGCACTATATTACATTTTAATCTTTTTAAAAATCATAACTCCTGTTCTACTTATTGGATTTTTGTCATTTTGGTCTTGTTCTGTTTATTAAATTAAGTTATATTTTTCTAACAAGGTGTGATATCTTTTTGTGTGGTGTTTTCACTTTTTTACAGTTTGAAGTGTTCCTCAAATACTTCAAACATTGCCTCTTAAGTTAAGCCTGAATGCTCTGTGCCAAGTTACCAGAGGGTGAGCACAGGTGAATTTAGAGTGTGTTTGTGACATACTCTGTCTAGGATTGTGAATCCTGCTTGATCAGGTTGCATACCTCCGTCAAGCTAGAAGCCCCATTTTTAGCAATAGTATATTTTTCAACACTGTTTTTTTGGCCCCCTTTTCCGCTGCTCCCCTAATCAGGTGCTACTTCTTTCCTTTCATCTAAGCACTCAACCAGAGTGTATTCCTTTCCATCAGTCTACCTCGAGTCCTCGTCCTCTGAATTGCTTCAAACTTTTTTCAGGGCAGCTGTACTTTGTACTGAAAGCACCTCAAACCAAGACAGCAACAGTGGAAATCAATTTTCGGTACCAGCAACATTGATGTGAAAATGGACTACACATTTGCTGGAACACATGAATGTCATCTCGCAACTGGTATGCTTTCAGGGCTTGGCAAAAGCGCCCCATTCAAACATTGTCAATGACTCTTTATTTCTCAGTCTCCCTACTAAGTCCACGAAGAACAGTACACATCATATGGCCCTCTGACCTAAACCTTCTCTAGCCCGTGTGCTTCTCCTCCACCCCTCTCTGTGTTGTGCTTGCCCTTGTGTGCTTCTCTCCCCGCATTGCTTTCCTGCCGGTGTGTTTCTCCCCCATTCTACTTTGCACTCTATCTTGTATGTGTAAGTCTGTCCCCCCACTCTCGACGCTACTCGCTCTTGCCCCTGTTTTGTACTTATCTCTCCACCCTCTATATTGCTTCTGACCCTGCCCCCTGTGATGATTTCCCTGCCTGATTTTTTTGTTTTTAAAAAACGCCTATGCACTAACTTTTTTAATTTACCAATCCAACTTGGGCCAATAAATAACATGAAAAAAACACCTGCACATTTTGTAGGTGGGTGCATGCATGTTGCACACGTCTACAAAATGACACTATCACAGCATCTATGTCTTAGCACCATGGTTTTTGTTTCCTCTTCAGCCATGCTCCACAACATTATTGTTAAAAAACATTGGCAGTGAAGAGTTCCCAAAGGCAAGACCTATTGGCTTTGCCAATGCTTGTTTGGTTAAGTGGGCCTTTTAGGGCCTATTCGATAAACACACTTAGTTAGACTTAAGTGTCACTCAGCAGCCACGTGAAGGCTTGAAATGTGGGCCATTAACACATTTTCTGTAGGAAGTCACACCAGCCTTCTTAAAATGCAACATTTTCTTCACCTTGTAGTCCAACTCTAGTTCAGCATATGTGTGGCTATAAGTCACATATCTTGGAAAGAGCAAGCACGTTTTCTCTGTGTGCCTCTTTATATACACTTTCATTTTCTTGCAGTTGTTTTATGCAACCTCTTTTTCTGTTATAAAGTTCCTTTTAATGCATATCTTTCATTATTCCTTCGGGCTGTATTTTACAATATCAATTACAAAAATATCAACCTGCACACATATCAAATGCACAATATCTAATACTACTAAGTCGTCTCAGTAAGTATAACTGGAAAGTGTAGATTTGTTATTCTATCTGCACATCCAAGCAGCTGGATGACACATGGCAAGTCGATATTGTTGAGTAGATCTTGTTGTAGGTGGATGTTAAGAAATCGATACTATGACTCCCCGCGGTTCCTTCCACTCCCAGTTCTCAAACGTTAGGATGGATGTGCCAAAGTATGAACATGATGGTTGTATGTCAGAAACCATCAAGGAAAAGCAAAAGTGCAGTACCTGAATTTGAGACATATTGTTAATTTCTATTTCCTTGTACTCAGATTAGCGTCTGCTACTGGCTCATCATGAATGTAGTCTCGTGTACATTTACGTGACCTATAGACGTGCCACCCTGCAGACTATGGCAGTGTTGCAGCCACAGACATTATGTGGCTAATAAAACAGCACCTGACTGCTTGACTGATCGGGTGTTGGAAATGTGCCCTTTCTGCAAGGTCAACCCAGACTTTATTTTTTGCCCTTTTGCTGATCCCTGATTTTGTTGCTTCATGAACTCTGCACACATTACCCCTACTAACTAATAGTATGAGGGAGTTATGCGCCCCCATAAACCTGATGAGACTGGTCTACTCCTGATTTGCACACTTAGGGGCTGATTTAAGAGCCCCTAGCACCTCCTTGTCTCACATTAGCGCCAATGTGGCCTAACGAGGCCAAAATCGCTGTGCGATGTATTGCCCCACTTTGTAAACCTTTGTGCAACATTATGCCTGTGTGTAGGAGGCTGGACTGGCTTGTAGTGAGTACCAAGGGGTACTTACACCTTGCACCAGGCCCAGGTATCCCTTATTAGTGTAGAGGGTGTCTAGCAGCTTAGGCTGATAGATAATGGTAGCTTAGCAGAGCAGCTTAGGCTGAACTAGGAGACGAGTGAAGCTCCTACAGTACCACTAGTGTCACTTCCACAATATCATAAGAAAACACAATACACAGATATACTAAAAATAAAGGTACTTTATTTTTATGACAATATGCCAAAGTATCTCAGTGAGTACCCTCAGTATGAGGATAGCAAATATACACAAGATATATGTACACAATAGCAAAAATATGCAGTATAGTCTTAGAAAACAGTGCAAACAATGTATAGTTACAATAGGATGCAATGGGGACACATAGGGATAGGGGCAACACAAACCATATACTCCAAAAGTGGAATGCGAACCACGAATGGACCCCAAACCTATGTGACCTTGTAGAGGGTCGCTGGGACTGTAAGAAAACAGTGAGAGTTAGAAAATTAGCCCACCCCAAGACCCTGAAAAGTGAGTGCAAAGTGCACTAAAGTTCCCCAAAGAGCACAGAAGTTGTGATAGGGGAATTCTGCAGGAAAGACCAACACCAGCAATGCAACAACGATGGATTTCCAGACTAGAGTACCTGTGGAACAAGGGGACCAAGTCCAAGAGTCACGATCAAGTCGAGAGTGGGCAGATGCCCAGGAAATGCCAGCTGTGGGTGCAAAGAAGCTGCTACTAGGCAGTAGAAGCTGAAGATTCTGCAAGAAAGTCAAGGGCTACAAACTTCCCCTTTGGAGGATGGATGTCCCACGTCGTGAAGAGTCGTGCAGAAGTGTTTTCCTGAAGAAAGACCGCCAACAAGCCTTGCTAGCTGCAAATCGTGCAGTTAGGGTTTTTGGATGCTGCTGTGGCCCAGGAAGGACCAGGATGTTGCCAATTGCGTCAGGAGACAGAGGAGGCGCCCAGCAAGACAAGGAGCTCTCTCAGAAGCAGGCAGCACCCGCAGAAGTGCCAGAACAGGCACTACAAAGAGGAGTGAAACGGTGCTCACCCGAAGTTGCACAAAGGAGTCCCACGCCGCCGGAGGACAACTTAGGAGGTCGTGCAATGCAGGTTAAAGTGCTGTGGACCCAGGCTTGGCTGTGCACAAAGGATTTCTGCCGGAAGTGCACAGAGGCCGGAGTAGCTGCAAAAGACGTGGTTCCCAGCAATGCAGTCTGGCGTGGGGAGGCAAGGACTTACCTCCACCAAACTTGGACTGAAGAGTCACTGGACTGTGTGAGTCACTTGGACAGAGTTGCTGGATTCAAGGGACCTCGCTCGTCGTGCTGAGAGGAGACCCAGGGGACCGGTGATGCAGTTCTTTGGTGCCTGTGGTAGCAGGGGGAAGATTCCGTCGACCCACAGGAGATTTCTTCGGAGCTTCTAGTGCAGAGAGGAGGCAGACTACCCCCACAGCATGCACCACCAGGAAAACAATCGAGGAGGAGGAAGGATCAGCGTCACAGAGTTGCAGTAGTCGTCTTTGCTACTTTGTTGCAGTTTTGCAGGCTTCCAGCGCGGTCAGCAGTCGATTCCTTGGCAGAAGGTGAAGAGAGAGATGCAGAGGAACTCTGATGAGCTCTTGCATTTGTTATCTAAGGAATTCTCCAAAGCAGAGACCATAAATAGCCAGAAAAGAGGGTTTGGCTACTTAGAAGAGAGGGTAGGCTAGCAACACCTGAAGGAGCCTATCAGAAGGAGTCTCTGACGTCACCTGCTGGCCCCTCAGAGCAGTCCAGTGTGCCAGCAGCACCTCTGTTTCCAAGATGGCAGAGGTCTGGAGCACACTGGAGGAGCTCTGGGCACCTCCCAGGGGAGGTGCAGGTCAGGGGAGTGGTCACTCCCCTTTCCTTTGTCCAGTTTCGTGCCAGAGCAGGGCTGAGGGGTCCCTGAACCGGTGTAGACTGGCTTATGCAGAAATGGGCACCATCTGTGCCCATGAAAGCATTTCCAGAGGCTGGGGGAGGCTACTCCTCCCCTGCCTTAACACCTTTTTCCAAAGGGAGAGGGTGTAACACCCTCTCTCTGAGGAAGTCCTTTGTTTTGCCTTCCTGGGCCAAGCCTGGCTGGACCCCAGGAGGGCAGAAACCTGTCTGAGGGGTTAGCAGCAGCTGCAGTGAAACCCCTGAAAAGGCAGTTTGGCAGTACCCAGGTCTGTGCTAGAGACCAGTGGGATCATGGGATTGTACCAACAATGCCAGGATGGCATAGAGGGGGCAATTCCATGATCTTAGACATGTTACATGGCCATATTCGGAGTTACCATAGTGAAGCTACACATAGGTAGTGACCTATGTGTAGTGCACGCGTGTAATGGTGTCCCCGCACTCACAAAGTCCGGGGAATTTGCCTTGAACTATGTGGGAGCACCTTGGCTAGTGCCAGGGTGCCCACACACTAAGTAACTTAGCACCCAACCTTTACTAAGTAAAGGTTAGACATATAGGTGACTTATAAGTTACTTAAGTGCAGTGAAAATGGCTGTGAAATAATGTGTGCATTATTTCACTCAGGCTGCAGTGGCAGGCCTGTGTAAGAATTGTCAGAGCTCCCTATGGGTGGCAAAAGAAATGCTGCAGCCCATAGGGATCTCCTGGAACCCCAATACCCTGGGTACCTCAGTACCATATACTCGGGAATTATAAGGGTGTTCCAGTATGCCAATGTGAATTGGTGAAATTGGTCACTAGCCTGTTAGTGAGAATTTGGAAAGAAATGAGAGAGCATAACCACTGAGGTTCTGGATAGCAGAGCCTTAGTGAGACAGTTAGGGGGTGATACTGACCCCGGCGGTCCTTGACCGCCGGGGCCAGGGTTGGCGGGAGCACCGCCAACAGGCTGGCGGTGCCCCGCAGGGCATTCTGACCGCGGCGGTTCGGCCGCGGTCAGAAGTGGAAAACCGGCGGTCTCCCGCCGGTTTTCCGCTGCCCTTTGGAATCCGCCATGGCGGCGCAGCTCGCTGCGCCGCCATGGGGATTCTGACACCCCTCACCGCCATCCTGTTCCTGGCGGGTCTCCCGCCAGGAACAGGATGGCGGTGAGGGGTGTCTTGGGGCCCCTGGGGGCCCCTGCAGTGCCCATGCCAATGGCATGGGCACTGCAGGGGCCCCCGTAAGAGGGCCCCTAAAAGAATTTCAGTGTCTGCCTAGCAGACACTGAAATTCGCGACGGGTGCTACTGCACCCGTCGCACTCCAGCAACTCCGCCGGCTCCATTCGGAGCCGGCTTCATCGTTGCTGGGTCTTTCCCGCTGTGCTGGCGGGCGGCCTTTTGGCGGTCGCCCGCCAGCACAGCGGGAAAGCCAGAATGGCCGCCGCGGTCTTGTGACCGCGGTGCGGTCATTTGGCGGTAACCGCATGGCGGGCGGCGTCCGCCGCCCGCCGCGGTTAGAATCACCGCCTTAGTCATAACACAGGTAACAAATTCAGGGCACACTTATGAGCACTGGGGCCCTGGCTGGCAGGGTCCCAGTGACACATACAACTAAAACAACATATATACAGTGAAAAATGGGGGTAACATGCCAGGCAAGATGGTACTTTCCTACACCCCCCCCCCAAACGAAGGACAATAAGACTAGTCATTACCTGATGGGTCTTCATTGTCTAAGTGGAAATATCTGGAGAGTCCATCTGCATTGGAGTGGGTACTCCCAGGTCTATGTTCCACTGTATAGTCCATTCCCTGTAGGGATATGGACCACCTCAACAATTTAGGATTTTCACCTTTCATTTGTTTTAGCCAAAGTAGAGGTTTGTGGTCTGTCTGAACAATGAAGTGAGTGCCAAACAGGTATGGCCTCAACTTCTTCAGTGCCCAGACCACAGCAAAGGCCTCCCTCTCTATGGCAGACCAACGCTTTTCTCTAGGGGTCAATCTCCTACTAATAAAAGCAACAGGTTGATCCTGGCCCTCAGAATTAAGTTGTGATAAGACTGCCCCTACCCCTAATTCAGATGCATCAGTTTGGACAATGAATTTCTTGGAGTAACAGGGGCTTTTCAGGACAGGTGCACAGCACATGGCATGCTTCAGCTCCTCAAAAGCTTTCTGACAGTTTGCTGTCCATAATAACTTCTTAGGCATTTTCTTTGAAGTGCGGTCATTAAGAGGGGCTGCAATGGAGCTATAGTTCTTTGTGAACCTCCTAAAGTACCCAGTGAGGCCTAAAAAGGCTCTCACCTGAGTCTGAGTAGTAGGGGGAACCCAATCTATAATTGTTTGGATTTTCCCCTGAAGTGGTGCAATCTGTTCTCCACCTACCAGGTGTCCCAGATAAACCACCTTCCCCTGCCCTATCTGGCACTTTGAAGCCTTGATAGTGTGGCCTTCCTTTTGCAGGGCCTCCAAAACATTCCATAGGTGGACCAGGTGATCATCCCAGCTGGAGCTAAAGACAGCTATATCGTCCAGATATGCTGCACAAAAGCTTCCAGCCCTTGCAGGACTGTTCACCAACCTTTGAAAAGTGGCAGGTGCATTTTTCAATCCAAAAGGCATTACTGTGAATTGGTAATGGCCTCCAATGGTTGAAAATGCAGTTTTTGCTTTTGCATCTTCTGATAATTTGATCTGCCAATACCCTGCAGTCAAGTCAAAAGTGCTTAGATACTTGGCAGATGCCAGTGTATCTATGAGCTCATCTGCCCTGGGTATAGGGTGAGCATCAGTTTTGGTTACCTGGTTGAGACCTCTGTAGTCTACACAAAACCGCATTTCCTTCTTTCCATCCTTGGAATGAGGTTTTGGTACAAGTACCACAGGAGAGGCCCATGGACTTTCAGAGTGCTCAACCACTCCCAGTTCCAGCATTTTCTGTACCTCTTGCTTTATGCAGTCTCTGACATGGTCAGGCTGCCTATTGATCTTACTTTTGACAGGGAAGCTGTATCCAGTATCTACACCAAGAAGTGGTACCTGGCACAGTAGAGAAGAGTTCAGAAAACTGACCCAGGAGATTTATGCAGTGGTCTTTTTGCTCAGCAGTAAGACAATCTGCCAGTACAACCCCTTCCACTAGAGCATCTTGTTCTGTGGAAGAGAAGAGATCATGGAGAGGGTCACTCTCTTCTTCCTGTCCCTCATCAGTTGCCATGAGCAGGGTGAGATCAGCCCTGTCATAGTAGGGTTTCAGGCGATTGACATGGAGCACCCTAAGGGGACTCCTGGCAGTGCCTAAGTCAACTAAGTAGGTTACTTCACCCTTCTTTTCAACAATTATGTGGGGTCCACTCCATTTATCTTGGAGTGCTCTTGGGGCCACAGGCTCCAAGACCCACACTTTCTGCCCTGGTTGGTACTGAACCAAAACAGCCTTCTGGTCATGCCATTGCTTTTGGAGCTCTTGGCTGGCCTGAAGGTTTTTACTGGCCTTTTTCATGTACTCAGCCATCCTTGATCTGAGGCCAAGTACATAGTCAACTATGTCTTGCTTTGGAGCTTTTAAAGGTTGTTCCCAACCCTCCTTAACAAGTGTTAGAGGACCTCTCACAGGGTGACCAAATAGGAGTTCAAAGGGGCTGAAGCCCACTCCTTTCTGGGGTACCTCCCTGTAATCAAAAAGGAGGCATGGTAAAAGGATATCCCATCTCCTGCGGAGTTTTTCAGGGAGTCCCATAATCATGCCTTTGAGAGTTTTGTTAAATCTCTCCACCAGTCCATTTGTTTGTGGATGATAGGGTGTGGTGAACTTGTATGTAACACCACACTCCTTCCACATGGCCTTTAAGTAAGCAGACATGAAATTGCTTCCCCTGTCTGATACCACCTCTTTTGGGAAGCCCACCCTGGAAAAGATTCCCAGGAGGGCCTTTGCCACTGCAGGAGCTGTAGTTGTCCTTAGAGGAATTGCTTCAGGATATCTGGTGGCATGGTCCACTGGTCCACTACCACCAAGATAAACCTATTGCCTGATGCAGTAGGAGGGTCAAGGGGGCCAACTATGTCACCCCCTACCCTTTCAAAGGGAACCCCAACCACAGGCAGTGGAATAAGGGGTGCCTTTGGGGTGCCACCTTTCTTGCCACTGGCTTGACAGGTTTCACAGGACTTACAAAATTCCTTTGTGTCCCCTGACATTCTAGGCCAATGAAACAAGGGAACAAGTCTGTCCCAAGTTTTCATTTGCCCCAAATGTCCAGCTAAGGGAATGTCGTGGGCTAGAGTTAGGAGGAACTTTCTGTACTCCTGAGGAATCACCAATCTCCTGGCAGCTCCAGGTTTTGGATCCCTTGCTTCAGTGTACAAGGGGTTGTCCTCCCAGTAAACTCTGTGAGAGTCACTGACATCCCCATTTGCTTGTTTGACAGCTTGCTGCCTTAGACCCTCTAGTGTGGGACAGGTCGGCTGTGCCACACTCAGCTCCTCCCTGGCAGGCCCCCCTTCACCCAAAAGCTCAGCAGTGTCTGCTTCCAGCTCCTCTGGTGTAGGTTCTGCACAGGGTGGAAATTCTTCTTCCTCAGAAGAAGAATCCACTGTAGAGGGAGGGATAGTAGGTAGTGATTTACCTTTGCTAACCCTAGCTTTAGGAAGCACTTGGTCCATTCTTCCAGGATCCAAGTCACCCTGTCCTTTTTGCTTTTTGGCCTGAACCCTGGTTAAAGCAAAAATGTGCCATGGAATGCCCAGCATTGCTGCATGAGCCTCCAACTCCACTTCTGCCCAAGCTGATGTCTCTAAATTATTCCCTAATAGACAGTCTACAGGTAAATCTGAGGCAACCACAACTTTCTTTGGGCCAGTAACCCCCCCCCCCAGTTGAGATTCACAACAGCCATGGGGTGGCTAGGGGTGTTGTTATGAGCTTCGGTTACTTGGTACTGGTGACCAAGTAGGTGTTGTTCAGGGTGGACCAGTTTCTCTTTTACCATTGTAACACTGGCACCAGTGTCCCTGTAGGCCTGAACCTCAACACCATTTATTAGGGGTAGTTGCTTGTACTTATCCATGTTAAGGGGACAAGCAACCAAGGTGGCTAAATCAATAGCCCCCTCAGAGACTAACACAGCCTATGTGGTCTCCCCAATCAGACCAACCCCAACTAAGTTACCAATAGTGAGCCCAGCTACTCCCTTGGATTGGCTATTAGTAGGTTTGCTCCCACCACCACTGCTATTAGTAGGGACACTAGGTGTACCAGTAGGTCGCTCCCCCTGCCGCTGCAGCTCCTCCAAGTTCCCGAGTTCCTGTGTTCCTGAGACCCACCTAACTGTAAGTACCCCCCTCCTCCCAGCCCCTCGCCCTGCCCCGCGCCACTCACCTTCTCTCCTGCTCCTGCTTCTTTTCCTCCTCTCTGTCTCTTCCTCCTCGCTCCCCCTCTGCAATCTTCTTCTGTGTTCTTCTGTTCTTCTCTTCTGTTCTTCTGTTCTTCCCTTCTGTTCTTCTGTGTTCTTCCGGTCTTCTGTGTTCTTCTTCTCTGTTCTTCTCGGTGCTTCTGTGTTCTTCTTCTCGGTTCTTCTGTGTTCTTCTGTGTTCTTCTCTGTTCTTCTCTGTTCTTCTGCTCTTCCGATCTTCTGTGCTTCTGCTCTTCCGGTCTTCTGTTCTTCTGTCTTCTGTTCTTCTGTCTTCTGTTCTCCTGTCTTCGGCTCTTCTACCTCCTCCGTCTTCTTCCCCCGAGCCTGCCCTCCTGCTCCTTCCTCATCCCCCTCCCTCACTCGCCTCCCCCTCTCTCACCCCTAGCTAACCCGTTCGCTATCTACCTCCCTCACTCCTCCTATCTTCCTATCTCTCTAGCTCCCTATCTCACTATCTAACTCCCCCACTCTCCACCTCCTCCTACCTACCTATCTGTCTATCTATCTATTTCCCTATCTATCGACTTCTCTATCTATTTTCTCTATCTATTTCTCTATCTCTCCCCCCCTCCCGCCACCCCCTCTACTACCTATCTCCCTATCCTCTCACTCTACCTCTCTCCCTCACCCACCTCTACAACCCCCCCTCCCCTATCTTCACAACCCTACTCCTATCTCTCTCCCTAATCTCCAAACCTCCTAACACTCACCCTCCTCCACCCTAAACCCCCTCCCCCAGCTCCTCTCACTCTACCTGTCCCCCCCCCTCCCTCGCGCTTTCCCGCCGCGACCTCCTGCACGCCCCCGCCCCCCAGCTCCCATTCGCCCCCAGCTGACCCCTCCCCCCCCCCTCCTACCTCTTATGGCGGCCGCTGCGCGACAGTGGTAGCGACCCTTGACCCAAGGGTAGGTCGCTCCCCCTGCCGCTGCAGCTCCTCCAAGTTCCCGAGTTCCTGTGTTCCTGAGACCCACCTAACTGTAAGTACCCCCCTCCTCCCAGCCCCTCGCCCTGCCCCGCGCCACTCACCTTCTCTCCTGCTCCTGCTTCTTTTCCTCCTCTCTGTCTCTTCCTCCTCGCTCCCCCTCTGCAATCTTCTTCTGTGTTCTTCTGTTCTTCTCTTCTGTTCTTCTGTTCTTCCCTTCTGTTCTTCTGTGTTCTTCCGGTCTTCTGTGTTCTTCTTCTCTGTTCTTCTCGGTGCTTCTGTGTTCTTCTTCTCGGTTCTTCTGTGTTCTTCTCTGTTCTTCTCTGTTCTTCTCTGTTCTTCTGCTCTTCCGATCTTCTGTGCTTCTGTTCTTCTGTTCTTCTGTTCTTCTGTTCTTCTGTCTTCTGTCTTCTGCTCTTCCGGTCTTCTGTTCTTCTGTCTTCTGTTCTTCTGTCTTCTGTTCTCCTGTCTTCGGCTCTTCTACCTCCTCCGTCTTCTTCCCCCGAGCCTGCCCTCCTGCTCCTTCCTCATCCCCCTCCCTCACTCGCCTCCCCCTCTCTCACCCCTAGCTAACCCGTTCGCTATCTACCTCCCTCACTCCTCCTATCTTCCTATCTCTCTAGCTCCCTATCTCACTATCTAACTCCCCCACTCTCCACCTCCTCCTACCTACCTATCTGTCTATCTATCTATTTCCCTATCTATCGACTTCTCTATCTATTTTCTCTATCTATTTCTCTATCTCTCCCCCCCTCCCGCCACCCCCTCTACTACCTATCTCCCTATCCTCTCACTCTACCTCTCTCCCTCACCCACCTCTACAACCCCCCCTCCCCTATCTTCACAACCCTACTCCTATCTCTCTCCCTAATCTCCAAACCTCCTAACACTCACCCTCCTCCACCCTAAACCCCCTCCCCCAGCTCCTCTCACTCTACCTGTCCCCCCCCTCCCTCGCGCTTTCCCGCCGCGACCTCCTGCACGCCCCCGCCCCCCAGCTCCCATTCGCCCCCAGCTGACCCCTCCCCCCCCCCCTACCTCTTATGGCGGCCGCTGCGCGACAGTGGTAGCGACCCTTGACCCAAGGGTAGGTCGCTCCCCCTGCCGCTGCAGCTCCTCCAAGTTCCCGAGTTCCTGTGTTCCTGAGACCCACCTAACTGTAAGTACCCCCCTCCTCCCAGCCCCTCGCCCTGCCCCGCGCCACTCACCTTCTCTCCTGCTCCTGCTTCTTTTCCTCCTCTCTGTCTCTTCCTCCTCGCTCCCCCTCTGCAATCTTCTTCTGTGTTCTTCTGTTCTTCTCTTCTGTTCTTCTGTTCTTCCCTTCTGTTCTTCTGTGTTCTTCCGGTCTTCTGTGTTCTTCTTCTCTGTTCTTCTCGGTGCTTCTGTGTTCTTCTTCTCGGTTCTTCTGTGTTCTTCTGTGTTCTTCTCTGTTCTTCTCTGTTCTTCTCTGTTCTTCTGCTCTTCCGATCTTCTGTGCTTCTGTTCTTCTGTTCTTCTGTTCTTCTGTCTTCTGTCTTCTGCTCTTCCGGTCTTCTGTTCTTCTGTCTTCTGTTCTTCTGTCTTCTGTTCTCCTGTCTTCGGCTCTTCTACCTCCTCCGTCTTCTTCCCCCGAGCCTGCCCTCCTGCTCCTTCCTCATCCCCCTCCCTCACTCGCCTCCCCCTCTCTCACCCCTAGCTAAACCGTTCGCTATCTACCTCCCTCACTCCTCCTATCTTCCTATCTCTCTAGCTCCCTATCTCACTATCTAACTCCCCCACTCTCCACCTCCTACCACCTACCTATCTGTCTATCTATCTATTTCCCTATCTATCGACTTCTCTATCTATTTTCTCTATCTATTTCTCTATCTCTCCCCCCCTCCCGCCACCCCCTCTACTACCTATCTCCCTATCCTCTCACTCTACCTCTCTCCCTCACCCACCTCTACAACCCCCCCTCCCCTATCTTCACAACCCTACTCCTATCTCTCTCCCTAATCTCCAAACCTCCTAACACTCACCCTCCTCCACCCTAAACCCCCTCCCCCAGCTCCTCTCACTCTACCTGTCCCCCCCCCTCCCTCGCGCTTTCCCGCCGCGACCTCCTGCACGCCCCCGCCCCCCAGCTCCCATTCGCCCCCAGCTGACCCCTCCCCCCCCCTCCTACCTCTTATGGCGGCCGCTGCGCGACAGTGGTAGCGACCCTTGACCCAAGGGTAGGTCGCTCCCCCTGCCGCTGCAGCTCCTCCAAGTTCCCGAGTTCCTGTGTTCCTGAGACCCACCTAACTGTAAGTACCCCCCTCCTCCCAGCCCCTCGCCCTGCCCCGCGCCACTCACCTTCTCTCCTGCTCCTGCTTCTTTTCCTCCTCTCTGTCTCTTCCTCCTCGCTCCCCCTCTGCAATCTTCTTCTGTGTTCTTCTGTTCTTCTCTTCTGTTCTTCTGTTCTTCCCTTCTGTTCGTCTGTGTTCTTCCGGTCTTCTGTGTTCTTCTTCTCTGTTCTTCTCGGTGCTTCTATGTTCTTCTTCTCGGTTCTTCTCTGTTCTTCTCTGTTCTTCTCTGCTCTTCTCTGTTCTTCTGTTCTTCTGTTCTTCTGTTCTTCTGTCTTCTGTTCTCCTGTCTTCGGCTCTTCTACCTCCTCCGTCTTCTTCCCCCGAGCCTGCCCTCCTGCTCCTTCCTCATCCCCCTCCCTCACTCGCCTCCCCCTCTCTCACCCCTAGCTAACCCGTTCGCTATCTACCTCCCTCACTCCTCCTATCTTCCTATCTCTCTAGCTCCCTATCTCACTATCTAACTCCCCCACTCTCCACCTCCTCCTACCTACCTATCTGTCTATCTATCTATTTCCCTATCTATCGACTTCTCTATCTATTTTCTCTATCTATTTCTCTATCTCTCCCCCCCTCCCGCCACCCCCCTCTACTACCTATCTCCCTATCCTCTCACTCTACCTCTCTCCCTCACCCACCTCTACAACCCCCCTCCCCTATCTTCACAACCCTACTCCTATCTCTCTCCCTAATCTCCAAACCTCCTAACACTCACCCTCCTCCACCCTAAACCCCCTCCCCCAGCTCCTCTCACTCTACCTGTCCCCCCCCTCGCTCGCGCTTTCCCGCCGCGACCTCCTGCACGCCCCCGCCCCCCAGCTCCCATTCGCCCCCAGCTGACCCCTCCCCCCCCCTCCTACCTCTTATGGCGGCCGCTGCGCGACAGTGGTAGCGACCCTTGACCCAAGGGTAGGTCGCTCCCCCTGCCGCTGCAGCTCCTCCAAGTTCCCGAGTTCCTGTGTTCCTGAGACCCACCTAACTGTAAGTACCCCCCTCCTCCCAGCCCCTCGCCCTGCCCCGCGCCACTCACCTTCTCTCCTGCTCCTGCTTCTTTTCCTCCTCTCTGTCTCTTCCTCCTCGCTCCCCCTCTGCAATCTTCTTCTGTGTTCTTCTGTTCTTCTCTTCTGTTCTTCTGTTCTTCTGTGTTCTTCCGGTCTTCTGTGTTCTTCTTCTCTGTTCTTCTCGGTGCTTCTGTGTTCTTCTTCTCGGTTCTTCTGTGTTCTTCTCTGTTCTTCTCTGTTCTTCTCTGTTCTTCTGCGCTTCCGATCTTCTGTGCTTCTGTTCTTCTGTTCTTCTGTTCTTCTGTCTTCTGTCTTCTGCTCTTCCGGTCTTCTGTTCTTCTGTCTTCTGTTCTTCTGTCTTCTGTTCTCCTGTCTTCGGCTCTTCTACCTCCTCCGTCTTCTTCCCCCGAGCCTGCCCTCCTGCTCCTTCCTCATCCCCCTCCCTCACTCGCCTCCCCCTCTCTCACCCCTAGCTAACCCGTTCGCTATCTACCTCCCTCACTCCTCCTATCTTCCTATCTCTCTAGCTCCCTATCTCACTATCTAACTCCCCCACTCTCCACCTCCTCCTACCTACCTATCTGTCTATCTATCTATTTCCCTATCTATCGACTTCTCTATCTATTTTCTCTATCTATTTCTCTATCTCTCCCCCCCTCCCGCCACCCCCTCTACTACCTATCTCCCTATCCTCTCACTCTACCTCTCTCCCTCACCCACCTCTACAACCCCCCCTCCCCTATCTTCACAACCCTACTCCTATCTCTCTCCCTAATCTCCAAACCTCCTAACACTCACCCTCCTCCACCCTAAACCCCCTCCCCCAGCTCCTCTCACTCTACCTGTCCCCCCCCTCCCTCGCGCTTTCCCGCCGCGACCTCCTGCACGCCCCCGCCCCCCAGCTCCCATTCGCCCCCAGCTGACCCCTCCCCCCCCCCTCCTACCTCTTATGGCGGCCGCTGCGCGACAGTGGTAGCGACCCTTGACCCAAGGGTAGGTCGCTCCCCCTGCAGCTCCTCCAAGTTCCCGAGTTCCTGTGTTCCTGAGACCCACCTAACTGTAAGTACCCCCCTCCTCCCAGCCCCTCGCCCTGCCCCGCGCCACTCACCTTCTCTCCTGCTCCTGCTTCTTTTCCTCCTCTCTGTCTCTTCCTCCTCGCTCCCCCTCTGCAATCTTCTTCTGTGTTCTTCTGTTCTTCTCTTCTGTTCTTCTGTTCTTCCCTTCTGTTCTTCTGTGTTCTTCCGGTCTTCTGTGTTCTTCTTCTCTGTTCTTCTCGGTGCTTCTGTGTTCTTCTTCTCGGTTCTTCTGTGTTCTTCTGTGTTCTTCTCTGTTCTTCTCTGTTCTTCTGCTCTTCCGATCTTCTGTGCTTCTGTTCTTCTGTTCTTCTGTTCTTCTGTTCTTCTGTCTTCTGTCTTCTGCTCTTCCGGTCTTCTGTTCTTCTGTCTTCTGTTCTTCTGTCTTCTGTTCTCCTGTCTTCGGCTCTTCTACCTCCTCCGTCTTCTTCCCCCGAGCCTGCCCTCCTGCTCCTTCCTCATCCCCCTCCCTCACTCGCCTCCCCCTCTCTCACCCCTAGCTAACCCGTTCGCTATCTACCTCCCTCACTCCTCCTATCTTCCTATCTCTCTAGCTCCCTATCTCACTATCTAACTCCCCCACTCACCACCTCCTCCTACCTACCTATCTGTCTATCTATCTATTTCCCTATCTATCGACTTCTCTATCTATTTTCTCTATCTATTTCTCTATCTCTCCCCTCCTCCCGCCACCCCCTCTACTACCTATCTCCCTATCCTCTCACTCTACCTCTCTCCCTCACCCACCTCTACAACCCCCCCTCCCCTATCTTCACAACCCTACTCCTATCTCTCTCCCTAATCTCCAAACCTCCTAACACTCACCCTCCTCCACCCTAAACCCCCTCCCCCAGCTCCTCTCACTCTACCTGTCCCCCCCCCTCCCTCGCGCTTTCCCGCCGCGACCTCCTGCACGCCCCCGCCCCCCAGCTCCCATTCGCCCCCAGCTGACCCCTCCCCCCCCTCCTACCTCTTATGGCGGCCGCTGCGCGACAGTGGTAGCGACCCTTGACCCAAGGGTAGGTCGCTCCCCCTGCCGCTGCAGCTCCTCCAAGTTCCCGAGTTCCTGTGTTCCTGAGACCCACCTAACTGTAAGTACCCCCCTCCTCCCAGCCCCTCGCCCTGCCCCGCGCCACTCACCTTCTCTCCTGCTCCTGCTTCTTTTCCTCCTCTCTGTCTCTTCCTCCTCGCTCCCCCTCTGCAATCTTCTTCTGTGTTCTTCTGTTCTTCTCTTCTGTTCTTCTGTTCTTCCCTTCTGTTCTTCTGTGTTCTTCCGGTCTTCTGTGTTCTTCTTCTCTGTTCTTCTCGGTGCTTCTATGTTCTTCTTCTCGGTTCTTCTCTGTTCTTCTCTGTTCTTCTCTGCTCTTCTCTGTTCTTCTGTTCTTCTGTTCTTCTGTTCTTCTGTCTTCTGTTCTCCTGTCTTCGGCTCTTCTACCTCCTCCGTCTTCTTCCCCCGAGCCTGCCCTCCTGCTCCTTCCTCATCCCCCTCCCTCACTCGCCTCCCCCTCTCTCACCCCTAGCTAACCCGTTCGCTATCTACCTCCCTCACTCCTCCTATCTTCCTATCTCTCTAGCTCCCTATCTCACTATCTAACTCCCCCACTCTCCACCTCCTCCTACCTACCTATCTGTCTATCTATCTATTTCCCTATCTATCGACTTCTCTATCTATTTTCTCTATCTATTTCTCTATCTCTCCCCCCCTCCCGCCACCCCCTCTACTACCTATCTCCCTATCCTCTCACTCTACCTCTCTCCCTCACCCACCTCTACAACCCCCCCTCCACTATCTTCACAACCCTACTCCTATCTCTCTCCCTAATCTCCAAACCTCCTAACACTCACCCTCCTCCACCCTAAACCCCCTCCCCCAGCTCCTCTCACTCTACCTGTCCCCCCCCTCCCTCGCGCTTTCCCGCCGCGACCTCCTGCACGCCCCCGCCCCCCAGCTCCCATTCGCCCCCAGCTGACCCCTCCCCCCCCTCCTACCTCTTATGGCGGCCGCTGCGCGACTGCGCAGCGGGCGCGCGCAGCGGGCACGACCCCTGGTCCCCAGCTCCCCCAAGCCCCGCTGATCCGCTACGACCCCACCACCCTCCACGCCCTCAACCCAGGGCGCTCCAAAACCTGCTTCCTAGCTCACCCCAAACGCACCCATGGACCCTTCGCCTGCAACTCCTGCAAACGCATCTTCCACCACGCAACTACCATGACCACAAGCCCACGCGCCATCAACCACCTCAAGTGCATCCTGATCAACGCTCGTTCCATCCACAAGCACGCCGTTGAACTTTGGGACCTCCTGGACTCCACAGCCCCGGACGTCGCCTTCATCACAGAGACATGGATGAACGCCTCCTCTGCTCCAGACATCGCTACCGCCATCCCCGAAGGCTACAAGATCTCCAGAAAAGACCGCACCAACCAAGTAGGAGGAGGTGTCGCCATCATCTTCAAAGACTCCATCAGCGTCACCACCTCCACCGAAGACCCCCCCCTCGCCGCTGAACACCTGCATTTTCAGATTCGCACCGACCCAAGGACCACCCTCAGAGGATCCCTCGTCTACCGTCCTCCCGGACCTCGCGCCTCTTTCAGCGACGCCATCGCCGACTTCATCTCCCCGCACGCCCTCGCCTCACCGGACTACATCCTCCTAGGCGACCTCAACTTCCATCTGGAACAAAACAACGACCCCAACACCACCACCCTGCTCGACAACCTCGCCAACCTCGGCCTCAAACAACTGGTGAACACCGCCACCCACATCGCCGGACACACGCTCGACCCTATCTTCTCCGCCAGCAAACACATCTTCTTCAGCCACACCTCTGCCCTACACTGGACCGACCACAGCTGCGTCCACTTCACATTCCGACGCGAGACCTCCCACCTCCGCACTCAACCCACCCCTCGTCGACAGTGGAACAAGATCCCTGAAGAGCAACTCTTCTCCGCTCTCGCCGCCAACCAACCCACCCTCACCACCGACCCCAACGACGCAGCTCTCAACCTCACAAACTGGATCTCCAACTGCGCTGACAACCTTGCTCCCCTCAAACGCACGCATCGACAGACCAACACCAAAAAACCTCTCTGGTTCTCTGACACCCTCAAAGAATCAAAGAAAACTTGTAGTGCCCTTGAGAAGGCCTGGCGCAAGGACCACACCGCGGACAACATGACCGCCCTCAAGAACGCTACACGCGAACACCACCACCTGATCCGCACTGCCAAAAGGAACTTTTTCACCGACAGACTAGACAAAAACAGCCACAACAGCAGAGAACTCTTCAGCATCGTCAAAGAGTTCTCCAACCCCAGCGCCAGCGCCAACGCCGTCACGCCCTCACAGGATTTGTGCGAATCCCTCGCCACTTTCTTCCATCGCAAGATCAGCGACCTCCACGACAGCTTCGGACACCAGACCCAACCATACACCACTGAACCCGCTTCCCCGGACATCACCCTCAACAACTGGACCCACATCAACACGGAAGAAACCAAATCCATCATGAACTCTATCCACTCCGGCGCCCCTTCGGACCCCTGCCCGCACTTCATCTTTAACAAAGCCGACGACATCATCGCCCCGCACCTCCAGACCGTCATCAACTCTTCTTTTTCTTCTGCTACCTTCCCCGAATGCTGGAAGCACGCTGAAGTCAACGCCCTACTAAAGAAACCTACGGCTGACCCAAGCGACCTGAAAAACTTCCGCCCCATCTCTCTTCTACCTTTCCCAGCCAAGGTAATAGAAAAGACCGTCAACAAACAGCTGACCACCTTCCTGGAAGACAACAACCTGCTCGACCCTTCACAAACCGGATTCCGAACCAACCACAGCACGGAAACCGCCCTCATCTCAGTCACAGACGACATCAGAACCCTGATGGACAACGGTGAAACAGTCGCCCTCATTCTCCTCGACCTCTCGGCTGCCTTTGACACCGTCTGTCACCGCACCCTAATCACCCGCCTACGCTCCACCGGGATCCAAGGCCAGGCCCTGGACTGGATCGCCTCCTTCCTCGCTAACCGCTCCCAAAGAGTTTACCTCCCTCCGTTTCGCTCAGAACCCACCAAGATCATCTGCGGCGTACCTCAAGGCTCATCGCTCAGCCCGACACTCTTCAATGTCTACATGAGCCCCCTCGCCGACATCGTACGCAAGCACGACATCATCATCACCTCCTACGCCGACGACACCCAACTTGTACTCTCCCTCACCAAGGACCCCGCCAGCGCCAAGACCAACCTACAAGAGGGTATGAAGGACGTCGCAGATTGGATGAGGCTCAGCCGCCTAAAGCTGAACTCTGAAAAAACGGAAGTCCTCATCCTCGGCAACACCCCGTCCGCCTGGGACGACTCCTGGTGGCCCACGGCCCTCGGCACCGCACCGACCCCCGCAGACCACGCCCGCAACCTCGGCTTCATCTTGGACCCTCTTCTCACCATGACCAAGCAAGTCAACGCCGTGTCCTCCGCCTGCTTCCTCACTCTCCGCATGCTCCGCAAGATCTTCCGCTGGATCCCCGCCGACACCAGAAAAACCGTGACCCACGCCCTTGTCACGAGTCGCCTGGACTACGGCAACACCCTCTACGCCGGGACCACCGCCAAACTCCAAAACCGCCTGCAACGCATCCAAAACGCCTCGGCCCGCCTCATCCTCGACGTACCCCGCAACAGCCACATCTCCGCACACCTGAGACACCTGCATTGGCTCCCAGTCAGCAAAAGGATCACCTTCCGTCTTCTCACCCACGCACACAAAGCCCTCCACAACAAGGGACCGGAATACCTCAACAGACGCCTCAGCTTCTACGTCCCCACCCGCCCCCTCCGCTCCGCTGGCCTCGCACTTGCTGCCGTCCCTCGCACCCGCCGCTCCACGGCGGGTGGGAGATCTTTCTCCTTCCTGGCGGCCAAGACCTGGAACTCCCTCCCCACCAGCCTCAGGACCACCCAGGACCACTCCGCTTTCCGGAGACTCCTAAAGACTTGGCTGTTCGAGCAGCGATAACCCCCCCTTTCCCCCCTAGCGCCTTGAGACCCGCACGGGTGAGTAGCGCGCTTTATAAATGTTAATGATTTGATTTGATTTGATTTGATTTACCAGTAGGGGTTGTAGTGGTAGGAGGCTTGGTGCTTTTCTTTGGACAACTGGGATCTGTTGTCCAATGGCCTTTTATTTTACATAAATAGCACCATGGTTTCTTTTCTTTGTTTTGATTTGAAGAGGATTTGGGCCCACCACCCCCACCAGAGTGTTTTTGTGGGCCTGATGAAGACTCATTTTTAGATTTGTCCCCACCCTTGTCAGAAGACTTACCATCCTTCTTCTTATTGCCATCTTTGTCACCCCCTGTATGAACTTTTCTGTTCACCCTTGTTCTGACCCATTTGTCTGCCTTCTTTCCCAATTCTTGGGGAGAGGTCAGATCAGAGTCCACCAGGTACTGGTGCAACAAATCAGACACACAATTATTAAGAATATGCTCTCTCAGGATCAAGTTATACAGGCTTTCATAATCAGTAACTTTACTGCCATGTAACCACCCCTCCAAGGCCTTCACTGAATGGTCAACAAAGTCTACCCAGTCTTGTGAAGACTCCTTTTTGGTCTCTCTGAACTTCATCCTGTACTGTTCAGTGGTTAAGCCATAACCATCCAGGAGTGCATTCTTAAGAACTGTAAAATTATTGGCATCACTTTCTTTCACAGTAAGGAGCCTATCCCTACCCTTTCCACTAAATGATAGCCATAGGATAGCAGCCCACTGCCTTTGAGGGACATCCTGTACAACACAGGCCCTCTCAAGTGCAGCAAACCACTTGTTAATGTCATCCCCCTCCTTATAAGGGGGAACTATCTTATGCAGATTCCTAGAATCATGCTCTCTTGCAGGATGACTATGGGGAATACTGCTGCTGCCACCATGGGTTTCAAACCCAATTTTCTGTCTTTCTCTTTCTATCTCTAAGGACTGCCTATCTAAATCCAGCTGTAGCTTCTTGAGCTTCAGCCTGGATTCCTCCACTCTCAATCTATTGAGCTCCCTTTCTAACACTCTGTCATCAGGGTGGGAGGGAGGGACATGCCTAGAAACAGAAGTATGGTGAGAATGAACAGATGGCACCTAACAGATGGCACCCTAACAGCTTGGCTAACAGAGACAGCACTTCTACTATGATGAGAAGGGATACTCTTACTGTGATGTGAGACCACACTATCTGTATGATGTGACTCAACTTCAGTACCAGCTATGCTAGGTTGTCTGCTAATGGGCAGGCGAGGAGGTTTCCCTTCTAAATCTTTTGCTAGGGGTGCCCCAGGGTCAGATTGGGAACCATCAGCTAACTTTTCAACAGAAGTGCCACCGCTGGCCTTATCCTGTTCAACAAGCATATTCACCAACAGTTCTCTAGGGGGATTCTTCCCTACACTTAAACCTCTTTCTACGCAGAGACTCCTTGCTCCTTTCCAGCTAAGGTGATCATAAGCAAGTTTGGACAGATCAACAGTTTGGCCTGTGCCAGACATTTTAGAAAGTGTTTAAGTGATGGAAAAAGTGAGAAAAAAGTTTTTCAGAACTTTTGGAAAGACAGAAAAAAACTTTTTAAACTTTTTAAGAACTTTTTGAAAGTTTAGAGGTACTTTTCAGCACTTAGAAAAGAAGTGAAAAGAGGAAATGCAAAACTTTTTGGTTAGGTGTACATACACTGAACTTGTTTTGTATATTTTTCTCTTATGAAAAGTACAATGACAAAAGTGGTAAGTAGTTGCAAAGTACTTATCCTACCGCTGCACAACCAATGTAGGAGGCTGGACTGTCTTGTAGTGAGTACCAAGGGGTACTTACACCTTGCACCAGGCCCAGGTATCCCTTATTAGTGTATAGGGTGTCTAGCAGCTTAGGCTGATAGATAATGGTAGCTTAGCAGAGCAGCTTAGGCTGAACTAGGAGACGAGTGAAGCTCCTACAGTACCACTAGTGTCACTTGCACAATATCATAAGAAAACACAATACACAGATATACTAAAAATAAAGGTACTTTATTTTTATGACAATATGCCAAAGTATCTCAGTGAGTACCCTCAGTATGAGGATAGCAAATATACACAAGATATATGTACACAATACCAAAAATATGCAGTATAGTCTTAGAAAACAGTGCAAACAATGTATAGTTACAATAGGATGCAATGGGGACACATAGGGATAGGGGCAACACAAACCATATACTCCAAAAGTGGAATGCGAACCACGAATGGACCCCAAACCTATGTGACCTTGTAGAGGGTCGCTGGGACTGTAAGAAAACAGTGAGGGTTAAAAAATTAGCCCACCCCAAGACCCTGAAAAGTGAGTGCAAAGTGCACTAAAGTTCCCCAAAGAGCACAGAAGTCGTGATAGGGGAATTCTGCAGGAAAGACCAACACCAGCAATGCAACAACGATGGATTTCCAGACTAGAGTACCTGTGGAACAAGGGGACCAAGTCCAAGAGTCACGATCAAGTCGAGAGTGGGCAGATGCCCAGGAAATGGCAGCTGTGGGTGCAAAGAAGCTGCTACTAGGCAGTAGAAGCTGAGGATTCTGCAAGAACGACAAGGGCTAGAAACTTCACCTTTGGAGGATGGATGTCCCACGTCGTGAAGAGTTGTGCAGAAGTGTTTTCCTGAAGAAAGACCACCAACAAGCCTTGCTAGCTGCAAATCGTGCGGTTAGGGTTTTTGGATGCTGCTGTGGCCCAGGAAGGACCAGGATGTCGCCAATTGCGTCAGGGGACAGAGGGGGCGCCCAGCAAGACAAGGAGCCCTCTCAGAAGCAGGCAGCACCTGCAGAAGTGCCAGAACAGGCACTACAAAGAGGAGTGAAACAGTGCTCACCCGAAGTTGCACAAAGGAGTCCCACGCCGCCGGAGGACAACTTAGGAGGTCGTGCAATGCAGGTTAGAGTGCCGTGGACCCAGGCTTGGCTGTGCACAAAGGATTTCTGCCGGAAGTGCACAGAGGCCGGAGTAGCTGCAAAAGACGCGGTTCCCCGCAATGCAGTCTGGCGTGGGGAGGCAAGGACTTACCTCCACCAAACTTGGACTGAAGAGTCACTGGACTGTGTGAGTCACTTGGACAGAGTTGCTGGATTCAAGGGACCTCGCTCGTCGTGCTGAGAGGAGACCCAGGGGACCGGTGATGCAGTTCTTTGGTGCCTGCGGTAGCAGGGGGAAGATTCCGTCGACCCACGGGAGATTTCTTCGGAGCTTCTAGTGCAGAGAGGAGGCAGACTACCCCCACAGCATGCACCACCAGGAAAACAGTCGAGAAGGCGGCAGGATCAGCGTTACAGAGTTGCAGTAGTCGTCTTTGCTACTTTGTTGCAGTTTTGCAGGCTTCCAGCGCGGTCAGCAGTCGATTGCTTGGCAGAAGGTGAAGAAAGAGATGCAGAGGAACTCTGATGAGCTCTTGCATTCGTTATCTAAGGAATTCCCCAAAGCAGAGACCCTAAATAGCCAGAAAAGAGGGTTTGGCTACTTAGGAGAGAGGGTAGGCTAGCAACACCTGAAGGAGCCTATCAGAAGGAGTCTCTGACGTCACCTGCTGGCCCTGGCCACTCAGAGTAGTCCAGTGTGCCAGCAGCACCTCTGTTTCCAAGATGGCAGAGGTCTGGAGCACACTGGAGGAGCTCTGGGCACCTCCCAGGGGAGGTGCAGGTCAGGGGAGTGGTCACTCCCCTTTCCTTTGTCCAGTTTCGCGCCAGAGCAGGGCTGAGGGGTCCCTGAACCGGTGTAGACTGGCTTATGCAGAAATGGGCAGCATCTGTGCCCATGAAAGCATTTCCAGAGGCTGGGGGAGGCTACTCCTCCCCTGCCTTAACACCTTTTTCCAAAGGGAGAGGATGTAACACCCTCTCTCTGAGGAAGTCCTTTGTTCTGCCTTCCTGGGCCAAGCCTGGCTGGACCCCAGGAGGGCAGAAACCTGTCTGAGGGGTTGGCAGCAGCAGCAGCTGCAGTGAAACCCCTGAAAAGGCAGTTTGGCAGTACCCGGGTCTGTGCTAGAGACCCGTGGGATCATGGGATTGTACCAACAATGCCAGGATGGCATGGAGGGGGCAATTCCATGATCTTAGACATGTTACATGGCCATATTCGGAGTTACCATTGTGAAGCTACACATAGGTAGTGACCTATGTGTAGTGCACGCGTGTAATGGTGTCCCCGCACTCACAAAGTCCGGGGAATTTGCCCTGAACTATGTGGGAGCACCTTGGCTAGTGCCAGGGTGCCCACACACTAAGTAACTTAGCACCCAACCTATACTAAGTAAAGGTTAGACATATAGGTGACTTATAAGTTACTTAAGTGCAGTGAAAATGGCTGTGAAATAATGTGTGCATTATTTCACTCAGGCTGCAGTGGCAGGCCTGTGTAAGAATTGTCAGAGCTCCCTATGGGTGGCAAAAGAAATGCTGCAGCCCATAGGGATCTCCTGGAACCCCAATACCCTGGGTACCTCAGTACCATATACTAGGGAATTATAAGGGTGTTCCAGTATGCCAATGTGAATTGGTGAAATTGGTCACTAGCCTGTTAGTGACAATTTGGAAAGAAATGAGAGAGCATAACCACTGAGGTTCTGGATAGCAGAGCCTTAGTGAGACAGTTAGTCATAACACAGGTAACACATTCAGGGCACACTTATGAGCACTGGGGCCCTGGCTGGCAGGGTCCCAGTGACACATACAACTAAAAAAACATATATACAGTGAAAAATGGGGGTAACATGCCAGGCGAGATGGTACTTTCCTACACTGTGCGAAGAATAATGTATGGAAAGGGAGCGTTCCCCCATTAGGGGGTCTGAAAAAATGGAGCAAAGAAATCAAAGGGATTTCTTTGCATCTTTTTTTTCGGCACTTTTAACGCCTGCTCAGAGCAGGCATTGAAAGGAGGCACACCATTGTTTTCAATGTGCCTCAATGGGCTTTGCAGGATTAGGGTCAACATTTTTGACACTAGTCCTGCAAAGCTCCGAACTACATCAAAAAGTTTGATGCTAGTTTCCCCAGCTACCGCCATGGTGCGCCATACCTTAGATATGGCGCACAAATGGTGGCATTGGGGGGGAGGCGCTAAGGGGCACAAGGAAAGTGAGTGCAGCGCCACTTTCCTTAAATCAGGCCCTTAGTATACTTGTTAGTCCCTAGTGTATTCTGCCAAGTATATCCAGGGCCTATAAATTAAATGCAACCACTGGGCTGCAGCACTTATTGTGCCACTCACTGTAGCAGCATTGTACAACCTGGATCTAGAGCTACAACTGTAGCCTGGCTGTGCAGTTTTAAAGCTGCCAATTTGTCCTGTTAAAATAACCTCTTTGCCAGCCTAAACATTCCTTTACAATATTAATGTCACCCTAAATATTAATGTCACCCTTAAGAAGGCCTTAAAGCCCATAAGCCAGGATGCATGATATTTAAAAGTAGGACAGGTAAAGGTGTAATGTTAAACATGTCTTTACAGTTACTAAAACCTCAAAGATATTTTCACTGCAGCAAAGGTGGCTGTTCCATTGAAAAACACTGGGATGCACAATTAAATATTGACACTGTATCTCAGGAATGAGACTAGCTAGAAAAATAAACAAATATTTTTAATAGTTATTAGAAATCCAATTAGGTGGTGAAGTTGTCAACAAAACAGAAAGTTACCTTTGCTCTAGAAACTAAATCTGCATTCTGCTTACCATTTGAATGAGCATGAATGAGGTGTGAACTTGCTTCCAGGAGCAAGCTATAGGCTGATGTGAATGAGCAGAGAGGACCCATCTGAATCTGACAGATATGCAGAGGAACTGGGAGAACCCTTTTTGACATTAAAGCATCACCTACTGCTTGAAAGTCACATGCTGGAGAGGTCTGCTGGGCTTTCTCATACTAAAGTAAGGAAGGAATACCTGAATTAATCTCAGCCACTGGTAATTACTCAGTGCCCCATCCCAATCCATCATTATTTTTCACACCTTGCCTCCTCAGTGCGTACCCAGCTACATGCTGATCATTCTTGACCTTGCTTTAATGGGAACAGTATAGCCCAACTGCCAAGCCAGGCTTCCCTGACCTGTAACACAAGCAACCCAGGACTGCTTTTGCCCTTAATATGGGCTCACCATCAGGCTATAGCTTGGTTCCAGTGCCTCAGTATGCGTGGGAACCATGTCGGACCATACCCATCCCATCTAGAACTGAAACAACAGTATACAAAGAGTGATGGATGGAATTCTTGAATTAATCTCAGCCACTGGTAATTACTCGGGCCGCATCCCAATGCATCTGGATTTTTCATTTCATACTTGGAGCACACTTCAAAGAGCAATCCCCTGTCACAGGCAAATGTTAGCTGACACTTGGGTAGGGCCCATCTTTTATTCCATCAGTCAGTCAGGCCCCAATCACAATGGGGCTCTTATCGGAAATACAGTCTGTTTAACAAGTCTGCTGGGTTTACATGTAACATTTGGGATGCACTGCAAAGGGCCAAGGCACACAATTATTGTGTATGTCTGGTTGCTGGAAACTCAACATTATTTGATCAGGCTTCGATCTCTGAGGTTGTTATGAGTACAGGGTTTGGCTCAAACAGGATTTTACTGTTAGATGTAGGCGACACAATTATTACCATAGTGCACTCCCCAAACATCCCCAGCCCTTAAAGTCCAAGTTGAGTGGGCACCTTGAAAATGCAAAGTGGGTAGGTATAGTCCTGGGAACCGGTAATTCGTTGGTTAGGGCGTCCTCGGGGGTCATTCCCTCACACTAGCTCATGCCAGTTATAAATGTGGCACAATCAGGCACCCATTTCTCAACACCCCCGGACCTGTGGAAGCTCAGAAGAAGACTGAACCTGCTGTCTGAGACATGAGAAGAGCCTAGAAAACTGGGTCAGCTCCCTCTCTCTCTCTCTCTCTTTCTCTCTCTCTCTCTCTCTCTCTATCTCTCTCTTTCTCTCTCTCTCTCTCTTTTATGCAGGACAAAGAAGTGGACTCAGAGTGTCATAAGGCTGACCTACTGTGAAAGATGCAGGGACAAGACAAGCTACACTATGCCTTTTTTTGCAACTGGCCAGTTGACCAATGGCAACTAAGCCTGGACTAGACCCTCCTGTTGGCCTTTGCCAAGCACCATGTAAGCGCCTAGGGGCGAATTTAAAAGCCACTAGCGCCTCCTTGCAACACATTAGCATCATTTTTTTAATGCTAATGTGGCCCAACAAGGCCAAAATCCCCATGTCGTATATGCAAGCATTGCGCCACTTTGTAACCCTTTGAGCTACACTATGCCTGCGCCATGCATAATGTATGCAAAGGGGGTGTTCCCCCATTAGGGGTGCGTAATTTGTTTTCTTCAGCCTCAATGAGCGTTGCAGGATTAGTGTCAACATTTTTTACGCTAATCCTGCAAAGCACCGTACTACCGTAAAAAAATTCTGACACTAGTCCCCTAACTACCGCCATGGTGCACCATATTTTAAATACAGCGCACACATGGTAGCGTTAGGAGTGCGCTAAGGGGCCCAAGAAAAGGGATGCTGGCGCTGAGGTCCAGAGGGCTTTTAGAATTGTACTTCTGTAGCGGATTGGGTATAAAAGACTAAAGACAGAAGGTGAAGCCACCTTTGACCAGGACAAACTCAGTTAGTATATTTAACCTGCACTCCATCGTAGTCACCATCAAATTGCACCTAGGTCCAAGTCTATCATGACCACTGACTATCACTGGCACTTTGATTTCTTGGGGCTACTTCTACTTGAAACTTTGAAAAACTGTAACTATGATTTCTCTTGTTGGATCTTTGTCATTTTGGTGTCATTTTGTTTTATTATAGATTACTCTATTTTTCTATTTTGTTTTGGGATTTTTATTGTTTGCATTTTGACTTTATTACTGTTTTTGTATAGCAAAACTACTTTACACATTGTCTGTATGTTAAGCCAGTCGGCTCTGTGCCATAGGTACCAGGTGGCTGAGCTCAGGTTTATTTAGTGACTTTAGTTGTTCACTGATTATTACTTGATGTGGGTAGTCAACTAATAACCCAATTTCTTACACTCACTGAAATAGAAATTGGCAAAAAGCTGTTTCTGCATACACTGATATTACATTTTCTACGCAGTTCTACTTAATTGTGGATCCAAGTACCCTCCTCTTACATCTACCAGTGCTCTCCCTACTCCTTTTTCTCTAGAGATGTTGCTTGAAACTCACCTTGCAAACCACTCTAATCTTTCCTCTAAATCAGACCTGGGCTTTAGAATCTGCTCAAATGTATTGTATGTTGTTGAATTTTCTTGTTAAAATTCAGTGGATGCACAACTTGCCAGACAGAGACAGAATAGTCCCAGCATCACAGTAAGCCTTTTACTCAGCTCTGTGCCACCCCTACCCAATCTAATGTCCCCTTGTCTGATTATCCAATTCAGAACTTGTGCACAGTAAGGGACCGTCTCAGATTTCACAACTATATCAGACATAATATTGTCAGGTCTTTTTAGCACAGTATACTCTTCATGGCATATGAACCCCACTGCCTTTGGATGTCTTGCAAGCGAAGATAATTTCATATTTGATATGCTGAATCAGTTTTCCTGGATACTATCAAACCTTAATTCTACCCTGCACTCACATAGTTTCACTCCCTTGATGCTTAATATGGAACTCATTAACATGTTGCATGCTGAGAGGCACTATGTGAGCTACTTTCCCAATGATATATCAACCATTCTGGGAAGCACTTTCGACTTTCACCCTAACAGAGTGCAGTCATATCTCTTCAGGGAGGATGTAGAGGGTTTCCTTGATGACTATCATTCCCAAAATCCCTTTTCCAACATTGATTTCCCATTTCTCAATCATGAATCATACATTCCCGTTGTTTCTAAGCATCCTCCACTGCATATTATTCACCCTTTAAAGTGGATCATAAACACCTCTTTGATATCCAGCTGGAGCCTTTCATTAAACCATGTGCAAAAACAGCAAATTCTTCAGTTCTCTATCTTCTATCAAACTGCAGATCAGCTGTGAAACAGAGATTAGAGGTCGTTCCTACTTAACCTTGATATCCTAGTCTTCAGCAAAACTTAGCTGAACGATATCTTCCAAATTATGAAGAATTTAATATTTCTTCCTGAGAGCTCTCGTATCTTTTACTTTAGTGAGTATAGTTGGGGGGTTGCAGTTATCCACAAGAGTTCTATTCACTGCGAACAACCACCTGTTGACACCCACTCCAACTTCCAGTGTTTGTTACTGGAAATCAAATTTAATTTTCAGCTGCTCTCTCCATGAGATTAAATGGGCCCTACCAACACCTGGTGACGAGGTAAGTTTAATTGAACAATACATGGAGCACTTTAGAAATCAGCTGATTGTCTAATGATTCTACCCTGTTCCTTCTTGTTATTCTACTAATACAGCAGCCAGTCTCCTCACTTCTTTCTTACAAGATCACAAGCTCCCCAATGCACAGAGTAAAGGTTCCATTTAATAATTAATTATCTCAAAATTGTTTTCTCTGCATCAACGACCTAGTCCTTGTTGATTGGTCTGATTATTTTCAGGTACACGTGTCCATGCTACGTGCACATGAAATCACTTGGTCATCAAACACAAAAGGAGATAACTTGGTGCTGTAAATTCAAACATGTTAATCTTCACACCTTGCCAAGGATTGCTTAGAACAATATTCTCTTTCCTTCACACCCTGGAGTTAACAATGCCATTATTCAAGATTATGGGGACATAAAGTGAAAATAATTAGGTCAAGACTCTTTGTTCCTTGGTCCTTTAGAGTGCTTTTGCAAGTAGAGAAAATCTGATTGTAAAGACAGAGGCCATTTTGGAATCGGCAAACAATAACAGAGCACGTAGACTACCATGTTTATAAGCAGTTAGCAAGTGATGTAGCAGCACTAGTGAGCAAGAGATCAATAAAGTATCCCAAAAACTGGATGCTACAGTAGACAAAGCAACTTCTGTAGTATCCATTTTTGTGATGCTTTTGTCAGCAGCCTGCTTACTGATTTCCAATATATAATATTCCCTCATGCATTCCAGTGGAAGTGGAAAGACACTTCCAACCCACCAATAGAAAAACAGTGATACTAAAATACCCTGGTAAACTGATTCCAGTCAAAATTGACACATGGAGCAAAAGAAGCTGGGAGGCCTACCCAAAACCTGTTACATAAAGTTTACAATTGCCATGAATGGCACAACCACTGTACACATCAAACGTAAAGAAACATAAAAAACAAGGATCATAGTACTGGTGGGAAAAAGAGTTAGCAAATTATGAACCGACTTTTTGCGACCAATAATTTACATCACAAACCAACTTATGTACTATTTGGTCAGTTCGCAAAATAGAAAATCAGAGAGGTCATAAAATGACCTACCCAATTAATATACATTAGACATGTCACAAATTGTGACTCTCTTCAGTTGGCTACCTCAAAGAGATAGTGGCCTGCAAGGGACAACAGACCACCATACCTGTGAATGTTTTTCGAACTAGATTTCTTTTAAAGCAGTCTAAGTTTTTTTAAAACAACTGGATTAATAAAAATAAAAAAATCTAATTTGAACCATTGCATACTCCCCCAAAGCAGGCACCCTGATTTCCAAAGGGTAGGGGCTCATAGGGTGGCCCTTCCTCGTCACAAATCCATTATCATCCCAACTTGGGAGTATGCAACTTATCAATGTTTTGTTACTGGAATTAAAATTGCAAATCATTGATAAATAGGAGACTGATTCTTGTTCCGGAAAAACATAAGACAGTAAATATTATGTGTAATTAGGGCTCCCGGTTTTGTGGTATTTATCTTTTTATCATTTCCGTCTCTATTTATCCATATTTATTTTTGGGCCATCTCACTAGTATTTATCCATATTTATTTTGTGTTTTGAGAATAAATGGAGTCGCAAAATGGTACACTTCCAAATGTATTAAATTGGTGACATACACTCATACTTTGATGCCTGTCATCTTTTAGCAAATTAAGCAACCAATTATAACGAAACATTACACCCACAAGCAAATATTAGCATTATAATTCATGCATACATTAACATATGGTTATATTTAAGGAATTCTAATCCTGTTTTTAACTCCCCAGGCTATTAGTGCCGCTGTTGGCCTGGAATTCACTAAAGACAGCATGGCCAGTTACCCACAATTTTCAGTAATTTTACCACTTTTAAAAATTAATACAGACAGGAAATACATGGTTTTTTGTATGTATTTACCTGTAAAAATCAGTAAAAACGGAAAACTGGGAGCCTTATATATAATTAATATTAGTAACATTTACAGGGGTCATTAAAGCCCTGATGAATGGTCCACCAGCTTGCCTGGTGAGTGGAGTCTATTGTCTCCACTCCCCTTGCGGGGGACCACCTGCCTCATTTAGAGATTCCCTCATGCACGCTGAGATCTCTGTACCTGTGGTGGTTCTACTGAAGGCACTTAACTTTGCCAGTCAGGAATCAAGTTTGTTTTGCATGCTCGTAAAGCTATTTTTAAAGAAAACTACTTGAACAGCAGGAGTTTCTTTCGTGGCAACAAACATACAATGACCCTGATGTACAGGAGGTGATCTCCCTATGCCTAAGGGCCATTGTGTATTTTCCCTTTTCAGGAACTCATACCAGTCCCATGTAGGAAAAACGAGTCACAGTTAGCTGCACTAAATGTGGCAGAAAGGCCACCAAGTCAGAGATTTATGCAGGCATGGACAGCTGAGTCTCCACCGGCCTAAAAACTGCACTAGAGTAGGGCAACCCCAAGTTTGGATGTACAGGAATATTACCAATTTATTGCAATATTCCTGTTCTACTTAACATTAAAAGATGTCCTTCGTCTCTTATTATTATAGAAGTAAAGACTTGAGTTATTCAGAACTTAATTATGTCATAAATAGAAAGATCTAGTATTCAAAATGTAACCTTAATCAGGGTACAAAATTATATTAGTTTTGTCTAGATTTAGGTGGGCACACCAGGGCATTTGATGACTTGTTTTGGTAACCCAGAGATGTGTAGCTTTATTCAGTATAGAACGAATGGCCAATTAAGGAGGAACGTCAATTAGAATTAGCAATTAGCTAGGTCAGTTATTATTGCAGTTGTGTTTCAAGTTAGGTAATAAATAACCAGAATAAGTAAGTATTTATCCCTTTTGCTAAAGGTGAGTAATGTGTGTAATGTGAACTGAGTTTAGGAGTTGTAGCTGCCTTAGGAAACTATTGACTTTAGGCTTTGGAGCATTTGAATCTTGGGGATTTTAGGTGGCTGAGAGTTTCTCTTTCTATGTCCTCTTTGGCCTTCTGAGACTGTGGGGTGACTGTGGCTTGTACTGTGGTTTGTAGATAAGATATGCATTCTTTAAAAAGAGTATCGTTGATAATTAAATGATGTTGTGATATTTTTTATATGTATTATTAGTTACAAGTAGAATCAAGGGTAAAGTCAAGCGATTTTACAGATGATATGGAGAGGGAAGAGCCATCTACTTTGAACTCTTTGATTAACGAGAGATAAGAAAT
The DNA here is from genome assembly GCF_031143425.1 of Pleurodeles waltl. Taxonomy (NCBI): domain Eukaryota; kingdom Metazoa; phylum Chordata; class Amphibia; order Caudata; family Salamandridae; genus Pleurodeles; species Pleurodeles waltl. The sequence continues at coordinate 185,462,086 of NC_090447.1, forward strand.
GTTTTGCGCCTGGATGTTATGAGAAATAAAATGTTTTTGGCCGATTTAGTAACAGGGAGTGGTTTGACATTCAAGTCTGGAGCTTTGTCAGGAAGGCAAACATTTCAAAGCGTCATTTAGAGAGGGGCATTCAGACAATGTTGTGTGTTAGCTGTATATTGCTGAATGGAGGCTCTTTCCCCAGAAAACAAGGTGCTCACATGCTCTAGGTATAGGTTGACAGTGTAGGTGTTAACAGTGGCGGCTGGTGACATTTGAAAGTGGTGTTGCATAAAAGTTCTGGATGAGTGCCCAGGGGCGAGCAAGCGAAGTGAGCGAGCAAGACCATTATAAAAGGAGTCCCCTGTAAAAAGTTTCAGTTAAGAGATAAAAGACTCAAGCAAACAAAAACTTCACAAAGCATGCTTAAATAAATGATCCACTTTGAATGTAGGAAGTGCTATGATTATTGTCTACAGTCTATGTTTTACGCAGGAACTTCCAGTTAACAAGTCCAAAATTATGGGGGTCATTCTGACTCCCGCCGGCCGCGGTAACCGCAGGGCCGGCGGGAGCCGCCAGAATACCGCTGCGCGGCCAAAAGACCGCCGCGAGTATTCTGGGTTTCCCGCTGGGCTGGCGGGCGACCGCCAGAAGGCCGCCCGCCAGCCCAGCGGGAAACACCGTTCCATGAGGATGCCGGCTCCGAATGGAGCCGGCGGAGTGGAAGGGGTGCGACGGGTGCAGTTGCACCCGTCGCGATTTTCAGTGTCTGCATGGCAGACACTGAAAATCATGGTGGGGCCCTGTTACGGGGGCCCCTGCAGTGCCCATGCCATTGGCATGGGCACTGCAGGGGCCCCCAGGGGCCCCACAAAACCCCATACCGCCATCCTGTTCCTGGCGGCCAAAACCGCCAGGAACAGGATGGCGGTATGGGGGTCGGAATCCCCATGGCGGTGCAGCAAGCTGCGCCGCCATGGAGGATTCCCCAGGGAAGCGGAAAACCGGCGGTACACCACCGGTTTTCCGTTTCTGACCGCGGCTGTACCGCCGCGGTCAGAATGCCCTTGGGAGCACCGCCAGCCTGTTGGCGGTGCTCCCGCGGTCGTTGGCCCTGGTGGTCAATGACCGCCAGGGTCAGAATGACCCCCTATATATCCCACGGCCCAGTCTTCGAACCCTTTGTAGAAACGAGGTTAAGACCCTGAATGGTATATATCTGAACCAGGGTAGGATGGCCCCTTCAGTGAATGGGTGTTTATTTGTGCACAATGTCGAGAGAGATGTAGATTTATTATTTTTTTTTTTTGCTGAATGCAAAGCCTTGTCATCATTATGTCAAAGAAAAGTTTGTGTTCCTCACTTAAATTTGTTCTGCCTCGCTGTAAAAAGCCTAGGTGTTGTCTCCGTTTACTACAAGAGGGCAGCTCAAGACAGATACGCGCAAAACGCATAATTCAGCGTAAAAACATTGACAGCATTTGCGATGTTAAATAAGTCTTTGAAACGGCCAGAAATGCGCACATTGCCAGATGTAAGTACAGAATTATTGGGCCAGATGTATCAAGCTCCCGGTTTGCATTTCTTAAATAGAAAATTTTAAGAAATCGCTAATTAAGACATGCAAAATGGGAATGTATGAAAATTGCGATTTAGTAATAGCAATTTCTTAAAAGTCGCAATCGCTGTTACCGAATCGCAATTAGGGAATGGGACTCCATTCATCCCTATGGGCCTGTAGGCCCATAGGTGCGAATGGTTTTGCATTAACTCATTTGTGAATTCCTAATTAGGTAATGCAAACCCCAGGGTGCTGGGAGCCTTAGGCCCCCTTTGATGCACCCCAAAAAAATATTTGTAGACATGTAAAGCGCACACATGCCCAGAGGACATGTGTGCGCTACATGTCATTTTAAAAAATGCACTTGTAATGCATTTTTTAAAATTGCACATGCTTACCACCAAACTTGAATTTTGTGGTAATTGCATTTCCTAAATGGCAAATTCGCATTTAGGAAATGCATGATACATGTGCTTTGGAAATCGCAAATAGGAATTCCCTATTTGCGATTTCCTACTTAGGGAATCACAATTTGCGATTATCTACTCACAGTCGCAATTTTAGGGAATCGCAAAAAATTGCGATTCCCTAAAATTGCACTGCACTGCCTTTCATACATCCTGAAAGGTGATTTTGCATTCGCAAACAGTGGAATTTACCGATTCGCACCGTTTGCGAATGCAAAATCCTTTGATACATCTGGCCCAATGATTCTTACTTACTTTGCCCCGCACAGTAATCATATACACGATAAGCAAGCACACCACCTCTACTAAGGACTGCAGAAGGCATCTGAGTGTAATTCAGAATGGCATTGAAGCACAGGCTTCACACATGGCTCGCGCTGCTTATGTAGGCACGAGGAGCTGACTGCAGTGTTATTTACAGTCAGCCAGGGCTCTCCCAGGCAGACTGGGAGCCTGTGCAGGCTCTCCCCAGCCCAGCAACTGTGCCACGAGACAGCCGGCCAAACACACATGTACTCTGAGGGGAGTGCACAGTGCACTCCCCTCTACACGTCACCCCCGATACCCCGCCCCTTTCACAAGGAAGGGATAATAGACACAGTTTATTATCCCTACCTTGTGAAAGTATTTGCACCGGTTGCTGCTGGCAGGGTGGGGGGGGTTCCTCCGCCCCTATGGAGGAGCTGCCCCTGGTTACTTATCCATTAGAGGCCTTCTCAAAGCAAATGAATGCAAAATGCCCTGTAATCTCGGAGCACTTACCCACGAGAGAAGCAGTAGGTAACAAAATGTAAAGCAGCTCCCCTGCAGAGTACCTGTAGGAGGCCCCCATGCCCCAGTCAGGGGCCTGCCGCCCATGCACAGTGTACTGTGCTAAGGGGGGCCCTGCACCACAGGGGCTGCGGGGACCTTAGTTATGCCCCTGGGGAGAAGTTCATCAAAGTGCCAACCCCTGAAAAGGCACACAGGGATCTGGAAGGAGGGCTGAGATAACAAACACTTTGGGGAAGTTCATCATCTGGGGATCTTTGAAACCACGTTGGGCTGTCATTAGCATGCAAGTATGAATATGTGGATCAACTGTGAGGCCCTTAGGAGGCATGTCACAGGCCTGGTGAGGCTGAGAGAATGTGCCAGTATGTGCAAGGGTCTGACATCTTTTCATAAGAAGTGCAGACACATTTCATTGTGTGCCTTGCGCAGAAACAGGCACATATGCACACAAAACATTTACTAGAAGTGGGTAGATACATAGACCAAGTGAGGGGCCGCTTCACATTGCAAAGGTGTGGCATAGATTGTTTGAATTTAAAAAAAAATACTATTTTAGGACATAAAGCTTTGATATCAAACACTGGTGACTTTAAGAACTGGCAGAAGTAAGACAATTCAGAAATCTGTAGATTATAATGGAGAGTGCCTCTTTCCTACTGCATATTACAGTGGGTGTCTATTTCTTCATTCTTTAACTATATCATTAAGGGTGTTGGCATGATGTCATACTCAGGGCAGTGGAGGCTACTTTCACCACGTACCTCTGCTCTGATGGTCTTCATCAATGAAGGCGTGCCGATCGAGGACCTAGCGGCATCGCAGGGAGAGCCTTCACTGTACAAGGCGATAGGGATCACATCCGGCAATTTACAGAGTACAGTTGAAAATAGTTGAACTCCCCCACAAAGGCGAGCTATAGACCAAGAGCCTGTGTGCTGCTGTACATCTGAGGCGGCTGCTGTCTGGTCACAGCAACGTGAACCTATAAACAATCCTGCAGCTAAGCATGAGAGAAGCTTCAGGATTGGATGGAGCAGGATAACCCAGTGCTCCTTTTGCAACTGGGGACCTGTGTCTGCAATCCCACAGCGTTTACACAGCTTTTGGATTGGTGTGAGAGAAGTGTGCATGTCAGGCTGGCTGGCGCAAGACAGCTAGCCATTCTGACATGCATACTCTGCATTTCTTGTGTCATTCCTGGTGCTGTCAATCAGCGGCAATCACCCCTGCCCTCACAATTGGCAGTAGCAAGAAATGATTGAGACCATTTTAATAATGTATTTGTTGTTGGTTTACTGCTGAGCTCGCAGCAGGTGGGGCGATGATCCTCTGCCCTATCGGAGGCTGTGCCGCTGGGTGTTAATAGCCTTGTGGTAACCCACAAGCCATTATCACTGAAGCTTCCCCATTTTGACCATCTGATATAGATGAGAAATTAATGAGGGGAACCATTTCAGGATGTGACTTTGGGAGCACATTATCTGTTCCAAGATAGTGATCGGACTCTAGGCACTATTTCTAGATCTGGGGTCCAACAAATCTTTTTCCAAGTTCCAAGGGGTGAGGAGACACACTTTAAGTTTCTCAATACAAATTGCAATGTAATCTATCAGCTGAAACAGAGTTCAACGGGCTTCATTACAGACTCAAGCTTACATAAATGAGTCTCAAAACCATAGTATTCACGTATAAAATCACCAAAGTAGAATTAAAGCGTCACACAACATTGAATTTAATCAGCATGTGCAGAACTGATATTTCAATAGCAATAATGCAGAAAATGAGAAAAAGCATGTGATGCATTAACCCCAACCGATGTTTTCTTGCTTAACCATTAAATCTAGATTCCTAAGTAGCCTAATTACCAAAAGGATTTTAGGGAAAAAAAATGTCAGGACTACAGAACTTCTGTAGAAGTTTCTGCCAAGAGAGGTGTGAGTAGCATAAAGCCACTTAAGAAAACAGAGTGTGCGGTCTGTACCTTAATGAGGTCCGCGCTGATCAAGGGGAATCTGAATCTCCAAATAGCCAAATCGCACTTTAATATTAATTCTTCCAGAAGCTGACATCACAGCTAAAACCTTCCACTAAACAACAGTTCTACAAATCATTTCACTAATTGACAGTTAAGCCTTTTGAAGTTAAATCAGTTCAGCCTTGGTTTACTCCCCTGCTCAGGAATATCAGATAGGAGTTTGGCTGGCATCTCCAAGTTACTCCTCTCGACGTTGGTAATATGTCTTCTCAAGCCTTCTTATCTTCTTCGAACAATAGCCTCCTGTTAGAAATGGGGTCTCTAGCTGGCAGTGGTTTGCACCCGGTCCAAGTAGGGACCCTCACTCTAGACAGGGTGGCACACATCTAAGATAACTCCTGCTCACCCCCTTGGTAGCTTGGCACTAGAGTCAGGCTTATCTCAGAGGCAAGGTGTAAAAAATGTGTATACACACACACACACACACAGTAAAGCAATGAAAAGACCACAAAAGTTCTCCACACCAGTTTAGAAAAATAGCTAGTATTTATCTGAGTAAAAACAAGACCAAAACAACCAATATCCAACATACACAAGTTAAGATATCACATTTTAAAGGTTTAAATGAGTCTTAATCCATAGGAATCAATAGTTGTATCTTTTTTAGCACAACGTACCTGGGATGCTTCAAAAACAAAGACGATGTGGGCCGCAGGAGAGGTGAGGTGGTGAAAAAACAAAGCAATGGGTCGGTTCCTGAATGCACAGGGGAGGTGATGCTTCAATTCTTTTCTCGCAGGGAAGGCGATGCCACGGTTCCTTACTAGCAGGGGAGGTGATGAGTTGATTCCTTCCTCGCAGAAAAGGCGATGCATTAATTTCCTGACATTCAGCCTCAGTTCCTTACTGAGGTGAGGGGTCAATCAGAAACTGATGCCCAGGAATGATGTGTGGAAAATCCAGACATGCTGTGATGATGGAACGGCAGAGAAACAGGTGCTGCATCAATTTTTCAACTGCAAGACAGGTGCTGCGTCGATTCTGCAGGCGTTGCATCGATTTTTCAGATGTGGTGCGTCGATGCATTGATTTTCTCTTTCAGGTCTTCAGCTTACACTTCCAAGGGCCCAGGGACTGGAGTTGGCACCACTTGGCAAGTCAAGACTCTAGGCAGAAGAGCCCAAGCACTGGCAGATGAAGCCTTTGATGTCCCTGAGACTTCTTAACAAGAGGCAAGCTCAGTTCAATCCCTTGAAAAAACTTGGAAAGCAGGATATAGAAAGTAAAGTCCAGTCCTTTCACTCCCAGGACAGAAGCAGCAAGCAGCAGACCAGTACAACAAAGCAACAGGCAGAGTGGCAGTCCCTCCTACAGCATCCAGCTGTTCTTCCTGGCAGAATGTCCTTAGTCCAGAAGTGTTCTAACTTTGTGGTGTCAGAGGTCCAGTACTTATTTCTGTCTTTGAAGTAGGCAAACTTCAAAGAGAAGTCTTTGTCATGCACAAGACCCTGCCTTTCCTTGACCTGGACCCAGACACACTCCAGGGGGTTGGAGATTGCTTTGTGTGAGGACAGGCAAAGACCTATTTAGGTGCAAGTGTCAGCTTCTCCCACCACTCCAGCTCAGGAAGACACATCAGGAAATGCAGGGCACACCTCAACTCCCTTTGTGTGAATGTCTAGAGTGAATTCACAAACAGCCCAACTGTCGTCCTGACCTATACGTGTATTCCACAAACAAGTAGAGACACAGAATGGTTACGCAAGAAAATGCCCACTCTCTAAAAGTGGTGTTTTCAAACCTACAATTTAAAAACCAACTTCACCAAAAAATGTATTTTTAAATTGTGAGTTCAGAGACCCCAAACTCTAGATTTCCATCTGCTCCCAATGGGAAATTACACTTAAAAGATATTTCAAGGTAATCCTCAAGTTGCACTATGGGGGTGATGTCCTACCTTTTAAATACACTGCACCCTCCCCATGGGGCTGCCTTTGGCTTAATTTAGGGGTGACTTACATGTAGTAAAAGGGAAGGTTTGGGCCTAGCGTGTGGGTGTACTAGGCAGGTCGAAATGGCAGTTTAAAACTGCACACACAGACACTGCCATGGCAGACCTGAGACATATTTGCAGATCTACTCATGTGACTGGCACAATAAGTGTTGCAGGCCCCCTGGCAGCAATTGAGTTACAGGCCCTGGGCACACCTGGTGCACTTTACTAGGGACTTACAAATAAATCAAATATGCCAATCATGGAAAACCAATCAGAATCACAATTTACACAGAGAGCGTATGCACTTTAGCACTGGTTAGCAATGGTAAAGTGCCCAGAGTCCAAAAGCCAACAAAAACAGGTCAGAAAAAATAGGAGTAAGAAGGCAAAAAAGTTTGGGGATAACCCTGAAACAAAGAACCAAGTTCAGCACCTCCTTATTAGCCAAAGCCTCATAACATTGCACCTGCAGTTTAGGAAGATATGCAATAAAATAAGCTTTCATGTTGAAGGTTAGAAATGCAAAAAGTTCAGACCTTCACTCTGGCCAAGCTAAAATAAACATGAGTACACTTTTAATTTAATTGATTTTCCACGCTTTTCTCATGGTGAATATAAAATGATTATGGAAATAACAGTCCTACTATAACATAAGCATTCTTGCAAAGTGATGAATAAATGTGGTTTACATTTAAAGTTGTATTCGTAGGTGCACTTAACTCATATGCATTTCAGTGCAGCATGTTATATGGAAAGGCACTTTCACATGTTTATATGGAAAAATAACCCCTCCTTATTTCACGTTTCTGAGACATAACGACACAGCCAAGTTACACTCTCTCAATAGCAATGGTAGATCATGTCAAATGCTACCTTCAGATCAAGGATGATGAGGATGCAAGATTTGGCATCTTTTAGAGTGCACTGTACGCCATCCAGCATGATATGAAAACCATCAGATAATCATATGTAAAATGGATGTATTATTTTGGTTTTAGAATTACTGTTGCATATACCTAACAAACAAACAATTACAAATGATAAACATACTTAACAACATCCCATTATTTGAGCAGGATGTTGGCTTTGTTGACATTTAGCATTACATGCACCCACATACAGAAGTATGTACATGTTGAGGCGCCAATGTCTGCAGAATGGTATACAAGCATGCCCCTTTTATTTTTTTATTTTATTTATTTATTTATAGGTATATAAAGTTAAATAAATATATAGTTATTTAGATATACAACAACCAGCACGCAATGTAAAGACCATGCCCAACCAACAAAAGATCAATGTAGACTGCAAAAGTTCTATCGAAGTCAACACCCATTTAAGCAATAAAGAAAGTAACAGGATAAGGCAGTCATATATCATAACTTGAACATCCATCGAGGTGCAAGGCATGGATACGTGGAAAAAAGATGGTAAGAGAGAGACATAGAAAAGAGCAACAGAGGAAGAGGGAGAAGAAAAAAGCAGTGTCTTACAGAACAATCCTGGAGAGGGGATCAGGTCATCACAACAACCCTGGAGGAAATCGAGCACCTCAGAATAAAAACAACAGGGGAGGCACAAGAAGCAAATCCGCTCCCTGAGCATGAGCTGCCAGATACGCCAGCAGCGGGGACCATATATCACGCGGGCGGGATCCCTCCGGCATCAGCTCCCAGTAGGTTACCAATTGTTCCTGACAGTATGCAGCATCCTTCAGCCAGTCACTACAGCAATCTGGTACCTTGACATTACTTTTGTTCCAGGGCGTCACACTAATCTAGCATATGCACAATGGGAGGCTTAGGACCTGCTGGTGACCAGGAATGGCACACCAAACATCCCCTCATAGCAGGAAGGAAACTACTGTCCTTCTCTTGGGTGTAGCACATACAGTGGTGGGGTAAGTGTAAAGTGTTTTATGGCTTGCAATATGTCCAGTCTTTTCTGTCTTTGTCAGTGAACGTATGACCCACTGACATGTGTAAAGTTCTGTTGCTATGTGTACCTCAGAACAGTGTGTATGTACAGTGAGTTTGTAATATACATGTGTGTGTGTGTGATGTGTGTGGGTTGAGATCGAGACACTGAAATGAAATTCCATGAAGGCTTTGTTAGAAGGGGCTGCTGATTAGGTATTTCTGCTTACTCTCATTTGGAGTATGGTTGGGGTGAAGGGAAGGACTGGAGTTGCTGTTGTTCAATGTGAACCTTTTTTGTCTGGCCTGCTCTTTTGTTTGTCCCTGATTACTACTTTGGAAAGGTTGATGAGATCCAGGTGCAGACATTTCACACTTCATGATGCCCACGTGATGGGTGAAATTCCCACTGCTATTTAGCATGAGAAGAGTCTTGGACTGCATCTCAGTACTTTGAATTCAACTGGCCTAGGAGGCTGTATCTGCATGTCTTCACTGTGAAGCAGACTGGTTAAAGAGGCTGCCTCTGTTGATGAGACTGGACCATTGCAACTTTACCTAAACTGTCTTAAACCAGCAGCATCAACATCAGGGAGCAGATACCACAAGCATGTCCTGAGCCCATCTGGCCATCTGATCTGCAAAGACCAGAATGCAGGCATTGCAATGCTTCCCCCATGACCAGTGCACATGCTCAAAGGAAGAAGAGCGCACAAACTTGAGACTTTGTACCCAAAGAAAACTAAGGGAACAGGGGTGTGGACAGAAAATGAGAGTGGGGGGAGAGTGTGCAGTGCAACTTGAAGCAAACAGCCAAGGATTCTTTCATGTATTCCTTAGCCTAATTGAATTGGCTAGTATTTCACTCTGTTGTGCAGAGGAGGCTGTACATCGCCAATCTGCACAGCCACAGTATGACGGACCCCAGGACACCAGTTGCAAACAACCTCAGCCACTACAGTTGGGACCCAGTGGCCCCTGATTGCCCTGTTATGCCCTGGACAGGTCTGATAACACTTTTTATGTCATGCAATTCAAACATTTGAAAATTACATACTTCTGTTAGTCTCTACAAAATATGTGAGTCACGGTCTATTTATTAAACCTAAATTAGATCAGTTAGAATAGAAACACTTGAGGTAAATCAAACCTCAGATAAAAGACTGATTGTGTGATCATCATTAACATCTGAAAGGCTATTTATGCTTTGATGAACAAACAGGATATTGTTCATTTAAAGAACAGCCTGCTATTACCTGATCAGTACTGGAACATTTATTGTGTGCTGAAAGGTTTTTATAGTACAGTGATGTACAAGTGAGACCAACAGAGGTGCGTGATATGCTACCACCTAAACAAATTAAAGATCATGCATTTTTAGAGTCAGTTATAACTTCACATGATCCTTTCATTGCTACATGATCAGAACCATAGAATGCCTAAGTGGAGGTATAAGTCTTGTAGGTCATCTAATGAAAATGCCCAGGGTTAATGTAAGGAAATAAACAAATGTTAGCTCCTGTCACAAAAAAACTGGATTTCCCGCCCTTACGTTAAAAAAGTCAGTGAGTAATATACTTTCGAAGTCATCCAGACAAGAAAATTAAACACTGACAAAAGACAATGGCGGTGACGTCAAAAAAACTTTGAAAAAGACTTATTGTTAATGTATATAATTCATTTTTCTGAACATTACAAATCAATTTCTTGCTCACAAAGCAGGGGAGGGGGATGCTGTATTATCTCATTTCACGAATGTGAACAAATTGAGAGATCGACTGTTAATTATTTCAAATAAAACAGATGGGTAAATATTGTCATAGTCCCTGCTTAACTACAGAGATATTGCTATAGATAGTTGTGTCGTACTTTAGTCTTCATGGCAAATTACACCTTCAGTTTCATGGCTAACTCAACGCATTTTCTTTGAGTAGTTGTGTTTAACTCTAGGATTGAGTTTGATTTATGAATTTCCTGGAGTAAGACATGCTTACTTATAGAAAAAATCCTGGTGATTCATAAAAATACAAGGGACTGGGATGTTTATTGCCAGACAGTCCCACCTTAAAACTGTCTTCCAACCATACCCTTTTTCAGTTTGACCCAAGATACAAACATTGCCTGGCATGCCTTCATCTTCTATACAATTACATATGGAGTGATGCATTTATTGTAATTACATTGTGTTTCAGCGTTTACTTTACTATTTAGCGCAGTCACGCTGCAACTTTGTCCTTTTTTGTGCTATTTGCTTTTGCGGAGCAGCAAGCACACCAAATTGTCATGTGTTTGTGACCCGAACTAGCAAAATTGATGTTTACCTTTTCCCTTCAAACTGCAAAACGCTAACTAGAACGTCACATTATACTGTCATCATTCTGGTTTGTAAAGCCACCAATCTAGTTGAATGAAAAAGAGCCATAACACTCCTGTTTTGAAATACCGTAATGCTGCATCATTTGAACTGTCAAGGTTGATGCAGAGACGTTTTAAGGCATGGGCGAAGTGGGGTCTGCCCCAGGCCCCAGCCTTTTCAGGGGGGGCCTCCAGCTTTTGGCGGAAGGAGACTGATCGAGCCAGCTCTGTTCTGCAGAGTCTCTTTCTGATGACTTTGAATAATTCTGAAACATATTGTTTTAAATACTGTTTTCCTTTAATTTTTGTTTAATGTGGGTGATGTGTTGGTCTATGATAGACCTTTTGCAACGTTACAGTTGTGTTTATGTTACATGCACCATCCATAAAAAGTTTCTTTTAGCTGGAAACAGGACCTCACTTATGAAAAATGGGAAGGTTTCACAGATATTATTTTCAGTAATATTAGTGAGCAGCTGCTGTGTTACAATATTGAAAACACACATCACTATCGTTGAATACTAGAGGTAAACAAGTTTAGAATTTGGGCAGGAGTGCCTGTGCAGTCAGTGACCTCGCCAAAGAGGGCATGGAAGAGCTGGAATTGGATCATAAATTCAAAACTGTTCCAAACAGGGGCCCCCAAAACATGTTTGGCTCAGGGCCTCCAAAATCCTTAAGCTATCACTTGGTTGATGCCCTGTTTCTCTTTGAAGTATGCATACTAAGGCCTGGGAAATTATAAAAGTGAATTTAGGAACAATTCTTCCCTGCGGACCAACACCCACCAAATTTGGGTTACTTGGGCTCGGCTGACAGGGCTGGGGCTCCGGGCTGGATTGCTCAGTAAACCATCTGCCAGCTCCATCATTCTCACCACATGCATTACATTTCCCACCTACTGCGGAGTAGTGTGAAAGCTGAATTAATTACTAATAGACTTGTATTTTATTATCTGTTAAGAATTTGCAATTTGAATTAGGATAATGTAGAGAGAAAATGTATCATGGAAAATGTGCCCACTGATGTGGCTGTCATGAGTTTGGCGTAAATCAATAAGGAGTTTATGTTTATAGTCTAAATAATGTGTCCACGTAGAATAAACTTGTATTAGTAGGTTGTACTGACATATTAGTACTATGTGTTTGCTTAAATAATATTAGGTATGGATTAATTACAAGGTTTGGGGCCTAGTCGAGAGAGCCTCATGTTAAGTTGCAGGACGATAATAATTAAATAAAGGTACATGTTCTGTGAAAGCCGAGAATTAACATTGTCTATTGTCTACACGGAGTTGACCAAGCCATTTACAAATGTCTTAAACTTTCTCATGAAAACTGCCTGTTGAAATGTCTTGTACTAAAAGTTGTTACAATGTGTATTCGAAGCGTGAGACAGAGACTTTCCCAGGCTTGGACAATGGCTGCACTGACTAGAGCTGTGTTTACAACAAAATCATTACCTGACGAACCCGACGATGGGAACAGAAGAAGAGGAACCAATCATCGACATGTGAATGACTGTTTAGTTATATCTTAGATTTATAAGTTTTAGCTTATTGGCCCTACTGTAAATGTATGATTTTCTGACCAATGACGGTGTGAGACGATGCTATCTGCAAGTTTAATTTAGTCTGCTTGCACTTAGGAGAGGCAGTCCTTTTCTTTCCCTGATACTGCATGGTTTCTTTCCTGACCCCCTTAAGTTCTTGTCCTGTTCGTGGAGCACCGCAGTTCCATGTATTCTGTTGAACTGCGTAAATGCTGATTCCTTAAGATAAATGTCCCATATAAATTGGCTCAGTTAACTTAGAGCCCAACCTAAGCTGAGCCATCCCCTTTCATTATCCCATTGTTGATGCTGGCCAGACAGATGTCCACCTGACGAAGAGTCCATCTCTTGCCAACTCATTGAGGAGAGGTATAACAAATGTTGTTCTTTTATGCTGTATTTGTATTTTCTTTTAGGTACCAACCGCTATTTTTGTGGAGCCCTAGTTACATGTTTTCCCAAATTAACTTTGACTAAATTTTTTTGCATGAAGCCCAAACATGCTATTCTAATTGGCAGGTTAGTAGAGATGTCCCATGATGCTGATAAATGTAATTAACAAAGAATTGATCCTGTTTATCTGTTTGAGCCTAGATGTATTCTATATCCGCTTTTCAGTTATTTCTGTTGTTGATCTGTACTATAACTCCTGAGTGCTTGATTATTAATGCTTTAGCTAAATTGAGATTCTTTAGATGCTTTGGTCAACCCGTGTTGTTTGTATATGTCTATCATTCGGTTTTGAGATTAACATGCGTGATAAAAGCATTGTCAATCTAGGGAGATAAACATTCTAACTTTACTAAAAGGTGTGGTTTTTCATGGCCAATTGGGTCACGGTGCATAAAGATCACTGATACCTAATAATTGTCGGTTTTTATTGAATTGATTAAAGTTGTGAGCGATGGTGGAATCCCTCTAAGCGTAGTCAAAAGGTCCATCAAACCTCTAACGCATCCCCTTATCAACTAATTACAAAGGACCAAATAAGGCCAGACGCGCTCACAGTAGCTCCCTTCCTAATTTGTGCCGTTTATGTGCAAAGCCCACAAGATGTATTCTAGTGTCGGGGAGTATCTGTGAATGTTGCTGTTTTCACACCTCAGCCCCATTGACAAATAATAAACAATTCAGATGTGTTGTGCTGCACTCCAGCTACAACAAAAGATGGTTTAGTTTTATCTATTGCACCTCTTGCATTTATAAGAAATTCCAGATGCTGCTAATATGCAATTTAATGATAGACATGTTACGTTCCTAGAATAGAGGAACTTGCCGAAATATAAATGCATGACCTGACCCTGACACCATGTTTCAGGTGAAAGCATTCAGCTCACCGTGGTGTGAGCTGTTGAGTTGGCTGCTATTAATTAAGCTTCCAAGTGCCAAAAAGCCACCCACCAGTGCCCACCAATGCACCATACAAGGAGTTAATATTAATTTAAAAATGTATTTTGAATTTAAATTGATTGCATAATAATTAGATATGTTAGAATTTTAAGGTTATATTTTTTGTTATACTGAAATACACTTTTGTTGAATTGAAATTGAGTCAATATTATAGTCAATGTTGCTTCTTTGCCTGGCGTGGGCGCAGCTTGAAAGCTGGTATTGTGAAGAAATAGCGGCCATGGTGTCACCAATAGTAGTACCCTGATGGAAAAGTTCGGAAAGTATTGTCTGTCATCAAAGACGAAAATATTACACCGGTAAACAGCAGCTATCGCGGTGTTTTCGATGTTGGGCGTTCCCTCACGAAGTCAAATGACAAACCCGAATTTCAGCACCAGTTGCCCAAAAAAAAATTCAGAGAAAAACAGCAAACCGGAAAGGCAGAGAGTGGTGGAAGAGAATAATTACCCTTTGAAGCTTTGGTCTTTGTAAATCAGACATTTCTAAAATCAGAAGAGCGACAGAAATTGGGGGTTTTATTGAAACATTAGCCCAGACTAAAAGTTTCCTTCTAATCCCCTCTCGCACCCAGGCTGGTGAAGTGTTCCTTGATTTATGGCCTGGATAATGGTAAGCAGTCGCGAGGTATGAAAAGGAGATAAACGCCCCTCGGGAGGGCCCTGGGGACAGCTGAATTGACAGCCGCCCGGCATTCTTCCAGGGAGTGGTGACATGTAGATGTGTCTTAAGGCTTGCTCAGGGCTCACGCGATAAATCGTGTGTGAGCAGGTGTGGCTGAGCCGCACTCAGTCACTTCGTGCATGTGGAGGCCCCTGGCAGGCGGAGCTCGAGTTACTGGAATGCATTAGAAAGAGACGCCATGATGCGCGTCAAAGGCCACAGCTGATTGGCCGTATTAGCAAGGACAAAGGCCTGTGGGCTTTGATCCTGTGAGGGGGCTGCTGACATTCAAAAGGCAGTTTAACCTGTTGACCCCGATCCCCGTCCTGGCAGTGATAGTGAGAGAAATCGCAGATTTTTACAGATTACGCATGTAAATACCTAATACAGAGGCGGCATGTCCCCCTCACAAAAGATATTTGCAAATACTTCAGCTGCGGTGACCAAAATGTTAAAGCCAAAAACCGGGACATTTCACAAAAATAGAACAAGCATTTGCAATGCAATGGGTCTCGCATTTGCTCGAGTTAGGGCTATCCGCGTTTTAAATTTCTAATTGGAACTTTCTTGCCACACAAACTGAAAAAAAAAGTAAAACAGTTGACATAAGCAAGCCAAGTCAAAGCGCAGCGCAAAGGATAGGGTCAAAAGGAAAAAGAAGTTCGCTCGCAGTCAAAGTTATCGCCAATAATGCAATTATCTATGTAACAGGGTCGATGGCCAAGGCGGTAACAAAACCGTCCTAAGGAGGGACAAACGTAAAGCAGTTATCAACTAACACAAAGGATTTTTGAAAGGTGAGCCCATGAACGAGTGATATTGAAGGGGGTGCGGTGGGCGTGGTTAAAAGCCCAGATACATACCAACACGTCGGAAAAGGAGCACTTGCGCACTGCTATGCTCGACCTAAAAAGGACTCAAATTTTACTTCAACCGAGCGCACAGAATGACAGAGCTCATCCG